>NC_139217.1:212013223-212613223 GCF_055691185.1 Crinia signifera | reverse complement strand
AACCACGTTTTCCTCCTATGTTGAAACTTGCTGGAGGATGTTTAACCCCTCCTATGCCACCGGGCTCTGGCTTAAACTTGACAAAAAACTTAATCTTGCCATTAAAAATCCCAAAGGAATTTTTCATGCGCTCTCCTCCTTTTATCTCAGTGCAGTATTGCAACAAAAAGGATATAACCAAATTCACATCTGTATACGGGTCATAAAGATGTACATACAT
Organism: Crinia signifera; assembly: GCF_055691185.1. Taxonomy (NCBI): domain Eukaryota; kingdom Metazoa; phylum Chordata; class Amphibia; order Anura; family Myobatrachidae; genus Crinia; species Crinia signifera. The sequence goes on along the minus strand of NC_139217.1, from coordinate 212,613,003 downwards.
AGGCCTTTGTAACGCAAAAAACAGTTCAGTGAGCTTAATTCCCTCCATGATGGAGTTAGCCCCCTTAATGCAGTCTTTTAATTTCCCACAGGCATCAAGACAACGATTCATCTCGTACAAGGTAATATCGTACATACCGGCTTTCTGGAAATCTTGCAGACAAAAAATCTCATTTTTTCCAATTCCAGCTACCTTCATCAAAATTTTCTCCATGATAAACTCCAAATCCACATCCTTCCTCAGAGCCAAATCGACTTCCAATCGAAACGTATTGCGCACCATCTTGGACACGATCAATCTCAACTCCTTCAACTCGCCTTCCCGTTCTCAGGGGATCTCCAGCATGAAGAACCCCCAAACAGACAGTTGGTAAAGAATGCTCTTGTTATCAACTATCTGTGGCTGGTTTTGTAGGTTTTCAATTAAACTAGGGTTAGGAAGGACCTCAGTAAGTTATGGAGAGCAAATAAAGCCCTTATGCAAATTAGTTCAGAATTGAGACCATCTGATTGGTTGATGCAATTGTCATTCAAAATAAGCCATTCTGATTGGTTTATGTGCTGTCAGTCAACAGTTTTCTATTTTATAACTTTTGCTGGGACCATCATGCAATAATCTTCAACCAGCAAAACAATTCGTCAAGAATGTAGTCAACAGTTTTCTATTTTACAACTTTTGCTGGCACCATCAGGCAATAGCCTTCAAACAGCAAGACAATTGGTCAAGAATGTTCATGTTATCAACTATCTGTGGCTGGTTCTGCAGGTGTTCAATTAGACTAGGGTGAGGAAGGACCTCAGTAAGTTATGAAGAGCAAATAAAGCCATTATGCAAATTAGTTCAGAATTGAGACCATCTGATTGGTTGATGCAACTGTCATTCAAAATAAGCCATTCTGATTGGTTTATGTACCATCAGTCAACAGTTTCCTTTTTTACAACGTTTGCTGGGACCATCATGCAATAGTCTTCAACCAGCAAGACAATTGGTCAATAATGTTCTTGTTAGCAACTATCTGTGGCTGGTTCTGCAGGTGTTCAATTAGAATAGGGTGAGGAAGGACCTCAGTAAGTTATGAAGAGCAAATAAAACCCTTATGCAAATTAGTTCAGAATTGAGACCATCTGATTGGTTGATGCAACTGTCATTCAAAATAAGCCATTCTGATTGGTTTATGTACTGTCAGTCAACAGTTCTCTATTTTACATCTTTTGCTGGGACTATCATGCATTAATCTTCAACCAGCAAGACAATTGGTCAAGAATGTTCTTGTTATCAACTATATGTGGCTGGTTTTATAGGTTTTCAATTAAACTAGGGTTAGGAAGGACCGCAGTAAGTTATGGAGAGCAAATAAAGCCCTTATACAAATTAGTTCAGAATTGAGACCATCTGATTGGTTGATGCAACTGTCATTCAAAATAAGCCATTCTGATTGGTTTATATACTGTCAGTCAACAGTTTTCTATTTTACAACTTTTGCTGGGACTATCATGCATTAGTCTTCAACCAGCAAGACAATTGGTCAAGAATGCTCTTGTTATCAACTATCTGTGGCTGGTTTTGTAGGTTTTCAATTAAACTAGGGTTAGGAAGGACCTCAGTAAGTTATGGAGAGCAAATAAAGCCCTTATGCAAATTAGTTTATAATTAAGACCATCTGATTGGTTGATGCAATTGTCATTCAAAATAAGCCATTCTGATTGGTTTATGTACTGTCAGTCAACAGTTCTCTATTTTACAACTTTTGCTGGGACTATCATGCATTAGTCTTCAACCAGCAAGACATTTGGTCAAGAATGCTCTTGTTATCAACTATCTGTGGCTGGTTTTGTAGGTTTTCAATTAAACTAGGGTTAGGAAAGACCTCAGTAAGTTATGGAGAGCAAATAAAGCCATTATGCAAATTAGTTTAGAATTGAGACCATCTGATTGGTTGATGCAATTGTCATTCAAAATACACCATTCTGATTGGTTTATGTACTGTCAGTCAACAGTTCTCTATTTTACAACTTTTGCTGGGACTATCATGCATTAGTCTTCAACCAGCAAGACAATTTGTCAAGAATGCTCTTGTTATCAACTATCTGTGGCTGGTTTTGTAGGTTTTCAATTAAACTAGGGTTAGGAAGGAACTCAGTAAGTTATGGAGAGCAAATAAAGCCCTTATGCAAATTAGTTCAGAATTGAGATCATCTGATTGGTTGATGCAACTGTCATTCAAAATAAGCCATTCTGATTGGTTTATATACTGTCAGTCAACAGTTTTCTATTTTACAACTTTTGCTGGGACTATCATGCATTAGTCTTCAACCAGCAAGACAATTTGTCAAGAATGCTCTTGTTATCAACTATCTGTGGCTGGTTCTGCAGGTGTTCAATTAGACTAGGGTGAGGAAGGACCTCAGTAAGTTATGAAGAGCAAATAAAGCCCTTATGCAAATTGGTTCAGAATTGAGATCATATGATTGGTTGATGCAACTGTCATTCAAAATAAGCCATTCTGATTGGTTTATGTACTGTCAGTCAACAGTTTTCTATTTTACAACTTTTGCTGGGACTATCATGCATTAGTCTTCAACCAGCAAGACAATTGTTCAAGAATGCTCTTGTTATCAACTATCTGTGGCTGGTTTTGTAGGTTTTCAATTAAACTAGGGTTAGGAAGGACCTCAGTAAGTTATGGAGAGCAAATAAAGCCCTTATGCAAATTAGTTCAGAATTGAGATCATATGTTTGGTTGATGCAACTGTCATTCAAAATAAGCCATTCTGATTGGTTTATGTACTGTCAGTCAACAGTTTTCTATTTTACAACTTTTGCTCGGACTATTATGCATTAGTCTTCAACCAGCAAGACAATTGGTCAAGAATGCTCTTGTTATCAACTATCTGTGGCTGGTTTGGTAGGTTTTCAATTAAACTAGGGTTAGGAAAGACCTCAGTAAGTTATGGAGAGCAAATAAAGCCCTTATGCAAATTAGTTTAGAATTGAGACCATCTGATTGGTTGATGCAATTGTCATTCAAAATAAGCCATTCTGATTGGTTTATGTGCTGTCAGTCAACAGTTTTCTATTTTATAACTTTTGCTGGGACCATCATGCAATAGTCTTCAACCAGCAAGACAATTGGTCAAGAATGTAGTCAACAGTTTTCTATTTTACAACTTTTGCTGGCACCATCACGCAATAGCCTTCAACCAGCAAGACAATTGGTCAAGAATGCTCTTGTTATCAACTATCTGTGGCTGGTTTTATAGGTTTTCAATTTAACTAGGGTTAGGAAGGACCTCAGTAAGTTATGGAGAGCAAATAAAGCCCCTATGCAAATTAGTTTAGAATTGAGACCATCTGATTGGTTGATGCAATTGTCATTCAAAATACACCATTCTGATTGGTTTATGTACTGTCAGTCAACAGTTCTCTATTTTACAACTTTTGCTGGGACTATCATGCATTAGTCTTCAACCAGCAAGACAATTGGTCAAGAATGCTCTTGTTATCAACTATCTGTGGCTGGTTTTGTAGGTTTTCAATTAAACTAGGGTTAGGAAGGACCTCAGTAAGTTATGGAGAGCAAATAAAGCCCTTATGCAAATTAGTTCAGAATTGAGATCATCTGATTGGTTGATGCAACTGTCATTCAAAATAAGCCATTCTGATTGGTTTATATACTGTCAGTCAACAGTTATCTATTTTACAACTTTTGCTGGGACTATCATGCATTAGTCTTCAACCAGCAAGACAATTTGTCACGAATGCTCTTGTTATCAACTATCTGTGGCTGGTTTTGTAGGTTTTCAATTAAACTAGGGTTAGGAAGGAACTCAGTAAGTTATGGAGAGCAAATAAAGCCCTTATGCAAATTAGTTCAGAATTGAGATCATCTGATTGGTTGATGCAACTGTCATTCAAAATAAGCCATTCTGATTGGTTTATATACTGTCAGTCAACAGTTTTCTATTTTACAACTTTTGCTGGGACTATCATGCATTAGTCTTCAACCAGCAAGACAATTTGTCAAGAATGCTCTTGTTATCAACTATCTGTGGCTGGTTCTGCAGGTGTTCAATTAGACTAGGGTGAGGAAGGACCTCAGTAAGTTATGAAGAGCAAATAAAGCCCTTATGCAAATTGGTTCAGAATTGAGATCATGTGATTGGTTGATGCAACTGTCATTCAAAATAAGCCATTCTGATTGGTTTATGTACTGTCAGTCAACAGTTTTCTATTTTACAACTTTTGCTGGGACTATCATGCATTAGTCTTCAACCAGCAAGACAATTGTTCAAGAATGCTCTTGTTATCAACTATCTGTGGCTGGTTTTGTAGGTTTTCAATTAAACTAGGGTTAGGAAGGACCTCAGTAAGTTATGGAGAGCAAATAAAGCCCTTATGCAAATTAGTTCAGAATTGAGATCATATGATTGGTTGATGCAACTGTCATTCAAAATAAGCCATTCTGATTGGTTTATGTACTGTCAGTCAACAGTTTTCTATTTTACAACTTTTGCTCGGACTATTATGCATTAGTCTTCAACCAGCAAGACAATTGGTCAAGAATGCTCTTGTTATCAACTATCTGTGGCTGGTTTGGTAGGTTTTCAATTAAACTAGGGTTAGGAAAGACCTCAGTAAGTTATGGAGAGCAAATAAAGCCCTTATGCAAATTAGTTTAGAATTGAGACCATCTGATTGGTTGATGCAATTGTCATTCAAAATAAGCCATTCTGATTGGTTTATGTGCTGTCAGTCAACAGTTTTCTATTTTATAACTTTTGCTGGGACCATCATGCAATAGTCTTCAACCAGCAAGACAATTGGTCAAGAATGTAGTCAACAGTTTTCTATTTTACAACTTTTGCTGGCACCATCACGCAATAGCCTTCAACCAGCAAGACAATTGGTAAAGAATGCTCTTGTTATCAACTATCTGTGGCTGGTTTTATAGGTTTTCAATTTAACTAGGGTTAGGAAGGACCTCAGTAAGTTATGGAGAGCAAATAAAGCCCCTATGCAAATTAGTTTAGAATTGAGACCATCTGATTGGTTGATGCAATTGTCATTCAAAATACACCATTCTGATTGGTTTATGTACTGTCAGTCAACAGTTCTCTATTTTACAACTTTTGCTGGGACTATCATGCATTAGTCTTCAACCAGCAAGACAATTGGTCAAGAATGCTCTTGTTATCAACTATCTGTGGCTGGTTTTGTAGGTTTTCAATTAAACTAGGGTTAGGAAGGACCTCAGTAAGTTATGGAGAGCAAATAAAGCCCTTATGCAAATTAGTTCAGAATTGAGATCATCTGATTGGTTGATGCAACTGTCATTCAAAATAAGCCATTCTGATTGGTTTATATACTGTCAGTCAACAGTTATCTATTTTACAACTTTTGCTGGGACTATCATGCATTAGTCTTCAACCAGCAAGACAATTGGTCAAGAATGCTCTTGTTATCAACAATCTGTGGCTGGTTCTGCAGGTGTTCAATTAAACTAGGGTTAGGAAGGACCTCAGTAAATTATGGAGAGCAAATAAAGCCCTTATGCAAATTAGTTCAGAATTGAGATCATCTGATTGGTTGATGCAACTGTCATTCAAAATAAGCCATTCTGATTGGTTTATGTACTGTCAGTCAACAGTTCTCTATTTTACAACTTTTGCTGGGACTATCATGCATTAGTCTTCAACCAGCAAGACAATTGGTCAAGAATGCTCTTGTTATCAACTATCTGTGGCTGATTTTGCAGGTTTTCAATTAAACTAGGGTTAGGAAGGACCTCAGTAAGTTATGGAGAGCAAATAAAGCCCTTATGCAAATTAGTTCAGAATTGAGATCATCTGATTGGTTGATGCAACTGTCATTCAAAATAAGCCATTCTGATTGGTTTATATACTGTCAGTCAACAGTTTTCTATTTTACAACTTTTGCTGGGACTATCATGCATTAGTCTTCAAAAAGCAAGACAATTGGTCAAGAATGCTCTTGTTATCAACTATCTGTGGCTGGTTCTGCACGTATTCAATTAAACTAGGGTTAGGAAAGACCTCAATAAGTTATGGAGAGCAAATAAAGCCCTTATGCAAATTAGTTCAGAATTGAGATCATATGATTGGTTGATGCAACTGTCATTCAAAATAAGCCATTCTGATTGGTTTATGTACTGTCAGTCATCAGTTTTCTATTTTACAACTTTTGCTGGGACTATCATGCATTAGTCTTCAACCAGCAAGACAATTGGTCAAGAATGCTCTTGTTATCAACTATCTGTGGCTGGTTTTGTAGGTTTTCAATTAAACTAGGGTTAGGAAGGACCTCAGTAAGTTATGGAGAGCAAATAAAGCCCTTATGCAAATTAGTTTATAATTAAGACCATCTGATTGGTTGATGCAATTGTCATTCAAAATAAGCCATTCTGATTGGTTTATGTACTGTCAGTCAACAGTTCTCTATTTTACAACTTTTGCTGGGACTATCATGCATTAGTCTTCAACCAGCAAGACATTTGGTCAAGAATGCTCTTGTTATCAACTATCTGTGGCTGGTTTTGTAGGTTTTCAATTAAACTAGGGTTAGGAAAGACCTCAGTAAGTTATGGAGAGCAAATAAAGCCATTATGCAAATTAGTTTAGAATTGAGACCATCTGATTGGTTGATGCAATTGTCATTCAAAATACACCATTCTGATTGGTTTATGTACTGTCAGTCAACAGTTCTCTATTTTACAACTTTTGCTGGGACTATCATGCATTAGTCTTCAACCAGCAAGACAATTTGTCAAGAATGCTCTTGTTATCAACTATCTGTGGCTGGTTTTGTAGGTTTTCAATTAAACTAGGGTTAGGAAGGAACTCAGTAAGTTATGGAGAGCAAATAAAGCCCTTATGCAAATTAGTTCAGAATTGAGATCATCTGATTGGTTGATGCAACTGTCATTCAAAATAAGCCATTCTGATTGGTTTATATACTGTCAGTCAACAGTTTTCTATTTTACAACTTTTGCTGGGACTATCATGCATTAGTCTTCAACCAGCAAGACAATTTGTCAAGAATGCTCTTGTTATCAACTATCTGTGGCTGGTTCTGCAGGTGTTCAATTAGACTAGGGTGAGGAAGGACCTCAGTAAGTTATGAAGAGCAAATAAAGCCCTTATGCAAATTGGTTCAGAATTAAGATCATATGATTGGTTGATGCAACTGTCATTCAAAATAAGCCATTCTGATTGGTTTATGTACTGTCAGTCAACAGTTTTCTATTTTACAACTTTTGCTGGGACTATCATGCATTAGTCTTCAACCAGCAAGACAATTGTTCAAGAATGCTCTTGTTATCAACTATCTGTGGCTGGTTTTGTAGGTTTTCAATTAAACTAGGGTTAGGAAGGACCTCAGTAAGTTATGGAGAGCAAATAAAGCCCTTATGCAAATTAGTTCAGAATTGAGATCATATGTTTGGTTGATGCAACTGTCATTCAAAATAAGCCATTCTGATTGGTTTATGTACTGTCAGTCAACAGTTTTCTATTTTACAACTTTTGCTCGGACTATTATGCATTAGCCTTCAACCAGCAAGACAATTGGTCAAGAATGCTCTTGTTATCAACTATCTGTGGCTGGTTTGGTAGGTTTTCAATTAAACTAGGGTTAGGAAAGACCTCAGTAAGTTATGGAGAGCAAATAAAGCCCTTATGCAAATTAGTTTAGAATTGAGACCATCTGATTGGTTGATGCAATTGTCATTCAAAATAAGCCATTCTGATTGGTTTATGTGCTGTCAGTCAACAGTTTTCTATTTTATAACTTTTGCTGGGACCATCATGCAATAGTCTTCAACCAGCAAGACAATTGGTCAAGAATGTAGTCAACAGTTTTCTATTTTACAACTTTTGCTGGCACCATCACGCAATAGCCTTCAACCAGCAAGACAATTGGTCAAGAATGCTCTTGTTATCAACTATCTGTGGCTGGTTTTATAGGTTTTCAATTTAACTAGGGTTAGGAAGGACCTCAGTAAGTTATGGAGAGCAAATAAAACACCTATGCAAATTAGTTTAGAATTGAGACCATCTGATTAGTTGATGCAATTGTCATTCAAAATACACCATTCTGATTGGTTTATGTACTGTCAGTCAACAGTTCTCTATTTTACAACTTTTGCTGGGACTATCATGCATTAGTCTTCAACCAGCAAGACAATTGGTCAAGAATGCTCTTGTTATCAACTATCTGTGGCTGGTTTTGTAGGTTTTCAATTAAACTAGGGTTAGGAAGGACCTCAGTAAGTTATGGAGAGCAAATAAAGCCCTTATGCAAATTAGTTCAGAATTGAGATCATCTGATTGGTTGATGCAACTGTCATTCAAAATAAGCCATTCTGATTGGTTTATATACTGTCAGTCAACAGTTATCTATTTTACAACTTTTGCTGGGACTATCATGCATTAGTCTTCAACCAGCAAGACAATTTGTCAAGAATGCTCTTGTTATCAACTATCTGTGGCTGGTTTTGTAGGTTTTCAATTAAACTAGGGTTAGGAAGGAACTCAGTAAGTTATGGAGAGCAAATAAAGCCCTTATGCAAATTAGTTCAGAATTGAGATCATCTGATTGGTTGATGCAACTGTCATTCAAAATAAGCCATTCTGATTGGTTTATATACTGTCAGTCAACAGTTTTCTATTTTACAACTTTTGCTGGGACTATCATGCATTAGTCTTCAACCAGCAAGACAATTTGTCAAGAATGCTCTTGTTATCAACTATCTGTGGCTGGTTCTGCAGGTGTTCAATTAGACTAGGGTGAGGAAGGACCTCAGTAAGTTATGAAGAGCAAATAAAGCCCTTATGCAAATTGGTTCAGAATTGAGATCATATGATTGGTTGATGCAACTGTCATTCAAAATAAGCCATTCTGATTGGTTTATGTACTGTCAGTCAACAGTTTTCTATTTTACAACTTTTGCTGGGACTATCATGCATTAGTCTTCAACCAGCAAGACAATTGTTCAAGAATGCTCTTGTTATCAACTATCTGTGGCTGGTTTTGTAGGTTTTCAATTAAACTAGGGTTAGGAAGGACCTCAGAAAGTTATGGAGAGCAAATAAAGCCCTTATGCAAATTAGTTCAGAATTGAGATCATATGATTGGTTGATGCAACTGTCATTCAAAATAAGCCATTCTGATTGGTTTATGTACTGTCAGTCAACAGTTTTCTATTTTACAACTTTTGCTCGGACTATTATGCATTAGTCTTCAACCAGCAAGACAATTGGTCAAGAATGCTCTTGTTATCAACTATCTGTGGCTGGTTTGGTAGGTTTTCAATTAAACTAGGGTTAGGAAAGACCTCAGTAAGTTATGGAGAGCAAATAAAGCCCTTATGCAAATTAGTTTAGAATTGAGACCATCTGATTGGTTGATGCAATTGTCATTCAAAATAAGCCATTCTGATTGGTTTATGTGCTGTCAGTCAACAGTTTTCTATTTTATAACTTTTGCTGGGACCATCATGCAATAGTCTTCAACCAGCAAGACAATTGGTCAAGAATGTAGTCAACAGTTTTCTATTTTACAACTTTTGCTGGCACCATCACGCAATAGCCTTCAACCAGCAAGACAATTGGTAAAGAATGCTCTTGTTATCAACTATCTGTGGCTGGTTTTATAGGTTTTCAATTTAACTAGGGTTAGGAAGGACCTCAGTAAGTTATGGAGAGCAAATAAAGCCCCTATGCAAATTAGTTTAGAATTGAGACCATCTGATTGGTTGATGCAATTGTCATTCAAAATACACCATTCTGATTGGTTTATGTACTGTCAGTCAACAGTTCTCTATTTTACAACTTTTGCTGGGACTATCATGCATTAGTCTTCAACCAGCAAGACAATTGGTCAAGAATGCTCTTGTTATCAACTATCTGTGGCTGGTTTTGTAGGTTTTCAATTAAACTAGGGTTAGGAAGGACCTCAGTAAGTTATGGAGAGCAAATAAAGCCCTTATGCAAATTAGTTCAGAATTGAGATCATCTGATTGGTTGATGCAACTGTCATTCAAAATAAGCCATTCTGATTGGTTTATATACTGTCAGTCAACAGTTATCTATTTTACAACTTTTGCTGGGACTATCATGCATTAGTCTTCAACCAGCAAGACAATTGGTCAAGAATGCTCTTGTTATCAACAATCTGTGGCTGGTTCTGCAGGTGTTCAATTAAACTAGGGTTAGGAAGGACCTCAGTAAATTATGGAGAGCAAATAAAGCCCTTATGCAAATTAGTTCAGAATTGAGATCATCTGATTGGTTGATGCAACTGTCATTCAAAATAAGCCATTCTGATTGGTTTATGTACTGTCAGTCAACAGTTCTCTATTTTACAACTTTTGCTGGGACTATCATGCATTAGTCTTCAACCAGCAAGACAATTGGTCAAGAATGCTCTTGTTATCAACTATCTGTGGCTGGTTTTGCAGGTTTTCAATTAAACTAGGGTTAGGAAGGACCTCAGTAAGTTATGGAGAGCAAATAAAGCCCTTATGCAAATTAGTTCAGAATTGAGATCATCTGATTGGTTGATGCAACTGTCATTCAAAATAAGCCATTCTGATTGGTTTATATACTGTCAGTCAACAGTTTTCTATTTTACAACTTTTGCTGGGACTATCATGCATTAGTCTTCAAAAAGCAAGACAATTGGTCAAGAATGCTCTTGTTATCAACTATCTGTGGCTGGTTCTGCACGTATTCAATTAAACTAGGGTTAGGAAAGACCTCAATAAGTTATGGAGAGCAAATAAAGCCCTTATGCAAATTAGTTCAGAATTGAGATCATATGATTGGTTGATGCAACTGTCATTCAAAATAAGCCATTCTGATTGGTTTATGTACTGTCAGTCATCAGTTTTCTATTTTACAACTTTTGCTGGGACTATCATGCATTAGTCTTCAACCAGCAAGACAATTGGTCAAGAATGCTCTTGTTATCAACTATCTGTGGCTGGTTTTGTAGGTTTTCAATTAAACTAGGGTTAGGAAAGACCTCAGTAAGTTATGGAGAGCAAATAAAGCCCTTATGCAAATTAGTTTAGAATTGAGACCATCTGATTGGTTGATGCAATTGTCATTCAAAATACACCATTCTGATTGGTTTATGTACCTTCAGTCAACAGTTCTTTATTTCACAACTTTTGCTGGGACTATCATGCATTAGTCTTCAACCAGCAAGACAATTGGTCAATAATGTTCTTGTTAGCAACTATCTGTGGCTGGTTCTGCAGGTGTTCAATTAGAATAGGGTGAGGAAGGACCTCAGTAAGTTATGAAGAGTAAATAAAACCCTTATGCAAATTAGTTCAGAATTGAGACCATCTGATTGGTTGATGCAACTGTCATTCAAAATAAGCCATTCTGATTGGTTTATGTACCATCAGTCAACAGTTTCCTTTTTTACAACGTTTGCTGGGACCATCATGCAATAGTCTTCAACCAGCAAGACAATTGGTCAATAATGTTCTTGTTAGCAACTATCTGTGGCTGGTTCTGCAGGTGTTCAATTAGAATAGGGTGAGGAAGGACCTCAGTAAGTTATGAAGAGTAAATAAAACCCTTATGCAAATTAGTTCAGAATTGAGACCATCTGATTGGTTGATGCAACTGTCATTCAAAATAAGCCATTCTGATTGGTTTATGTACTGTCAGTCAACAGTTCTCTATTTTACATCTTTTGCTGGGACTATCATGCATTAATCTTCAACCAGCAAGACAATTGGTCAAGAATGTTCTTCTTATCAACTATCTGTGGTTGGTTTTATAGGTTTTCAATTAAACTAGGGTTAGGAAGGACCGCAGTAAGTTATGGAGAGCAAATAAAGCCCTTATACAAATTAGTTCAGAATTGAGACCATCTGATTGGTTGATGCAACTGTCATTCAAAATAAGCCATTCTGATTGGTTTATATACTGTCAGTCAACAGTTTTCTATTTTACAACTTTTGCTGGGACTATCATGCATTAGTCTTCAACCAGCAAGACAATTGGTCAAGAATGCTCTTGTTATCAACTATCTGTGGCTGGTTTTGTAGGTTTTCAATTAAACTAGGGTTAGGAAGGACCTCAGTAAGTTATGGAGAGCAAATAAAGCCCTTATGCAAATTAGTTTATAATTAAGACCATCTGATTGGTTGATGCAATTGTCATTCAAAATAAGCCATTCTGATTGGTTTATGTACTGTCAGTCAACAGTTCTCTATTTTACAACTTTTGCTGGGACTATCATGCATTAGTCTTCAACCAGCAAGACATTTGGTCAAGAATGCTCTTGTTATCAACTATCTGTGGCTGGTTTTGTAGGTTTTCAATTAAACTAGGGTTAGGAAAGACCTCAGTAAGTTATGGAGAGCAAATAAAGCCATTATGCAAATTAGTTTAGAATTGAGACCATCTGATTGGTTGATGCAATTGTCATTCAAAATACACCATTCTGATTGGTTTATGTACTGTCAGTCAACAGTTCTCTATTTTACAACTTTTGCTGGGACTATCATGCATTAGTCTTCAACCAGCAAGACAATTGGTCAAGAATGCTCTTGTTATCAACTATCTGTGGCTGGTTTTGTAGGTTTTCAATTAAACTAGGGTTAGGAAGGACCTCAGTAAGTTATGGAGAGCAAATAAAGCCCTTATGCAAATTAGTTCAGAATTGAGATCATCTGATTGGTTGATGCAACTGTCATTCAAAATAAGCCATTCTGATTGGTTTATATACTGTCAGTCAACATTTATCTATTTTACAACTTTTGCTGGGACTATCATGCATTAGTCTTCAACCAGCAAGACAATTGGTCAAGAATGCTCTTGTTATCAACAATCTGTGGCTGGTTCTGCAGGTGTTCAATTAAACTAGGGTTAGGAAGGACCTCAGTAAATTATGGAGAGCAAATAAAGCCCTTATGCAAATTAGTTCAGAATTGAGATCATCTGATTGGTTGATGCAACTGTCATTCAAAATAAGCCATTCTGATTGGTTTATGTACTGTCAGTCAACAGTTCTCTATTTTACAACTTTTGCTGGGACTATCATGCATTAGTCTTCAACCAGCAAGACAATTGGTCAAGAATGCTCTTGTTATCAACTATCTGTGGCTGGTTTTGCAGGTTTTCAATTAAACTAGGGTTAGGAAGGACCTCAGTAAGTTATGGAGAGCAAATAAAGCCCTTATGCAAATTAGTTCAGAATTGAGATCATCTGATTGGTTGATGCAACTGTCATTCAAAATAAGCCATTCTGATTGGTTTATATACTGTCAGTCAACAGTTTTCTATTTTACAACTTTTGCTGGGACTATCATGCATTAGTCTTCAAAAAGCAAGACAATTGGTCAAGAATGCTCTTGTTATCAACTATCTGTGGATGGTTCTGCACATATTCAATTAAACTAGGGTTAGGAAAGACCTCAATAAGTTATGGAGAGCAAATAAAGCCCTTATGCAAATTAGTTCAGAATTGAGATCATATGATTGGTTGATGCAACTGTCATTCAAAATAAGCCATTCTGATTGGTTTATGTACTGTCAGTCATCAGTTTTCTATTTTACAACTTTTGCTGGGACTATCATGCATTAGTCTTCAACCAGCAAGACAATTGGTCAAGAATGCTCTTGTTATCAACTATCTGTGGCTGGTTTTGTAGGTTTTCAATTAAACTAGGGTTAGGAAAGACCTCAGTAAGTTATGGAGAGCAAATAAAGCCCTTATGCAAATTAGTTTAGAATTGAGACCATCTGATTGGTTGATGCAATTGTCATTCAAAATACACCATTCTGATTGGTTTATGTACCTTCAGTCAACAGTTCTTTATTTCACAACTTTTGCTGGGACTATCATGCATTAGTCTTCAACCAGCAAGACAATTGGTCAAGAATGCTCTTGTTATCAACTATCTGTGGCTGGTTTTGTAGGTTTTCAATTAAACTAGGGTTAGGAAGGACCTCAGTAAGTTATGGAGAGCAAATAAAGCCCTTATGCAAATTAGTTCAGAATTGAGATCATCTGATTGGTTGATGCAACTGTCATTCAAAATAAGCCATTCTGATTGGTTTATATACTGTCAGTCATCAGTTTTCTATTTTACAACTTTTGCTGGGACTATCATGCATTAGTCTTCAACCAGCAAGACAATTGGTCAAGAATGCTCTTGTTATCAACAATCTGTGGCTGGTTCTGCAGGTGTTCAATAAAACTAGGGTTAGGAAAGACCTCAGTACGTTATGAAGAGCAAATAAAGCCCTTATGCAAATTAGTTTAGAATTAAGACCATCTGATTGGTTGATGCAATTGTCATTCAAAATAAGCCATTCTGATTGGTTTATGTACTGTCAGTCAACAGTTCTCTATTTTACAACTTTTGCTGGGACTATCATGCATTAGTCTTCAACCAGCAAGACAATTGGTCAATAATGTTCTTGTTAGCAACTATCTGTGGCTGGTTCTGCAGGTGTTCAATTAGAATAGGGTGAGGAAGGACCTCAGTAAGTTATGAAGAGTAAATAAAACCCTTATGCAAATTAGTTCAGAATTGAGACCATCTGATTGGTTGATGCAACTGTCATTCAAAATAAGCCATTCTGATTGGTTTATGTACCATCAGTCAACAGTTTCCTTTTTTACAACGTTTGCTGGGACCATCATGCAATAGTCTTCAACCAGCAAGACAATTGGTCAATAATGTTCTTGTTAGCAACTATCTGTGGCTGGTTCTGCAGGTGTTCAATTAGAATAGGGTGAGGAAGGACCTCAGTAAGTTATGAAGAGTAAATAAAACCCTTATGCAAATTAGTTCAGAATTGAGACCATCTGATTGGTTGATGCAACTGTCATTCAAAATAAGCCATTCTGATTGGTTTATGTACTGTCAGTCAACAGTTCTCTATTTTACATCTTTTGCTGGGACTATCATGCATTAATCTTCAACCAGCAAGACAATTGGTCAAGAATGCTCTTGTTATCAACTATCTGTGGTTGGTTTTATAGGTTTTCAATTAAACTAGGGTTAGGAAGGACCGCAGTAAGTTATGGAGAGCAAATAAAGCCGTTATACAAATTAGTTCAGAATTGAGACCATCTGATTGGTTGATGCAACTGTCATTCAAAATAAGCCATTCTGATTGGTTTATATACTGTCAGTCAACAGTTTTCTATTTTACAACTTTTGCTGGGACTATCATGCATTAGTCTTCAACCAGCAAGACAATTGGTCAAGAATGCTCTTGTTATCAACTATCTGTGGCTGGTTTTGTAGGTTTTCAATTAAACTAGGGTTAGGAAGGACCTCAGTAAGTTATGGAGAGCAAATAAAGCCCTTATGCAAATTAGTTTATAATTAAGACCATCTGATTGGTTGATGCAATTGTCATTCAAAATAAGCCATTCTGATTGGTTTATGTACTGTCAGTCAACAGTTCTCTATTTTACAACTTTTGCTGGGACTATCATGCATTAGTCTTCAACCAGCAAGACATTTGGTCAAGAATGCTCTTGTTATCAACTATCTGTGGCTGGTTTTGTAGGTTTTCAATTAAACTAGGGTTAGGAAAGACCTCAGTAAGTTATGGAGAGCAAATAAAGCCATTATGCAAATTAGTTTAGAATTGAGACCATCTGATTGGTTGATGCAATTGTCATTCAAAATACACCATTCTGATTGGTTTATGTACTGTCAGTCAACAGTTCTCTATTTTACAACTTTTGCTGGGACTATCATGCATTAGTCTTCAACCAGCAAGACAATGTGTCAAGAATGCTCTTGTTATCAACTATCTGTGGCTGGTTTTGTAGGTTTTCAATTAAACTAGGGTTAGGAAGGAACTCAGTAAGTTATGGAGAGCAAATAAAGCCCTTATGCAAATTAGTTCAGAATTGAGATCATCTGATTGGTTGATGCAACTGTCATTCAAAATAAGCCATTCTGATTGGTTTATATACTTTCAGTCAACAGTTTTCTATTTTACAACTTTTGCTGGGACTATCATGCATTAGTCTTCAACCAGCAAGACAATTGGTCAAGAATGCTCTTGTTATCAACTATCTGTGTCTGGTTCTGCAGGTGTTCAATTAGACTAGGGTGAGGAAGGACCTCAGTAAGTTATGAAGAGCAAATAAAGCCCTTATGCAAATTGGTTCAGAATTGAGATCATATGATTGGTTGATGCAACTGTCATTCAAAATAAGCCATTCTGATTGGTTTATGTACTGTCAGTCAACAGTTTTCTATTTTACAACTTTTGCTGGGACTATCATGCATTAGTCTTCAACCAGCAAGACAATTGTTCAAGAATGCTCTTGTTATCAACTATCTGTGGCTGGTTTTGTAGGTTTTTAATTAAACTAGGGTTAGGAAGGACCTCAGTAAGTTATGGAGAGCAAATAAAGCCCTTATGCAAATTAGTTCAGAATTGAGATCATATGATTGGTTGATGCAACTGTCATTCAAAATAAGCCATTCTGATTGGTTTATGTACTGTCAGTCAACAGTTTTCTATTTTACAACTTTTGCTCGGACTATTATGCATTAGTCTTCAACCAGCAAGACAATTGGTCAAGAATGCTCTTGTTATCAACTATCTGTGGCTGGTTTGGTAGGTTTTTAATTAAACTAGGGTTAGGAAAGACCTCAGTAAGTTATGGAGAGCAAATAAAGCCCTTATGCAAATTAGTTTAGAATTGAGACCATCTGATTGGTTGATGCAATTGTCATTCAAAATAAGCCATTCTGATTGGTTTATGTGCTGTCAGTCAACAGTTTTCTATTTTATAACTTTTGCTGGGACCTTCATGCAATAGTCTTCAACCAGCAAGACGATTGGTCAAGAATGTAGTCAACAGTTTTCTATTTTACAACTTTTGCTGGCACCATCACGCAATAGCCTTCAACCAGCAAGACAATTGGTCAAGAATGCTCTTGTTATCAACTATCTGTGGCTGGTTTTGGAGGTTTTCAATTAAACTAGGGTTAGGAAAGACCTCAGTAAGTTATGGAGAGCAAATAAAGCCCTTATGCAAATTAGTTTAGAATTGAGACCATCTGATTGGTTGATGCAATTGTCATTCAAAATACACCATTCTGATTGGTTTATGTACTGTCAGTCAACAGTTCTTTATTTCACAACTTTTGCTGGGACTATCATGCATTAGTCTTCAACCAGCAAGACAATTGGTCAAGAATGCTCTTGTTATCAACTATCTGTGGCTGGTTTTGTAGGTTTTCAATTAAACTAGGGTTAGGAAGGACCTCAGTAAGTTATGGAGAGCAAATAAAGCCCTTATGCAAATTAGTTCAGAATTGAGATCATCTGATTGGTTGATGCAACTGTCAATCAAAATAAGCCATTCTGATTGGTTTATATACTGTCAGTCATCAGTTTTCTATTTTACAACTTTTGCTGGGACTATCATGCATTAGTCTTCAACCAGCAAGACAATTGGTCAAGAATGCTCTTGTTATCAACAATCTGTGGCTGGTTCTGAAGGTGTTCAATAAAACTAGGGTTAGGGAAGACCTCAGTACGTTATGAAGAGCAAATAAAGCCCTTATGCAAATTAGTTTAGAATTAAGACCATCTGATTGGTTGATGCAATTGTCATTCAAAATAAGCCATTCTGATTGGTTTATGTACTGTCAGTCAACAGTTCTCTATTTTACAACTTTTGCTGGGACTATCATGCATTAGTCTTCAACCAGCAAGACATTTGGTCAAGAATGCTCTTGTTATCAACTATCTGTGGGTGGTTTTGTAGGTTTTTAATTAAACTAGGGTTAGGAAGGACCTCAGTAAGTTATGGAGAGCAAAAAAAGCCCTTATGCAAATTAGTTCAGAATTGAGATCATCTGATTGGTTGATGCAAACTGTCATTCAAAATAAGCCATTCTGATTGGTTTATATACTGTCAGTCAACAGTTTTCTATTTTACAACTTTTGCTGGGACTATCATGCATTAGTTTTCAACCAGCAAGACAATTGGTCAAGAATGCTCTTGTTATCAACTATCTGTGGCTGGTTCTGCAGGTGTTCAATTAAACTAGGGTTAGGAAAGACCTCAGTACGTTATGGAGAGCAAATAAAGCCCTTATGCAAATTAGTTTAGAATTGAGACCATCTGATTGGTTGATGCAATTGTCATTCAAAATAAGCCATTCTGATTGGTTTATGTACTGTCAGTCAACAGTTCTCTATTTTACAACTTTTGCTGGGACTATCATGCATTAGTCTTCAACCAGCAAGACAATTGGTCAAGAATGCTCTTGTTATCAACTATCTGTGGCTGGTTTTATAGGTTTTCAATTAAACTAGGGTTAGGAAGGACCTCAGTAAGATATGGAGAGCAAATAAAGCCCTTATGCAAATTAGTTTAGAATTGAGACCATCTGATTGGTTGATGCAATTGTCATTCAAAATACACCATTCTGATTGGTTTATGTACTGTCAGTCAACAGTTCTCTATTTTACAACTTTTGCTGGGACTATCATGCATTAGTCTTCAACCAGCAAGACAATTGGTCAAGAATGCTCTTGTTATCAACTATCTGTGGCTGGTTTTGTAGGTTTTCAATTAAACTAGGGTTAGGAAAGACCTCAGTAAGTTATGGAGAGCAAATAAAGCCCTTATGCAAATTAGTTTAGAATTGAGACCATCTGATTGGTTGATGCAATTGTCATTCAAAATAAGCCATTCTGATTGGTTTATGTGCTGTCAGTCAACAGTTTTCTATTTTATAACTTTTGCTGGGACCATCATGCAATAGTCTTCAACCAGCAAGACAATTGGTCAAGAATGTAGTCAACAGTTTTCTATTTTACAACTTTTGCTGGCACCATCACGCAATAGCCTTCAACCAGCAAGACAATTGGTCAAGAATGCTCTTGTTATCAACTATCTGTGGCTGATTTTATAGGTTTTCAATTTAACTAGGGTTAGGAAGGACCTCAGTAAGTTATGGAGAGCAAATAAAGCCCCTATGCAAATTAGTTTAGAATTGAGACCATCTGATTGGTTGATGCAATTGTCATTCAAAATACACCATTCTGATTGGTTTATGTACTGTCAGTCAACAGTTCTCTATTTTACAACTTTTGCTGGGACTATCATGCATTAGTCTTCAACCAGCAAGACAATTGGTCAAGAATGCTCTTGTTATCAACAATCTGTGGCTGGTTCTGCAGGTGTTCAATTAAACTAGGGTTAGGAAAGACCTCAGTACGTTATGGAGAGCAAATAAAGCCCTTATGCAAATTAGTTTAGAATTGAGACCATCTGATTGGTTGATGCAATTGTCATTCAAAATAAGCCATTCTGATTGGTTTATGTACTGTCAGTCAACAGTTCTCTATTTTACAACTTTTGCTGGGACTATCATGCATTAGTCTTCAACCAGCAAGACAATTGGTCAAGAATGCTCTTGTTATCAACTATCTGTGGCTGGTTTTGTAGGTTTTCAATTAAACTAGGGTTAGGAAAGACCTCAGTAAGTTATGGAGAGCAAATAAAGCCCTTATGCAAATTAGTTTAGAATTGAGACCATCTGATTGGTTGATGCAATTGTCATTCAAAATAAGCCATTCTGATTGGTTTATGTGCTGTCAGTCAACAGTTTTCTATTTTATAACTTTTGCTGGGACCATCATGCAATAGTCTTCAACCAGCAAGACAATTGGTCAAGAATGTAGTCAACAGTTTTCTATTTTACAACTTTTGCTGGCACCATCACGCAATAGCCTTCAACCAGCAAGACAATTGGTCAAGAATGCTCTTGTTATCAACTATCTGTGGCTGGTTTTATAGGTTTTCAATTTAACTAGGGTTAGGAAGGACCTCAGTAAGTTATGGAGAGCAAATAAAGCCCCTATGCAAATTAGTTTAGAATTGAGACCATCTGATTGGTTGATGCAATTGTCATTCAAAATACACCATTCTGATTGGTTTATGTACTGTCAGTCAACAGTTCTCTATTTTACAACTTTTGCTGGGACTATCATGCATTAGTCTTCAACCAGCAAGACAATTGGTCAAGAATGCTCTTTTTATCAACTATCTGTGGCTGGTTTTGTAGGTTTTCAATTAAACTAGGGTTAGGAAGGACCTCAGTAAGTTATGAAGAGCAAATAAAGCCCTTATGCAAATTAGTTCAGAATTGAGATCATCTGATTGGTTGCTGCAACTGTCATTCAAAATAAGCCATTCTGATTGGTTTATATACTGTCAGTCAACAGTTTTCTATTTTACAACTTTTGCTGGGACTATCATGCATTAGTCTTCAACCAGCAAGACAATTGGTCAAGAATGCTCTTGTTATCAACAATCTGTGGCTGGTTCTGCAGGTGTTCAATTAAACTAGGGTTAGGAAAGACCTCAGTACGTTATGGAGAGCAAATAAAGCCCTTATGCAAATTAGTTTAGAATTAAGACCATCTGATTGGTTGATGCAATTGTCATTCAAAATAAGCCATTCTGATTGGTTTATGTACTGTCAGTCAACAGTTCTCTATTTTACAACTTTTGCTGGGACGATCATGCATTAGTCTTCAACCAGCAAGACATTTGGTCAAGAATGCTCTTGTTATCAACAATCTGTGGCTGGTTCTGCAGGTGTTCAATTAAACTAGGGTTAGGAAAGACCTCAGTACGTTATGGAGAGCAAATAAAGCCCCTATGCAAATTAGTTTAGAATTGAGACCATCTGATTGGTTGATGCAATTGTCATTCAAAATACACCATTCTGATTGGTTTATGTACTGTCAGTCAACAGTTCTCTATTTTACAACTTTTGCTGGGACTATCATGCATTAGTCTTCAACCAGCAAGACAATTGGTCAAGAATGCTCTTGTTATCAACTATCTGTGGCTGGTTTTGTAGGTTTTCAATTAAACTAGGGTTAGGAAGGACCTCAGTAAGTTATGGAGAGCAAATAAAGCCCTTATGCAAATTAGTTCAGAATTGAGATCATCTGATTGGTTGATGCAACTGTCATTCAAAATAAGCCATTCTGATTGGTTTATATACTGTCAGTCAACAGTTTTCTATTTTACAACTTTTGCTGGGACTATCATGCATTAGTCTTCAACCAGCAAGACAATTGGTCAAGAATGCTCTTGTTATCAACTATCTGTGGCTGGTTTTGTAGGTTTTCAATTAAACTAGGGTTAGGAAAGACCTCAGTAAGTTATGGAGAGCAAATAAAGCCCTTATGCAAATTAGTTTAGAATTGAGACCATCTGATTGGTTGATGCAATTGTCATTCAAAATAAGCCATTCTGATTGGTTTATGTGCTGTCAGTCAATAGTTTTCTATTTTATAACTTTTGCTGGGACCATCATGCAATAGTCTTCAACCAGCAAGACAATTGGTCAAGAATGTAGTCAACAGTTTTCTATTTTACAACTTTTGCTGGCACCATCACGCAATAGCCTTCAACCAGCAAGACAATTGGTCAAGAATGCTCTTGTTATCAACTATCTGTGGCTGGTTTTATAGGTTTTCAATTTAACTAGGGTTAGGAAGGACCTCAGTAAGTTATGGAGAGCAAATAAAGCCCCTATGCAAATTAGTTTAGAATTGAGACCATCTGATTGGTTGATGCAATTGTCATTCAAAATACACCATTCTGATTGGTTTATGTACTGTCAGTCAACAGTTCTCTATTTTACAACTTTTGCTGGGACTATCATGCATTAGTCTTCAACCAGCAAGACAATTGGTCAAGAATGCTCTTTTTATCAACTATCTGTGGCTGGTTTTGTAGGTTTTCAATTAAACTAGGGTTAGGAAGGACCTCAGTAAGTTATGGAGAGCAAATAAAGCCCTTATGCAAATTAGTTCAGAATTGAGATCATCTGATTGGTTGCTGCAACTGTCATTCAAAATAAGCCATTCTGATTGGTTTATATACTGTCAGTCAACAGTTTTCTATTTTACAACTTTTGCTGGGACTATCATGCATTAGTCTTCAACCAGCAAGACAATTGGTCAAGAATGCTCTTGTTATCAACAATCTGTGGCTGGTTCTGCAGGTGTTCAATTAAACTAGGGTTAGGAAAGACCTCAGTACGTTATGGAGAGCAAATAAAGCCCTTATGCAAATTAGTTTAGAATTAAGACCATCTGATTGGTTGATGCAATTGTCATTCAAAATAAACCATTCTGATTGGTTTATGTACTGTCAGTCAACAGTTCTCTATTTTACAACTTTTGCTGGGACGATCATGCATTAGTCTTCAACCAGCAAGACATTTGGTCAAGAATGCTCTTGTTATCAACAATCTGTGGCTGGTTCTGCAGGTGTTCAATTAAACTAGG
Source organism: Crinia signifera (assembly GCF_055691185.1). Classification (NCBI taxonomy): domain Eukaryota; kingdom Metazoa; phylum Chordata; class Amphibia; order Anura; family Myobatrachidae; genus Crinia; species Crinia signifera. The sequence goes on along the minus strand of NC_139217.1, from coordinate 212,590,651 downwards.
GTTAGGAAAGACCTCAGTACGTTATGGAGAGCAAATAAAGCCCCTATGCAAATTAGTTTAGAATTGAGACCATCTGATTGGTTGATGCAATTGTCATTCAAAATACACCATTCTGATTGGTTTATGTACTGTCAGTCAACAGTTCTCTATTTTACAACTTTTGCTGGGACTATCATGCATTAGTCTTCAACCAGCAAGACAATTGGTCAAGAATGCTCTTGTTATCAACTATCTGTGGCTGGTTTTGTAGGTTTTCAATTAAACTAGGGTTAGGAAGGACCTCAGTAATTTATGGAGAGCAAATAAAGCCCTTATGCAAATTAGTTCAGAATTGAGATCATCTGATTGGTTGATGCAACTGTCATTCAAAATAAGCCATTCTGATTGGTTTATATACTGTCAGTCAACAGTTTTCTATTTTACAACTTTTGCTGGGACTATCATGCATTAGTCTTCAACCAGCAAGACAATTGGTCAAGAATGCTCTTGTTATCAACAATCTGTGGCTGGTTCTGCAGGTGTTCAATTAAACTAGGGTTAGGAAAGACCTCAGTACGTTATGGAGAGCAAATAAAGCCCTTATGCAAATTAGTTTAGAATTGAGACCATCTGATTGGTTGATGCAAATGTCATTCAAAATAAGCCATTCTGATTGGTTTATGTACTGTCAGTCAACAGTTCTCTATTTTACAACTTTTGCTGGGACTATCATGCATTAGTCTTCAACCAGCAAGACAATTGGTCAAGAATGTAGTCAACAGTTTTCTATTTTACAACTTTTGCTGGCACCATCACGCAATAGCCTTCAACCAGCAAGACAATTGGTCAAGAATGCTCTTGTTATCAATTATCTGTGGCTGGTTTTATAGGTTTTCAATTTAACTAGGGTTAGGAAGGACCTCAGTAAGTTATGGAGAGCAAATAAAGCCCCTATGCAAATTAGTTTAGAATTGAGACCATCTGATTGGTTGATGCAATTGTCATTCAAAATACACCATTCTGATTGGTTTATGTACTGTCAGTCAACAGTTCTCTATTTTACAACTTTTGCTGGGACTATCATGCATTAGTCTTCAACCAGCAAGACAATTGGTCAAGAATGCTCTTTTTATCAACTATCTGTGGCTGGTTTTGTAGGTTTTCAATTAAACTAGGGTTAGGAAGGACCTCAGTAAGTTATGGAGAGCAAATAAAGCCCTTATGCAAATTAGTTCAGAATTGAGATCATCTGATTGGTTGCTGCAACTGTCATTCAAAATAAGCCATTCTGATTGGTTTATATACTGTCAGTCAACAGTTTTCTATTTTACAACTTTTGCTGGGACTATCATGCATTAGTCTTCAACCAGCAAGACAATTGGTCAAGAATGCTCTTGTTATCAACAATCTGTGGCTGGTTCTGCAGGTGTTCAATTAAACTAGGGTTAGGAAAGACCTCAGTACGTTATGGAGAGCAAATAAAGCCCTTATGCAAATTAGTTTAGAATTAAGACCATCTGATTGGTTGATGCAATTGTCATTCAAAATAAGCCATTCTGATTGGTTTATGTACTGTCAGTCAACAGTTCTCTATTTTACAACTTTTGCTGGGACGATCATGCATTAGTCTTCAACCCGCAAGACATTTGGTCAAGAATGCTCTTGTTATCAACAATCTGTGGCTGGTTCTGCAGGTGTTCAATTAAACTAGGGTTAGGAAAGACCTCAGTACGTTATGGAGAGCAAATAAAGCCCTTATGCAAATTAGTTTAGAATTAAGACCATCTGATTGGTTGATGCAATTGTCATTCAAAATAAGCCATTCTGAGTGGTTTATGTACTGTCAGTCAACAGTTCTCTATTTTACAACTTTTGCTGGGACGATCATGCATTAGTCTTCAACCAGCAAGACATTTGGTCAAGAATGCTCTTGTTATCAACTATCTGTGGCTGGTTTTGTAGGTTTTCAATTAAACTAGGGTTAGGAAGGACCTCAGTAAGTTATGGAGAGCAAATAAAGCCCTTATGCAAATTAGTTCAGAATTGAGATCATCTGACTGGTTGATGCAACTGTCATTCAAAATAAGCCATTCTGATTGGTTTATATACTGTCAGTCAACAGTTTTCTATTTTACAACTTTTGCTGGGACTATCATGCATTAGTCTTCAACCAGCAAGACAATTGGTCAAGAATGCTCTTGTTATCAACTATCTGTGGCTGGTTCTGCAGGTGTTCAATTAAACTAGGGTTAGGAAAGACCTCAGTACGTTATGGAGAGCAAATAAAGCCCTTATGCAAATTAGTTTAGAATTGAGACCATCTGATTGGTTGATGCAATTGTCATTCAAAATAAGCCATTCTGATTGGTTTATGTACTGTCAGTCAACAGTTCTCTATTTTACAACTTTTGCTGGCACCATCACGCAATAGCCTTCAAACAGCAAGACAATTGGTCAATAATGTTCTTGTTATCAACTATCTGTGGCTGGTTCTGCAGGTGTTCAATTAGAATAGGGTGAGGAAGGACCTCAGTAAGTTATGAAGAGCAAATAAAGCCCTTATGCAAATTAGTTTAGAATTGAGACCATCTGATTGGTTGATGCAATTGTCATTCAAAATACACCATTCTGATTGGTTTATGTACTGTCAGTCAACAGTTCTCTATTTTACAACTTTTGCTGGGACTATCATGCATTAGTCTTCAACCAGCAAGACAATTGGTCAAGAATGCTCTTTTTATCAACTATCTGTGGCTGGTTTTGTAGGTTTTCAATTAAACTAGGGTTAGGAAGGACCTCAGTAAGTTATGGAGAGCAAATAAAGCCCTTATGCAAATTAGTTCAGAATTGAGATCATCTGATTGGTTGATGCAACTGTCATTCAAAATAAGCCATTCTGATTGGTTTATATACTGTCAGTCAACAGTTTTCTATTTTACAACTTTTGCTGGGACTATCATGCATTAGTCTTCAACCAGCAAGACAATTGGTCAAGAATGCTCTTGTTATCAACAATCTGTGGCTGGTTCTGCAGGTGTTCAATTAAACTAGGGTTAGGAAAGACCTCAGTACGTTATGGAGAGCAAATAAAGCCCTTATGCAAATTAGTTTAGAATTAAGACCATCTGATTGGTTGATGCAATTGTCATTCAAAATAAGCCATTCTGATTGGTTTATGTACTGTCAGTCAACAGTTCTCTATTTTACAACTTTTGCTGGGACGATCATGCATTAGTCTTCAACCAGCAAGACATTTGGTCAAGAATGCTCTTGTTATCAACAATCTGTGGCTGGTTCTGCAGGTGTTCAATTAAACTAGGGTTAGGAAAGACCTCAGTACGTTATGGAGAGCAAATAAAGCCCTTATGCAAATTAGTTTAGAATTAAGAACATCTGATTGGTTGATGCAATTGTCATTCAAAATAAGCCATTCTGATTGGTTTATGTACTGTCAGTCAACAGTTCTCTATTTTACAACTTTTGCTGGGACGATCATGCATTAGTCTTCAACCAGCAAGCCATTTGGTCAAGAATGCTCTTGTTATCAACTATCTATGGCTGGTTTTGTAGGTTTTCAATTAAACTAGGGTTAGGAAGGACCTCAGTAAGTTATGGAGAGCAAATAAAGCCCTTATGCAAATTAGTTCAGAATTGAGATCATCTGATTGGTTGATGCAACTGTCATTCAAAATAAGCCATTCTGATTGGTTTATATACTGTCAGTCAACAGTTTTCTATTTTACAACTTTTGCTGGGACTATCATGCATTAGTCTTCAACCAGCAAGACAATTGGTCAAGAATGCTCTTGTTTTCAACTATCTGTGGCTGGTTCTGCAGGTGTTCAATTAAACTAGGGTTAGGAAAGACCTCAGTACGTTATGGAGAGCAAATAAAGCCCTTATGCAAATTAGTTTAGAATTGAGACCATCTGATTGGTTGATGCAATTGTCATTCAAAATAAGCCATTCTGATTGGTTTATGTACTGTCAGTCAACAGTTCTCTATTTTACAACTTTTGCTGGCACCATCACGCAATAGCCTTCAAACAGCAAGACAATTGGTCAATAATGTTCTTGTTATCAACTATCTGTGGCTGGTTCTGCAGGTGTTCAATTAGAATAGGGTGAGGAAGGACCTCAGTAAGTTATGAAGAGCAAATAAAGCCCTTATGCAAATTAGTTCAGAATTGAGACCATCTGATTGGTTGATGCAACTGTCATTCAAAATAAGCCATTCTGATTGGTTTATGTACTGTCAGTCAACAGTTTTCTATTTTACAACTTTTGCTGGGACTATCATGCATTAGTCTTCAACCAGCAAGACAATTGGTCTAGAATGCTCTTGTTATCAACTATCTGTGACTGGTTTTCAATTAAACTAGGGTTAGGAAAGACCTCAGTAAGTTATGGAGAGCAAATAAAGCCCTTATGCAAATTAGTTTAGAATTGAGACCATCTGATTGGTTGATGCAATTGTCATTCAAAATAAGCCATTCTGATTAGTTTATGTACTGTCAGTCAACAGTTCTTTATTTTACAACTTTTGCTGGGACTATCATGCATTAGTCTTCAACCAACAAGACAATTGGTAAAGAATGCTCTTGTTATCAACTATCTGTGGCTGGTTTTGTAGGTTTTCAATTAAACTAGGGTTAGGAAGGACCTCAGTAAGTTATGGAGAGCAAATAAAGCCCTTATGCAAATTAGTTCAGAATTGAGACCATCTGATTGGTTGATGCAATTGTCATTCAAAATAAGCCATTCTGATTGGTTTATGTGCTGTCAGTCAACAGTTTTCTATTTTATAACTTTTGCTGGGACCATCATGCAATAATCTTCAACCAGAAAACAATTCGTCAAGAATGTAGTCAACAGTTTTCTATTTTACAACTTTTGCTGGCACCATCACGCAATAGCCTTCAAACAGCAAGACAATTGGTCAAGAATGTTCATGTTAGCAACTATCTGTGGCTGGTTCTGCAGGTGTTCAATTAGAATAGGGTGAGGAAGGACCTCAGTAAGTTATGAAGAGCAAATAAAACCCTTATGCAAATTAGTTCAGAATTGAGACCATCTGATTGGTTGATGCAACTGTCATTCAAAATAAGCCATTCTGATTGGTTTATGTACTGTCAGTCAACAGTTCTCTATTTTACATCTTTTGCTGGGACTATCATGCATTAATCTTCAACCAGCAAGACAATTGGTCAAGAATGTTCTTGTTATCAACTATCTGTGGCTGGTTTTATAGGTTTTCAATTAAACTAGGGTTAGGAAGGACCGCAGTAAGTTATGGAGAGCAAATAAAGCCCTTATACAAATTAGTTCAGAATTGAGACCATCTGATTGGTTGATGCAACTGTCATTCAAAATAAGCCATTCTGATTGGTTTATATACTGTCAGTCAACAGTTTTCTATTTTACAACTTTTGCTGGGACTATCATGCATTAGTCTTCAACCAGCAAGACAATTGGTCAAGAATGCTCCTGTTATCAACTATCTGTGGCTGGTTTTGTAGGTTTTCAATTAAACTAGGGTTAGGAAGGACCTTAGTAAGTTATGGAGAGCAAATAAAGCCCTTATGCAAATTAGTTTATAATTAAGACCATCTGATTGGTTGATGCAATTGTCATTCAAAATAAGCCATTCTGATTGGTTTATGTACTGTCAGTCAACAGTTCTCTATTTTACAACTTTTGCTGGGACTATCATGCATTAGTCTTCAACCAGCAAGACATTTGGTCAAGAATGCTCTTGTTATCAACTATCTGTGGCTGGTTTTGTAGGTTTTCAATTAAACTAGGGTTAGGAAAGACCTCAGTAAGTTATGGAGAGCAAATAAAGCCATTATGCAAATTAGTTTAGAATTGAGACCATCTGATTGGTTGATGCAATTGTCATTCAAAATACACCATTCTGATTGGTTTATGTACTGTCAGTCAACAGTTCTCTATTTTACAACTTTTGCTGGGACTATCATGCATTAGTCTTCAACCAGCAAGACAATTGGTCAAGAATGCTCTTGTTATCAACTATCTGTGGCTGGTTTTGTAGGTTTTCAATTAAACTAGGGTTAGGAAGGACCTCAGTAAGTTATGGAGAGCAAATAAAGCCCTTATGCAAATTAGTTCAGAATTGAGATCATCTGATTGGTTGATGCAACTGTCATTCAAAATAAGCCATTCTGATTGGTTTATATACTGTCAGTCAACAGTTTTCTATTTTACAACTTTTGCTGGGACTATCATGCATTAGTCTTCAACCAGCAAGACAATTGGTCAAGAATGCTCTTGTTATCAACAATCTGTGGCTGGTTCTGCAGGTGTTCAATTAAACTAGGGTTAGGAAAGACCTCAGTACGTTATGGAGAGCAAATAAAGCCCTTATGCAAATTAGTTTAGAATTGAGACCATCTGATTGGTTGATGCAATTGTCATTCAAAATAAGCCATTCTGATTGGTTTATGTACTGTCAGTCAACAGTTCTCTATTTTACAACTTTTGCTGGGACGATCATGCATTAGTCTTCAACCAGCAAGCCATTTGGTCAAGAATGCTCTTGTTATCAACAATCTGTGGCTGGTTCTGCAGGTGTTCAATTAAACTAGGGTTAGAAAGGACCTCAGTAAGTTATGGAGAGCAAATAAAGCCCTTATGCAAATTAGTTCAGAATTGAGATCATCTGATTGGTTGATGCAACTGTCATTCAAAATAAGCCATTCTGATTGGTTTATATACTGTCAGTCAACAGTTTTCTATTTTACAACTTTTGCTGGGACTATCATGCATTAGTCTTCAACCAGCAAGACAATTGGTCAAGAATGCTCTTGTTATCAACTATCTGTGGCTGGTTCTGCAGGTGTTCAATTAAACTAGGGTTAGGAAAGACCTCAGTACGTTATGGAGAGCAAATAAAGCCCTTATGCAAATTAGTTTAGAATTGAGACCATCTGATTGGTTGATGCAATTGTCATTCAAAATAAGCCATTCTGATTGGTTTATGTACTGTCAGTCAACAGTTCTCTATTTTACAACTTTTGCTGGCACCATCACGCAATAGCCTTCAAACAGCAAGACAATTGGTCAATAATGTTCTTGTTATCAACTATCTGTGGCTGGTTCTGCAGGTGTTCAATTAGAATAGGGTGAGGAAGGACCTCAGTAAGTTATGAAGAGCAAATAAAGCCCTTATGCAAATTAGTTTAGAATTGAGACCATCTGATTGGTTGATGCAATTGTCATTCAAAATACACCATTCTGATTGGTTTATGTACTGTCAGTCAACAGTTCTCTATTTTACAACTTTTGCTGGGACTATCATGCATTAGTCTTCAACCAGCAAGACAATTGGTCAAGAATGCTCTTTTTATCACCTATCTGTGGCTGGTTTTGTAGGTTTTTTAATTAAACTAGGGTTAGGAAGGACCTCAGTAAGTTATGGAGAGCAAATAAAGCCCTTATGCAAATTAGTTCAGAATTGAGATCATCTGATTGGTTGATGCAACTGTCATTCAAAATAAGCCATTCTGATTGGTTTATATACTGTCAGTCAACAGTTTTCTATTTTACAACTTTTGCTGGGACTATCATGCATTAGTCTTCAACCAGCAAGACAATTGGTCAAGAATGCTCTTGTTATCAACAATCTGTGGCTGGTTCTGCAGGTGTTCAATTAAACTAGGGTTAGGAAAGACCTCAGTACGTTATGGAGAGCAAATAAAGCCCTTATGCAAATTAGTTTAGAATTAAGACCATCTGATTGGTTGATGCAATTGTCATTCAAAATAAGCCATTCTGATTGGTTTATGTACTGTCAGTCAACAGTTCTCTATTTTACAACTTTTGCTGGCACGATCATGCATTAGTCTTCAACCAGCAAGACATTTGGTCAAGAATGCTCTTGTTATCAACAATCTGTGGCTGGTTCTGCAGGTGTTCAATTAAACTAGGGTTAGGAAAGACCTCAGTACGTTATGGAGAGCAAATAAAGCCCTTATGCAAATTAGTTTAGAATTAAGACCATCTGATTGGTTGATGCAATTGTCATTCAAAATAAGCCATTCTGATTGGTTTATGTACTGTCAGTCAACAGTTCTCTATTTTACAACTTTTGCTGGGACGATCATGCATTAGTCTTCAACCAGCAAGCCATTTGGTCAAGAATGCTCTTGTTATCAACTATCTGTGGCTGGTTTTGTAGGTTTTCAATTAAACTAGGGTTAGGAAGGACCTCAGTAAGTTATGGAGAGCAAATAAAGCCCTTATGCAAATTAGTTCAGAATTGAGATCATCTGATTGGTTGATGCAACTGTCATTCAAAATAAGCCATTCTGATTGGTTTATATACTGTCAGTCAAAAGTTTTCTATTTTACAACTTTTGCTGGGACTATCATGCATTAGTCTTCAACCAGCAAGACAATTGGTCAAGAATGCTCTTGTTATCAACTATCTGTGGCTGGTTCTGCAGGTGTTCAATTAAACTAGGGTTAGGAAAGACCTCAGTACGTTATGGAGAGCAAATAAAGCCCTTATGCAAATTAGTTTAGAATTGAGACCATCTGATTGGTTGATGCAATTGTCATTCAAAATAAGCCATTCTGATTGGTTTATGTACTGTCAGTCAACAGTTCTCTATTTTACAACTTTTGCTGGCACCATCACGCAATAGCCTTCAAACAGCAAGACAATTGGTCAATAATGTTCTTGTTATCAACTATCTGTGGCTGGTTCAGCAGGTTTTCAATTAAACTAGGGTTAGGAAGGACCTCAGTAAGTTATGGAGAGCAAATAAAGCCCTTATGCAAATTAGTTTAGAATTAAGACCATCTGATTGGTTGATGCAATTGTCATTTAAAATAAGCCATTCTGATTGGTTTATGTACTGTCAGTCAACAGTTCTCTATTTTAAAACTTTTACTGGGACTATAATGCATTAGTCTTCAACCAGCAAGACATTTGGTCAAGAATGCTCTTGTTATCAACTATCTGAGGGTGGTTTTGTAAGTTTTTAATTAAACTAGGGTTAGGAAGGACCTCAGTAAGTTATGGAGAGCAAATAAAGCCCTTATGCAAATTAGTTTAGAATTAAGACCATCTGATTAGTTGATGCAATTGTCATTCAAAATAAGCCATTCTGATTGGTTTATGTACTGTCAGTCAACAGTTCTCTATTTTACAACTTTTTCTGGGACTATCATGCATTAGTCTTCAACCAGCAAGACAATTGGTCAAGAATGCTCTTGTTATCAACTATCTGTGGCTGATTTTATAGGTTTTCAATTAAACTAGGGTTAGGAAGGACCTCAGTAAGTTATGGAGAGCAAATAAAGCCCTTATGCAAATTAGTTTAGAATTGAGACCATCTGATTGGCTGATGCAATTGTCATTCAAAATACACCATTCTGATTGGTTTATGTACTGTCAGTCAACAGTTCTCTATTTTACAACTTTTGCTGGGACTATCATGCATTAGTCTTCAACCAGCAAGACAATTGGTCAAGAATGCTCTTGTTATCAACTATCTGTGGCTGGTTTTGTAGGTTTTTAATTAAACTAGGGTTAGGAAGGACCTCAGTAAGTTATGGAGAGCAAATAAAGCCCTTATGCAAATTAGTTCAGAATTGAGATCATCTGATTGGTTGATGCAACTGTCATTCAAAATAAGCCATTCTGATTGGTTTATATACTGTCAGTCAACAGTTTTCTATTTTACAACTTTTGCTGGGACTATCATGCATTAGTCTTCAACCAGCAAGACAATTGGTCAAGAATGCTCTTGTTATCAACAATCTGTGGCTGGTTCTGCAGGTGTTCAATTAAACTAGGGTTAGGAAAGACCTCAGTACGTTATGGAGAGCAAATAAAGCCCTTATGCAAATTAGTTTAGAATTAAGACCATCTGATTGGTTGATGCAATTGTCATTCAAAATAAGCCATTCTGATTGGTTTATGTACTGTCAGTCAACAGTTCTCTATTTTACAACTTTTGCTGGGACGATCATGCATTAGTCTTCAACCAGCAAGACATTTGGTCAAGAATGCTCTTGTTATCAACAATCTGTGGCTGGTTCTGCAGGTGTTCAATTAAACTAGGGTTAGGAAAGACCTCAGTACGTTATGGAGAGCAAATAAAGCCCTTATGCAAATTAGTTTAGAATTAAGACCATCTGATTGGTTGATGCAATTGTCATTCAAAATAAGCCATTCTGATTGGTTTATGTACTGTCAGTCAACAGTTCTCTATTTTACAACTTTTGCTGGGACGATCATGCATTAGTCTTCAACCAGCAAGCCATTTGGTCAAGAATGCTCTTGTTATCAACTATCTGTGGCTGGTTTTGTAGGTTTTCAATTAAACTAGGGTTAGGAAGGACCTCAGTAAGTTATGGAGAGCAAATAAAGCCCTTATGCAAATTAGTTCAGAATTGAGATCATCTGATTGGTTGATGCAACTGTCATTCAAAATAAGCCATTCTGATTGGTTTATATACTGTCAGTCAAAAGTTTTCTATTTTACAACTTTTGCTGGGACTATCATGCATTAGTCTTCAACCAGCAAGACAATTGGTCAAGAATGCTCTTGTTATCAACTATCTGTGGCTGGTTCTGCAGGTTTTCAATTAAACTAGGGTTAGGAAGGACCTCAGTAAGTTATGGAGAGCAAATAAAGCCCTTATGCAAATTAGTTTAGAATTAAGACCATCTGATTGGTTGATGCAATTGTCATTTAAAATAAGCCATTCTGATTGGTTTATGTACTGTCAGTCAACAGTTCTCTATTTTAAAACTTTTACTGGGACTATAATGCATTAGTCTTCAACCAGCAAGACATTTGGTCAAGAATGCTCTTGTTATCAACTATCTGAGGGTGGTTTTGTAAGTTTTTAATTAAACTAGGGTTAGGAAGGACCTCAGTAAGTTATGGAGAGCAAATAAAGCCCTTATGCAAATTAGTTTAGAATTAAGACCATCTGATTAGTTGATGCAATTGTCATTCAAAATAAGCCATTCTGATTGGTTTATGTACTGTCAGTCAACAGTTCTCTATTTTACAACTTTTTCTGGGACTATCATGCATTAGTCTTCAACCAGCAAGACAATTGGTCAAGAATGCTCTTGTTATCAACTATCTGTGGCTGATTTTATAGGTTTTCAATTAAACTAGGGTTAGGAAGGACCTCAGTAAGTTATGGAGAGCAAATAAAGCCCTTATGCAAATTAGTTTAGAATTGAGACCATCTGATTGGCTGATGCAATTGTCATTCAAAATACACCATTCTGATTGGTTTATGTACTGTCAGTCAACAGTTCTCTATTTTACAACTTTTGCTGGGACTATCATGCATTAGTCTTCAACCAGCAAGACAATTGGTCAAGAATGCTCTTGTTATCAACTATCTGTGGCTGGTTTTGTAGGTTTTTAATTAAACTAGGGTTAGGAAGGACCTCAGTAAGTTATGGAGAGCAAATAAAGCCCTTATGCAAATTAGTTTAGAATTAAGACCATCTGATTAGTTGATGCAATTGTCATTCAAAATAAGCCATTCTGATTGGTTTATGTACTGTCAGTCAACAGTTCTCTATTTTAAAACTTTTACTGGGACTATAATGCATTAGTCTTCAACCAGCAAGACATTTGGTCAAGAATGCTCTTGTTATCAACTATCTGAGGGTGGTTTTGTAAGTTTTCAATTAAACTAGGGTTAGGAAGGACCTCAGTAAGTTATGGAGAGCAAATAAAGCCCTTATGCAAATTAGTTCAGAATTGAGATCATCTGATTGGTTGATGCAACTGTCATTCAAAATAAGCCATTCTGATTGGTTTATATACTGTCAGTCAACAGTTTTCTATTTTACAACTTTTGCTGGGACTATCATGCATTAGTCTTCAACCAGCAAGACAATTGGTCAAGAATGCTCTTGTTATCAACTATCTGTGGCTGGTTCTGCAGGTGTTCAATTAAACTAGGGTTAGGAAAGACCTCAGTACGTTATGGAGAGCAAATAAAGCCCTTATGCAAATTAGTTTAGAATTGAGACCATCTGATTGGTTGATGCAATTGTCATTCAAAATAAGCCATTCTGATTGGTTTATGTACTGTCAGTCAACAGTTCTCTATTTTACAACTTTTGCTGGGACTATCATGCATTAGTCTTCAACCAGCAAGACAATTGGTCAAGAATGCTCTTGTTATCAACTATCTGTGGCTGGTTTTATAGGTTTTCAATTAAACTAGGGTTAGGAAGGACCTCAGTAAGTTATGGAGAGCAAATAAAGCCCTTATGCAAATTAGTTTAGAATTGAGACCATCTGATTGGTTGATGCAATTGTCATTCAAAATACACCATTCTGATTGGTTTATGTACCGTCAGTCAACAGTTCTCTATTTTACAACTTTTGCTGGGACTATCATGCATTAGTCTTCAACCAGCAAGACAATTGGTCAAGAATGCTCTTGTTATCAACTATCTGTGGCTGGTTTTGTAGGTTTTCAATTAAACTAGGGTTAGGAAGGACCTCAGTAAGTTATGGAGAGCAAATAAAGCCCTTATGCAAATTAGTTTAGAATTAAGACCATCTGATTGGTTGATGCAATTGTCATTCAAAATAAGCCATTCTGATTGGTTTATGTACTGTCAGTCAACAGTTCTCTATTTTACAACTTTTGCTGGGACTATCATGCATTAGTCTTTAACCAGCAAGACATTTGGTCAAGAATGCTCTTGTTATCAACTATCTGTTGCTGGTTTTGTAGGTTTTCAATTAAACTAGGGTTAGGAAGGACCTGAGTAAGTTATGGAGAGCAAATAAAGCCCTTATGCAAATTAGTTCAGAATTGAGATCATCTGATTGGTTGATGCAACTGTCATTCAAAATAAGCCATTCTGATTGGTTTATATACTGTCAGTCAACAGTTTTCTATTTTACAACTTTTGCTGGGACTATCATGCATTAGTCTTCAACCAGAAAGACAATTGGTCAAGAATGCTCTTGTTATCAACTATCTGTGGCTGGTTCTGCAGGTGTTCAATTAGACTAGGGTGAGGAAGGACCTCAGTAAGTTATGAAGAGCAAATAAAGCCCTTATGCAAATTGGTTCAGAATTGAGATCATATGATTGGTTGATGCAACTGTCATTCAAAATAAGCCATTCTGATTGGTTTATGTACTGTCAGCCAACAGTTTTCTATTTTACAACTTTTGCTGGGACTATCATGCATTAGTCTTCAACCAGCAAGACAATTGGTCAAGAATGCTCTTGTTATCAACTATCTGTGGCTGGTTTTGTAGGTTTTTAATTAAACTAGGGTTAGGAAGGACCTCAGTAAGTTATGGAGAGCAAATAAAGCCCTTATGCAAATTAGTTTAGAATTAAGACCATCTGATTAGTTGATGCAATTGTCATTCAAAATAAGCCATTCTGATTGGTTTATGTACTGTCAGTCAACAGTTCTCTATTTTAAAACTTTTACTGGGACTATAATGCATTAGTCTTCAACCAGCAAGACATTTGGTCAAGAATGCTCTTGTTATCAACTATCTGAGGGTGGTTTTGTAAGTTTTCAATTAAACTAGGGTTAGGAAGGACCTCAGTAAGTTATGGAGAGCAAATAAAGCCCTTATGCAAATTAGTTCAGAATTGAGATCATCTGATTGGTTGATGCAACTGTCATTCAAAATAAGCCATTCTGATTGGTTTATATACTGTCAGTCAACAGTTTTCTATTTTACAACTTTTGCTGGGACTATCATGCATTAGTCTTCAACCAGCAAGACAATTGGTCAAGAATGCTCTTGTTATCAACTATCTGTGGCTGGTTCTGCAGGTGTTCAATTAAACTAGGGTTAGGAAAGACCTCAGTACGTTATGGAGAGCAAATAAAGCCCTTATGCAAATTAGTTTAGAATTGAGACCATCTGATTGGTTGATGCAATTGTCATTCAAAATACACCATTCTGATTGGTTTATGTACCGTCAGTCAACAGTTCTCTATTTTACAACTTTTGCTGGGACTATCATGCATTAGTCTTCAACCAGCAAGACAATTGGTCAAGAATGCTCTTGTTATCAACTATCTGTGGCTGGTTTTGTAGGTTTTCAATTAAACTAGGGTTAGGAAGGACCTCAGTAAGTTATGGAGAGCAAATAAAGCCCTTATGCAAATTAGTTTAGAATTAAGACCATCTGATTGGTTGATGCAATTGTCATTCAAAATAAGCCATTCTGATTGGTTTATGTACTGTCAGTCAACAGTTCTCTATTTTACAACTTTTGCTGGGACTATCATGCATTAGTCTTTAACCAGCAAGACATTTGGTCAAGAATGCTCTTGTTATCAACTATCTGTTGCTGGTTTTGTAGGTTTTCAATTAAACTAGGGTTAGGAAGGACCTGAGTAAGTTATGGAGAGCAAATAAAGCCCTTATGCAAATTAGTTCAGAATTGAGATCATCTGATTGGTTGATGCAACTGTCATTCAAAATAAGCCATTCTGATTGGTTTATATACTGTCAGTCAACAGTTTTCTATTTTACAACTTTTGCTGGGACTATCATGCATTAGTCTTCAACCAGAAAGACAATTGGTCAAGAATGCTCTTGTTATCAACTATCTGTGGCTGGTTCTGCAGGTGTTCAATTAGACTAGGGTGAGGAAGGACCTCAGTAAGTTATGAAGAGCAAATAAAGCCCTTATGCAAATTGGTTCAGAATTGAGATCATATGATTGGTTGATGCAACTGTCATTCAAAATAAGCCATTCTGATTGGTTTATGTACTGTCAGCCAACAGTTTTCTATTTTACAACTTTTGCTGGGACTATCATGCATTAGTCTTCAACCAGCAAGACAATTGGTCAAGAATGCTCTTGTTATCAACTATCTGTGGCTGGTTTGGTAGGTTTTCAATTAAACTAGGGTTAGGAAAGACCTCAGTAAGTTATGGAGAGCAAATAAAGCCCTTATGCAAATTTGTTTAGATTTGAGACCATCTGATTGGTTGATGCAATTGTCATTCAAAATACACCATTCTGATTGGTTTATGTACTGTCAGTCAACAGTTCTCTATTTTACAACTTTTGCTGGGACTATCATGCATTAGTCTTCAACCAGCAAGACAATTTGTCAAGAATGCTCTTGTTATCAACTATCTGTGGCTGGTTTTGTAGGTTTTCAATTAAACTAGGGTTAGGAAGGAACTCAGTAAGTTATGGAGAGCAAATAAAGCCCTTATGCAAATTAGTTCAGAATTGAGAACATCTGATTGGTTGATGCAACTGTCATTCAAAATAAGCCATTCTGATTGGTTTATATACTGTCAGTCAACAGTTTTCTATTTTACAACTTTTGCTGGGACTATCATGCATTAGTCTTCAACCAGCAAGACAATTGGTCAAGAATGCTCTTGTTATCAACTATCTGTGGCTGGTTCTGCAGGTGTTCAATTAGACTAGGGTGAGGAAGGACCTCAGTAAGTTATGAAGAGCAAATAAAGCCCTTATGCAAATTGGTTCAGAATTGAGATCATATGATTGGTTGATGCAACTGTCATTCAAAATAAGCCATTCTGATTGGTTTATGTACTGTCAGTCAACGTTTTTCTATTTTACAACTTTTGCTGGGACTATCATGCATTAGTCTTCAACCAGCAAGACAATTGGTCAAGAATGCTCTTGTTATCAACTATCTGTGGCTGGTTTTGTAGGTTTTCAATTAAACTAGGGTTAGGAAGGACCTCAGTAAGTTATGGAGAGCAAATAAAGCCCTTATGCAAATTAGTTTAGAATTAAGACCATCTGATTGGTTGATGCAATTGTCATTCAAAATAAGCCATTCTGATTGGTTTATGTACTGTCAGTCAACAGTTCTCTATTTTACAACTTTTGCTGGGACTATCATGCATTAGTCTTCAACCAGCAAGACATTTGGTAAGGAATGCTCTTGTTATCAACTATCTGTGGCTGGTTTTGTAGGTTTTCAATTAAACTAGGGTTAGGAAGGACCTCAGTAAGTTATGGAGAGGAAATAAAGCCCTTATGCAAATTAGTTCAGAATTGAGATCATCTGATTGGTTGATGCAACTGTCATTCAAAATAAGCCATTCTGATTGGTTTATGTACTGTCAGTCAACAGTTCTCCATTTTACAACTTTTGCTGGGACTATCATGCATTAGTCTTCAACCAGCAAGACAATTGGTCAAGAATGCTCTTGTTATCAACTATCTGTGGCTGGTTTTATAGGTTTTCAATTAAACTAGGGTTAGGAAGGACCTCAGTAAGTTATGGAGAGCAAATAAAGCCCTTATGCAAATTAGTTTAGAATTGAGACCATCTGATTGGTTGATGCAATTGTCATTCAAAATACACCATTCTGATTGGTTTATGTACTGTCAGTCAACAGTTCTCTATTTTACAACTTTTGCTGGGACTATCATGCATTAGTCTTCAACCAGCAAGACAATTGGTCAAGGATGCTCTTGTTATCAACTATCTGTGGCTGGTTTTGTAAGTTTTCAATTAAACTAGGGTTAGGAAGGACCTCAGTAAGTTATGGAGAGCAAATAAAGCCCTTATGCAAATTAGTTTAGAATTAAGACCATCTGATTGGTTGATGCAATTGTCATTCAAAATAAGCCATTCTGATTGGTTTATGTACTGTCAGTCAACAGTTCTCTATTTTACAACTTTTGCTGGGACTATCATGCATTAGTCTTCAACCAGCAAGACATTTGGTCAGGAATGCTCTTGTTATCAACTATCTGTGGCTGGTTTTGTAGGTTTTCAATTAAACTAGGGTTAGGAAGGACCTCAGTAAGTTATGGAGAGGAAATAAAGCCCTTATGCAAATTAGTTCAGAATTGAGATCATCTGATTGGTTGATGCAACTGTCATTCAAAATAAGCCATTCTGATTGGTTTATGTACTGTCAGTCAACAGTTCTCTATTTTACAACTTTTGCTGGGACTATCATGCATTAGTCTTCAACCAGCAAGACAATTGGTCAAGAATGCTCTTGTTATCAACTATCTGTGGCTGGTTTTATAGGTTTTCAATTAAACTAGGGTTAGGAAGGACCTCAGTAAGTTATGGAGAGCAAATAAAGCCTTATGCAAATTAGTTTAGAATTGAGACCATCTGATTGGTTGATGCAATTGTCATTCAAAATACACCATTCTGATTGGTTTATGTACTGTCAGTCAACAGTTCTCTATTTTACAACTTTTGCTGGGACTATCATGCATTAGTCTTCAACCAGCAAGACAATTGGTCAAGGATGCTCTTGTTATCAACTATCTGTAGCTGGTTTGGTAGGTTTTCAATTAAACTAGGGTTAGGAAAGACCTCAGTAAGTTATGGAGAGCAAATAAAGCCCTTATGCAAATTAGTTTAGATTTGAGACCATCTGATTGGTTGATGCAATTGTCATTCAAAATACACCATTCTGATTGGTTTATGTACTGTCAGTCAACAGTTCTCTATTTTACAACTTTTGCTGGGACTATCATGCATTAGTCTTCAACCAGCAAGACAATTTGTCAAGAATGCTCTTGTTATCAACTATCTGTGGCTGGTTTTGTAGGTTTTCAATTAAACTAGGGTTAGGAAGGAACTCAGTAAGTTATGGAGAGCAAATAAAGCCCTTATGCAAATTAGTTCAGAATTGAGAACATCTGATTGGTTGATGCAACTGTCATTCAAAATAAGCCATTCTGATTGGTTTATATACTGTCAGTCAACAGTTTTCTATTTTACAACTTTTGCTGGGACTATCATGCATTAGTCTTCAACCAGCAAGACAATTGGTCAAGAATGCTCTTGTTATCAACTATCTGTGGCTGGTTCTGCAGGTGTTCAATTAGACTAGGGTGAGGAAGGACCTCAGTAAGTTATGAAGAGCAAATAAAGCCCTTATGCAAATTGGTTCAGAATTGAGATCATATGATTGGTTGATGCAACTGTCATTCAAAATAAGCCATTCTGATTGGTTTATGTACTGTCAGTCAACAGTTTTCTATTTTACAACTTTTGCTGGGACTATCATGCATTAGTCTTCAACCAGCAAGACAATTGGTCAAGAATGCTCTTGTTATCAACTATCTGTGGCTGGTTTTGTAGGTTTTCAATTAAACTAGGGTTAGGAAGGACCTCAGTAAGTTATGGAGAGCAAATAAAGCCCTTATGCAAATTAGTTTAGAATTAAGACCATCTGATTGGTTGATGCAATTGTCATTCAAAATAAGCCATTCTGATTGGTTTATGTACTGTCAGTCAACAGTTCTCTATTTTACAACTTTTGCTGGGACTATCATGCATTAGTCTTCAACCAGCAAGACATTTGGTCAGGAATGCTCTTGTTATCAACTATCTGTGGCTGGTTTTGTAGGTTTTCAATTAAACTAGGGTTAGGAAGGACCTCAGTAAGTTATGGAGAGGAAATAAAGCCCTTATGCAAATTAGTTCAGAATTGAGATCATCTGATTGGTTGATGCAACTGTCATTCAAAATAAGCCATTCTGATTGGTTTATGTACTGTCAGTCAACAGTTCTCCATTTTACAACTTTTGCTGGGACTATCATGCATTAGTCTTCAACCAGCAAGACAATTGGTCAAGAATGCTCTTGTTATCAACTATCTGTGGCTGGTTTTATAGGTTTTCAATTAAACTAGGGTTAGGAAGGACCTCAGTAAGTTATGGAGAGCAAATAAAGCCCTTATGCAAATTAGTTTAGAATTGAGACCATCTGATTGGTTGATGCAATTGTCATTCAAAATACACCATTCTGATTGGTTTATGTACTGTCAGTCAACAGTTCTCTATTTTACAACTTTTGCTGGGACTATCATGCATTAGTCTTCAACCAGCAAGACAATTGGTCAAGGATGCTCTTGTTATCAACTATCTGTGGCTGGTTTTGTAAGTTTTCAATTAAACTAGGGTTAGGAAGGACCTCAGTAAGTTATGGAGAGCAAATAAAGCCCTTATGCAAATTAGTTTAGAATTAAGACCAACTGATTGGTTGATGCAATTGTCATTCAAAATAAGCCATTCTGATTGGTTTATGTACTGTCAGTCAACAGTTCTCTATTTTACAACTTTTGCTGGGACTATCATGCATTAGTCTTCAACCAGCAAGACATTTGGTCAGGAATGCTCTTGTTATCAACTATCTGTGGCTGGTTTTGTAGGTTTTCAATTAAACTAGGGTTAGGAAGGACCTCAGTAAGTTATGGAGAGGAAATAAAGCCCTTATGCAAATTAGTTCAGAATTGAGATCATCTGATTGGTTGATGCAACTGTCATTCAAAATAAGCCATTCTGATTGGTTTATGTACTGTCAGTCAACAGTTCTCTATTTTACAACTTTTGCTGGGACTATCATGCATTAGTCTTCAACCAGCAAGACAATTGGTCAAGAATGCTCTTGTTATCAACTATCTGTGGCTGGTTTTATAGGTTTTCAATTAAACTAGGGTTAGGAAGGACCTCAGTAAGTTATGGAGAGCAAATAAAGCCCTTATGCAAATTAGTTTAGAATTGAGACCATCTGATTGGTTGATGCAATTGTCATTCAAAATACACCATTCTGATTGGTTTATGTACTGTCAGTCAACAGTTCTCTATTTTACAACTTTTGCTGGGACTATCATGCATTAGTCTTCAACCAGCAAGACAATTGGTCAAGGATGCTCTTGTTATCAACTATCTGTGGCTGGTTTTGTAGGTTTTCAATTAAACTAGGGTTAGGAAGGACCTCAGTAAGTTATGGAGAGCAAATAAAGCCCTTATGCAAATTAGTTTAGAATTAAGACCATCTGATTGGTTGATGCAATTGTCATTCAAAATAAGCCATTCTGATTGGTTTATGTACTGTCAGTCAACAGTTCTCTATTTTACAACTTTTGCTGGGACTATCATGCATTAGTCTTCAACCAGCAAGACATTTGGTCAGGAATGCTCTTGTTATCAACTATCTGTGGCTGGTTTTGTAGGTTTTCAATTAAACTAGGGTTAGGAAGGACCTCAGTAAGTTATGGAGAGGAAATAAAGCCCTTATGCAAATTAGTTCAGAATTGAGATCATCTGATTGGTTGATGCAACTGTCATTTAAAATAAGCCATTCTGATTGGTTTATGTACTGTCAGTCAACAGTTCTCTATTTTACAACTTTTGCTGGGACTATCATGCATTAGTCTTCAACCAGCAAGACAATTGGTCAAGAATGCTCTTGTTATCAACTATCTGTGGCTGGTTTTATAGGTTTTCAATTAAACTAGGGTTAGGAAGGACCTCAGTAAGTTATGGAGAGCAAATAAAGCCCTTATGCAAATTAGTTTAGAATTAAGACCATCTGATTGGTTGATGCAATTGTCATTTAAAATAAGCCATTCTGATTGGTTTATGTACTGTCAGTCAACAGTTCTCTATTTTAAAACTTTTACTGGGACTATAATGCATTAGTCTTCAACCAGCAAGACATTTGGTCAAGAATGCTCTTGTTATCAACTATCTGAGGGTGGTTTTGTAAGTTTTTAATTAAACTAGGGTTAGGAAGGACCTCAGTAAGTTATGGAGAGCAAATAAAGCCCTTATGCAAATTAGTTTAGAATTAAGACCATCTGATTAGTTGATGCAATTGTCATTCAAAATAAGCCATTCTGATTGGTTTATGTACTGTCAGTCAACAGTTCTCTATTTTACAACTTTTTCTGGGACTATCATGCATTAGTCTTCAACCAGCAAGACAATTGGTCAAGAATGCTCTTGTTATCAACTATCTGTGGCTGATTTTATAGGTTTTCAATTAAACTAGGGTTAGGAAGGACCTCAGTAAGTTATGGAGAGCAAATAAAGCCCTTATGCAAATTAGTTTAGAATTGAGACCATCTGATTGGCTGATGCAATTGTCATTCAAAATACACCATTCTGATTGGTTTATGTACTGTCAGTCAACAGTTCTCTATTTTACAACTTTTGCTGGGACTATCATGCATTAGTCTTCAACCAGCAAGACAATTGGTCAAGAATGCTCTTGTTATCAACTATCTGTGGCTGGTTTTGTAGGTTTTTAATTAAACTAGGGTTAGGAAGGACCTCAGTAAGTTATGGAGAGCAAATAAAGCCCTTATGCAAATTAGTTTAGAATTAAGACCATCTGATTAGTTGATGCAATTGTCATTCAAAATAAGCCATTCTGATTGGTTTATGTACTGTCAGTCAACAGTTCTCTATTTTAAAACTTTTACTGGGACTATAATGCATTAGTCTTCAACCAGCAAGACATTTGGTCAAGAATGCTCTTGTTATCAACTATCTGAGGGTGGTTTTGTAAGTTTTCAATTAAACTAGGGTTAGGAAGGACCTCAGTAAGTTATGGAGAGCAAATAAAGCCCTTATGCAAATTAGTTCAGAATTGAGATCATCTGATTGGTTGATGCAACTGTCATTCAAAATAAGCCATTCTGATTGGTTTATATACTGTCAGTCAACAGTTTTCTATTTTACAACTTTTGCTGGGACTATCATGCATTAGTCTTCAACCAGCAAGACAATTGGTCAAGAATGCTCTTGTTATCAACTATCTGTGGCTGGTTCTGCAGGTGTTCAATTAAACTAGGGTTAGGAAAGACCTCAGTACGTTATGGAGAGCAAATAAAGCCCTTATGCAAATTAGTTCAGAATTGAGATCATCTGATTGGTTGATGCAACTGTCATTCAAAATAAGCCATTCTGATTGGTGTATATACTGTCAGTCATCAGTTTTCTATTTTACAACTTTTGCTGGGACTATCACGCATTAGTCTTCAACCAGCAAGACAATTGGTCAAGAATGCTCTTGTTATCAACAATCTGTGGCTGGTTCTGCAGGTGTTCAATAAAACTAGGGTTAGGAAAGACCTCAGTACGTTATGGAGAGCAAATAAAGCCCTTATGCAAATTAGTTTAGAATTAAGACCATCTGATTGGTTGATGCAATTGTCATTCAAAATAAGCCATTCTGATTGGTTTATGTACTGTCAGTCAACAGTTCTCTATTTTACAACTTTTGCTGGGACTATCATGCATTAGTCTTCAACCAGCAAGACATTTGGTCAGGAATGCTCTTGTTATCAACTATCTGTTGCTGGTTTTGTAGGTTTTCAATTAAACTAGGGTTAGGAAGGACCTCAGTAAGTTATGGAGAGGAAATAAAGCCCTTATGCAAATTTGTTTAGAATTAAGACCATCTGATTAGTTGATGCAATTGTCATTCAAAATAAGCCATTCTGATTGGTTTATGTACTGTCAGTCAACAGTTCTCTATTTTACAACTTTTGCTGGGACTATCATGCATTAGTCTTCAACCAGCAAGACATTTGGTCAAGAATGCTCTTGTTATCAACTATCTGAGCGTGGTTTTGTAAGTTTTCAATTAAACTAGGGTTAGGAAGGACCTCAGTAAGTTATGGAGAGCAAATAAAGCCCTTATGCAAATTAGTTCAGAATTGAGATCATCTGATTGGTTGATGCAACTGTCATTCAAAATAAGCCATTCTGATTGGTTTATATACTGTCAGTCAACAGTTTTCTATTTTACAACTTTTGCTGGGACTATCATGCATTAGTCTTCAACCAGCAAGACAATTGGTCAAGAATGCTCTTGTTATCAACTATCTGAGGGTGGTTTTGTAAGTTTTCAATTAAACTAGGGTTAGGAAGGACCTCAGTAAGTTATGGAGAGCAAATAAAGCCCTTATGCAAATTAGTTTAGAATTAAGACCATCTGATTAGTTGATGCAATTGTCATTCAAAATAAGCCATTCTGATTGGTTTATGTACTGTCAGTCAACAGTTCTCTATTTTACAACTTTTGCTGGGACTATCATGCATTAGTCTTCAACCAGCAAGACATTTGGTCAAGAATGCTCTTGTTATCAACTATCTGAGGGTGGTTTTGTAAGTTTTCAATTAAACTAGGGTTAGGAAGGACCTCAGTAAGTTATGGAGAGCAAATAAAGCCCTTATGCAAATTAGTTCAGAATTGAGATCATCTGATTGGTTGATGCAACTGTCATTCAAAATAAGCCATTCTGATTGGTTTATATACTGTCAGTCAACAGTTTTCTATTTTACAACTTTTCCTGGGACTATTATGCATTAGTCTTCAACCAGCAAGACAATTGGTCAAGAATGCTCTTGTTATCAACTATCTGTGGCTGGTTTTATAGGTTTTCAATTAAACTAGGGTTAGGAAGGACCTCAGTAAGTTATGGAGAGCAAATAAAGCCCTTATGCAAATTAGTTTAGAATTGAGACCATCTGATTGGTTGATGCAATTGTCATTCAAAATACACCATTCTGATTGGTTTATGTACTGTCAGTCAACAGTTCTCTATTTTACAACTTTTGCTGGGACTATCATGCATTAGTCTTCAACCAGCAAGACAATTGGTCAAGAATGCTCTTGTAACAACTATCTGTGGCTGGTTTTATAGGTTTTCAATTAAACTAGGGTTAGGAAGGACCTCAGTAAGTTATGGAGAGCAAATAAAGCCCTTATGCAAATTAGTTTAGAATTGAGACCATCTGATTGGTTGATGCAATTGTCATTCAAAATACACCATTCTGATTGGTTTATGTACTGTCAGTCAACAGTTCTCTATTTTACAACTTTTGCTGGGACTATCATGCATTAGTCTTCAACCAGCAAGACAATTGGTCAAGAATGCTCTTGTTATCAACTATCTGTGGCTGGTTTTGTAGGTTTTCAATTAAACTAGGGTTAGGAAGGACCTCAGTAAGTTATGGAGAGCAAATAAAGCCCTTATGCAAATTAGTTTAGAATTAAGACCATCTGATTGGTTGATGCAATTGTCATTCAAAATAAGCCATTCTGATTGGTTTATGTACTGTCAGTCAACAGTTCTCTATTTTACAACTTTTGCTGGGACTATCATGCATTAGTCTTCAACCAGCAAGACATTTGGTCAGGAATGCTCTTGTTATCAACTATCTGTGGCTGGTTTTGTAGGTTTTCAATTAAACTAGGGTTAGGAAGGACCTCAGTAAGTTATGGAGAGGAAATAAAGCCCTTATGCAAATTAGTTCAGAATTGAGATCATCTGATTGGTTGATGCAACTGTCATTCAAAATAAGCCATTCTGATTGGTTTATGTACTGTCAGTCAACAGTTCTCTATTTTACAACTTTTGCTGGGACTATCATGCATTAGTCTTCAACCAGCAAGACAATTGGTCAAGAATGCTCTTGTTATCAACTATCTGTGGCTGGTTTTATAGGTTTTCAATTAAACTAGGGTTAGGAAGGACCTCAGTAAGTTATGGAGAGCAAATAAAGCCCTTATGCAAATTAGTTTAGAATTAAGACCATCTGATTGGTTGATGCCATTGTCATTCAAAATAAGCCATTCTGATTGGTTTATGTACTGTCAGTCAACAGTTCTCTATTTTACAACTTTTGCTGGGACTATCATGCATTAGTCTTCAACCAGCAAGACATTTGGTCAGGAATGCTCTTGTTATCAACTATCTGTGGCTGGTTTTGTAGGTTTTCAATTAAACTAGGGTTAGGAAGGACCTCAGTAAGTTATGGAGAGGAAATAAAGCCCTTATGCAAATTAGTTCAGAATTGAGATCATCTGATTGGTTGATGCAACTGTCATTCAAAATAAGCCATTCTGATTGGTTTATGTACTGTCAGTCAACAGTTCTCTATTTTACAACTTTTGCTGGGACTATCATGCATTAGTCTTCAACCAGCAAGACAATTGGTCAAGAATGCTCTTGTTATCAACTATCTGTGGCTGGTTTTATAGGTTTTCAATTAAACTAGGGTTAGGAAGGACCTCAGTAAGTTATGGAGAGCAAATAAAGCCCTTATGCAAATTAGTTTAGAATTGAGACCATCTGATTGGCTGATGCAATAGTCATTCAAAATACACCATTCTGATTGGTTTATGTACTGTCAGTCAACAGTTCTCTATTTTACAACTTTTGCTGGGACTATCATGCATTAGTCTTCAACCAGCAAGACAATTGGTCAAGAATGCTCTTGTTATCAACTATCTGTGGCTGGTTTTGTAGGTTTTTAATTAAACTAGGGTTAGGAAGGACCTCAGTAAGTTATGGAGAGCAAATAAAGCCCTTATGCAAATTAGTTTAGAATTAAGACCATCTGATTAGTTGATGCAATTGTCATTCAAAATAAGCCATTCTGATTGGTTTATGTACTGTCAGTCAACAGTTCTCTATTTTACAACTTTTGCTGGGACTATCATGCATTAGTCTTCAACCAGCAAGACATTTGGTCAAGAATGCTCTTGTTATCAACTATCTGAGGGTGGTTTTGTAAGTTTTCAATTAAACTAGGGTTAGGAAGGACCTCAGTAAGTTATGGAGAGCAAATAAAGCCCTTATGCAAATTAGTTTAGAATTAAGACCATCTGATTAGTTGATGCAATTGTCATTCAAAATAAGCCATTCTGATTGGTTTATGTACTGTCAGTCAACAGTTCTCTATTTTACAACTTTTGCTGGGACTATCATGCATTAGTCTTCAACCAGCAAGACATTTGGTCAAGAATGCTCTTGTTATCAACTATCTGAGGGTGGTTTTGTAAGTTTTCAATTAAACTAGGGTTAGGAAGGACCTCAGTAAGTTATGGAGAGCAAATAAAGCCCTTATGCAAATTAGTTCAGAATTGAGATCATCTGATTGGTTGATGCAACTGTCATTCAAAATAAGCCATTCTGATTGGTTTATATACTGTCAGTCAACAGTTTTCTATTTTACAACTTTTCCTGGGACTATTATGCATTAGTCTTCAACCAGCAAGACAATTGGTCAAGAATGCTCTTGTTATCAACTATCTGTGGCTGGTTTTATAGGTTTTCAATTAAACTAGGGTTAGGAAGGACCTCAGTAAGTTATGGAGAGCAAATAAAGCCCTTATGCAAATTAGTTTAGAATTGAGACCATCTGATTGGTTGATGCAATTGTCATTCAAAATACACCATTCTGATTGGTTTATGTACTGTCAGTCAACAGTTCTCTATTTTACAACTTTTGCTGGGACTATCATGCATTAGTCTTCAACCAGCAGGACATTTGGTCAGGAATGCTCTTGTTATCAACTATCTGTGGCTGGTTTTGTAGGTTTTCAATTAAACTAGGGTTAGGAAGGACCTCAGTAAGTTATGGAGAGGAAATAAAGCCCTTATGCAAATTAGTTCAGAATTGAGATCATCTGATTGGTTGATGCAACTGTCATTCAAAATAAGCCATTCTGATTGGTTTATGTACTGTCAGTCAACAGTTCTCTATTTTACAACTTTTGCTGGGACTATCATGCATTAGTCTTCAACCAGCAAGACATTTGGTCAAGAATGCTCTTGTTATCAACTATCTGAGGGTGGTTTTGTAAGTTTTCAATTAAACTAGGGTTAGGAAGGACCTCAGTAAGTTATGGAGAGCAAATAAAGCCCTTATGCAAATTAGTTCAGAATTGAGATCATCTGATTGGTTGATGCAACTGTCATTCAAAATAAGCCATTCTGATTGGTTTATATACTGTCAGTAAACAGTTTTCTATTTTACAACTTTTGCTGGGACTATCATGCATTAGTCTTCAACCAGCAAGACAATTGGTCCAGAATGCTCTTGTTATCAACTAACTGTGGTTGGTTCTGCAGGTGTTCAATTAAACTAGGGTTAGGAAAGACCTCAGTACGTTATAGAGAGCAAATAAAGCCCTTATGCAAATTAGTTTAGAATTGAGACCATCTGATTGGTTGATGCAATTGTCATTCAAAATAAGCCATTCTGATTGGTTTATGTACTGTCAGTCAACAGTTCTCTATTTTACAACTTTTGCTGGGACTATCATGCATTAGTCTTCAACCAGCAAGACAATTGGTCAAGAATGCTCTTGTTATCAACTATCTGTGGCTGGTTTTATAGGTTTTCAATTAAACTAGGGTTAGAAAAGGACCTCAGTAAGTTATGGAGAGCAAATAAAGCCCTTATGCAAATTAGTTTAGAATTGAGACCATCTGATTGGTTGATGCAATTGTCATTCAAAATACACCATTCTGATTGGTTTATGTACTGTCAGTCAACAGTTCTCTATTTTACAACTTTTGCTGGGACTATCATGCATTAGTCTTCAACCAGCAAGACAATTGGTCAAGAATGCTCTTGTTATCAACTATCTGTGGCTGGTTTTGTAGGTTTTCAATTAAACTAGGGTTAGGAAGGACCTCAGTAAGTTATGGAGAGCAAATAAAGCCCTTATGCAAATTAGTTTAGAATTAAGACCATCTGATTGGTTGATGCAATTGTCATTCAAAATAAGCCATTCTGATTGGTTTATGTACTGTCAGTCAACAGTTCTCTATTTTACAACTTTTGCTGGGACTATCATGCATTAGTCTTCAACCAGCAAGACATTTGGTCAGGAATGCTCTTGTTATCAACTATCTGTGGCTGGTTTTGTAGGTTTTCAATTAAACTAGGGTTAGGAAGGACCTCAGTAAGTTATGGAGAGCAAATAAAGCCCTTATGCAAATTAGTTCAGAATTGAGATCATCTGATTGGTTGATGCAACTGTCATTCAAAATAAGCCATTCTGATTGGTTTATATACTGTCAGTAAACAGTTTTCTATTTTACAACTTTTGCTGGGACTATCATGCATTAGTCTTCAACCAGCAAGACAATTGGTCAAGAATGCTCTTGTTATCAACTAACTGTGGTTGGTTCTGCAGGTGTTCAATTAAACTAGGGTTAGGAAGGACCTCAGTAAGTTATGGAGAGGAAATAAAGCCCTTATGCAAATTAGTTCAGAATTGAGATCATCTGATTGGTTGATGCAACTGTCATTCAAAATAAGCCATTCTGATTGGTTTATGTACTGTCAGTCAACAGTTCTCTATTTTACAACTTTTGCTGGGACTATCATGCATTAGTCTTCAACCAGCAAGACAATTGGTCAAGAATGCTCTTGTTATCAACTATCTGTGGCTGGTTTTATAGGTTTTCAATTAAACTAGGGTTAGGAAGGACCTCAGTAAGTTATGGAGAGCAAATAAAGCCCTTATGCAAATTAGTTTAGAATTGAGACCATCTGATTGGCTGATGCAATTGTCATTCAAAATACACCATTCTGATTGGTTTATGTACTGTCAGTCAACAGTTCTCTATTTTACAACTTTTGCTGGGACTATCATGCATTAGTCTTCAACCAGCAAGACAATTGGTCAAGAATGCTCTTGTTATCAACTATCTGTGGCTGGTTTTGTAGGTTTTTAATTAAACTAGGGTTAGGAAGGACCTCAGTAAGTTATGGAGAGCAAATAAAGCCCTTATGCAAATTAGTTTAGAATTAAGACCATCTGATTAGTTGATGCAATTGT
The DNA here is from genome assembly GCF_055691185.1 of Crinia signifera. Lineage (NCBI taxonomy): Eukaryota > Metazoa > Chordata > Amphibia > Anura > Myobatrachidae > Crinia > Crinia signifera. The sequence continues at coordinate 212,562,261 of NC_139217.1, read as the reverse complement.
CATTCAAAATAAGCCATTCTGATTGGTTTATGTACTGTCAGTCAACAGTTCTCTATTTTACAACTTTTGCTGGGACTATCATGCATTAGTCTTCAACCAGCAAGACATTTGGTCAAGAATGCTCTTGTTATCAACTATCTGAGGGTGGTTTTGTAAGTTTTCAATTAAACTAGGGTTAGGAAGGACCTCAGTAAGTTATGGAGAGCAAATAAAGCCCTTATGCAAATTAGTTCAGAATTGAGATCATCTGATTGGTTGATGCAACTGTCATTCAAAATAAGCCATTCTGATTGGTTTATATACTGTCAGTCAACAGTTTTCTATTTTACAACTTTTCCTGGGACTATTATGCATTAGTCTTCAACCAGCAAGACAATTGGTCAAGAATGCTCTTGTTATCAACTATCTGTGGCTGGTTTTATAGGTTTTCAATTAAACTAGGGTTAGGAAGGACCTCAGTAAGTTATGGAGAGCAAATAAAGCCCTTATGCAAATTAGTTTAGAATTGAGACCATCTGATTGGTTGATGCAATTGTCATTCAAAATACACCATTCTGATTGGTTTATGTACTGTCAGTCAACAGTTCTCTATTTTACAACTTTTGCTGGGACTATCATGCATTAGTCTTCAACCAGCAGGACATTTGGTCAGGAATGCTCTTGTTATCAACTATCTGTGGCTGGTTTTGTAGGTTTTCAATTAAACTAGGGTTAGGAAGGACCTCAGTAAGTTATGGAGAGGAAATAAAGCCCTTATGCAAATTAGTTCAGAATTGAGATCATCTGATTGGTTGATGCAACTGTCATTCAAAATAAGCCATTCTGATTGGTTTATGTACTGTCAGTCAACAGTTCTCCATTTTACAACTTTTGCTGGGACTATCATGCATTAGTCTTCAACCAGCAAGACAATTGGTCAAGAATGCTCTTGTTATCAACTATCTGTGGCTGGTTTTATAGGTTTTCAATTAAACTAGGGTTAGGAAGGACCTCAGTAAGTTATGGAGAGCAAATAAAGCCCTTATGCAAATTAGTTTAGAATTGAGACCATCTGATTGGTTGATGCAATTGTCATTCAAAATACACCATTCTGATTGGTTTATGTACTGTCAGTCAACAGTTCTCTATTTTACAACTTTTGCTGGGACTATCATGCATTAGTCTTCAACCAGCAAGACAATTGGTCAAGGATGCTCTTGTTATCAACTATCTGTGGCTGGTTTTGTAAGTTTTCAATTAAACTAGGGTTAGGAAGGACCTCAGTAAGTTATGGAGAGCAAATAAATCCCTTATGCAAATTAGTTTAGAATTAAGACCATCTGATTGGTTGATGCAATTGTCATTCAAAATAAGCCATTCTGATTGGTTTATGTAATGTCAGTCAACAGTTCTCTATTTTACAACTTTTGCTGGGACTATCATGCATTAGTCTTCAACCAGCAAGACATTTGGTCAGGAATGCTCTTGTTATCAACTATCTGTGGCTGGTTTTGTAGGTTTTCAATTAAACTAGGGTTAGGAAGGACCTCAGTAAGTTATGGAGAGGAAATAAAGCCCTTATGCAAATTAGTTCAGAATTGAGATCATCTGATTGGTTGATGCAACTGTCATTCAAAATAAGCCATTCTGATTGGTTTATGTACTGTCAGTCAACAGTTCTCTATTTTACAACTTTTGCTGGGACTATCATGCATTAGTCTTCAACCAGCAAGACATTTGGTCAAGAATGCTCTTGTTATCAACTATCTGAGGGTGGTTTTGTAAGTTTTCAATTAAACTAGGGTTAGGAAGGACCTCAGTAAGTTATGGAGAGCAAATAAAGCCCTTATGCAAATTAGTTCAGAATTGAGATCATCTGATTGGTTGATGCAACTGTCATTCAAAATAAGCCATTCTGATTGGTTTATATACTGTCAGTCAACAGTTTTCTATTTTACAACTTTTCCTGGGACTATTATGCATTAGTCTTCAACCAGCAAGACAATTGGTCAAGAATGCTCTTGTTATCAACTATCTGTGGCTGGTTTTATAGGTTTTCAATTAAACTAGGGTTAGGAAGGACCTCAGTAAGTTATGGAGAGCAAATAAAGCCCTTATGCAAATTAGTTTAGAATTGAGACCATCTGATTGGTTGATGCAATTGTCATTCAAAATACACCATTCTGATTGGTTTATGTACTGTCAGTCAACAGTTCTCTATTTTACAACTTTTGCTGGGACTATCATGCATTAGTCTTCAACCAGCAAGACAATTGGTCAAGAATGCTCTTGTAACAACTATCTGTGGCTGGTTTTATAGGTTTTCAATTAAACTAGGGTTAGGAAGGACCTCAGTAAGTTATGGAGAGCAAATAAAGCCCTTATGCAAATTAGTTTAGAATTGAGACCATCTGATTGGTTGATGCAATTGTCATTCAAAATACACCATTCTGATTGGTTTATGTACTGTCAGTCAACAGTTCTCTATTTTACAACTTTTGCTGGGACTATCATGCATTAGTCTTCAACCAGCAAGACAATTGGTCAAGAATGCTCTTGTTATCAACTATCTGTGGCTGGTTTTGTAGGTTTTCAATTAAACTAGGGTTAGGAAGGACCTCAGTAAGTTATGGAGAGCAAATAAAGCCCTTATGCAAATTAGTTTAGAATTAAGACCATCTGATTGGTTGATGCAATTGTCATTCAAAATAAGCCATTCTGATTGGTTTATGTACTGTCAGTCAACAGTTCTCTATTTTACAACTTTTGCTGGGACTATCATGCATTAGTCTTCAACCAGCAAGACATTTGGTCAGGAATGCTCTTGTTATCAACTATCTGTGGCTGGTTTTGTAGGTTTTCAATTAAACTAGGGTTAGGAAGGACCTCAGTAAGTTATGGAGAGGAAATAAAGCCCTTATGCAAATTAGTTCAGAATTGAGATCATCTGATTGGTTGATGCAACTGTCATTCAAAATAAGCCATTCTGATTGGTTTATGTACTGTCAGTCAACAGTTCTCTATTTTACAACTTTTGCTGGGACTATCATGCATTAGTCTTCAACCAGCAAGACAATTGGTCAAGAATGCTCTTGTTATCAACTATCTGTGGCTGGTTTTATAGGTTTTCAATTAAACTAGGGTTAGGAAGGACCTCAGTAAGTTATGGAGAGCAAATAAAGCCCTTATGCAAATTAGTTTAGAATTAAGACCATCTGATTGGTTGATGCCATTGTCATTCAAAATAAGCCATTCTGATTGGTTTATGTACTGTCAGTCAACAGTTCTCTATTTTACAACTTTTGCTGGGACTATCATGCATTAGTCTTCAACCAGCAAGACATTTGGTCAGGAATGCTCTTGTTATCAACTATCTGTGGCTGGTTTTGTAGGTTTTCAATTAAACTAGGGTTAGGAAGGACCTCAGTAAGTTATGGAGAGGAAATAAAGCCCTTATGCAAATTAGTTCAGAATTGAGATCATCTGATTGGTTGATGCAACTGTCATTCAAAATAAGCCATTCTGATTGGTTTATGTACTGTCAGTCAACAGTTCTCTATTTTACAACTTTTGCTGGGACTATCATGCATTAGTCTTCAACCAGCAAGACAATTGGTCAAGAATGCTCTTGTTATCAACTATCTGTGGCTGGTTTTATAGGTTTTCAATTAAACTAGGGTTAGGAAGGACCTCAGTAAGTTATGGAGAGCAAATAAAGCCCTTATGCAAATTAGTTTAGAATTGAGACCATCTGATTGGCTGATGCAATAGTCATTCAAAATACACCATTCTGATTGGTTTATGTACTGTCAGTCAACAGTTCTCTATTTTACAACTTTTGCTGGGACTATCATGCATTAGTCTTCAACCAGCAAGACAATTGGTCAAGAATGCTCTTGTTATCAACTATCTGTGGCTGGTTTTGTAGGTTTTTAATTAAACTAGGGTTAGGAAGGACCTCAGTAAGTTATGGAGAGCAAATAAAGCCCTTATGCAAATTAGTTTAGAATTAAGACCATCTGATTAGTTGATGCAATTGTCATTCAAAATAAGCCATTCTGATTGGTTTATGTACTGTCAGTCAACAGTTCTCTATTTTACAACTTTTGCTGGGACTATCATGCATTAGTCTTCAACCAGCAAGACATTTGGTCAAGAATGCTCTTGTTATCAACTATCTGAGGGTGGTTTTGTAAGTTTTCAATTAAACTAGGGTTAGGAAGGACCTCAGTAAGTTATGGAGAGCAAATAAAGCCCTTATGCAAATTAGTTTAGAATTAAGACCATCTGATTAGTTGATGCAATTGTCATTCAAAATAAGCCATTCTGATTGGTTTATGTACTGTCAGTCAACAGTTCTCTATTTTACAACTTTTGCTGGGACTATCATGCATTAGTCTTCAACCAGCAAGACATTTGGTCAAGAATGCTCTTGTTATCAACTATCTGAGGGTGGTTTTGTAAGTTTTCAATTAAACTAGGGTTAGGAAGGACCTCAGTAAGTTATGGAGAGCAAATAAAGCCCTTATGCAAATTAGTTCAGAATTGAGATCATCTGATTGGTTGATGCAACTGTCATTCAAAATAAGCCATTCTGATTGGTTTATATACTGTCAGTCAACAGTTTTCTATTTTACAACTTTTCCTGGGACTATTATGCATTAGTCTTCAACCAGCAAGACAATTGGTCAAGAATGCTCTTGTTATCAACTATCTGTGGCTGGTTTTATAGGTTTTCAATTAAACTAGGGTTAGGAAGGACCTCAGTAAGTTATGGAGAGCAAATAAAGCCCTTATGCAAATTAGTTTAGAATTGGGACCATCTGATTGGTTGATGCAATTGTCATTCAAAATACACCATTCTGATTGGTTTATGTACTGTCAGTCAACAGTTCTCTATTTTACAACTTTTGCTGGGACTATCATGCATTAGTCTTCAACCAGCAGGACATTTGGTCAGGAATGCTCTTGTTATCAACTATCTGTGGCTGGTTTTGTAGGTTTTCAATTAAACTAGGGTTAGGAAGGACCTCAGTAAGTTATGGAGAGGAAATAAAGCCCTTATGCAAATTAGTTCAGAATTGAGATCATCTGATTGGTTGATGCAACTGTCATTCAAAATAAGCCATTCTGATTGGTTTATGTACTGTCAGTCAACAGTTCTCTATTTTACAACTTTTGCTGGGACTATCATGCATTAGTCTTCAACCAGCAAGACATTTGGTCAAGAATGCTCTTGTTATCAACTATCTGAGGGTGGTTTTGTAAGTTTTCAATTAAACTAGGGTTAGGAAGGACCTCAGTAAGTTATGGAGAGCAAATAAAGCCCTTATGCAAATTAGTTCAGAATTGAGATCATCTGATTGGTTGATGCAACTGTCATTCAAAATAAGCCATTCTGATTGGTTTATATACTGTCAGTAAACAGTTTTCTATTTTACAACTTTTGCTGGGACTATCATGCATTAGTCTTCAACCAGCAAGACAATTGGTCCAGAATGCTCTTGTTATCAACTAACTGTGGTTGGTTCTGCAGGTGTTCAATTAAACTAGGGTTAGGAAAGACCTCAGTACGTTATAGAGAGCAAATAAAGCCCTTATGCAAATTAGTTTAGAATTGAGACCATCTGATTGGTTGATGCAATTGTCATTCAAAATAAGCCATTCTGATTGGTTTATGTACTGTCAGTCAACAGTTCTCTATTTTACAACTTTTGCTGGGACTATCATGCATTAGTCTTCAACCAGCAAGACAATTGGTCAAGAATGCTCTTGTTATCAACTATCTGTGGCTGGTTTTATAGGTTTTCAATTAAACTAGGGTTAGAAAAGGACCTCAGTAAGTTATGGAGAGCAAATAAAGCCCTTATGCAAATTAGTTTAGAATTGAGACCATCTGATTGGTTGATGCAATTGTCATTCAAAATACACCATTCTGATTGGTTTATGTACTGTCAGTCAACAGTTCTCTATTTTACAACTTTTGCTGGGACTATCATGCATTAGTCTTCAACCAGCAAGACAATTGGTCAAGAATGCTCTTGTTATCAACTATCTGTGGCTGGTTTTGTAGGTTTTCAATTAAACTAGGGTTAGGAAGGACCTCAGTAAGTTATGGAGAGCAAATAAAGCCCTTATGCAAATTAGTTTAGAATTAAGACCATCTGATTGGTTGATGCAATTGTCATTCAAAATAAGCCATTCTGATTGGTTTATGTACTGTCAGTCAACAGTTCTCTATTTTACAACTTTTGCTGGGACTATCATGCATTAGTCTTCAACCAGCAAGACATTTGGTCAGGAATGCTCTTGTTATCAACTATCTGTGGCTGGTTTTGTAGGTTTTCAATTAAACTAGGGTTAGGAAGGACCTCAGTAAGTTATGGAGAGCAAATAAAGCCCTTATGCAAATTAGTTCAGAATTGAGATCATCTGATTGGTTGATGCAACTGTCATTCAAAATAAGCCATTCTGATTGGTTTATATACTGTCAGTAAACAGTTTTCTATTTTACAACTTTTGCTGGGACTATCATGCATTAGTCTTCAACCAGCAAGACAATTGGTCAAGAATGCTCTTGTTATCAACTAACTGTGGTTGGTTCTGCAGGTGTTCAATTAAACTAGGGTTAGGAAGGACCTCAGTAAGTTATGGAGAGGAAATAAAGCCCTTATGCAAATTAGTTCAGAATTGAGATCATCTGATTGGTTGATGCAACTGTCATTCAAAATAAGCCATTCTGATTGGTTTATGTACTGTCAGTCAACAGTTCTCTATTTTACAACTTTTGCTGGGACTATCATGCATTAGTCTTCAACCAGCAAGACAATTGGTCAAGAATGCTCTTGTTATCAACTATCTGTGGCTGGTTTTATAGGTTTTCAATTAAACTAGGGTTAGGAAGGACCTCAGTAAGTTATGGAGAGCAAATAAAGCCCTTATGCAAATTAGTTTAGAATTGAGACCATCTGATTGGCTGATGCAATTGTCATTCAAAATACACCATTCTGATTGGTTTATGTACTGTCAGTCAACAGTTCTCTATTTTACAACTTTTGCTGGGACTATCATGCATTAGTCTTCAACCAGCAAGACAATTGGTCAAGAATGCTCTTGTTATCAACTATCTGTGGCTGGTTTTGTAGGTTTTTAATTAAACTAGGGTTAGGAAGGACCTCAGTAAGTTATGGAGAGCAAATAAAGCCCTTATGCAAATTAGTTTAGAATTAAGACCATCTGATTAGTTGATGCAATTGTCATTCAAAATAAGCCATTCTGATTGGTTTATGTACTGTCAGTCAACAGTTCTCTATTTTACAACTTTTGCTGGGACTATCATGCATTAGTCTTCAACCAGCAAGACATTTGGTCAAGAATGCTCTTGTTATCAACTATCTGAGGGTGGTTTTGTAAGTTTTCAATTAAACTAGGGTTAGGAAGGACCTCAGTAAGTTATGGAGAGCAAATAAAGCCCTTATGCAAATTAGTTTAGAATTAAGACCATCTGATTAGTTGATGCAATTGTCATTCAAAATAAGCCATTCTGATTGGTTTATGTACTGTCAGTCAACAGTTCTCTATTTTACAACTTTTGCTGGGACTATCATGCATTAGTCTTCAACCAGCAAGACATTTGGTCAAGAATGCTCTTGTTATCAACTATCTGAGGGTGGTTTTGTAAGTTTTCAATTAAACTAGGGTTAGGAAGGACCTCAGTAAGTTATGGAGAGCAAATAAAGCCCTTATGCAAATTAGTTCAGAATTGAGATCATCTGATTGGTTGATGCAACTGTCATTCAAAATAAGCCATTCTGATTGGTTTATATACTGTCAGTCAACAGTTTTCTATTTTACAACTTTTCCTGGGACTATTATGCATTCGTCTTCAACCAGCAAGACAATTGGTCAAGAATGCTCTTGTTATCAACTATCTGTGGCTGGTTTTATAGGTTTTCAATTAAACTAGGGTTAGGAAGGACCTCAGTAAGTTATGGAGAGCAAATAAAGCCCTTATGCAAATTAGTTTAGAATTGAGACCATCTGATTGGTTGATGCAATTGTCATTCAAAATACACCATTCTGATTGGTTTATGTACTGTCAGTCAACAGTTCTCTATTTTACAACTTTTGCTGGGACTATCATGCATTAGTCTTCAACCAGCAGGACATTTGGTCAGGAATGCTCTTGTTATCAACTATCTGTGGCTGGTTTTGTAGGTTTTCAATTAAACTAGGGTTAGGAAGGACCTCAGTAAGTTATGGAGAGGAAATAAAGCCCTTATGCAAATTAGTTCAGAATTGAGATCATCTGATTGGTTGATGCAACTGTCATTCAAAATAAGCCATTCTGATTGGTTTATGTACTGTCAGTCAACAGTTCTCCATTTTACAACTTTTGCTGGGACTATCATGCATTAGTCTTCAACCAGCAAGACAATTGGTCAAGAATGCTCTTGTTATCAACTATCTGTGGCTGGTTTTATAGGTTTTCAATTAAACTAGGGTTAGGAAGGACCTCAGTAAGTTATGGAGAGCAAATAAAGCCCTTATGCAAATTAGTTTAGAATTGAGACCATCTGATTGGTTGATGCAATTGTCATTCAAAATACACCATTCTGATTGGTTTATGTACTGTCAGTCAACAGTTCTCTATTTTACAACTTTTGCTGGGACTATCATGCATTAGTCTTCAACCAGCAAGACAATTGGTCAAGGATGCTCTTGTTATCAACTATCTGTGGCTGGTTTTGTAAGTTTTCAATTAAACTAGGGTTAGGAAGGACCTCAGTAAGTTATGGAGAGCAAATAAAGCCCTTATGCAAATTAGTTTAGAATTAAGACCATCTGATTGGTTGATGCAATTGTCATTCAAAATAAGCCATTCTGATTGGTTTATGTAATGTCAGTCAACAGTTCTCTATTTTACAACTTTTGCTGGGACTATCATGCATTAGTCTTCAACCAGCAAGACATTTGGTCAGGAATGCTCTTGTTATCAACTATCTGTGGCTGGTTTTGTAGGTTTTCAATTAAACTAGGGTTAGGAAGGACCTCAGTAAGTTATGGAGAGGAAATAAAGCCCTTATGCAAATTAGTTCAGAATTGAGATCATCTGATTGGTTGATGCAACTGTCATTCAAAATAAGCCATTCTGATTGGTTTATGTACTGTCAGTCAACAGTTCTCTATTTTACAACTTTTGCTGGGACTATCATGCATTAGTCTTCAACCAGCAAGACAATTGGTCAAGAATGCTCTTGTTATCAACTATCTGTGGCTGGTTTTATAGGTTTTCAATTAAACTAGGGTTAGGAAGGACCTCAGTAAGTTATGGAGAGCAAATAAAGCCCTTATGCAAATTAGTTTAGAATTGAGACCATCTGATTGGTTGATGCAATTGTCATTCAAAATACACCATTCTGATTGGTTTATGTACTGTCAGTCAACAGTTCTCTATTTTACAACTTTTGCTGGGACTATCATGCATTAGTCTTCAACCAGCAAGACAATTGGTCAAGGATGCTCTTGTTATCAACTATCTGTGGCTGGTTTGGTAGGTTTTCAATTAAACTAGGGTTAGGAAAGACCTCAGTAAGTTATGGAGAGCAAATAAAGCCCTTATGCAAATTAGTTTAGAATTGAGACCATCTGATTGGTTGATGCAATTGTCATTCAAAATAAGCCATTCTGATTGGTTTATGTGCTGTCAGTCAACAGTTTTCTATTTTATAACTTTTGCTGGGACCATCATGCAATAGTCTTCTACCAGCAAGACAATTGGTCAAGAATGTATTGGTCAAGAATGTAGTCAACAGTTTTCTATTTTACAACTTTTGCTGGCACCATCACGCAATAGCCTTCAACCAGCAAGACAATTGGTCAAGAATGTTCTTGTTATCAACTATCTGTGGCTGGTTCTGCAGGTGTTCAATTAAACTAGGGTTAGGAAAGACCTCAGTAAGTTATGGAGAGCAAATAAAGCCCTTATGCAAATTAGTTTAGAATTGAGACCATCTGATTGGTTGATGCAATTGTCATTCAAAATAAGCCATTCTGATTGGTTTATGTACTGTTAGTCAACAGTTCTCTATTTTACAACTTTTGCTGGGACTATCATGCATTAGTCTTCAACCAGCAAGACAATTGGTCAAGAATGCTCTTGTTATTAACTATCTGTTGCTGGTTTTATAGGTTTTCAATTAAACTAGGGTTAGGAAGGACCTCTGTAAGTTATGGAGAGCAAATAAAGCCCTTATGCAAATTAGTTTAGAATTGAGACCATCTGATTGGTTGATGCAATTGTCATTCAAAATACACCATTCTGATTGGTTTATGTACTGTCAGTCAACAGTTCTCTATTTTACAACTTTTGCTGGGACTATCATGCATTAGTCTTCAACCAGCAAGACAATTGGTCAAGAATGCTCTTGTTATCAACTATCTGTGGCTGGTTTTGTAGGTTTTCAATTAAACTAGGGTTAGGAAGAACCTCAGTAAGTTATGGAGAGGAAATAAAGCCCTTATGCAAATTAGTTCAGAATTGAGATCATCTGATTGGTTGATGCAACTGTCATTCAAAATAAGCCATTCTGATTGGTTTATATACTGTCAGTCAACAGTTCTCTATTTTACAACTTTTGCTGGGACTATCATGCATTAGTCTTTAACCAGCAAGACATTTGGTCAAGAATGCTCTTGTTATCAACTATCTGTGGCTGGTTCTGCAGGTGTTCAATTAAACTAGGGTTAGGAAAGACCTCAGTAAGTTATGGAGAGCAAATAAAGCCCTTATGCAAATTAGTTTAGAATAGAGACCATCTGATTGGTTGATGCAATTGTCATTCAAAATAAGCCATTCTGATTGGTTTATGTACTGTCAGTCAACAGTTCTCTATTTTACAACTTTTGCTGGGACTATCATGCATTAGTCTTCAACCAGAAAGACAATTGGTCAAGAATGCTCTTGTTATCAACTATCTGTGGCTGGTTCTGCAGGTGTTCAATTAGACTAGGGTGAGGAAGGACCTCAGTAAGTTATGAAGAGCAAATAAAGCCCTTATGCAAATTGGTTCAGAATTGAGATCATATGATTGGTTGATGCAACTGTGATTCAAAATAAGCCATTCTGATTGGTTTATGTACTGTCAGTCAACAGTTTTCTATTTTACAACTTTTGCTGGGACTATCATGCATTAGTCTTCAACCAGCAAGACAATTGGTCAAGAATGCTCTTGTTATCAACTATCTGTGGCTGGTTTGGTAGGTTTTCAATTAAACTAGGGTTAGGAAAGACCTCAGTAAGTTATGGAGAGCAAATAAAGCCCTTATGCAAATTAGTTTAGAATTGAGACCATCTGATTGGTTGATGCAATTGTCATTCAAAATAAGCCATTCTGATTGGTTTATGTACTGTCAGTCAACAGTTCTCTATTTTACAACTTTTGCTGGGACTATCATGCCTTAGTCTTCAACCAGCAAGACATTTGGTCAAGAATGCTCTTGTTATCAACTATCTGTGGCTGGTTTTGTAGGTTTTCAATTAAACTAGGGTTAGGAAGGACCTCAGTAAGTTATGGAGAGCAAATAAAGCCCTTATGCAAATTAGTTCAGAATTGAGATCATCTGATTGGTTGATGCAACTGTCATTCAAAATAAGCCATTCTGATTGGTTTATATACTGTCAGTCAACAGTTTTCTTTTTTACAACTTTTGCTGGGACTATCATGCATTAGTCTTCAACCAGAAAGACAATTGGTCAAGAATTCTCTTGTTATCAACTATGTGTGGCTGGTTCTGCAGGTGTTCAATTAGACTAGGGTGAGGAAGGACCTCAGTAAGTTATGAAGAGCAAATAAAGCCCTTATGCAAATTGGTTCAGAATTGAGATCATATGATTGGTTGATGCAACTGTCATTCAAAATAAGCCATTCTGATTGGTTTATGTACTGTCAGTCAACAGTTTTCTATTTTACAACTTTTGCTGGGACTATCATGCATTAGTCTTCAACCAGCAAGACAATTGGTCAAGAATGCTCTTGTTATCAACTATCTGTGGCTGGTTTGGTAGGTTTTCAATTAAACTAGGGTTAGGAAAGACCTCAGTAAGTTATGGAGAGCAAATAAAGCCCTTATGCAAATTAGTTTAGAATTGAGACCATCTGATTGGTTGATGCAATTGTCATTCAAAATAAGCCATTCTGATTGGTTTATGTGCTGTCAGTCAACAGTTTTCTATTTTATAACTTTTGCTGGGACCATCATGCAATAGTCTTCTACCAGCAAGACAATTGGTCAAGAATGTAGTCAACAGTTTTCTATTTTACAACTTTTGCTGGCACCATCACGCAATAGCCTTCAACCAACAAGACAATTGGTCAAGAATGTTCTTGTTATCAACTATCTGTGGCTGGTTCTGCAGGTGTTCAATTAGACTAGGGTGAGGAAGGACCTCAGTAAGTTATGAAGAGCAAATAAAGCCATTATGCAAATTAGTTCAGAATTGAGACCATCTGATTGGTTGATGCAACTGTCATTCAAAATAAGCCATTCTGATTTGTTTATGTACCATCAGTCAACAGTTTCCTATTTTACAACGTTTGCTGGGACCATCATGCAATAGTCTTCAACCAGCAAGACAATTGGTCAATAATGTTCTTGTTATCAACTATCTGTGGCTTGTTCTGCAGTTGTTCAATTAGAATAGGGTGAGGAAGGACCTCAGTAAGTTATAAAGAGCAAATAAAGCCCTTATGCAAATTAGTTTAGAATTGAGACCATCTGATTGGTTGATGCAATTGTCATTCAAAATAAGCCATTCTGATTGGTTTATGTGCTGTCAGTCAACAGTTTTCTATTTTATAACTTTTGCTGGGACCATCATGCAATAGTCTTCTACCAGCAAGACAATTGGTCAAGAATGTATTGGTCAAGAATGTAGTCAACAGTTTTCTATTTTACAACTTTTGCTGGCACCATCACGCAATAGCCTTCAACCAGCAAGACAATTGGTCAAGAATGTTCTTGTTATCAACTATCTGTGGCTGGTTCTGCAGGTGTTCAATTAGACTAGGGTGAGGAAGGACCTCAGTAAGTTATGAAGAGCAAATAAAGCCATTATGCAAATTAGTTTAGAATTAAGACCATCTGATTGGTTGATGCAATTGTCATTCAAAATAAGCCATTCTGATTGGTTTATGTACTGTCAGTCAACAGTTCTCTATTTTACAACTTTTGCTGGGACTATCATGCATTAGTCTTCAACCAGCAAGACATTTGGTCAAGAATGCTCTTGTTATCAACTATCTGTGGCTGGTTTTGTAGGTTTTCAATTAAACTAGGGTTAGGAAGGACCTCAGTAAGTTATGGAGAGCAAATAAAGCCCTTATGCAAATTGGTTCAGAATTGAGATCATCTGATTGGTTGATGCAACTGTCATTTAAAATAAGTCATTCTGATTGGTTTATGTACTGTCAGTCAACAGTTTTCTATTTTACAACTTTTGCTGGGACTATCATGCATTAGTCTTCAACCAGCAAGACAATTGGTCAAGAATGCTCTTGTTATCAACTATCTGTGGCTGGTTTGGTAGGTTTTCAATTAAACTAGGGTTAGGAAAGACCTCAGTAAGTTATGGAGAGCAAATAAAGCCCTTATGCAAATTAGTTTAGAATTGAGACCATCTGATTGGTTGATGCAATTGTCATTCAAAATAAGCCATTCTGATTGGTTTATATACTGTCAGTCAACAGTTTTCTATTTTACAACTTTTGCTGGGACTATCATGCATTAGTCTTCAACCAGCAAGACAATTGGTCAAGAATGCTCTTGTTATCAACTATCTGTGGCTGGTTCTGCAGGTGTTCAATTAAACTAGGGTTAGGAAAGACCTCAGTAAGTTATGGAGAGCAAATAAAGCCCTTATGCAAATTAGTTTAGAATTGAGACCATCTGATTGGTTGATGCAATTGTCATTCAAAATAAGCCATTCTGATTGGTTTATGTACTGTCAGTCAACAGTTCTCTATTTTACAACTTTTGCTGGGACTATCATGCATTAGTCTTTAACCAGCAAGACATTTGGTCAAGAATGCTCTTGTTATCAACTATCTGTGGCTGGTTTTGTAGGTTTTCAATTAAACTAGGGTTAGGAAGGACCTGATTAAGTTATGGAGAGCAAATAAAGCCCTTATGCAAATTAGTTCAGAATTGAGATCATCTGATTGGTTGATGCAACTGTCATTCAAAATAAGCCATTCTGATTGGTTTATATACTGTCAGTCAACAGTTTTCTATTTTACAACTTTTGCTGGGACTATCATGCATTAGTCTTCAACCAGAAAGACAATTGGTCAAGAATGATCTTGTTATCAACTATCTGTGGCTGGTTCTGCAGGTGTTCAATTAGACTAGGGTGAGGAAGGACCTCAGTAAGTTATGGAGAGCAAATAAAAGCCTTTATGCAAATTTGTTTAGAATTGAGACCATCTGATTGGTTGATGCAATTGTCATTCAAAATACACCATTCTGATTGGTTTATGTACTGTCAGTCAACAGTTCTCTATTTTACAACTTTTGCTGGGACTATCATGCATTAGTCTTCAACCAGCAAGACAATTGGTCAAAAATGCTCTTGTTATCAACTATCTGTGGCTGGTTTTGTAGGTTTTCAATTAAACTAGGGTTAGGAAGGACCTCAGTAAGTTATGGAGAGCAAATAAAGCCCTTATGCAAATTAGTTTAGAATTAAGACCATCTGATTGGTTGATGCAATTGTCATTCAAAATAAGCCATTCTGATTGGTTTATGTACTGTCAGTCAACAGTTCTCTATTTTACAACTTTTGCTGGGACTATCATGCCTTAGTCTTCAACCAGCAAGACATTTGGTCAAGAATGCTCTTGTTATCAACTATCTGTGGCTGGTTTTGTAGGTTTTCAATTAAACTAGGGTTAGGAAGGACCTCAGTAAGTTATGGAGAGCAAATAAAGCCCTTATGCAAATTAGTTCAGAATTGAGAACATCTGATTGGTTGATGCAACTGTCATTCAAAATAAGCCATTCTGATTGGTTTATATACTGTCAGTCAACAGTTTTCTATTTTACAACTTTTGCTGGGACTATCATGCATTAGTCTTCAACCAGCAAGACAATTGGTCAAGAATGCTCTTGTTATCAACTATCTGTGGCTGGTTCTGCAGGTGTTCAATTAGACTAGGGTGAGGAAGGACCTCAGTAAGTTATGAAGAGCAAATAAAGCCCTTATGCAAATTGGTTCAGAATTGAGATCATATGATTGGTTGATGCAACTGTCATTCAAAATAAGCCATTCTGATTGGTTTATGTACTGTCAGTCAACAGTTTTCTATTTTACAACTTTTGCTGGGACTATCATGCATTAGTCTTCAACCAGCAAGACAATTGGTCAAGAATGCTCTTGTTATCAACTATCTGTGGCTGGTTTTGTAGGTTTTCAATTAAACTAGGGTTAGGAAGGACCTCAGTAAGTTATGGAGAGCAAATAAAGCCCTTATGCAAATTAGTTTAGAATTAAGACCATCTGATTGGTTGATGCAATTGTCATTCAAAATAAGCCATTCTGATTGGTTTATGTACTGTCAGTCAACAGTTCTCTATTTTACAACTTTTGCTGGGACTATCATGCATTAGTCTTCAACCAGCAAGACATTTGGTCAGGAATGCTCTTGTTATCAACTATCTGTGGCTGGTTTTGTAGGTTTTCAATTAAACTAGGGTTAGGAAGGACCTCAGTAAGTTATGGAGAGGAAATAAAGCCCTTATGCAAATTAGTTCAGAATTGAGATCATCTGATTGGTTGATGCAACTGTCATTCAAAATAAGCCATTCTGATTGGTTTATGTACTGTCAGTCAACAGTTCTCCATTTTACAACTTTTGCTGGGACTATCATGCATTAGTCTTCAACCAGCAAGACAATTGGTCAAGAATGCTCTTGTTATCAACTATCTGTGGCTGGTTTTATAGGTTTTCAATTAAACTAGGGTTAGGAAGGACCTCAGTAAGTTATGGAGAGCAAATAAAGCCCTTATGCAAATTAGTTTAGAATTGAGACCATCTGATTGGTTGATGCAATTGTCATTCAAAATACACCATTCTGATTGGTTTATGTACTGTCAGTCAACAGTTCTCTATTTTACAACTTTTGCTGGGACTATCATGCATTAGTCTTCAACCAGCAAGACAATTGGTCAAGGATGCTCTTGTTATCAACTATCTGTGGCTGGTTTTGTAAGTTTTCAATTAAACTAGGGTTAGGAAGGACCTCAGTAAGTTATGGAGAGCAAATAAAGCCCTTATGCAAATTAGTTTAGAATTAAGACCATCTGATTGGTTGATGCAATTGTCATTCAAAATAAGCCATTCTGATTGGTTTATGTACTGTCAGTCAACAGTTCTCTATTTTACAACTTTTGCTGGGACTATCATGCATTAGTCTTCAACCAGCAAGACATTTGGTGAGGAATGCTCTTGTTATCAACTATCTGTGGCTGGTTTTGTAGGTTTTCAATTAAACTAGGGTTAGGAAGGACCTCAGTAAGTTATGGAGAGGAAATAAAGCCCTTATGCAAATTAGTTCAGAATTGAGATCATCTGATTGGTTGATGCAACTGTCATTCAAAATAAGCCATTCTGATTGGTTTATGTACTGTCAGTCAACAGTTCTCTATTTTACAACTTTTGCTGGGACTATCATGCATTAGTCTTCAACCAGCAAGACAATTGGTCAAGAATGCTCTTGTTATCAACTATCTGTGGCTGGTTTTATAGGTTTTCAATTAAACTAGGGTTAGGAAGGACCTCAGTAAGTTATGGAGAGCAAATAAAGCCCTTATGCAAATTAGTTTAGAATTGAGACCATCTGATTGGTTGATGCAATTGTCATTCAAAATACACCATTCTGATTGGTTTATGTACTGTCAGTCAACAGTTCTCTATTTTACAACTTTTGCTGGGACTATCATGCATTAGTCTTCAACCAGCAAGACAATTGGTCAAGAATGCTCTTGTTATCAACTATCTGTGGCTGGTTCTGCAGGTGTTCAATTAGACTAGGGTGAGGAAGGACCTCAGTAAGTTATGAAGAGCAAATAAAGCCCTTATGCAAATTGGTTCAGAATTGAGATCATATGATTGGTTGATGCAACTGTCATTCAAAATAAGCCATTCTGATTGGTTTATATACTGTCAGTCAACAGTTTTCTATTTTACAACTTTTGCTGGGACTATCATGCATTAGTCTTCAACCAGCAAGACAATTGGTCAAGAATGCTCTTGTTATCAACTATCTGTGGCTGGTTCTGCAGGTGTTCAATTAAACTAGGGTTAGGAAAGACCTCAGTAAGTTATGGAGAGCAAATAAAGCCCTTATGCAAATTAGTTTAGAATTGAGACCATCTGATTGGTTGATGCAATTGTCATTCAAAATAAGCCATTCTGATTGGTTTATGTACTGTCAGTCAACAGTTCTCTATTTTACAACTTTTGCTGGGACTATCATGCATTAGTCTTTAACCAGCAAGACATTTGGTCAAGAATGCTCTTGTTATCAACTATCTGTGGCTGGTTTTGTAGGTTTTCAATTAAACTAGGGTTAGGAAGGACCTGAGTAAGTTATGGAGAGCAAATAAAGCCCTTATGCAAATTAGTTCAGAATTGAGATCATCTGATTGGTTGATGCAACTGTCATTCAAAATAAGCCATTCTGATTGGTTTATATACTGTCAGTCAACAGTTTTCTATTTTACAACTTTTGCTGGGACTATCATGCATTAGTCTTCAACCAGAAAGACAATTGGTCAAGAATGATCTTGTTATCAACTATCTGTGGCTGGTTCTGCAGGTGTTCAATTAGACTAGGGTGAGGAAGGACCTCAGTAAGTTATGGAGAGCAAATAAAAGCCTTTATGCAAATTTGTTTAGAATTGAGACCATCTGATTGGTTGATGCAATTGTCATTCAAAATACACCATTCTGATTGGTTTATGTACTGTCAGTCAACAGTTCTCTATTTTACAACTTTTGCTGGGACTATCATGCATTAGTCTTCAACCAGCAAGACAATTGGTCAAAAATGCTCTTGTTATCAACTATCTGTGGCTGGTTTTGTAGGTTTTCAATTAAACTAGGGTTAGGAAGGACCTCAGTAAGTTATGGAGAGCAAATAAAGCCCTTATGCAAATTAGTTTAGAATTAAGACCATCTGATTGGTTGATGCAATTGTCATTCAAAATAAGCCATTCTGATTGGTTTATGTACTGTCAGTCAACAGTTCTCTATTTTACAACTTTTGCTGGGACTATCATGCCTTAGTCTTCAACCAGCAAGACATTTGGTCAAGAATGCTCTTGTTATCAACTATCTGTGGCTGGTTTTGTAGGTTTTCAATTAAACTAGGGTTAGGAAGGACCTCAGTAAGTTATGGAGAGCAAATAAAGCCCTTATGCAAATTAGTTCAGAATTGAGAACATCTGATTGGTTGATGCAACTGTCATTCAAAATAAGCCATTCTGATTGGTTTATATACTGTCAGTCAACAGTTTTCTATTTTACAACTTTTGCTGGGACTATCATGCATTAGTCTTCAACCAGCAAGACAATTGGTCAAGAATGCTCTTGTTATCAACTATCTGTGGCTGGTTCTGCAGGTGTTCAATTAGACTAGGGTGAGGAAGGACCTCAGTAAGTTATGAAGAGCAAATAAAGCCCTTATGCAAATTGGTTCAGAATTGAGATCATATGATTGGTTGATGCAACTGTCATTCAAAATAAGCCATTCTGATTGGTTTATGTACTGTCAGTCAACAGTTTTCTATTCTACAACTTTTGCTGGGACTATCATGCATTAGTCTTCAACCAGCAAGACAATTGGTCAAGAATGCTCTTGTTATCAACTATCTGTGGCTGGTTTTGTAGGTTTTCAATTAAACTAGGGTTAGGAAGGACCTCAGTAAGTTATGGAGAGCAAATAAAGCCCTTATGCAAATTAGTTTAGAATTAAGACCATCTGATTGGTTGATGCAATTGTCATTCAAAATAAGCCATTCTGATTGGTTTATGTACTGTCAGTCAACAGTTCTCTATTTTACAACTTTTGCTGGGACTATCATGCATTAGTCTTCAACCAGCAAGACATTTGGTCAGGAATGCTCTTGTTATCAACTATCTGTGGCTGGTTTTGTAGGTTTTCAATTAAACTAGGGTTAGGAAGGACCTCAGTAAGTTATGGAGAGGAAATAAAGCCCTTATGCAAATTAGTTCAGAATTGAGATCATCTGATTGGTTGATGCAACTGTCATTCAAAATAAGCCATTCTGATTGGTTTATGTACTGTCAGTCAACAGTTCTCCATTTTACAACTTTTGCTGGGACTATCATGCATTAGTCTTCAACCAGCAAGACAATTGGTCAAGAATGCTCTTGTTATCAACTATCTGTGGCTGGTTTTATAGGTTTTCAATTAAACTAGGGTTAGGAAGGACCTCAGTAAGTTATGGAGAGCAAATAAAGCCCTTATGCAAATTAGTTTAGAATTGAGACCATCTGATTGGTTGATGCAATTGTCATTCAAAATACACCATTCTGATTGGTTTATGTACTGTCAGTCAACAGTTCTCTATTTTACAACTTTTGCTGGGACTATCATGCATTAGTCTTCAACCAGCAAGACAATTGGTCAAGGATGCTCTTGTTATCAACTATCTGTGGCTGGTTTTGTAAGTTTTCAATTAAACTAGGGTTAGGAAGGACCTCAGTAAGTTATGGAGAGCAAATAAAGCCCTTATGCAAATTAGTTTAGAATTAAGACCATCTGATTGGTTGATGCAATTGTCATTCAAAATAAGCCATTCTGATTGGTTTATGTACTGTCAGTCAACAGTTCTCTATTTTACAACTTTTGCTGGGACTATCATGCATTAGTCTTCAACCAGCAAGACATTTGGTGAGGAATGCTCTTGTTATCAACTATCTGTGGCTGGTTTTGTAGGTTTTCAATTAAACTAGGGTTAGGAAGGACCTCAGTAAGTTATGGAGAGGAAATAAAGCCCTTATGCAAATTAGTTCAGAATTGAGATCATCTGATTGGTTGATGCAACTGTCATTCAAAATAAGCCATTCTGATTGGTTTATGTACTGTCAGTCAACAGTTCTCTATTTTACAACTTTTGCTGGGACTATCATGCATTAGTCTTCAACCAGCAAGACAATTGGTCAAGAATGCTCTTGTTATCAACTATCTGTGGCTGGTTTTATAGGTTTTCAATTAAACTAGGGTTAGGAAGGACCTCAGTAAGTTATGGAGAGCAAATAAAGCCCTTATGCAAATTAGTTTAGAATTGAGACCATCTGATTGGTTGATGCAATTGTCATTCAAAATACACCATTCTGATTGGTTTATGTACTGTCAGTCAACAGTTCTCTATTTTACAACTTTTGCTGGGACTATCATGCATTAGTCTTCAACCAGCAAGACAATTGGTCAAGGATGCTCTTGTTATCAACTATCTGTGGCTGGTTTGGTAGGTTTTCAATTAAACTAGGGTTAGGAAAGACCTCAGTAAGTTATGGAGAGCAAATAAAGCCCTTATGCAAATTAGTTTAGATTTGAGACCATCTGATTGGTTGATGCAATTGTCATTCAAAATACACCATTCTGATTGGTTTATGTACTGTCAGTCAACAGTTCTCTATTTTACAACTTTTGCTGGGACTATCATGCATTAGTCTTCAACCAGCAAGACAATTTGTCAAGAATGCTCTTGTTATCAACTATCTGTGGCTGGTTTTGTAGGTTTTCAATTAAACTAGGGTTAGGAAGGAACTCAGTAAGTTATGGAGAGCAAATAAAGCCCTTATGCAAATTAGTTCAGAATTGAGAACATCTGATTGGTTGATGCAACTGTCATTCAAAATAAGCCATTCTGATTGGTTTATATACTGTCAGTCAACAGTTTTCTATTTTACAACTTTTGCTGGGACTATCATGCATTAGTCTTCAACCAGCAAGACAATTGGTCAAGAATGCTCTTGTTATCAACTATCTGTGGCTGGTTCTGCAGGTGTTCAATTAGACTAGGGTGAGGAAGGACCTCAGTAAGTTATGAAGAGCAAATAAAGCCCTTATGCAAATTGGTTCAGAATTGAGATCATATGATTGGTTGATGCAACTGTCATTCAAAATAAGCCATTCTGATTGGTTTATATACTGTCAGTCAACAGTTTTCTATTTTACAACTTTTGCTGGGACTATCATGCATTAGTCTTCAACCAGCAAGACAATTGGTCAAGAATGCTCTTGTTATCAACTATCTGTGGCTGGTTTTATAGGTTTTCAATTAAACTAGGGTTAGGAAGGACCTCAGTAAGTTATGGAGAGCAAATAAAGCCCTTATGCAAATTAGTTTAGAATTGAGACCATCTGATTGGTTGATGCAATTGTCATTCAAAATACACCATTCTGATTGGTTTATGTACTGTCAGTCAACAGTTCTCTATTTTACAACTTTTGCTGGGACTATCATGCATTAGTCTTCAACCAGCAAGACAATTGGTCAAGGATGCTCTTGTTATCAACTATCTGTGGCTGGTTTTGTAAGTTTTCAATTAAACTAGGGTTAGGAAGGACCTCAGTAAGTTATGGAGAGCAAATAAAGCCCTTATGCAAATTAGTTTAGAATTAAGACCATCTGATTGGTTGATGCAATTGTCATTCAAAATAAGCCATTCTGATTGGTTTATGTACTGTCAGTCAACAGTTCTCTATTTTACAACTTTTGCTGGGACTATCATGCATTAGTCTTCAACCAGCAAGACATTTGGTGAGGAATGCTCTTGTTATCAACTATCTGTGGCTGGTTTTGTAGGTTTTCAATTAAACTAGGGTTAGGAAGGACCTCAGTAAGTTATGGAGAGGAAATAAAGCCCTTATGCAAATTAGTTCAGAATTGAGATCATCTGATTGGTTGATGCAACTGTCATTCAAAATAAGCCATTCTGATTGGTTTATGTACTGTCAGTCAACAGTTCTCTATTTTACAACTTTTGCTGGGACTATCATGCATTAGTCTTCAACCAGCAAGACAATTGGTCAAGAATGCTCTTGTTATCAACTATCTGTGGCTGGTTTTATAGGTTTTCAATTAAACTAGGGTTAGGAAGGACCTCAGTAAGTTATGGAGAGCAAATAACGCCCTTATGCAAATTAGTTTAGAATTGAGACCATCTGATTGGTTGATGCAATTGTCATTCAAAATACACCATTCTGATTGGTTTATGTACTGTCAGTCAACAGTTCTCTATTTTACAACTTTTGCTGGGACTATCATGCATTAGTCTTCAACCAGCAAGACAATTGGTCAAGGATGCTCTTGTTATCAACTATCTGTGGCTGGTTTGGTAGGTTTTCAATTAAACTAGGGTTAGGAAAGACCTCAGTAAGTTATGGAGAGCAAATAAAGCCCTTATGCAAATTAGTTTAGATTTGAGACCATCTGATTGGTTGATGCAATTGTCATTCAAAATACACCATTCTGATTGGTTTATGTACTGTCAGTCAACAGTTCTCTATTTTACAACTTTTGCTGGGACTATCATGCATTAGTCTTCAACCAGCAAGACAATTTGTCAAGAATGCTCTTGTTATCAACTATCTGTGGCTGGTTTTGTAGGTTTTCAATTAAACTAGGGTTAGGAAGGAACTCAGTAAGTTATGGAGAGCAAATAAAGCCCTTATGCAAATTAGTTCAGAATTGAGAACATCTGATTGGTTGATGCAACTGTCATTCAAAATAAGCCATTCTGATTGGTTTATATACTGTCAGTCAACAGTTTTCTATTTTACAACTTTTGCTGGGACTATCATGCATTAGTCTTCAACCAGCAAGACAATTGGTCAAGAATGCTCTTGTTATCAACTATCTGTGGCTGGTTCTGCAGGTGTTCAATTAGACTAGGGTGAGGAAGGACCTCAGTAAGTTATGAAGAGCAAATAAAGCCCTTATGCAAATTGGTTCAGAATTGAGATCATATGATTGGTTGATGCAACTGTCATTCAAAATAAGCCATTCTGATTGGTTTATATACTGTCAGTCAACAGTTTTCTATTTTACAACTTTTGCTGGGACTATCATGCATTAGTCTTCAACCAGCAAGACAATTGGTCAAGAATGCTCTTGTTATCAACTATCTGTGGCTGGTTTTGTAGGTTTTCAATTAAACTAGGGTTAGGAAGGACCTCAGTAAGTTATGGAGAGCAAATAAAGCCCTTATGCAAATTAGTTTAGAATTAAGACCATCTGATTGGTTGATGCAATTGTCATTCAAAATAAGCCATTCTGATTGGTTTATGTACTGTCAGTCAACAGTTCTCTATTTTACAACTTTTGCTGGGACTATCATGCATTAGTCTTCAACCAGCAAGACATTTGGTCAGGAATGCTCTTGTTATCAACTATCTGTGGCTGGTTTTGTAGGTTTTCAATTAAACTAGGGTTAGGAAGGACCTCAGTAAGTTATGGAGAGGAAATAAAGCCCTTATGCAAATTAGTTCAGAATTGAGATCATCTGATTGGTTGATGCAACTGTCATTCAAAATAAGCCATTCTGATTGGTTTATGTACTGTCAGTCAACAGTTCTCCATTTTACAACTTTTGCTGGGACTATCATGCATTAGTCTTCAACCAGCAAGACAATTGGTCAAGAATGCTCTTGTTATCAACTATCTGTGGCTGGTTTTATAGGTTTTCAATTAAACTAGGGTTAGGAAGGACCTCAGTAAGTTATGGAGAGCAAATAAAGCCCTTATGCAAATTAGTTTAGAATTGAGACCATCTGATTGGTTGATGCAATTGTCATTCAAAATACACCATTCTGATTGGTTTATGTACTGTCAGTCAACAGTTCTCTATTTTACAACTTTTGCTGGGACTATCATGCATTAGTCTTCAACCAGCAAGACAATTGGTCAAGGATGCTCTTGTTATCAACTATCTGTGGCTGGTTTTGTAAGTTTTCAATTAAACTAGGGTTAGGAAGGACCTCAGTAAGTTATGGAGAGCAAATAAAGCCCTTATGCAAATTAGTTTAGAATTAAGACCATCTGATTAGTTGATGCAATTGTCATTCAAAATAAGCCATTCTGATTGGTTTATGTACTGTCAGTCAACAGTTCTCTATTTTAAAACTTTTACTGGGACTATAATGCATTAGTCTTCAACCAGCAAGACATTTGGTCAAGAATGCTCTTGTTATCAACTATCTGAGGGTGGTTTTGTAAGTTTTCAATTAAACTAGGGTTAGGAAGGACCTCAGTAAGTTATGGAGAGCAAATAAAGCCCTTATGCAAATTAGTTCAGAATTGAGATCATCTGATTGGTTGATGCAACTGTCATTCAAAATAAGCCATTCTGATTGGTTTATATACTGTCAGTCAACAGTTTTCTATTTTACAACTTTTGCTGGGACTATCATGCATTAGTCTTCAACCAGCAAGACAATTGGTCAAGAATGCTCTTGTTATCAACTATCTGTGGCTGGTTCTGCAGGTGTTCAATTAAACTAGGGTTAGGAAAGACCTCAGTACGTTATGGAGAGCAAATAAAGCCCTTATGCAAATTAGTTCAGAATTGAGATCATCTGATTGGTTGATGCAACTGTCATTCAAAATAAGCCATTCTGATTGGTTTATATACTGTCAGTCATCAGTTTTCTATTTTACAACTTTTGCTGGGACTATCACGCATTAGTCTTCAACCAGCAAGACAATTGGTCAAGAATGCTCTTGTTATCAACAATCTGTGGCTGGTTCTGCAGGTGTTCAATAAAACTAGGGTTAGGAAAGACCTCAGTACGTTATGGAGAGCAAATAAAGCCCTTATGCAAATTAGTTTAGAATTAAGACCATCTGATTGGTTGATGCAATTGTCATTCAAAATAAGCCATTCTGATTGGTTTATGTACTGTCAGTCAACAGTTCTCTATTTTACAACTTTTGCTGGGACTATCATGCATTAGTCTTCAACCAGCAAGACATTTGGTCAGGAATGCTCTTGTTATCAACTATCTGTTGCTGGTTTTGTAGGTTTTCAATTAAACTAGGGTTAGGAAGGACCTCAGTAAGTTATGGAGAGGAAATAAAGCCCTTATGCAAATTTGTTTAGAATTAAGACCATCTGATTAGTTGATGCAATTGTCATTCAAAATAAGCCATTCTGATTGGTTTATGTACTGTCAGTCAACAGTTCTCTATTTTACAACTTTTGCTGGGACTATCATGCATTAGTCTTCAACCAGCAAGATATTTGGTCAAGAATGCTCTTGTTATCAACTATCTGAGGGTGGTTTTGTAAGTTTTCAATTAAACTAGGGTTAGGAAGGACCTCAGTAAGTTATGGAGAGCAAATAAAGCCCTTATGCAAATTAGTTTAGAATTAAGACCATCTGATTAGTTGATGCAATTGTCATTCAAAATAAGCCATTCTGATTGGTTTATGTACTGTCAGTCAACAGTTCTCTATTTTACAACTTTTGCTGGGACTATCATGCATTAGTCTTCAACCAGCAAGACATTTGGTCAAGAATGCTCCTGTTATCAACTATCTGAGGGTGGTTTTGTAAGTTTTCAATTAAACTAGGGTTAGGAAGGACCTCAGTAAGTTATGGAGAGCAAATAAAGCCCTTATGCAAATTAGTTCAGAATTGAGATCATCTGATTGGTTGATGCAACTGTCATTCAAAATAAGCCATTCTGATTGGTTTATATACTGTCAGTCAACAGTTTTCTATTTTACAACTTTTCCTGGGACTATTATGCATTAGTCTTCAACCAGCAAGACAATTGGTCAAGAATGCTCTTGTTATCAACTATCTGTGGCTGGTTTTATAGGTTTTCAATTAAACTAGGGTTAGGAAGGACCTCAGTAAGTTATGGAGAGCAAATAAAGCCCTTATGCAAATTAGTTTAGAATTGAGACCATCTGATTGGTTGATGCAATTGTCATTCAAAATACACCATTCTGATTGGTTTATGTACTGTCAGTCAACAGTTCTCTATTTTACAACTTTTGCTGGGACTATCATGCATTAGTCTTCAACCAGCAGGACATTTGGTCAGGAATGCTCTTGTTATCAACTATCTGTGGCTGGTTTTGTAGGTTTTCAATTAAACTAGGGTTAGGAAGGACCTCAGTAAGTTATGGAGAGGAAATAAAGCCCTTATGCAAATTAGTTCAGAATTGAGATCATCTGATTGGTTGATGCAACTGTCATTCAAAATAAGCCATTCTGATTGGTTTATGTACTGTCAGTCAACAGTTCTCTATTTTACAACTTTTGCTGGGACTATCATGCATTAGTCTTCAACCAGCAAGACATTTGGTCAAGAATGCTCTTGTTATCAACTATCTGAGGGTGGTTTTGTAAGTTTTCAATTAAACTAGGGTTAGGAAGGACCTCAGTAAGTTATGGAGAGCAAATAAAGCCCTTATGCAAATTAGTTCAGAATTGAGATCATCTGATTGGTTGATGCAACTGTCATTCAAAATAAGCCATTCTGATTGGTTTATATACTGTCAGTAAACAGTTTTCTATTTTACAACTTTTGCTGGGACTATCATGCATTAGTCTTCAACCAGCAAGACAATTGGTCAAGAATGCTCTTGTTATCAACTAACTGTGGTTGGTTCTGCAGGTGTTCAATTAAACTAGGGTTAGGAAAGACCTCAGTACGTTATGGAGAGCAAATAAAGCCCTTATGCAAATTAGTTTAGAATTGAGACCATCATATTGGTTGATGCAATTGTCATTCAAAATAAGCCATTCTGATTGGTTTATGTACTGTCAGTCAACAGTTCTCTATTTTACAACTTTTGCTGGGACTATCATGCATTAGTCTTCAACCAGCAAGACAATTGGTCAAGAATGCTCTTGTTATCAACTATCTGTGGCTGGTTTTATAGGTTTTCAATTAAACTAGGGTTAGAAAAGGACCTCAGTAAGTTATGGAGAGCAAATAAAGCCCTTATGCAAATTAGTTTAGAATTGAGACCATCTGATTGGTTGATGCAATTGTCATTCAAAATACACCATTCTGATTGGTTTATGTACTGTCAGTCAACAGTTCTCTATTTTACAACTTTTGCTGGGACTATCATGCATTAGTCTTCAACCAGCAAGACAATTGGTCAAGAATGCTCTTGTTATCAACTATCTGTGGCTGGTTTTGTAGGTTTTCAATTAAACTAGGGTTAGGAAGGACCTCAGTAAGTTATGGAGAGCAAATAAAGCCCTTATGCAAATTAGTTTAGAATTAAGACCATCTGATTGGTTGATGCAATTGTCATTCAAAATAAGCCATTCTGATTGGTTTATGTACTGTCAGTCAACAGTTCTCTATTTTACAACTTTTGCTGGGACTATCATGCATTAGTCTTCAACCAGCAAGACATTTGGTCAGGAATGCTCTTGTTATCAACTATCTGTGGCTGGTTTTGTAGGTTTTCAATTAAACTAGGGTTAGGAAGGACCTCAGTAAGTTATGGAGAGCAAATAAAGCCCTTATGCAAATTAGTTTAGAATTGAGACCATCTGATTGGTTGATGCAATTGTCATTCAAAATACACCATTCTGATTGGTTTATGTACTGTCAGTCAACAGTTCTCTATTTTACAACTTTTGCTGGGACTATCATGCATTAGTCTTCAACCAGCAAGACAATTGGTGAAGAATGCTCTTGCTATCAACTATCTGTGGCTGGTTTTGTAGGTTTTCAATTAAACTAGGGTTAGGAAGGACCTCAGTAAGTTATGGAGAGCAAATAAAGCCCCTATGCAAATTAGTTTAGAATTAAGACCATCTGATTGGTTGATGCAATTGTCATTCAAAATAAGCCATTCTGATTGGTTTATGTACTGTCAGTCAACAGTTCTCTATTTTACAACTTTTGCTGGGACTATCATGCATTAGTCTTCAACCAGCAAGACATTTGGTCAGGAATGCTCTTGTTATCAACTATCTGTGGCTGGTTTTGTAGGTTTTCAATTAAACTAGGGTTAGGAAGGACCTCAGTAAGTTATGGAGAGCAAATAAAGCCCTTATGCAAATTAGTTTAGATTTGAGACCATCTGATTGGTTGATGCAATTGTCATTCAAAATACACCATTCTGATTGGTTTATGTACTGTCAGTCAACAGTTCTCTATTTTACAACTTTTGCTGGGACTATCATGCATTAGTCTTCAACCAGCAAGACATTTGGTGAGGAATGCTCTTGTTATCAACTATCTGTGGCTGGTTTTGTAGGTTTTCAATTAAACTAGGGTTAGGAAGGACCTCAGTAAGTTATGGAGAGGAAATAAAGCCCTTATGCAAATTAGTTCAGAATTGAGATCATCTGATTGGTTGATGCAACTGTCATTCAAAATAAGCCATTCTGATTGGTTTATGTACTGTCAGTCAACAGTTCTCTATTTTACAACTTTTGCTGGGACTATCATGCATTAGTCTTCAACCAGCAAGACAATTGGTCAAGAATGCTCTTGTTATCAACTATCTGTGGCTGGTTTTATAGGTTTTCAATTAAACTAGGGTTAGGAAGGACCTCAGTAAGTTATGGAGAGCAAATAAAGCCCTTATGCAAATTAGTTTAGAATTGAGACCATCTGATTGGTTGATGCAATTGTCATTCAAAATACACCATTCTGATTGGTTTATGTACTGTCAGTCAACAGTTCTCTATTTTACAACTTTTGCTGGGACTATCATGCATTAGTCTTCAACCAGCAAGACAATTGGTCAAGGATGCTCTTGTTATCAACTATCTGTGGCTGGTTTGGTAGGTTTTCAATTAAACTAGGGTTAGGAAAGACCTCAGTAAGTTATGGAGAGCAAATAAAGCCCTTATGCAAATTAGTTTAGATTTGAGACCATCTGATTGGTTGATGCAATTGTCATTCAAAATACACCATTCTGATTGGTTTATGTACTGTCAGTCAACAGTTCTCTATTTTACAACTTTTGCTGGGACTATCATGCATTAGTCTTCAACCAGCAAGACAATTTGTCAAGAATGCTCTTGTTATCAACTATCTGTGGCTGGTTTTGTAGGTTTTCAATTAAACTAGGGTTAGGAAGGAACTCAGTAAGTTATGGAGAGCAAATAAAGCCCTTATGCAAATTAGTTCAGAATTGAGAACATCTGATTGGTTGATGCAACTGTCATTCAAAATAAGCCATTCTGATTGGTTTATATACTGTCAGTCAACAGTTTTCTATTTTACAACTTTTGCTGGGACTATCATGCATTAGTCTTCAACCAGCAAGACAATTGGTCAAGAATGCTCTTGTTATCAACTATCTGTGGCTGGTTCTGCAGGTGTTCAATTAGACTAGGGTGAGGAAGGACCTCAGTAAGTTATGAAGAGCAAATAAAGCCCTTATGCAAATTGGTTCAGAATTGAGATCATATGATTGGTTGATGCAACTGTCATTCAAAATAAGGCCATTCTGATTGGTTTATATACTGTCAGTCAACAGTTTTCTATTTTACAACTTTTGCTGGGACTATCATGCATTAGTCTTCAACCAGCAAGACAATTGGTCAAGAATGCTCTTGTTATCAACTATCTGTGGCTGGTTTTGTAGGTTTTCAATTAAACTAGGGTTAGGAAGGACCTCAGTAAGTTATGGAGAGCAAATAAAGCCCTTATGCAAATTAGTTTAGAATTAAGACCATCTGATTGGTTGATGCAATTGTCATTCAAAATAAGCCATTCTGATTGGTTTATGTACTGTCAGTCAACAGTTCTCTATTTTACAACTTTTGCTGGGACTATCATGCATTAGTCTTCAACCAGCAAGACATTTGGTCAGGAATGCTCTTGTTATCAACTATCTGTGGCTGGTTTTGTAGGTTTTCAATTAAACTAGGGTTAGGAAGGACCTCAGTAAGTTATGGAGAGGAAATAAAGCCCTTATGCAAATTAGTTCAGAATTGAGATCATCTGATTGGTTGATGCAACTGTCATTCAAAATAAGCCATTCTGATTGGTTTATGTACTGTCAGTCAACAGTTCTCCATTTTACAACTTTTGCTGGGACTATCATGCATTAGTCTTCAACCAGCAAGACAATTGGTCAAGAATGCTCTTGTTATCAACTATCTGTGGCTGGTTTTATAGGTTTTCAATTAAACTAGGGTTAGGAAGGACCTCAGTAAGTTATGGAGAGCAAATAAAGCCCTTATGCAAATTAGTTTAGAATTGAGGCCATCTGATTGGTTGATGCAATTGTCATTCAAAATACACCATTCTGATTGGTTTATGTACTGTCAGTCAACAGTTCTCTATTTTACAACTTTTGCTGGGACTATCATGCATTAGTCTTCAACCAGCAAGACAATTGGTCAAGGATGCTCTTGTTATCAACTATCTGTGGCTGGTTTTGTAAGTTTTCAATTAAACTAGGGTTAGGAAGGACCTCAGTAAGTTATGGAGAGCAAATAAAGCCCTTATGCAAATTAGTTTAGAATTAAGACCATCTGATTAGTTGATGCAATTGTCATTCAAAATAAGCCATTCTGATTGGTTTATGTACTGTCAGTCAACAGTTCTCTATTTTAAAACTTTTACTGGGACTATAATGCATTAGTCTTCAACCAGCAAGACATTTGGTCAAGAATGCTCTTGTTATCAACTATCTGAGGGTGGTTTTGTAAGTTTTCAATTAAACTAGGGTTAGGAAGGACCTCAGTAAGTTATGGAGAGCAAATAAAGCCCTTATGCAAATTAGTTCAGAATTGAGATCATCTGATTGGTTGATGCAACTGTCATTCAAAATAAGCCATTCTGATTGGTTTATATACTGTCAGTCAACAGTTTTCTATTTTACAACTTTTGCTGGGACTATCATGCATTAGTCTTCAACCAGCAAGACAATTGGTCAAGAATGCTCTTGTTATCAACTATCTGTGGCTGGTTCTGCAGGTGTTCAATTAAACTAGGGTTAGGAAAGACCTCAGTACGTTATGGAGAGCAAATAAAGCCCTTATGCAAATTAGTTCAGAATTGAGATCATCTGATTGGTTGATGCAACTGTCATTCAAAATAAGCCATTCTGATTGGTTTATATACTGTCAGTCATCAGTTTTCTATTTTACAACTTTTGCTGGGACTATCACGCATTAGTCTTCAACCAGCAAGACAATTGGTCAAGAATGCTCTTGTTATCAACAATCTGTGGCTGGTTCTGCAGGTGTTCAATAAAACTAGGGTTAGGAAAGACCTCAGTACGTTATGGAGAGCAAATAAAGCCCTTATGCAAATTAGTTTAGAATTAAGACCATCTGATTGGTTGATGCAATTGTCATTCAAAATAAGCCATTCTGATTGGTTTATGTACTGTCAGTCAACAGTTCTCTATTTTACAACTTTTGCTGGGACTATCATGCATTAGTCTTCAACCAGCAAGACATTTGGTCAGGAATGCTCTTGTTATCAACTATCTGTTGCTGGTTTTGTAGGTTTTCAATTAAACTAGGGTTAGGAAGGACCTCAGTAAGTTATGGAGAGGAAATAAAGCCCTTATGCAAATTTGTTTAGAATTAAGACCATCTGATTAGTTGATGCAATTGTCATTCAAAATAAGCCATTCTGATTGGTTTATGTACTGTCAGTCAACAGTTCTCTATTTTACAACTTTTGCTGGGACTATCATGCATTAGTCTTCAACCAGCAAGATATTTGGTCAAGAATGCTCTTGTTATCAACTATCTGAGGGTGGTTTTGTAAGTTTTCAATTAAACTAGGGTTAGGAAGGACCTCAGTAAGTTATGGAGAGCAAATAAAGCCCTTATGCAAATTAGTTTAGAATTAAGACCATCTGATTAGTTGATGCAATTGTCATTCAAAATAAGCCATTCTGATTGGTTTATGTACTGTCAGTCAACAGTTCTCTATTTTACAACTTTTGCTGGGACTATCATGCATTAGTCTTCAACCAGCAAGACATTTGGTCAAGAATGCTCCTGTTATCAACTATCTGAGGGTGGTTTTGTAAGTTTTCAATTAAACTAGGGTTAGGAAGGACCTCAGTAAGTTATGGAGAGCAAATAAAGCCCTTATGCAAATTAGTTCAGAATTGAGATCATCTGATTGGTTGATGCAACTGTCATTCAAAATAAGCCATTCTGATTGGTTTATATACTGTCAGTCAACAGTTTTCTATTTTACAACTTTTCCTGGGACTATTATGCATTAGTCTTCAACCAGCAAGACAATTGGTCAAGAATGCTCTTGTTATCAACTATCTGTGGCTGGTTTTATAGGTTTTCAATTAAACTAGGGTTAGGAAGGACCTCAGTAAGTTATGGAGAGCAAATAAAGCCCTTATGCAAATTAGTTTAGAATTGAGACCATCTGATTGGTTGATGCAATTGTCATTCAAAATACACCATTCTGATTGGTTTATGTACTGTCAGTCAACAGTTCTCTATTTTACAACTTTTGCTGGGACTATCATGCATTAGTCTTCAACCAGCAGGACATTTGGTCAGGAATGCTCTTGTTATCAACTATCTGTGGCTGGTTTTGTAGGTTTTCAATTAAACTAGGGTTAGGAAGGACCTCAGTAAGTTATGGAGAGGAAATAAAGCCCTTATGCAAATTAGTTCAGAATTGAGATCATCTGATTGGTTGATGCAACTGTCATTCAAAATAAGCCATTCTGATTGGTTTATGTACTGTCAGTCAACAGTTCTCTATTTTACAACTTTTGCTGGGACTATCATGCATTAGTCTTCAACCAGCAAGACATTTGGTCAAGAATGCTCTTGTTATCAACTATCTGAGGGTGGTTTTGTAAGTTTTCAATTAAACTAGGGTTAGGAAGGACCTCAGTAAGTTATGGAGAGCAAATAAAGCCCTTATGCAAATTAGTTCAGAATTGAGATCATCTGATTGGTTGATGCAACTGTCATTCAAAATAAGCCATTCTGATTGGTTTATATACTGTCAGTAAACAGTTTTCTATTTTACAACTTTTGCTGGGACTATCATGCATTAGTCTTCAACCAGCAAGACAATTGGTCAAGAATGCTCTTGTTATCAACTAACTGTGGTTGGTTCTGCAGGTGTTCAATTAAACTAGGGTTAGGAAAGACCTCAGTACGTTATGGAGAGCAAATAAAGCCCTTATGCAAATTAGTTTAGAATTGAGACCATCATATTGGTTGATGCAATTGTCATTCAAAATAAGCCATTCTGATTGGTTTATGTACTGTCAGTCAACAGTTCTCTATTTTACAACTTTTGCTGGGACTATCATGCATTAGTCTTCAACCAGCAAGACAATTGGTCAAGAATGCTCTTGTTATCAACTATCTGTGGCTGGTTTTATAGGTTTTCAATTAAACTAGGGTTAGAAAAGGACCTCAGTAAGTTATGGAGAGCAAATAAAGCCCTTATGCAAATTAGTTTAGAATTGAGACCATCTGATTGGTTGATGCAATTGTCATTCAAAATACACCATTCTGATTGGTTTATGTACTGTCAGTCAACAGTTCTCTATTTTACAACTTTTGCTGGGACTATCATGCATTAGTCTTCAACCAGCAAGACAATTGGTCAAGAATGCTCTTGTTATCAACTATCTGTGGCTGGTTTTGTAGGTTTTCAATTAAACTAGGGTTAGGAAGGACCTCAGTAAGTTATGGAGAGCAAATAAAGCCCTTATGCAAATTAGTTTAGAATTAAGACCATCTGATTGGTTGATGCAATTGTCATTCAAAATAAGCCATTCTGATTGGTTTATGTACTGTCAGTCAACAGTTCTCTATTTTACAACTTTTGCTGGGACTATCATGCATTAGTCTTCAACCAGCAAGACATTTGGTCAGGAATGCTCTTGTTATCAACTATCTGTGGCTGGTTTTGTAGGTTTTCAATTAAACTAGGGTTAGGAAGGACCTCAGTAAGTTATGGAGAGCAAATAAAGCCCTTATGCAAATTAGTTTAGAATTGAGACCATCTGATTGGTTGATGCAATTGTCATTCAAAATACACCATTCTGATTGGTTTATGTACTGTCAGTCAACAGTTCTCTATTTTACAACTTTTGCTGGGACTATCATGCATTAGTCTTCAACCAGCAAGACAATTGGTGAAGAATGCTCTTGCTATCAACTATCTGTGGCTGGTTTTGTAGGTTTTCAATTAAACTAGGGTTAGGAAGGACCTCAGTAAGTTATGGAGAGCAAATAAAGCCCCTATGCAAATTAGTTTAGAATTAAGACCATCTGATTGGTTGATGCAATTGTCATTCAAAATAAGCCATTCTGATTGGTTTATGTACTGTCAGTCAACAGTTCTCTATTTTACAACTTTTGCTGGGACTATCATGCATTAGTCTTCAACCAGCAAGACAATTGGTCAAGAATGCTCTTGTTATCAACTATCTGTGGCTGGTTCTGCAGGTGTTCAATTAAACTAGGGTTAGGAAAGACCTCAGTAAGTTATGGAGAGCAAATAAAGCCCTTATGCAAATTAGTTTAGAATTGAGACCATCTGATTGGTTGATGCAATTGTCATTCAAAATAAGCCATTCTGATTGGTTTATGTACTGTCAGTCAACAGTTCTCTATTTTACAACTTTTGCTGGGACTATCATGCATTAGTCTTCAACCAGCAAGACATTTGGTCAAGAATGCTCTTGTTATCAACTATCTGAGGGTGGTTTTGTAAGTTTTCAATTAAACTAGGGTTAGGAAGGACCTCAGTAAGTTATGGAGAGCAAATAAAGCCCTTATGCAAATTAGTTCAGAATTGAGATCATCTGATTGGTTGATGCAACTGTCATTCAAAATAAGCCATTCTGATTGGTTTATATACTGTCAGTCAACAGTTTTCTATTTTACAACTTTTGCTGGGACTATCATGCATTAGTCTTCAACCAGCAAGACAATTGGTCAAGAATGCTCTTGTTATCAACTATCTGTGGCTGGTTTTATAGGTTTTCAATTAAACTAGGGTTAGGAAGGACCTCAGTAAGTTATGGAGAGCAAATAAAGCCCTTATGCAAATTAGTTTAGAATTAAGACCATCTGATTGGTTGATGCAATTGTCATTTAAAATAAGCCATTCTGATTGGTTTATGTACTGTCAGTCAACAGTTCTCTATTTTACAACTTTTGCTGGGACTATCATGCATTAGTCTTCAACCAGCAAGATATTTGGTCAGGAATGCTCTTGTTATCAACTATCTGTGGCTGGTTTTGTAGGTTTTCAATTAAACTAGGGTTAGGAAGGACCTCAGTAAGTTATGGAGAGGAAATAAAGCCCTTATGCAAATTAGTTCAGAATTGAGATCATCTGATTGGTTGATGCAACTGTCATTCAAAATAAGCCATTCTGATTGGTTTATGTACTGTCAGTCAACAGTTCTCTATTTTACAACTTTTTCTGGGACTATCATGCATTAGTCTTCAACCAGCAAGACAATTGGTCAAGAATGCTCTTGTTATCAACTATCTGTGGCTGGTTTTATAGGTTTTCAATTAAACTAGGGTTAGGAAGGACCTCAGTAAGTTATGGAGAGCAAATAAAGCCCTTATGCAAATTAGTTTAGAATTGAGACCATCTGATTGGCTGATGCAATTGTCATTCAAAATACACCATTCTGATTGGTTTATGTACTGTCAGTCAACAGTTCTCTATTTTACAACTTTTGCTGGGACTATCATGCATTAGTCTTCAACCAGCAAGACAATTGGTCAAGAATGCTCTTGTTATCAACTATCTGTGGCTGGTTTTGTAGGTTTTTAATTAAACTAGGGTTAGGAAGGACCTCAGTAAGTTATGGAGAGCAAATAAAGCCCTTATGCAAATTAGTTTAGAATTAAGACCATCTGATTAGTTGATGCAACTGTCATTCAAAATAAGCCATTCTGATTGGTTTATGTACTGTCAGTCAACAGTTCTCTATTTTACAACTTTTGCTGGGACTATCATGCATTAGTCTTCAACCAGCAAGACATTTGGTCAGGAATGCTCTTGTTATCAACTATCTGTGGCTGGTTTTGTAGGTTTTCAATTAAACTAGGGTTAGGAAGGACCTCAGTAAGTTATGGAGAGCAAATAAAGCCCTTATGCAAATTAGTTTAGAATTAAGACCATCTGATTGGTTGATGCAATTGTCATTCAAAATAAGCCATTCTGATTGGTTTATGTACTGTCAGTCAACAGTTCTCTATTTTACAACTTTTGCTGGGACTATCATGCATTAGTCTTCAACCAGCAAGACATTTGGTCAGGAATGCTCTTGTTATCAACTATCTGTGGCTGGTTTTGTAGGTTTTCAATTAAACTAGGGTTAGGAAGGACCTCAGTAAGTTATGGAGAGCAAATAAAGCCCTTATGCAAATTAGTTTAGAATTGAGACCATCTGATTGGTTGATGCAATTGTCATTCAAAATACACCATTCTGATTGGTTTATGTACTGTCAGTCAACAGTTCTCTATTTTACAACTTTTGCTGGGACTATCATGCATTAGTCTTCAACCAGCAAGACAATTGGTGAAGAATGCTCTTGCTATCAACTATCTGTGGCTGGTTTTGTAGGTTTTCAATTAAACTAGGGTTAGGAAGGACCTCAGTAAGTTATGGAGAGCAAATAAAGCCCCTATGCAAATTAGTTTAGAATTAAGACCATCTGATTGGTTGATGCAATTGTCATTCAAAATAAGCCATTCTGATTGGTTTATGTACTGTCAGTCAACAGTTCTCTATTTTACAACTTTTGCTGGGACTATCATGCATTAGTCTTCAACCAGCAAGACAATTGGTCAAGAATGCTCTTGTTATCAACTATCTGTGGCTGGTTCTGCAGGTGTTCAATTAAACTAGGGTTAGGAAAGACCTCAGTAAGTTATGGAGAGCAAATAAAGCCCTTATGCAAATTAGTTTAGAATTGAGACCATCTGATTGGTTGATGCAATTGTCATTCAAAATAAGCCATTCTGATTGGTTTATGTACTGTCAGTCAACAGTTCTCTATTTTACAACTTTTGCTGGGACTATCATGCATTAGTCTTCAACCAGCAAGACATTTGGTCAAGAATGCTCTTGTTATCAACTATCTGAGGGTGGTTTTGTAAGTTTTCAATTAAACTAGGGTTAGGAAGGACCTCAGTAAGTTATGGAGAGCAAATAAAGCCCTTATGCAAATTAGTTCAGAATTGAGATCATCTGATTGGTTGATGCAACTGTCATTCAAAATAAGCCATTCTGATTGGTTTATATACTGTCAGTCAACAGTTTTCTATTTTACAACTTTTGCTGGGACTATCATGCATTAGTCTTCAACCAGCAAGACAATTGGTCAAGAATGCTCTTGTTATCAACTATCTGTGGCTGGTTTTATAGGTTTTCAATTAAACTAGGGTTAGGAAGGACCTCAGTAAGTTATGGAGAGCAAATAAAGCCCTTATGCAAATTAGTTTAGAATTAAGACCATCTGATTGGTTGATGCAATTGTCATTTAAAATAAGCCATTCTGATTGGTTTATGTACTGTCAGTCAACAGTTCTCTATTTTACAACTTTTGCTGGGACTATCATGCATTAGTCTTCAACCAGCAAGATATTTGGTCAGGAATGCTCTTGTTATCAACTATCTGTGGCTGGTTTTGTAGGTTTTCAATTAAACTAGGGTTAGGAAGGACCTCAGTAAGTTATGGAGAGGAAATAAAGCCCTTATGCAAATTAGTTCAGAATTGAGATCATCTGATTGGTTGATGCAACTGTCATTCAAAATAAGCCATTCTGATTGGTTTATGTACTGTCAGTCAACAGTTCTCTATTTTACAACTTTTTCTGGGACTATCATGCATTAGTCTTCAACCAGCAAGACAATTGGTCAAGAATGCTCTTGTTATCAACTATCTGTGGCTGGTTTTATAGGTTTTCAATTAAACTAGGGTTAGGAAGGACCTCAGTAAGTTATGGAGAGCAAATAAAGCCCTTATGCAAATTAGTTTAGAATTGAGACCATCTGATTGGCTGATGCAATTGTCATTCAAAATACACCATTCTGATTGGTTTATGTACTGTCAGTCAACAGTTCTCTATTTTACAACTTTTGCTGGGACTATCATGCATTAGTCTTCAACCAGCAAGACAATTGGTCAAGAATGCTCTTGTTATCAACTATCTGTGGCTGGTTTTGTAGGTTTTTAATTAAACTAGGGTTAGGAAGGACCTCAGTAAGTTATGGAGAGCAAATAAAGCCCTTATGCAAATTAGTTTAGAATTAAGACCATCTGATTAGTTGATGCAACTGTCATTCAAAATAAGCCATTCTGATTGGTTTATGTACTGTCAGTCAACAGTTCTCTATTTTACAACTTTTGCTGGGACTATCATGCATTAGTCTTCAACCAGCAAGACATTTGGTCAGGAATGCTCTTGTTATCAACTATCTGTGGCTGGTTTTGTAGGTTTTCAATTAAACTAGGGTTAGGAAGGACCTCAGTAAGTTATGGAGAGGAAATAAAGCTCTTATGCAAATTAGTTCAGAATTGAGATCATCTGATTGGTTGATGCAACTGTCATTCAAAATAAGCCATTCTGATTGGTTTATGTACTGTCAGTCAACAGTTCTCTATTTTACAACTTTTGCTGGGACTATCATGCATTAGTCTTCAACCAGCAAGACATTTGGTCAGGAATGCTCTTGTTATCAACTATCTGTGGCTGGTTTTGTAGGTTTTCAATTAAAATAGGGTTAGGAAGGACCTCAGTAAGTTATGGAGAGCAAATAAAGCCCTTATGCAAATTAGTTTAGAATTGAGACCATCTGATTGGTTGATGCAATTGTCATTCAAAATACACCATTCTGATTGGTTTATATACTGTCAGTCAACAGTTTTCTATTTTACAACTTTTGCTGGGACTATCATCCATTAGTCTTCAACCAGCAAGACAATTGGTCAAGAATGCTCTTGTTATCAACTATCTGTGGCTGGTTCTGCAGGTGTTCAATTAAACTAGGGTTAGGAAAGACCTCAGTAAGTTATGGAGAGCAAATAAAGCCCTT
This sequence comes from Crinia signifera, assembly GCF_055691185.1. Lineage (NCBI taxonomy): Eukaryota > Metazoa > Chordata > Amphibia > Anura > Myobatrachidae > Crinia > Crinia signifera. Next base: position 212,523,166 of record NC_139217.1, on the reverse strand, counting down.
ATGCAAATTAGTTTAGAATTGAGACCATCTGATTGGTTGATGCAATTGTCATTTAAAATAAGCCATTCTGATTGGTTTATGTACTGTCAGTCAACAGTTCTCTATTTTACAACTTTTGCTGGGACTATCATGCATTAGTCTTCAACCAGCAAGACATTTGGTCAGGAATGCTCTTGTTATCAACTATCTGTGGCTGGTTTTGTAGGTTTTCAATTAAACTAGGGTTAGGAAGGACCTCAGTAAGTTATGGAGAGGAAATAAAGCCCTTATGCAAATTAGTTCAGAATTGAGATCATCTGATTGGTTGATGCAACTGTCATTCAAAATAAGCCATTCTGATTGGTTTATGTACTGTCAGTCAACAGTTCTCTATTTTACAACTTTTTCTGGGACTATCATGCATTAGTCTTCAACCAGCAAGACAATTGGTCAAGAATGCTCTTGTTATCAACTATCTGTGGCTGGTTTTATAGGTTTTCAATTAAACTAGGGTTAGGAAGGACCTCAGTAAGTTATGGAGAGCAAATAAAGCCCTTATGCAAATTAGTTTAGAATTGAGACCATCTGATTGGCTGATGCAATTGTCATTCAAAATACACCATTCTGATTGGTTTATGTACTGTCAGTCAACAGTTCTCTATTTTACAACTTTTGCTGGGACTATCATGCATTAGTCTTCAACCAGCAAGACAATTGGTCAAGAATGCTCTTGTTATCAACTATCTGTGGCTGGTTTTGTAGGTTTTTAATTAAACTAGGGTTAGGAAGGACCTCAGTAAGTTATGGAGAACAAATAAAGCCCTTATGCAAATTAGTTTAGAATTAAGACCATCTGATTAGTTGATGCAACTGTCATTCAAAATAAGCCATTCTGATTGGTTTATGTACTGTCAGTCAACAGTTCTCTATTTTACAACTTTTGCTGGGACTATCATGCATTAGTCTTCAACCAGCAAGACATTTGGTCAGGAATGCTCTTGTTATCAACTATCTGTGGCTGGTTTTGTAGGTTTTCAATTAAACTAGGGTTAGGAAGGACCTCAGTAAGTTATGGAGAGGAAATAAAGCTCTTATGCAAATTAGTTCAGAATTGAGATCATCTGATTGGTTGATGCAACTGTCATTCAAAATAAGCCATTCTGATTGGTTTATGTACTGTCAGTCAACAGTTCTCTATTTTACAACTTTTGCTGGGACTATCATGCATTAGTCTTCAACCAGCAAGACATTTGGTCAGGAATGCTCTTGTTATCAACTATCTGTGGCTGGTTTTGTAGGTTTTCAATTAAACTAGGGTTAGGAAGGACCTCAGTAAGTTATGGAGAGCAAATAAAGCCCTTATGCAAATTAGTTTAGAATTAAGACCATCTGATTGGTTGATGCAATTGTCATTCAAAATAAGCCATTCTGATTGGTTTATGTAGTGTCAGTCAACAGTTCTCTATTTTACAACTTTTGCTGGGACTATCATGCATTAGTCTTCAACCAGCAAGACAATTGGTCAAGAATGCTCTTGCTATCAACTATCTGTGGCTGGTTTTGTAGGTTTTCAATTAAACTAGGGTTAGGAAGGACCTCAGTAAGTTATGGAGAGCAAATAAAGCCCTTATGCAAATTAGTTTAGAATTAAGACCATCTGATTGGTTGATGCAATTGTCATTCAAAATAAGCCATTCTGATTGGTTTATGTACTGTCAGTCAACAGTTCTCTATTTTACAACTTTTGCTGGGACTATCATGCATTAGTCTTCAACCAGCAAGACATTTGGTCAGGAATGCTCTTGTTATCAACTATCTGTGGCTGGTTTTGTAGGTTTTCAATTAAACTAGGGTTAGGAAGGACCTCAGTAAGTTATGGAGAGCAAATAAAGCCCTTATGCAAATTAGTTTAGAATTGAGACCATCTGATTGGTTGATGCAATTGTCATTCAAAATACACCATTCTGATTGGTTTATGTACTGTCAGTCAACAGTTCTCTATTTTACAACTTTTGCTGGGACTATCATGCATTAGTCTTCAACCAGCAAGACAATTGGTCAAGAATGCTCTTGTTATCAACTATCTGTGGCTGGTTTTGTAGGTTTTTAATTAAACTAGGGTTAGGAAAGACCTCAGTAAGTTATGGAGAGCAAATAAAGCTCTTATGCAAATTAGTTCAGAATTGAGATCATCTGATTGGTTGATGCAACTGTCATTCAAAATAAGCCATTCTGATTGGTTTATGTACTGTCAGTCAACAGTTCTCTATTTTACAACTTTTGCTGGGACTATCATGCATTAGTCTTCAACCAGCAAGACAATTGGTCAAGAATGCTCTTGTTATCAACTATCTGTGGCTGGTTTTATAGGTTTTCAATTAAACTAGGGTTAGGAAGGACCTCAGTAAGTTATGGAGAGCAAATAAAGCCCTTATGCAAATTAGTTTAGAATTGAGACCATCTGATTGGTTGATGCAATTGTCATTCAAAATACACCATTCTGATTGGTTTATGTACTGTCAGTCAACAGTTCTCTATTTTACAACTTTTGCTGGGACTATCATGCATTAGTCTTCAACCAGCAAGACATTTGGTCAGGAATGCTCTTGTTATCAACTATCTGTGGCTGGTTTTGTAGGTTTTCAATTAAACTAGGGTTAGGAAGGACCTCAGTAAGTTATGGAGAGGAAATAAAGCCCTTATGCAAATTAGTTCAGAATTGAGATCATCTGATTGGTTGATGCAACTGTCATTCAAAATAAGCCATTCTGATTGGTGTATATACTGTCAGTCAACAGTTTTCTATTTTACAACTTTTGCTGGGACTATCATCCATTAGTCTTCAACCAGCAAGACAATTGGTCAAGAATGCTCTTGTTATCAACTATCTGTGGCTGGTTCTGCAGGTGTTCAATTAAACTAGGGTTAGGAAAGACCTCAGTAAGTTATGGAGAGCAAATAAAGCCCTTATGCAAATTAGTTTAGAATTGAGACCATCTGATTGGTTGATGCAATTGTCATTCAAAATAAGCCATTCTGATTGGTTTATGTACTGTCAGTCAACAGTTCTCTATTTTACAACTTTTGCTGGGACTATCATGCATTAGTCTTCAACCAGCAAGACAATTGGTCAAGAATGCTCTTGTTATCAACTATCTGTGGCTGGTTTTATAGGTTTTCAATTAAACTAGGGTTAGGAAGGACCTCAGTAAGTTATGGAGAGCAAATAAAGCCCTTATGCAAATTAGTTTAGAATTAAGACCATCTGATTGGTTGATGCAATTGTCATTTAAAATAAGCCATTCTGATTGGTTTATGTACTGTCAGTCAACAGTTCTCTATTTTACAACTTTTGCTGGGACTATCATGCATTAGTCTTCAACCAGCAAGACATTTGGTCAGGAATGCTCTTGTTATCAACTATCTGTGGCTGGTTTTGTAGGTTTTCAATTAAACTAGGGTTAGGAAGGACCTCAGTAAGTTATGGAGAGGAAATAAAGCCCTTATGCAAATTAGTTCAGAATTGAGATCATCTGATTGGTTGATGCAACTGTCATTCAAAATAAGCCATTCTGATTGGTTTATGTACTGTCAGTCAACAGTTCTCTATTTTACAACTTTTTCTGGGACTATCATGCATTAGTCTTCAACCAGCAAGACAATTGGTCAAGAATGCTCTTGTTATCAACTATCTGTGGCTGGTTTTATAGGTTTTCAATTAAACTAGGGTTAGGAAGGACCTCAGTAAGTTATGGAGAGCAAATAAAGCCCTTATGCAAATTAGTTTAGAATTGAGACCATCTGATTGGCTGATGCAATTGTCATTCAAAATACACCATTCTGATTGGTTTATGTACTGTCAGTCAACAGTTCTCTATTTTACAACTTTTGCTGGGACTATCATGCATTAGTCTTCAACCAGCAAGACAATTGGTCAAGAATGCTCTTGTTATCAACTATCTGTGGCTGGTTTTGTAGGTTTTTAATTAAACTAGGGTTAGGAAGGACCTCAGTAAGTTATGGAGAGCAAATAAAGCCCTTATGCAAATTAGTTTAGAATTAAGACCATCTGATTAGTTGATGCAATTGTCATTCAAAATAAGCCATTCTGATTGGTTTATGTACTGTCAGTCAACAGTTCTCTATTTTAAAACTTTTACTGGGACTATAATGCATTAGTCTTCAACCAGCAAGACATTTGGTCAAGAATGCTCTTGTTATCAACTATCTGAGGGTGGTTTTGTAAGTTTTCAATTAAACTAGGGTTAGGAAGGACCTCAGTAAGTTATGGAGAGCAAATAAAGCCCTTATGCAAATTAGTTCAGAATTGAGATCATCTGATTGGTTGATGCAACTGTCATTCAAAATAAGCCATTCTGATTGGTATATATACTGTCAGTCAACAGTTTTCTATTTTACAACTTTTGCTGGGACTATCATGCATTAGTCTTCAACCAGCAAGACAATTGGTCAAGAATGCTCTTGTTATCAACTATCTGTGGCTGGTTCTGCAGGTGTTCAATTAGACTAGGGTGAGGAAGGACCTCAGTAAGTTATGGAGAGCAAATAAAGCCCTTATGCAAATTAGTTTAGAATTGAGACCATCTGATTGGTTGATGCAATTGTCATTCAAAGTAAGCCATTCTGATTGGTTTATGTACTGTCAGTCAACAGTTCTCTATTTTACAACTTTTGCTGGGACTATCATGCATTAGTCTTCAACCAGCAAGACAATTGGTCAAGAATGCTCTTGTTATCAACTATCTGTGGCTGGTTTTATAGGTTTTCAATTAAACTAGGGTTAGGAAGGACCTCAGTAAGTTATGGAGAGCAAATAAAGCCCTTATGCAAATTAGTTTAGAATTGAGACCATCTGATTGGTTGATGCAATTGTCATTCAAAATACACCATTCTGATTGGTTTATGTACCGTCAGTCAACAGTTCTCTATTTTACAACTTTTGCTGGGACTATCATGCATTAGTCTTCAACCAGCAAGACAATTGGTCAAGAATGCTCTTGTTATCAACTATCTGTGGCTGGTTTTGTAGGTTTTCAATTAAACTAGGGTTAGGAAGGACCTCAGTAAGTTATGGAGAGCAAATAAAGCCCTTATGCAAATTAGTTTAGAATTAAGACCATCTGATTGGTTGATGCAATTGTCATTCAAAATAAGCCATTCTGATTGGTTTATGTACTGTCAGTCAACAGTTCTCTATTTTACAACTTTTGCTGGACTATCATGCATTAGTCTTTAACCAGCAAGACATTTGGTCAAGAATGCTCTTGTTATCAACTATCTGTGGCTGGTTTTGTAGGTTTTCAATTAAACTAGGGTTAGGAAGGACTTAAGTAAGTTATCGAGAGCAAATAAAGCCCTTATGCAAATTAGTTCAGAATTGAGATCATCTGATTGGTTGATGCAACTGTCATTCAAAATAAGCCATTCTGATTGGTTTATATACTGTCAGTCAACAGTTTTCTATTTTACAACTTTTGCTGGGACTATCATGCATTAGTCTTCAACCAGAAAGACAATTGGTCAAGAATGCTCTTGTTATCAACTATCTGTGGCTGGTTCTGCAGGTGTTCAATTAGACTAGGGTGAGGAAGGACCTCAGTAAGTTATGGAGAGCAAATAAAGCCCTTATGCAAATTAGTTTAGAATTGAGACCATCTGATTGGTTGATGCAATTGTCATTCAAAATAAGCCATTCTGATTGGTTTATGTGCTGTCAGTCAACAGTTTTCTATTTTATAACTTTTGCTGGGACCATCATGCAATAGTCTTCAACCAGCAAGACAATTGGTCAAGAATGTAGTCAACAGTTTTCTATTTTACAACTTTTGCTGGCACCATCACGCAATAGCCTTCAACCAGCAAGACAATTGGTCAAGAATGCTCTTGTTATCAACTATCTGTGGCTGGTTTTATAGATTTTCAATTTAACTAGGGTTAGGAAGGACCTCAGTAAGTTATGGAGAGCAAATAAAGCCCCTATGCAAATTAGTTTAGAATTGAGACCATCTGATTGGTTGATGCAATTGTCATTCAAAATACACCATTCTGATTGGTTTATGTACTGTCAGTCAACAGTTCTCTATTTTACAACTTTTGCTGGGACTATCATGCTCTAGTCTTCAACCAGCAAGACAATTGGTCAAGAATGCTCTTGTTATCAACTATCTGTGGCTGGTTTTGTAGGTTTTTAATTAAACTAGGGTTAGGAAGGACCTCAGTAAGTTATGGAGAGCAAATAAAGCCCTTATGCAAATTAGTTTAGAATTAAGACCATCTGATTAGTTGATGCAATTGTCATTCAAAATAAGCCATTCTGATTGGTTTATGTACTGTCAGTCAACAGTTCTCTATTTTACAACTTTTGCTGGGACTATCATGCATTAGTCTTCAACCAGCAAGACATTTGGTCAAGAATGCTCTTGTTATCAACTATCTGAGGGTGGTTTTGTAAGTTTTCAATTAAACTAGGGTTAGGAAGGACCTCAGTAAGTTATGGAGAGCAAATAAAGCCCTTATGCAAATTAGTTCAGAATTGAGATCATCTGATTGGTTGATGCAACTGTCATTCAAAATAAGCCATTCTGATTGGTTTATATACTGTCAGTCAACAGTTTTCTATTTTACAACTTTTGCTGGGACTATCATGCATTAGTCTTCAACCAGCAAGACAATTGGTCAAGAATGCTCTTGTTATCAACTATCTGTGGCTGGTTCTGCAGGTGTTCAATTAAACTAGGGTTAGGAAAGACCTCAGTACGTTATGGAGAGCAAATAAAGCCCTTATGCAAATTAGTTTAGAATTGAGACCATCTGATTGGTTGATGCAATTGTCATTCAAAACAAGCCAATCTGATTGGTTTATGTACTGTCAGTCAACAGTTCTCTATTTTACAACTTTTGCTGGGACTATCATGCATTAGTCTTCAACCAGCAAGACAATTGGTCAAGAATGCTCTTGTTATCAACTATCTGTGGCTGGTTTTATAGGTTTTCAATTAAACTAGGGTTAGGAAGGACCTCTGTAAGTTATGGAGAGCAAATAAAGCCCTTATGCAAATTAGTTTAGAATTGAGACCATCTGATTGGTTGATGCAATTGTCATTCAAAATACACCATTCTGATTGGTTTATGTACTGTCAGTCAACAGTTCTCTATTTTACAACTTTTGCTGGGACTATCATGCATTAGTCTTCAACCAGCAAGACAATTGGTCAAGAATGCTCTTGTTATCAACTATCTGTGGCTGGTTTTGTAGGTTTTCAATTAAACTAGGGTTAGGAAGAACCTCAGTAAGTTATGGAGAGGAAATAAAGCCCTTATGCAAATTAGTTCAGAATTGAGATCATCTGATTGGTTGATGCAACTGTCATTCAAAATAAGCCATTCTGATTGGTTTATATACTGTCAGTCAACAGTTCTCTATTTTACAACTTTTGCTGGGACTATCATGCATTAGTCTTTAACCAGCAAGACATTTGGTCAAGAATGCTCTTGTTATCAACTATCTGTGGCTGGTTCTGCAGGTGTTCAATTAAACTAGGGTTAGGAAAGACCTCAGTAAGTTATGGAGAGCAAATAAAGCCCTTATGCAAATTAGTTTAGAATAGAGACCATCTGATTGGTTGATGCAATTGTCATTCAAAATAAGCCATTCTGATTGGTTTATGTACTGTCAGTCAACAGTTCTCTATTTTACAACTTTTGCAGGGACTATCATGCATTAGTCTTTAACCAGCAAGACATTTGGTCAAGAATGCTCTTGTTATCAACTATCTGTGGCTGGTTTTGTGGGTTTTCAATTAAACTAGGGTTAGGAAGGACCTGAGTAAGTTATGGAGAGCAAATAAAGCCCTTATGCAAATTAGTTCAGAATTGAGATCATCTGATTGGTTGATGCAACTGTCATTCAAAATAAGCCATTCTGATTGGTTTATATACTGTCAGTCAACAGTTTTCTATTTTACAACTTTTGCTGGGACTATCATGCATTAGTCTTCAACCAGAAAGACAATTGGTCAAGAATGCTCTTGTTATCAACTATCTGTGGCTGGTTCTGCAGGTGTTCAATTAGACTAGGGTGAGGAAGGACCTCAGTAAGTTATGAAGAGCAAATAAAGCCCTTATGCAAATTGGTTCAGAATTGAGATCATATGATTGGTTGATGCAACTGTCATTCAAAATAAGCCATTCTGATTGGTTTATGTACTGTCAGTCAACAGTTTTCTATTTTACAACTTTTGCTGGGACTATCATGCATTAGTCTTCAACCAGCAAGACAATTGGTCAAGAATGCTCTTGTTATCAACTATGTGTGGCTGGTTTGGTAGGTTTTCAATTAAACTAGGGTTAGGAAAGACCTCAGTAAGTTATGGAGAGCAAATAAAGCCCTTATGCAAATTAGTTTAGAATTGAGACCATCTGATTGGTTGATGCAATTGTCATTCAAAATAAGCCATTCTGATTGGTTTATGTACTGTCAGTCAACAGTTCTCTATTTTACAACTTTTGCTGGGACTATCATGCATTAGTCTTCAACCAGCAAGACAATTGGTCAAGAATGCTCTTGTTATCAACTATCTGTGGCTGGTTTTATAGGTTTTCAATTAAACTAGGGTTAGGAAGGACCTCAGTAAGTTATGGAGAGCAAATAAAAGCCCTTATGCAAATTTGTTTAGAATTGAGACCATCTGATTGGTTGATGCAATTGTCATTCAAAATACACCATTCTGATTGGTTTATGTACTGTCAGTCAACAGTTCTCTATTTTACAACTTTTGCTGGGACTATCATGCATTAGTCTTCAACCAGCAAGACAATTGGTCAAAAATGCTCTTGTTATCAACTATCTGTGGCTGGTTTTGTAGGTTTTCAATTAAACTAGGGTTAGGAAGGACCTCAGTAAGTTATGGAGAGCAAATAAAGCCCTTATGCAAATTAGTTTAGAATTAAGACCATCTGATTGGTTGATGCAATTGTCATTCAAAATAAGCCATTCTGATTGGTTTATGTACTGTCAGTCAACAGTTCTCTATTTTACAACTTTTGCTGGGACTATCATGCCTTAGTCTTCAACCAGCAAGACATTTGGTCAAGAATGCTCTTGTTATCAACTATCTGTGGCTGGTTTTGTAGGTTTTCAATTAAACTAGGGTTAGGAAGGACCTCAGTAAGTTATGGAGAGCAAATAAAGCCCTTATGCAAATTAGTTCAGAATTGAGATCATCTGATTGGTTGATGCAACTGTCATTCAAAATAAGCCATTCTGATTGGTTTATATACTGTCAGTCAACAGTTTTCTATTTTACAACTTTTGCTGGGACTATCATGCATTAGTCTTCAACCAGAAAGACAATTGGTCAAGAATGCTCTTGTTATCAACTATGTGTGGCTGGTTCTGCAGGTGTTCAATTAGACTAGGGTGAGGAAGGACCTCAGTAAGTTATGAAGAGCAAATAAAGCCCTTATGCAAATTGGTTCAGAATTGAGATCATATGATTGGTTGATGCAACTGTCATTCAAAATAAGCCATTCTGATTGGTTTATGTACTGTCAGTCAACAGTTTTCTATTTTACAACTTTTGCTGGGACTATCATGCATTAGTCTTCAACCAGCAAGACAATTGGTCAAGAATGCTCTTGTTATCAACTATCTGTGGCTGGTTTGGTAGGTTTTCAATTAAACTAGGGTTAGGAAAGACCTCAGTAAGTTATGGAGAGCAAATAAAGCCCTTATGCAAATTAGTTTAGAATTGAGACCATCTGATTGGTTGATGCAATTGTCATTCAAAATAAGCCATTCTGATTGGTTTATGTGCTGTCAGTCAACAGTTTTCTATTTTATAACTTTTGCTGGGACCATCATGCAATAGTCTTCTACCAGCAAGACAATTGGTCAAGAATGTAGTCAACAGTTTTCTATTTTACAACTTTTGCTGGCACCATCACGCAATAGCCTTCAACCAACAAGACAATTGGTCAAGAATGTTCTTGTTATCAACTATCTGTGGCTGGTTCTGCAGGTGTTCAATTAGACTAGGGTGAGGAAGGACCTCAGTAAGTTATGAAGAGCAAATAAAGCCATTATGCAAATTAGTTCAGAATTGAGACCATCTGATTGGTTGATGCAACTGTCATTCAAAATAAGCCATTCTGATTGGTTTATGTACCATCAGTCAACAGTTTCCTATTTTACAACGTTTGCTGGGACCATCATGCAATAGTCTTCAACCAGCAAGACAATTGGTCAATAATGTTCTTGTTATCAACTATCTGTGGCTTGTTCTGCAGTTGTTCAATTAGAATAGGGTGAGGAAGGACCTCAGTAAGTTATAAAGAGCAAATAAAGCCCTTATGCAAATTAGTTTAGAATTGAGACCATCTGATTGGTTGATGCAATTGTCATTCAAAATAAGCCATTCTGATTGGTTTATGTGCTGTCAGTCAACAGTTTTCTATTTTATAACTTTTGCTGGGACCATCATGCAATAGTCTTCTACCAGCAAGACAATTGGTCAAGAATGTATTGGTCAAGAATGTAGTCAACAGTTTTCTATTTTACAACTTTTGCTGGCACCATCACGCAATAGCCTTCAACCAGCAAGACAATTGGTCAAGAATGTTCTTGTTATCAACTATCTGTGGCTGGTTCTGCAGGTGTTCAATTAGACTAGGGTGAGGAAGGACCTCAGTAAGTTATGAAGAGCAAATAAAGCCATTATGCAAATTAGTTTAGAATTAAGACCATCTGATTGGTTGATGCAATTGTCATTCAAAATAAGCCATTCTGATTGGTTTATGTACTGTCAGTCAACAGTTCTCTATTTTACAACTTTTGCTGGGACTATCATGCATTAGTCTTCAACCAGCAAGACATTTGGTCAAGAATGCTCTTGTTATCAACTATCTGTGGCTGGTTTTGTAGGTTTTCAATTAAACTAGGGTTAGGAAGGACCTCAGTAAGTTATGGAGAGCAAATAAAGCCCTTATGCAAATTGGTTCAGAATTGAGATCATCTGATTGGTTGATGCAACTGTCATTTAAAATAAGCCATTCTGATTGGTTTATGTACTGTCAGTCAACAGTTTTCTATTTTACAACTTTTGCTGGGACTATCATGCATTAGTCTTCAACCAGCAAGACAATTGGTCAAGAATGCTCTTGTTATCAACTATCTGTGGCTGGTTTGGTAGGTTTTCAATTAAACTAGGGTTAGGAAAGACCTCAGTAAGTTATGGAGAGCAAATAAAGCCCTTATGCAAATTAGTTTAGAATTGAGACCATCTGATTGGTTGATGCAATTGTCATTCAAAATAAGCCATTCTGATTGGTTTATATACTGTCAGTCAACAGTTTTCTATTTTACAACTTTTGCTGGGACTATCATGCATTAGTCTTCAACCAGCAAGACAATTGGTCAAGAATGCTCTTGTTATCAACTATCTGTGGCTGGTTCTGCAGGTGTTCAATTAAACTAGGGTTAGGAAAGACCTCAGTAAGTTATGGAGAGCAAATAAAGCCCTTATGCAAATTAGTTTAGAATTGAGACCATCTGATTGGTTGATGCAATTGTCATTCAAAATAAGCCATTCTGATTGGTTTATGTACTGTTAGTCAACAGTTCTCTATTTTACAACTTTTGCTGGGACTATCATGCATTAGTCTTCAACCAGCAAGACAATTGGTCAAGAATGCTCTTGTTATTAACTATCTGTTGCTGGTTTTATAGGTTTTCAATTAAACTAGGGTTAGGAAGGACCTCTGTAAGTTATGGAGAGCAAATAAAGCCCTTATGCAAATTAGTTTAGAATTGAGACCATCTGATTGGTTGATGCAATTGTCATTCAAAATACACCATTCTGATTGGTTTATGTACTGTCAGTCAACAGTTCTCTATTTTACAACTTTTGCTGGGACTATCATGCATTAGTCTTCAACCAGCAAGACAATTGGTCAAGAATGCTCTTGTTATCAACTATCTGTGGCTGGTTTTGTAGGTTTTCAATTAAACTAGGGTTAGGAAGAACCTCAGTAAGTTATGGAGAGGAAATAAAGCCCTTATGCAAATTAGTTCAGAATTGAGATCATCTGATTGGTTGATGCAACTGTCATTCAAAATAAGCCATTCTGATTGGTTTATATACTGTCAGTCAACAGTTCTCTATTTTACAACTTTTGCTGGGACTATCATGCATTAGTCTTTAACCAGCAAGACATTTGGTCAAGAATGCTCTTGTTATCAACTATCTGTGGCTGGTTCTGCAGGTGTTCAATTAAACTAGGGTTAGGAAAGACCTCAGTAAGTTATGGAGAGCAAATAAAGCCCTTATGCAAATTAGTTTAGAATAGAGACCATCTGATTGGTTGATGCAATTGTCATTCAAAATAAGCCATTCTGATTGGTTTATGTACTGTCAGTCAACAGTTCTCTATTTTACAACTTTTGCTGGGACTATCATGCATTAGTCTTCAACCAGAAAGACAATTGGTCAAGAATGCTCTTGTTATCAACTATCTGTGGCTGGTTCTGCAGGTGTTCAATTAGACTAGGGTGAGGAAGGACCTCAGTAAGTTATGAAGAGCAAATAAAGCCCTTATGCAAATTGGTTCAGAATTGAGATCATATGATTGGTTGATGCAACTGTCATTCAAAATAAGCCATTCTGATTGGTTTATGTACTGTCAGTCAACAGTTTTCTATTTTACAACTTTTGCTGGGACTATCATGCATTAGTCTTCAACCAGCAAGACAATTGGTCAAGAATGCTCTTGTTATCAACTATCTGTGGCTGGTTTGGTAGGTTTTCAATTAAACTAGGGTTAGGAAAGACCTCAGTAAGTTATGGAGAGCAAATAAAGCCCTTATGCAAATTAGTTTAGAATTGAGACCATCTGATTGGTTGATGCAATTGTCATTCAAAATAAGCCATTCTGATTGGTTTATGTACTGTCAGTCAACAGTTCTCTATTTTACAACTTTTGCTGGGACTATCATGCCTTAGTCTTCAACCAGCAAGACATTTGGTCAAGAATGCTCTTGTTATCAACTATCTGTGGCTGGTTTTGTAGGTTTTCAATTAAACTAGGGTTAGGAAGGACCTCAGTAAGTTATGGAGAGCAAATAAAGCCCTTATGCAAATTAGTTCAGAATTGAGATCATCTGATTGGTTGATGCAACTGTCATTCAAAATAAGCCATTCTGATTGGTTTATATACTGTCAGTCAACAGTTTTCTTTTTTACAACTTTTGCTGGGACTATCATGCATTAGTCTTCAACCAGAAAGACAATTGGTCAAGAATTCTCTTGTTATCAACTATGTGTGGCTGGTTCTGCAGGTGTTCAATTAGACTAGGGTGAGGAAGGACCTCAGTAAGTTATGAAGAGCAAATAAAGCCCTTATGCAAATTGGTTCAGAATTGAGATCATATGATTGGTTGATGCAACTGTCATTCAAAATAAGCCATTCTGATTGGTTTATGTACTGTCAGTCAACAGTTTTCTATTTTACAACTTTTGCTGGGACTATCATGCATTAGTCTTCAACCAGCAAGACAATTGGTCAAGAATGCTCTTGTTATCAACTATCTGTGGCTGGTTTGGTAGGTTTTCAATTAAACTAGGGTTAGGAAAGACCTCAGTAAGTTATGGAGAGCAAATAAAGCCCTTATGCAAATTAGTTTAGAATTGAGACCATCTGATTGGTTGATGCAATTGTCATTCAAAATAAGCCATTCTGATTGGTTTATGTGCTGTCAGTCAACAGTTTTCTATTTTATAACTTTTGCTGGGACCATCATGCAATAGTCTTCTACCAGCAAGACAATTGGTCAAGAATGTAGTCAACAGTTTTCTATTTTACAACTTTTGCTGGCACCATCACGCAATAGCCTTCAACCAACAAGACAATTGGTCAAGAATGTTCTTGTTATCAACTATCTGTGGCTGGTTCTGCAGGTGTTCAATTAGACTAGGGTGAGGAAGGACCTCAGTAAGTTATGAAGAGCAAATAAAGCCATTATGCAAATTAGTTCAGAATTGAGACCATCTGATTGGTTGATGCAACTGTCATTCAAAATAAGCCATTCTGATTGGTTTATGTACCATCAGTCAACAGTTTCCTATTTTACAACGTTTGCTGGGACCATCATGCAATAGTCTTCAACCAGCAAGACAATTGGTCAATAATGTTCTTGTTATCAACTATCTGTGGCTTGTTCTGCAGTTGTTCAATTAGAATAGGGTGAGGAAGGACCTCAGTAAGTTATAAAGAGCAAATAAAGCCCTTATGCAAATTAGTTTAGAATTGAGACCATCTGATTGGTTGATGCAATTGTCATTCAAAATAAGCCATTCTGATTGGTTTATGTACTGTCAGTCAACAGTTCTCTATTTTACAACTTTTGCTGGGACTATCATGCATTAGTCTTCAACCAGCAAGACAATTGGTCAAGAATGCTCTTGTTATCAACTATCTGTGGCTGGTTTTATAAGTTTTCAATTAAACTAGGGTTAGGAAGGACCTCAGTAAGTTATGGAGAGCAAATAAAGCCCTTATGCAAATTAGTTTAGAATTGAGACCATCTGATTGGTTGATGCAATTGTCATTCAAAATACACCATTCTGATTGGTTTATGTACTGTCAGTCAACAGTTCTCTATTTTACAACTTTTGCTGGGACTATCATGCATTAGTCTTCAACCAGCAAGACATTTGGTCAGGAATGCTCTTGTTATCAACTATCTGTGGCTGGTTTTGTAGGTTTTCAATTAAACTAGGGTTAGGAAGGACCTCAGTAAGTTATGGAGAGGAAATAAAGCCCTTATGCAAATTAGTTCAGAATTGAGATCATCTGATTGGTTGATGCAACTGTCATTCAAAATAAGCCATTCTGATTGGTGTATATACTGTCAGTCAACAGTTTTCTATTTTACAACTTTTGCTGGGACTATCATCCATTAGTCTTCAACCAGCAAGACAATTGGTCAAGAATGCTCTTGTTATCAACTATCTGTGGCTGGTTCTGCAGGTGTTCAATTAAACTAGGGTTAGGAAAGACCTCAGTAAGTTATGGAGAGCAAATAAAGCCCTTATGCAAATTAGTTTAGAATTGAGACCATCTGATTGGTTGATGCAATTGTCATTCAAAATAAGCCATTCTGATTGGTTTATGTACTGTCAGTCAACAGTTCTCTATTTTACAACTTTTGCTGGGACTATCATGCATTAGTCTTCAACCAGCAAGACATTTGGTCAAGAATGCTCTTGTTATCAACTATCTGAGGGTGGTTTTGTAAGTTTTCAATTAAACTAGGGTTAGGAAGGACCTCAGTAAGTTATGGAGAGCAAATAAAGCCCTTATGCAAATTAGTTCAGAATTGAGATCATCTGATTGGTTGATGCAACTGTCATTCAAAATAAGCCATTCTGATTGGTTTATATACTGTCAGTCAACAGTTTTCTATTTTACAACTTTTGCTGGGACTATCATGCATTAGTCTTCAACCAGCAAGACAATTGGTCAAGAATGCTCTTGTTATCAACTATCTGTGGCTGGTTTTATAGGTTTTCAATTAAACTAGGGTTAGGAAGGACCTCAGTAAGTTATGGAGAGCAAATAAAGCCCTTATGCAAATTAGTTTAGAATTAGGACCATCTGATTGGTTGATGCAATTGTCATTTAAAATAAGCCATTCTGATTGGTTTATGTACTGTCAGTCAACAGTTCTCTATTTTACAACTTTTGCTGGGACTATCATGCATTAGTCTTCAACCAGCAAGACATTTGGTCAGGAATGCTCTTGTTATCAACTATCTGTGGCTGGTTTTGTAGGTTTTCAATTAAACTAGGGTTAGGAAGGACCTCAGTAAGTTATGGAGAGGAAATAAAGCCCTTATGCAAATTAGTTCAGAATTGAGATCATCTGATTGGTTGATGCAACTGTCATTCAAAATAAGCCATTCTGATTGGTTTATGTACTGTCAGTCAACAGTTCTCTATTTTACAACTTTTTCTGGGACTATCATGCATTAGTCTTCAACCAGCAAGACAATTGGTCAAGAATGCTCTTGTTATCAACTATCTGTGGCTGGTTTTATAGGTTTTCAATTAAACTAGGGTTAGGAAGGACCTCAGTAAGTTATGGAGAGCAAATAAAGCCCTTATGCAAATTAGTTTAGAATTGAGACCATCTGATTGGCTGATGCAATTGTCATTCAAAATACACCATTCTGATTGGTTTATGTACTGTCAGTCAACAGTTCTCTATTTTACAACTTTTGCTGGGACTATCATGCATTAGTCTTCAACCAGCAAGACAATTGGTCAAGAATGCTCTTGTTATCAACTATCTGTGGCTGGTTTTGTAGGTTTTTAATTAAACTAGGGTTAGGAAGGACCTCAGTAAGTTATGGAGAGCAAATAAAGCCCTTATGCAAATTAGTTTAGAATTAAGACCATCTGATTAGTTGATGCAACTGTCATTCAAAATAAGCCATTCTGATTGGTTTATGTACTGTCAGTCAACAGTTCTCTATTTTACAACTTTTGCTGGGACTATCATGCATTAGTCTTCAACCAGCAAGACATTTGGTCAGGAATGCTCTTGTTATCAACTATCTGTGGCTGGTTTTGTAGGTTTTCAATTAAACTAGGGTTAGGAAGGACCTCAGTAAGTTATGGAGAGGAAATAAAGCTCTTATGCAAATTAGTTCAGAATTGAGATCATCTGATTGGTTGATGCAACTGTCATTCAAAATAAGCCATTCTGATTGGTTTATGTACTGTCAGTCAACAGTTCTCTATTTTACAACTTTTGCTGGGACTATCATGCATTAGTCTTCAACCAGCAAGACATTTGGTCAGGAATGCTCTTGTTATCAACTATCTGTGGCTGGTTTTGTAGGTTTTCAATTAAAATAGGGTTAGGAAGGACCTCAGTAAGTTATGGAGAGCAAATAAAGCCCTTATGCAAATTAGTTTAGAATTGAGACCATCTGATTGGTTGATGCAATTGTCATTCAAAATACACCATTCTGATTGGTTTATATACTGTCAGTCAACAGTTTTCTATTTTACAACTTTTGCTGGGACTATCATCCATTAGTCTTCAACCAGCAAGACAATTGGTCAAGAATGCTCTTGTTATCAACTATCTGTGGCTGGTTCTGCAGGTGTTCAATTAAACTAGGGTTAGGAAAGACCTCAGTAAGTTATGGAGAGCAAATAAAGCCCTTATGCAAATTAGTTTAGAATTGAGACCATCTGATTGGTTGATGCAATTGTCATTTAAAATAAGCCATTCTGATTGGTTTATGTACTGTCAGTCAACAGTTCTCTATTTTACAACTTTTGCTGGGACTATCATGCATTAGTCTTCAACCAGCAAGACATTTGGTCAGGAATGCTCTTGTTATCAACTATCTGTGGCTGGTTTTGTAGGTTTTCAATTAAACTAGGGTTAGGAAGGACCTCAGTAAGTTATGGAGAGGAAATAAAGCCCTTATGCAAATTAGTTCAGAATTGAGATCATCTGATTGGTTGATGCAACTGTCATTCAAAATAAGCCATTCTGATTGGTTTATGTACTGTCAGTCAACAGTTCTCTATTTTACAACTTTTTCTGGGACTATCATGCATTAGTCTTCAACCAGCAAGACAATTGGTCAAGAATGCTCTTGTTATCAACTATCTGTGGCTGGTTTTATAGGTTTTCAATTAAACTAGGGTTAGGAAGGACCTCAGTAAGTTATGGAGAGCAAATAAAGCCCTTATGCAAATTAGTTTAGAATTGAGACCATCTGATTGGCTGATGCAATTGTCATTCAAAATACACCATTCTGATTGGTTTATGTACTGTCAGTCAACAGTTCTCTATTTTACAACTTTTGCTGGGACTATCATGCATTAGTCTTCAACCAGCAAGACAATTGGTCAAGAATGCTCTTGTTATCAACTATCTGTGGCTGGTTTTGTAGGTTTTTAATTAAACTAGGGTTAGGAAGGACCTCAGTAAGTTATGGAGAACAAATAAAGCCCTTATGCAAATTAGTTTAGAATTAAGACCATCTGATTAGTTGATGCAACTGTCATTCAAAATAAGCCATTCTGATTGGTTTATGTACTGTCAGTCAACAGTTCTCTATTTTACAACTTTTGCTGGGACTATCATGCATTAGTCTTCAACCAGCAAGACATTTGGTCAGGAATGCTCTTGTTATCAACTATCTGTGGCTGGTTTTGTAGGTTTTCAATTAAACTAGGGTTAGGAAGGACCTCAGTAAGTTATGGAGAGGAAATAAAGCTCTTATGCAAATTAGTTCAGAATTGAGATCATCTGATTGGTTGATGCAACTGTCATTCAAAATAAGCCATTCTGATTGGTTTATGTACTGTCAGTCAACAGTTCTCTATTTTACAACTTTTGCTGGGACTATCATGCATTAGTCTTCAACCAGCAAGACATTTGGTCAGGAATGCTCTTGTTATCAACTATCTGTGGCTGGTTTTGTAGGTTTTCAATTAAACTAGGGTTAGGAAGGACCTCAGTAAGTTATGGAGAGCAAATAAAGCCCTTATGCAAATTAGTTTAGAATTGAGACCATCTGATTGGTTGATGCAATTGTCATTCAAAATACACCATTCTGATTGGTTTATGTACTGTCAGTCAACAGTTCTCTATTTTACAACTTTTGCTGGGACTATCATGCATTAGTCTTCAACCAGCAAGACAATTGGTCAAGAATGCTCTTGCTATCAACTATCTGTGGCTGGTTTTGTAGGTTTTCAATTAAACTAGGGTTAGGAAGGACCTCAGTAAGTTATGGAGAGCAAATAAAGCCCTTATGCAAATTAGTTTAGAATTAAGACCATCTGATTGGTTGATGCAATTGTCATTCAAAATAAGCCATTCTGATTGGTTTATGTACTGTCAGTCAACAGTTCTCTATTTTACAACTTTTGCTGGGACTATCATGCATTAGTCTTCAACGAGCAAGACATTTGGTCAAGAATGCTCTTGTTATCAACCATCTGTGGCTGGTTTTATAGGTTTTCAATTAAACTAGGGTTAGGAAGGACCTCAGTAAGTTATGGAGAGCAAATAAAGCCCCTATGCAAATTAGTTTAGAATTGAGACAATCTGATTGGTTGATGCAATTGTCATTCAAAATACACCATTCTGATTGGTTTATGTACTGTCAGTCAACAGTTCTCTATTTTACAACTTTTGCTGGGACTATCATGCATTAGTCTTCAACCAGCAAGACATTTGGTCAGGAATGCTCTTGTTATCAACTATCTGTGGCTGGTTTTGTAGGTTTTCAATTAAACTAGGGTTAGGAAGGACCTCAGTAAGTTATGGAGAGGAAATAAAGCCCTTATGCAAATTAGTTTAGAATTGAGACCATCTGATTGGTTGATGCAATTGTCATTCAAAATACACCATTCTGATTGGTTTATGTACTGTCAGTCAACAGTTCTCTATTTTACAACTTTTGCTGGGACTATCATGCATTAGTCTTCAACCAGCAAGACAATTGGTCAAGAATGCTCTTGTTATCAACTATCTGTGGCTGGTTTTATAGGTTTTCAATTAAACTAGGGTTAGGAAGGACCTCAGTAAGTTATGGAGAGCAAATAAAGCCCTTATGCAAATTAGTTTAGAATTGAGACCATCTGATTGGTTGATGCAAATGTAATTCAAAATACACCATTCTGATTGGTTTATGTACTGTCAGTCAACAGTTCTCTATTTTACAACTTTTGCTGGGACTATCATGCATTAGTCTTCAACCAGCAAGACAATTGGTCAAGAATGCTCTTGTTATCAACTATCTGTGGCTGGTTTTGTAGGTTTTCAATTAAACTAGGGTTAGGAAGGACCTTAGTAAGTTATGGAGAGGAAATAAAGCCCTTATGCAAATTAGTTTAGAATTGAGACCATCTGATTGGTTGATGCAATTGTCATTCAAAATAAGCCATTCTGATTGGTTTATCTGCTGTCAGTCAACAGTTTTCTATTTTATAACTTTTGCTGGGACCATCATGCATTAGTCTTCAACCAGCAAGACAATTGGTCAAGAATGCTCTTGTTATCAACTATCTGTGGCTGGTTTTATAGGTTTTCAATTAAACTAGGGTTAGGAAGGACCTCAGTAAGTTATGGAGAGCAAATAAAGCCCTTATGCAAATTAGTTTAGAATTGAGACCATCTGATTGGTTGATGCAATTGTCATTCAAAATACACCATTCTGATTGGTTTATGTACTGTCAGTCAACAGTTCTCTATTTTACAACTTTTGCTGGGACTATCATGCATTAGTCTTCAACCAGCAAGACAATTGGTCAAGAATGCTCTTGTTATCAACTATCTGTGGCTGGTTTTGTAGGTTTTCAATTAAACTAGGGTTAGGAAGGACCTCAGTAAGTTATGGAGAGCAAATAAAGCCCTTATGCAAATTAGTTTAGAATTAAGACCATCTGATTGGTTGATGCAATTGTCATTCAAAATAAGCCATTCTGATTGGTTTATGTACTGTCAGTCAACAGTTCTCTATTTTACAACTTTTGCTGGGACTATCATGCATTAGTCTTCAACCAGCAAGACATTTGGTCAGGAATGCTCTTGTTATCAACTATCTGTGGCTGGTTTTGTAGGTTTTCAATTAAACTAGGGTTAGGAAATACCTCAGTAAGTTATGGAGAGCAAATAAAGCCCTTATGCAAATTAGTTTAGAATTGAGACCATCTGATTGGTTGATGCAATTGTCATTCAAAATAAGCCATTCTGATTGGTTTATGTGCTGTCAGTCAACAGTTTTCTATTTTATAACTTTTGCTGGGACCATCATGCATTAGTCTTCAACCAGCAAGAATTCTCTTGTTATCAACTATCTGTGGCTGGTTTTATAGGTTTTCAATTAAACTAGGGTTAGGAAGGACCTCAGTAAGTTATGGAGAGCAAATAAAGCCCTTATGCAAATTAGTTTAGAATTGAGACCATCTGATTGGTTGATGCAATTGTCATTCAAAATACACCATTCTGATTGGTTTATGTACTGTCAGTCAACAGTTCTCTATTTTACAACTTTTGCTGGGACTATCATGCATTAGTCTTCAACCAGCAAGACATTTGGTCAGGAATGCTCTTGTTATCAACTATCTGTGGCTGGTTTTGTAGGTTTTCAATTAAACTAGGGTTAGGAAGGACCTCAGTAAGTTATGGAGAGGAAATAAAGCCCTTATGCAAATTAGTTTAGAATTGAGACCATCTGATTGGTTGAGGCAATTGTCATTCAAAATACACCATTCTGATTGGTTTATGTACTGTCAGTCAACAGTTCTCTATTTTACAACTTTTGCTGGGACTATCATGCATTAGTCTTCAACCAGCAAGACAATTGGTCAAGAATGCTCTTGTTATCAACTATCTGTGGCTGGTTTTATAGGTTTTCAATTAAACTAGGGTTAGGAAGGACCTCAGTAAGTTATGGAGAGCAAATAAAGCCCTTATGCAAATTAGTTTAGAATTGAGACCATCTGATTGGTTGATGCAAATGTCATTCAAAATACACCATTCTGATTGGTTTATGTACTGTCAGTCAACAGTTCTCTATTTTACAACTTTTGCTGGGACTATCATGCATTAGTCTTCAACCAGCAAGACAATTGGTCAAGAATGCTCTTGTTATCAACTATCTGTGGCTGGTTTTGTAGGTTTTCAATTAAACTAGGGTTAGGAAGGACCTCAGTAAGTTATGGAGAGGAAATAAAGCCCTTATGCAAATTAGTTTAGAATTGAGACCATCTGATTGGTTGATGCAATTGTCATTCAAAATAAGCCATTCTGATTGGTTTATGTGCTGTCAGTCAACAGTTTTCTATTTTATAACTTTTGCTGGGACCATCATGCATTAGTCTTCAACCAGCAAGACAATTGGTCAAGAATGCTCTTGTTATCAACTATCTGTGGCTGGTTTTATAGGTTTTCAATTAAACTAGGGTTAGGAAGGACCTCAGTAAGTTATGGAGAGCAAATAAAGCCCTTATGCAAATTAGTTTAGAATTGAGACCATCTGATTGGTTAATGCAATTGTCATTCAAAATACACCATTCTGATTGGTTTATGTACTGTCAGTCAACAGTTCTCTATTTTACAACTTTTGCTGGGACTATCATGCATTAGTCTTCAACCAGCAAGACAATTGGTCAAGAATGCTCTTGTTATCAACTATCTGTGGCTGGTTTTGTAGGTTTTCAATTAAACTAGGGTTAGGAAGGACCTCAGTAAGTTATGGAGAGCAAATAAAGCCCTTATGCAAATTAGTTTAGAATTAAGACCATCTGATTGGTTGATGCAATTGTCATTCAAAATAAGCCATTCTGATTGGTTTATGTACTGTCAGTCAACAGTTCTCTATTTTACAACTTTTGCTGGGACTATCATGCATTAGTCTTCAACCAGCAAGACATTTGGTCAGGAATGCTCTTGTTATCAACTATCTGTGGCTGGTTTTGTAGGTTTTCAATTAAACTAGGGTTAGGAAGGACCTCAGTAAGTTATGGAGAGGAAATAAAGCCCTTATGCAAATTAGTTTAGAATTGAGACCATCTGATTGGTTGATGCAATTGTCATTCAAAATACACCATTCTGATTGGTTTATGTACTGTCAGTCAACAGTTCTCTATTTTACAACTTTTGCTGGGACTATCATGCATTAGTCTTCAACCAGCAAGACAATTGGTCAAGAATGCTCTTGTTATCAACTATCTGTGGCTGGTTTTATAGGTTTTCAATTAAACTAGGGTTAGGAAGGACCTCAGTAAGTTATGGAGAGCAAATAAAGCCCTTATGCAAATTAGTTTAGAATTGAGACCATCTGATTGGTTGATGCAAATGTCATTCAAAATACACCATTCTGATTGGTTTATGTACTGTCAGTCAACAGTTCTCTATTTTACAACTTTTGCTGGGACTATCATGCATTAGTCTTCAACCAGCAAGACAATTGGTCAAGAATGCTCTTGTTATCAACTATCTGTGGCTGGTTTTGTAGGTTTTCAATTAAACTAGGGTTAGGAAGGACCTCAGTAAGTTATGGAGAGGAAATAAAGCCCTTATGCAAATTAGTTTAGAATTAAGACCATCTGATTGGTTGATGCAATTGTCATTCAAAATAAGCCATTCTGATTGGTTTATGTACTGTCAGTCAACAGTTTTCTATTTTACAACTTTTGCTGGGACTATCATGCATTAGTCTTCAACCAGCAAGACATTTGGTCAGGAATGCTCTTGTTATCAACTATCTGTGGCTGGTTTTGTAGGTTTTCAATTAAACTAGGGTTAGGAAGGACCTCAGTAAGTTATGGAGAGGAAATAAAGCCCTTATGCAAATTAGTTTAGAATTGAGACCATCTGATTGGTTGATGCAATTGTCATTCAAAATAAGCCATTCTGATTGGTTTATGTGCTGTCAGTCAACAGTTTTCTTTTTTATAACTTTTGCTGGGACCATCATGCAATAGTCTTCTACCAGCAAGACAATTGGTCAAGAATGTAGTCACAGTTTTCTATTTTACAACTTTTGCTGGCACCATCACGCAATAGTCTTTAACCAGCAAGACAATTGGTCAAGAATGCTCTTGTTATCAACTATCTGTGGCTGGTTCTGCAGGTGTTCAATTAGACTAGGGTGAGGAAGGACCTCAGTAAGTTATGAAGAGCAAATAAAGCCCTTATGCAAATTGGTTCAGAATTGAGATCATATGATTGGTTGATGCAACTGTCATTCAAAATAAGCCATTCTGATTGGTTTATGTACTGTCAGTCAACAGTTTTCTATTTTACAACTTTTGCTGGGACTATCATGCATTAGTCTTCAACCAGCAAGACAATTGGTCAAGAATGCTCTTGTTTTCAACTATCTGTGGCTGGTTTGGTAGGTTTTCAATTAAACTAGGGTTAGGAAATACCTCAGTAAGTTATGGAGAGCAAATAAAGCCCTTATGCAAATTAGTTTAGATTTGAGACCATCTGATTGGTTGATGCAATTGTCATTCAAAATAAGCCATTCTGATTGGTTTATGTGCTGTCAGTCAACAGTTTTCTATTTTATAACTTTTGCTGGGACCATCATGCAATAGTCTTCTACCAGCAAGACAATTGGTCAAGAATGTAGTCAACAGTTTTCTATTTTACAACTTTTGCTGGCACCATCACGCAATAGCCTTCAACCAGCAAGACAATTGGTCAAGAATGTTCTTGTTATCAACTATCTGTGGCTGGTTCTGCAGGTGTTCAATTAGACTAGGGTGAGGAAGGACCTCAGTAAGTTATGAAGAGCAAATAAAGCCATTATGCAAATTAGTTCAGAATTGAGACCATCTGATTGGTTGATGCAACTGTCATTCAAAATAAGCCATTCTGATTGGTTTATGTACTGTCAGTCAACAGTTTCCTATTTTACAACGTTTGCTGGGACCATCATGCAATAGTCTTCAACCAGCAAGACAATTGGTCAATAATGTTCTTGTTATCAACTATCTGTGGCTTGTTTTGCAGTTGTTCAATTAGAATAGGGTGAGGAAGGACCTCAGTAAGTTATAAAGAGCAAATAAAGCTCTTATGCAAATGAGTTCAGAATTGAGACCATCTGATTGGTTGATGCAACTGTCATTCAAAATAAGCCATTCTGATTGGTTTATGTACTGTCAGTCAACAGTTTTCTATTTTACAACTTTTGCTGGGACTATCATGCATTAGTCTTCAACCAGCAAGACAATTGGTCAAGAATGCTCTTGTTATCAACTATCTGTGGCTGGTTTTGTAGGTTTTCAATTAAACTAGGGTTAGGAAGGACCTCAGTAAGTTATGGAGAGCAAATAAAGCCCTTATGCAAATTAGTTTAGAATTGAGATCATCTGATTGGTTGATGCAACTGTCATTCAAAATAAGCCATTCTGATTGGTTTATATACTGTCAGTCAACAGTTCTCTATTTTACAACTTTTGCTGGGACTATCATGCATTAGTCTTCAACCAGCAAGACAATTGGTCAAGAATGCTCTTGTTATCAACTATCTGTGGCTGGTTTTGTAGGTTGTCAATTAAACTAGGGTTAGGAAGGACCTCAGTAAGTTATGGAGAGCAAATAAAGCCCTTATGCAAATTAGTTTAGAATTAAGACCATCTGATTGGTTGATGCAATTGTCATTCAAAATAAGCCATTCTGATTGGTTTATGTACTGTCAGTCAACAGTTCTCTATTTTACAACTTTTGCTGGGACTATCATGCATTAGTCTTCAACCAGCAAGACATTTGGTCAAGAATGCTCTTGTTATCAACTATCTGTGGCTGGTTTTGTAGGTTTTCAATTAAACTAGGGTTAGGAAGGACCTCAGTAAGTTATGGAGAGCAAATAAAGCCCTTATGCAAATTAGTTCAGAATTGAGATCATCTGATTGGTTGATGCAACTGTCATTCAAAATAAGCCATTCTGATTGGTTTATATACTGTCAGACAACAGTTTTCTATTTTACAACTTTTGCTGGGACTATCATGCATTAGTCTTCAACCAGCAAGACAATTGGTCAAGAATGCTCTTGTTATCAACTATCTGTGGGTGGTTTTGTAGGTTTTCAATTAAACTAGGGTTAGGAAGGACCTCAGTAAGTTATGGAGAGCAAATAAAGCCCTTATGCAAATTAGTTCAGAATTGAGATCATCTGATTGGTTGATGCAACTGTCATTCAAAATAAGCCATTCTGATTGGTGTATATACCGTCAGTCAAAAGTTTTCTATTTTACAACTTTTGCTGGGACTATCATGCATTAGTCTTCAACCAGCAAGACAATTGGTCAAGAATGCTCTTGTTATCAACTATCTGTGGCTGGTTCTGCAGGTGTTCAATTAAACTAGGGTTAGGAAAGACCTCAGTACATTATGGAGAGCAAATAAAGCCCTTATGCAAATTAGTTTAGAATTGAGACCATCTGATTGGTTGATGCAATTGTCATTCAAAATAAGCCATTCTGATTGGTTTATGTACTGTCAGTCAACAGTTCTCTATTTTCCAACTTTTGCTGGGACTATCATGCATTAGTCTTCAACCAGCAAGACAATTGGTCAAGAATGCTCTTGTTATCAACTATCTGTGGCTGGTTTTATAGGTTTTCAATTAAACTAGGGTTAGGAAGGACCTCAGTAAGTTATGGAGAGCAAATAAAGCCCTTATGCAAATTTGTTTAGAATTGAGACCATCTGATTGGTTGATGCAATTGTCATTCAAAATACACCATTCTGATTGGTTTATGTACTGTCAGTCAACAGTTCTCTATTTTACAACTTTTGCTGGGACTATCATGCATTAGTCTTCAACCAGCAAGACAATTGGTCAAAATTGCTCTTGTTATCAACTATCTGTGGCTGGTTTTGTAGGTTTTCAATTAAACTAGGGTTAGGAAGGACCTCAGTAAGTTATGGAGAGCAAATAAAGCCCTTATGCAAATTAGTTTAGAATTAAGACCATCTGATTGGTTGATGCAATTGTCATTCAAAATAAGCCATTCTGATTGGTTTATGTACTGTCAGTGAACAGTACTCTATTTTACAACTTTTGCTGGGACTATCATGCCTTAGTCTTCAACCAGCAAGACATTTGGTCAAGAATGCTCTTGTTATCAACTATCTGTGGCTGGTTTTGTAGGTTTTCAATTAAACTAGGGTTAGGAAGGACCTCAGTAAGTTATGGAGAGCAAATAAAGCCCTTATGCAAATTAGTTCAGAATTGAGATCATCTGATTGGTTGATGCAACTGTCATTCAAAATAAGCCATTCTGATTGGTTTATATACTGTCAGTCAACAGTTTTCTATTTTACAACTTTTGCTGGGACTATCATGCATTAGTCTTCAACCAGAAAGACAATTGGTCAAGAATGCTCTTGTTATCAACTATCTGTGGCTGGTTCTGCAGGTGTTCAATTAGACTAGGGTGAGGAAGGACCTCAGTAAGTTATGAAGAGCAAATAAAGCCCTTATGCAAATTGGTTCAGAATTGAGATCATATGATTGGTTGATGCAACTGTCATTCAAAATAAGCCATTCTGATTGGTTTATGTACTGTCAGTCAACAGTTTTCTATTTTACAACTTTTGCTGGGACTATCATGCATTAGTCTTCAACCAGCAAGACAATTGGTCAAGAATGCTCTTGTTATCAACTATCTGTGGCTGGTTTGGTAGGTTTTCAATTAAACTAGGGTTAGGAAAGACCTCAGTAAGTTATGGAGAGCAAATAAAGCCCTTATGCAAATTAGTTTAGAATTGAGACCATCTGATTGGTTGATGCAATTGTCATTCAAAATAAGCCATTCTGATTGGTTTATGTGCTGTCAGTCAACAGTTTTCTATTTTATAACTTTTGCTGGCACCATCACGCAATAGCCTTCAACCAACAAGACGATTGGTCAAGAATGTTCTTGTTATCAACTATCTGTGGCTGGTTCTGCAGGTGTTCAATTAGACTAGGGTGAGGAAGGACCTCAGTAAGTTATGAAGAGCAAATACAGCCATTATGCAAATTAGTTCAGAATTGAGACCATCTGATTGGTTGATGCAACTGTCATTCAAAATAAGCCATTCTGATTGGTTTATGTACCATCAGTCAACAGTTTCCTATTTTACAACGTTTGCTGGGACCATCATGCAATAGTCTTCAACCAGCAAGACAATTGGTCAATAATGTTCTTGTTATCAACTATCTGTGGCTTGTTCTGCAGTTGTTCAATTAGAATAGGGTGAGGAAGGACCTCAGTAAGTTATAAAGAGCAAATAAAGCCCTTATGCAAATTAGTTCAGAATTGAGATCATATGATTGGTTGATGCAACTGTCATTCAAAATAAGCCATTCTGATTGGTTTATATACTGTCAGTCAACAGTTTTCTATTTTACAACTTTTGCTGGGACTATCATGCATTAGTCTTCAACCAGCAAGACAATTGGTCAAGAATGTAGTCAACAGTTTTCTATTTTACAACTTTTGCTGGCACCATCACGCAATAGCCTTCAACCAGCAAGACAATTGGTCAAGAATGCTCTTGTTATCAACTATCTGTGGCTGGTTTTATAGGTTTTCAATTAAACTAGGGTTAGAAAGGACCTCAGTAAGTTATGGAGAGCAAATAAAGCCCTTATGCAAATTAGTTTAGAATTGAGACCATCTGATTGGTTGATGCAAATGTCATTCAAAATACACCATTCTGATTGGTTTATGTACTGTCAGTCAACAGTTCTCTATTTTACAACTTTTGCTGGGACTATCATGCATTAGTCTTCAACCAGCAAGACAATTTGTCAAGAATGCTCTTGTTATCAACTATCTGTGGCTGGTTTTGTAGGTTTTCAATTAAACTAGGGTTAGGAAGGACCTCAGTAAGTTATGGAGAGGAAATAAAGCCCTTATGCAAATTAGTTTAGAATTAAGACCATCTGATTGGTTGATGCAATTGTCATTCAAAATAAGCCATTCTGATTGGTTTATGTACTGTCAGTCAACAGTTTTCTATTTTACAACTTTTGCTGGGACTATCATGCATTAGTCTTCAACCAGCAAGACATTTGGTCAGGAATGCTCTTGTTATCAACTATCTGTGGCTGGTTTTGTAGGTTTTCAATTAAACTAGGGTTAGGAAGGACCTCAGTAAGTTATGGAGAGGAAATAAAGCCCTTATGCAAATTAGTTTAGAATTGAGACCATCTGATTGGTTGATGCAATTGTCATTCAAAATAAGCCATTCTGATTGGTTTATGTGCTGTCAGTCAACAGTTTTCTATTTTATAACTTTTGCTGGGACCATCATGCAATAGTCTTCTACCAGCAAGACAATTGGTCAAGAATGTAGTCAACAGTTTTCTATTTTACAACTTTTGCTGGCACCATCACGCAATAGTCTTCAACCAGCAAGACAATTGGTCAAGAATGCTCTTGTTATCAACTATCTGTGGCTGGTTCTGCAGGTGTTCATTTAGACTAGGGTGAGGAAGGACCTCAGTAAGTTATGAAGAGCAAATAAAGCCCTTATGCAAATTGGTTCAGAATTGAGATCATATGATTGGTTGATGCAACTGTCATTCAAAATAAGCCATTCTGATTGGTTTATGTACTGTCAGTCAACAGTTTTCTATTTTACAACTTTTGCTGGGACTATCATGCATTAGTCTTCAACCAGCAAGACAATTGGTCAAGAATGCTCTTGTTTTCAACTATCTGTGGCTGGTTTGGTAGGTTTTCAATTAAACTAGGGTTAGGAAATACCTCAGTAAGTTATGGAGAGCAAATAAAGCCCTTATGCAAATTAGTTTAGAATTGAGACCATCTGATTGGTTGATGCAATTGTCATTCAAAATAAGCCATTCTGATTGGTTTATGTGCTGTCAGTCAACAGTTTTCTATTTTATAACTTTTGCCTGGACCATCATGCAATAGTCTTCTACCAGCAAGACAATTGGTCAAGAATGTAGTCAACAGTTTTCTATTTTACAACTTTTGCTGGCACCATCACGCAATAGCCTTCAACCAGCAAGACAATTGGTCAAGAATGTTCTTGTTATCAACTATCTGTGGCTGGTTCTGCAGGTGTTCAATTAGACTAGGGTGAGGAAGGACCTCAGTAAGTTATGAAGAGCAAATAAAGTCATTATGCAAATTAGTTCAGAATTGAGACCATCTGATTGGTTGATGCAACTGTCATTCAAAATAAGCCATTCTGATTGGTTTATGTACTGTCAGTCAACAGTTTCCTATTTTACAACGTTTGCTGGGACCATCATGCAATAGTCTTCAACCAGCAAGACAATTGGTCAATAATGTTCTTGTTATCAACTATCTGTAACTTGTTTTGCAGTTGTTCAATTAGAATAGGGTGAGGAAGGACCTCAGTAAGTTATAAAGAGCAAATAAAGCCCTTATGCAAATGAGTTCAGAATTGAGACCATCTGATTGGTTGATGCAACTGTCATTCAAAATAAGCCATTCTGATTGGTTTATGTACTGTCAGTCAACAGTTTTCTATTTTACAACTTTTGCTGGGACTATCATGCATTAGTCTTCAACCAGCAAGACAATTGGTCAAGAATGCTCTTGTTATCAACTATCTGTGGCTGGTTTTGTAGGTTTTCAATTAAACTAGGGTTAGGAAGGACCTCAGTAAGTTATGGAGAGCAAATAAAGCCCTTATGCAAATTAGTTTAGAATTGAGATCATCTGATTGGTTGATGCAACTGTCATTCAAAATAAGCCATTCTGATTGGTTTATATACTGTCAGTCAACAGTTTTCTATTTTACAACTTTTGCTGGGACTATCATGCATTAGTCTTCAACCAGCAAGACAATTGGTCAAGAATGCTCTTGTTATCAACTATCTGTGGCTGGTTCTGCAGGTGTTCAATTAGACTAGGGTGAGGAAGGACCTCAGTAAGTTATGAAGAGCAAATAAAGCCCTTATGCAAATTGGTTCAGAATTGAGATCATATGATTGGTTGATGCAACTGTCATTCAAAATAAGCCATTCTGATTGGTTTATGTACTGTCAGTCAACAGTTTTCTATTTTACAACTTTTGCTGGGACTATCATGCATTAGTCTTCAACCAGCAAGACATTTGGTCAAGAATGTTCTTGTTATCAACTATCTGTGGCTGGTTTTGTAGGTTTTCAATTAAACTAGGGTTAGGAAGGACCTCAGTAAGTTATGGAGAGCAAATAAAGCCCTTATGCAAATTAGTTCAGAATTGAGACCATCTGATTGGTTGATGCAATTGTCATTCAAAATACAGCATTCTGATTGGTTTATGTACTGTCAGTCAACAGTTCTCTATTTTACAACTTTTGCTGGGACTACCATGCATTAGTCTTCAACCAGCAAGACAATTGGTCAAGAATGCTCTTGTTATCAACTATCTGTGGCTGGTTTGGTAGGTTTTCAATTAAACTAGGGTTAGGAAAGACCTCAGTAAGTTATGGAGAGCAAATAAAGCCCTTATGCAAATTAGTTCAGAATTGAGACCATCTGATTGGTTGATGCAATTGTCATTCAAAATAAGCCATTCTGATTGGTTTATGTACTGTCAGTCAACAGTTCTCTATTTTACAACTTTTGCTGGGACTATCATGCATTAGTCTTCAACCAGCAAGACATTTGGTCAAGAATGCTCTTGTTATCAACTATCTGTGGCTGGTTTTGTAGGTTTTCAATTAAACTAGGGTTAGGAAGGACCTCAGTAAGTTATGGAGAGCAAATAAAGCCCTTATGCAAATTAGTTCAGAATTGAGATCATCTGATTGGTTGATGCAACTGTCATTCAAAATAAGCCATTCTGATTGGTTTATATACTGTCAGACAACAGTTTTCTATTTTACAACTTTTGCTGGGACTATCATGCATTAGTCTTCAACCAGCAAGACAATTGGTCAAGAATGCTCTTGTTATCAACTATCTGTGGGTGGTTTTGTAGGTTTTCAATTAAACTAGGGTTAGGAAGGACCTCAGTAAGTTATGGAGAGCAAATAAAGCCCTTATGCAAATTAGTTCAGAATTGAGATCATCTGATTGGTTGATGCAACTGTCATTCAAAATAAGCCATTCTGATTGGTGTATATACTGTCAGTCAAAAGTTTTCTATTTTACAACTTTTGCTGGGACTATCATGCATTAGTCTTCAACCAGCAAGACAATTGGTCAAGAATGCTCTTGTTATCAACTATCTGTGGCTGGTTCTGCAGGTGTTCAATTAAACTAGGGTTAGGAAAGACCTCAGTAAGTTATGGAGAGCAAATAAAGCCCTTATGCAAATTTGTTTAGAATTGAGACCATCTGATTGGTTGATGCAATTGTCATTCAAAATACACCATTCTGATTGGTTTATGTACTGTCAGTCAACAGTTCTCTATTTTACAACTTTTGCTGGGACTATCATGCATTAGTCTTCAACCAGCAAGACAATTGGTCAAAAATGCTCTTGTTATCAACTATCTGTGGCTGGTTTTGTAGGTTTTCAATTAAACTAGGGTTAGGAAGGACCTCAGTAAGTTATGGAGAGCAAATAAAGCCCTTATGCAAATTAGTTTAGAATTAAGACCATCTGATTGGTTGATGCAATTGTCATTCAAAATAAGCCATTCTGATTGGTTTATGTACTGTCAGTCAACAGTTCTCTATTTTACAACTTTTGCTGGGACTATCATGCATTAGTCTTCAACCAGCAAGACAATTGGTCAAGAATGCTCTTGTTATCAACTATCTGTGGCTGGTTCTGCAGGTGTTCAATTAGACTAGGGTGAGGAAGGACCTCAGTAAGTTATGAAGAGCAAATAAAGCCATTATGCAAATTAGTTTAGAATTAAGACCATCTGATTGGTTGATGCAATTGTCATTCAAAATAAGCCATTCTGATTGGTTTATGTACTGTCAGTCAACAGTTCTCTATTTTACAACTTTTGCTGGGACTATCATGCATTAGTCTTCAACCAGCAAGACAATTGGTCAAGAATGCTCTTGTTATCAACTATCTGTGGCTGGTTCTGCAGGTGTTCAATTAAACTAGGGTGAGGAAGGACCTCAGTAAGTTATGAAGAGCAAATAAAGCCCTTATGCAAATTGGTTCAGAATTGAGATCATATGATTGGTTGATGCAACTGTCATTTAAAATAAGCCATTCTGATTGGTTTATGTACTGTCAGTCAACAGTTTTCTATTTTACAACTTTTGCTGGGACTATCATGCATTAGTCTTCAACCAGCAAGACAATTGGTCAAGAATGCTCTTGTTATCAACTATCTGTGGCTGGTTTGGTAGGTTTTCAATTAAACTAGGGTTAGGAAAGACCTCAGTAAGTTATGGAGAGCAAATAAAGCCCTTATGCAAATTAGTTTAGAATTGAGACCATCTGATTGGTTGATGCAATTGTCATTCAAAATAAGCCATTCTGATTGGTTTATATACTGTCAGTCAACAGTTTTCTATTTTACAACTTTTGCTGGGACTATCATGCATTAGTCTTCAACCAGCAAGACAATTGGTCAAGAATGCTCTTGTTATCTACTATCTGTGGCTGGTTCTGCAGGTGTTCAATTAAACTAGGGTTAGGAAAGACCTCAGTAAGTTATGGAGAGCAAATAAAGCCCTTATGCAAATTAGTTTAGAATTGAGACCATCTGATTGGTTAATGCAATTGTCATTCTGATTGGTTTATGTACTGTCAGTCAACAGTTCTCTATTTTACAACTTTTGCTGGGACTATCATGCATTAGTCTTTAACCAGCAAGACATTTGGTCAAGAATGCTCTTGTTATCAACTATCTGTGGCTGGTTTTATAGGTTTTCAATTAAACTAGGGTTAGGAAGGACCTCAGTAAGTTATGGAGAGCAAATAAAGCCCTTATGCAAATTAGTTCAGAATTCAGATCATCTGATTGGTTGATGCAATTGTCATTTAAAATAAGCCATTCTGATTGGTTTATGTACTGTCAGTCAACAGTTCTCTATTTTACAACTTTTGCTGGGACTATCATGCATTAGTCTTCAACCAGCAAGACATTTGGTCAGGAATGCTCTTGTTATCAACTATCTGTGGCTGGTTTTGTAGGTTTTCAATTAAACTAGGGTTAGGAAGGACCTCAGTAAGTTATGGAGAGGAAATAAAGCCCTTATGCAAATTAGTTCAGAATTGAGATCATCTGATTGGTTGATGCAACTGTCATTCAAAATAAGCCATTCTGATTGGTTTATGTACTGTCAGTCAACAGTTCTCTATTTTACAACTTTTTCTGGGACTATCATGCATTAGTCTTCAACCAGCAAGACAATTGGTCAAGAATGCTCTTGTTATCAACTATCTGTGGCTGGTTTTATAGGTTTTCAATTAAACTAGGGTTAGGAAGGACCTCAGTAAGTTATGGAGAGCAAATAAAGCCCTTATGCAAATTAGTTTAGAATTGAGACCATCTGATTGGCTGATGCAATTGTCATTCAAAATACACCATTCTGATTGGTTTATGTACTGTCAGTCAACAGTTCTCTATTTTACAACTTTTGCTGGGACTATCATGCATTAGTCTTCAACCAGCAAGACAATTGGTCAAGAATGCTCTTGTTATCAACTATCTGTGGCTGGTTTTGTAGGTTTTTAATTAAACTATTGTTAGGAAGGACCTCAGTAAGTTATGGAGAGCAAATAAAGCCCTTATGCAAATTAGTTTAGAATTAAGACCATCTGATTAGTTGATGCAACTGTCATTCAAAATAAGCCATTCTGATTGGTTTATGTACTGTCAGTCAACAGTTCTCTATTTTACAACTTTTGCTGGGACTATCATGCATTAGTCTTCAACCAGCAAGACATTTGGTCAGGAATGCTCTTGTTATCAACTATCTGTGGCTGGTTTTGTAGGTTTTCAATTAAACTAGGGTTAGGAAGGACCTCAGTAAGTTATGGAGAGGAAATAAAGCTCTTATGCAAATTAGTTCAGAATTGAGATCATCTGATTGGTTGATGCAACTGTCATTCAAAATAAGCCATTCTGATTGGTTTATGTACTGTCAGTCAACAGTTCTCTATTTTACAACTTTTGCTGGGACTATCATGCATTAGTCTTCAACCAGCAAGACATTTGGTCAGGAATGCTCTTGTTATCAACTATCTGTGGCTGGTTTTGTAGGTTTTCAATTAAAATAGGGTTAGGAAGGACCTCAGTAAGTTATGGAGAGCAAATAAAGCCCTTATGCAAATTAGTTTAGAATTGAGACCATCTGATTGGTTGATGCAATTGTCATTCAAAATACACCATTCTGATTGGTTTATATACTGTCAGTCAACAGTTTTCTATTTTACAACTTTTGCTGGGACTATCATCCATTAGTCTTCAACCAGCAAGACAATTGGTCAAGAATGCTCTTGTTATCAACTATCTGTGGCTGGTTCTGCAGGTGTTCAATTAAACTAGGGTTAGGAAAGACCTCAGTAAGTTATGGAGAGCAAATAAAGCCCTTATGCAAATTAGTTTAGAATTGAGACCATCTGATTGGTTGATGCAATTGTCATTTAAAATAAGCCATTCTGATTGGTTTATGTACTGTCAGTCAACAGTTCTCTATTTTACAACTTTTGCTGGGACTATCATGCATTAGTCTTCAACCAGCAAGACATTTGGTCAGGAATGCTCTTGTTATCAACTATCTGTGGCTGGTTTTGTAGGTTTTCAATTAAACTAGGGTTAGGAAGGACCTCAGTAAGTTATGGAGAGGAAATAAAGCCCTTATGCAAATTAGTTCAGAATTGAGATCATCTGATTGGTTGATGCAACTGTCATTCAAAATAAGCCATTCTGATTGGTTTATGTACTGTCAGTCAACAGTTCTCTATTTTACAACTTTTTCTGGGACTATCATGCATTAGTCTTCAACCAGCAAGACAATTGGTCAAGAATGCTCTTGTTATCAACTATCTGTGGCTGGTTTTATAGGTTTTCAATTAAACTAGGGTTAGGAAGGACCTCAGTAAGTTATGGAGAGCAAATAAAGCCCTTATGCAAATTAGTTTAGAATTGAGACCATCTGATTGGCTGATGCAATTGTCATTCAAAATACACCATTCTGATTGGTTTATGTACTGTCAGTCAACAGTTCTCTATTTTACAACTTTTGCTGGGACTATCATGCATTAGTCTTCAACCAGCAAGACAATTGGTCAAGAATGCTCTTGTTATCAACTATCTGTGGCTGGTTTTGTAGGTTTTTAATTAAACTAGGGTTAGGAAGGACCTCAGTAAGTTATGGAGAACAAATAAAGCCCTTATGCAAATTAGTTTAGAATTAAGACCATCTGATTAGTTGATGCAACTGTCATTCAAAATAAGCCATTCTGATTGGTTTATGTACTGTCAGTCAACAGTTCTCTATTTTACAACTTTTGCTGGGACTATCATGCATTAGTCTTCAACCAGCAAGACATTTGGTCAGGAATGCTCTTGTTATCAACTATCTGTGGCTGGTTTTGTAGGTTTTCAATTAAACTAGGGTTAGGAAGGACCTCAGTAAGTTATGGAGAGGAAATAAAGCTCTTATGCAAATTAGTTCAGAATTGAGATCATCTGATTGGTTGATGCAACTGTCATTCAAAATAAGCCATTCTGATTGGTTTATGTACTGTCAGTCAACAGTTCTCTATTTTACAACTTTTGCTGGGACTATCATGCATTAGTCTTCAACCAGCAAGACATTTGGTCAGGAATGCTCTTGTTATCAACTATCTGTGGCTGGTTTTGTAGGTTTTCAATTAAACTAGGGTTAGGAAGGACCTCAGTAAGTTATGGAGAGCAAATAAAGCCCTTATGCAAATTAGTTTAGAATTGAGACCATCTGATTGGTTGATGCAATTGTCATTCAAAATACACCATTCTGATTGGTTTATGTACTGTCAGTCAACAGTTCTCTATTTTACAACTTTTGCTGGGACTATCATGCATTAGTCTTCAACCAGCAAGACAATTGGTCAAGAATGCTCTTGCTATCAACTATCTGTGGCTGGTTTTGTAGGTTTTCAATTAAACTAGGGTTAGGAAGGACCTCAGTAAGTTATGGAGAGCAAATAAAGCCCTTATGCAAATTAGTTTAGAATTAAGACCATCTGATTGGTTGATGCAATTGTCATTCAAAATAAGCCATTCTGATTGGTTTATGTACTGTCAGTCAACAGTTCTCTATTTTACAACTTTTGCTGGGACTATCATGCATTAGTCTTCAACGAGCAAGACATTTGGTCAAGAATGCTCTTGTTATCAACCATCTGTGGCTGGTTTTATAGGTTTTCAATTAAACTAGGGTTAGGAAGGACCTCAGTAAGTTATGGAGAGCAAATAAAGCCCCTATGCAAATTAGTTTAGAATTGAGACAATCTGATTGGTTGATGCAATTGTCATTCAAAATACACCATTCTGATTGGTTTATGTACTGTCAGTCAACAGTTCTCTATTTTACAACTTTTGCTGGGACTATCATGCATTAGTCTTCAACCAGCAAGACATTTGGTCAGGAATGCTCTTGTTATCAACTATATGTGGCTGGTTTTGTAGGTTTTCAATTAAACTAGGGTTAGGAAGGACCTCAGTAAGTTATGGAGAGGAAATAAAGCCCTTATGCAAATTAGTTTAGAATTGAGACCATCTGATTGGTTGATGCAATTGTCATTCAAAATACACCATTCTGATTGGTTTATGTACTGTCAGTCAACAGTTCTCTATTTTACAACTTTTGCTGGGACTATCATGCATTAGTCTTCAACCAGCAAGACAATTGGTCAAGAATGCTCTTGTTATCAACTATCTGTGGCTGGTTTTATAGGTTTTCAATTAAACTAGGGTTAGGAAGGACCTCAGTAAGTTATGGAGAGCAAATAAAGCCCTTATGCAAATTAGTTTAGAATTGAGACCATCTGATTGGTTGATGCAAATGTAATTCAAAATACACCATTCTGATTGGTTTATGTACTGTCAGTCAACAGTTCTCTATTTTACAACTTTTGCTGGGACTATCATGCATTAGTCTTCAACCAGCAAGACAATTGGTCAAGAATGCTCTTGTTATCAACTATCTGTGGCTGGTTTTGTAGGTTTTCAATTAAACTAGGGTTAGGAAGGACCTTAGTAAGTTATGGAGAGGAAATAAAGCCCTTATGCAAATTAGTTTAGAATTGAGACCATCTGATTGGTTGATGCAATTGTCATTCAAAATAAGCCATTCTGATTGGTTTATCTGCTGTCAGTCAACAGTTTTCTATTTTATAACTTTTGCTGGGACCATCATGCATTAGTCTTCAACCAGCAAGACAATTGGTCAAGAATGCTCTTGTTATCAACTATCTGTGGCTGGTTTTATAGGTTTTCAATTAAACTAGGGTTAGGAAGGACCTCAGTAAGTTATGGAGAGCAAATAAAGCCCTTATGCAAATTAGTTTAGAATTGAGACCATCTGATTGGTTGATGCAATTGTCATTCAAAATACACCATTCTGATTGGTTTATGTACTGTCAGTCAACAGTTCTCTATTTTACAACTTTTGCTGGGACTATCATGCATTAGTCTTCAACCAGCAAGACAATTGGTCAAGAATGCTCTTGTTATCAACTATCTGTGGCTGGTTTTGTAGGTTTTCAATTAAACTAGGGTTAGGAAGGACCTCAGTAAGTTATGGAGAGCAAATAAAGCCCTTATGCAAATTAGTTTAGAATTAAGACCATCTGATTGGTTGATGCAATTGTCATTCAAAATAAGCCATTCTGATTGGTTTATGTACTGTCAGTCAACAGTTCTCTATTTTACAACTTTTGCTGGGACTATCATGCATTAGTCTTCAACCAGCAAGACATTTGGTCAGGAATGCTCTTGTTATCAACTATCTGTGGCTGGTTTTGTAGGTTTTCAATTAAACTAGGGTTAGGAAATACCTCAGTAAGTTATGGAGAGCAAATAAAGCCCTTATGCAAATTAGTTTAGAATTGAGACCATCTGATTGGTTGATGCAATTGTCATTCAAAATAAGCCATTCTGATTGGTTTATGTGCTGTCAGTCAACAGTTTTCTATTTTATAACTTTTGCTGGGACCATCATGCATTAGTCTTCAACCAGCAAGAATTCTCTTGTTATCAACTATCTGTGGCTGGTTTTATAGGTTTTCAATTAAACTAGGGTTAGGAAGGACCTCAGTAAGTTATGGAGAGCAAATAAAGCCCTTATGCAAATTAGTTTAGAATTGAGACCATCTGATTGGTTGATGCAATTGTCATTCAAAATACACCATTCTGATTGGTTTATGTACTGTCAGTCAACAGTTCTCTATTTTACAACTTTTGCTGGGACTATCATGCATTAGTCTTCAACCAGCAAGACATTTGGTCAGGAATGCTCTTGTTATCAACTATCTGTGGCTGGTTTTGTAGGTTTTCAATTAAACTAGGGTTAGGAAGGACCTCAGTAAGTTATGGAGAGGAAATAAAGCCCTTATGCAAATTAGTTTAGAATTGAGACCATCTGATTGGTTGAGGCAATTGTCATTCAAAATACACCATTCTGATTGGTTTATGTACTGTCAGTCAACAGTTCTCTATTTTACAACTTTTGCTGGGACTATCATGCATTAGTCTTCAACCAGCAAGACAATTGGTCAAGAATGCTCTTGTTATCAACTATCTGTGGCTGGTTTTATAGGTTTTCAATTAAACTAGGGTTAGGAAGGACCTCAGTAAGTTATGGAGAGCAAATAAAGCCCTTATGCAAATTAGTTTAGAATTGAGACCATCTGATTGGTTGATGCAAATGTCATTCAAAATACACCATTCTGATTGGTTTATGTACTGTCAGTCAACA
Source organism: Crinia signifera (assembly GCF_055691185.1). Taxonomy (NCBI): domain Eukaryota; kingdom Metazoa; phylum Chordata; class Amphibia; order Anura; family Myobatrachidae; genus Crinia; species Crinia signifera. The sequence continues at coordinate 212,483,757 of NC_139217.1, read as the reverse complement.
GTTCTCTATTTTACAACTTTTGCTGGGACTATCATGCATTAGTCTTCAACCAGCAAGACAATTGGTCAAGAATGCTCTTGTTATCAACTATCTGTGGCTGGTTTTGTAGGTTTTCAATTAAACTAGGGTTAGGAAGGACCTCAGTAAGTTATGGAGAGGAAATAAAGCCCTTATGCAAATTAGTTTAGAATTGAGACCATCTGATTGGTTGATGCAATTGTCATTCAAAATAAGCCATTCTGATTGGTTTATGTGCTGTCAGTCAACAGTTTTCTATTTTATAACTTTTGCTGGGACCATCATGCATTAGTCTTCAACCAGCAAGACAATTGGTCAAGAATGCTCTTGTTATCAACTATCTGTGGCTGGTTTTATAGGTTTTCAATTAAACTAGGGTTAGGAAGGACCTCAGTAAGTTATGGAGAGCAAATAAAGCCCTTATGCAAATTAGTTTAGAATTGAGACCATCTGATTGGTTAATGCAATTGTCATTCAAAATACACCATTCTGATTGGTTTATGTACTGTCAGTCAACAGTTCTCTATTTTACAACTTTTGCTGGGACTATCATGCATTAGTCTTCAACCAGCAAGACAATTGGTCAAGAATGCTCTTGTTATCAACTATCTGTGGCTGGTTTTGTAGGTTTTCAATTAAACTAGGGTTAGGAAGGACCTCAGTAAGTTATGGAGAGCAAATAAAGCCCTTATGCAAATTAGTTTAGAATTAAGACCATCTGATTGGTTGATGCAATTGTCATTCAAAATAAGCCATTCTGATTGGTTTATGTACTGTCAGTCAACAGTTCTCTATTTTACAACTTTTGCTGGGACTATCATGCATTAGTCTTCAACCAGCAAGACATTTGGTCAGGAATGCTCTTGTTATCAACTATCTGTGGCTGGTTTTGTAGGTTTTCAATTAAACTAGGGTTAGGAAGGACCTCAGTAAGTTATGGAGAGGAAATAAAGCCCTTATGCAAATTAGTTTAGAATTGAGACCATCTGATTGGTTGATGCAATTGTCATTCAAAATACACCATTCTGATTGGTTTATGTACTGTCAGTCAACAGTTCTCTATTTTACAACTTTTGCTGGGACTATCATGCATTAGTCTTCAACCAGCAAGACAATTGGTCAAGAATGCTCTTGTTATCAACTATCTGTGGCTGGTTTTATAGGTTTTCAATTAAACTAGGGTTAGGAAGGACCTCAGTAAGTTATGGAGAGCAAATAAAGCCCTTATGCAAATTAGTTTAGAATTGAGACCATCTGATTGGTTGATGCAAATGTCATTCAAAATACACCATTCTGATTGGTTTATGTACTGTCAGTCAACAGTTCTCTATTTTACAACTTTTGCTGGGACTATCATGCATTAGTCTTCAACCAGCAAGACAATTGGTCAAGAATGCTCTTGTTATCAACTATCTGTGGCTGGTTTTGTAGGTTTTCAATTAAACTAGGGTTAGGAAGGACCTCAGTAAGTTATGGAGAGGAAATAAAGCCCTTATGCAAATTAGTTTAGAATTAAGACCATCTGATTGGTTGATGCAATTGTCATTCAAAATAAGCCATTCTGATTGGTTTATGTACTGTCAGTCAACAGTTTTCTATTTTACAACTTTTGCTGGGACTATCATGCATTAGTCTTCAACCAGCAAGACATTTGGTCAGGAATGCTCTTGTTATCAACTATCTGTGGCTGGTTTTGTAGGTTTTCAATTAAACTAGGGTTAGGAAGGACCTCAGTAAGTTATGGAGAGGAAATAAAGCCCTTATGCAAATTAGTTTAGAATTGAGACCATCTGATTGGTTGATGCAATTGTCATTCAAAATAAGCCATTCTGATTGGTTTATGTGCTGTCAGTCAACAGTTTTCTTTTTTATAACTTTTGCTGGGACCATCATGCAATAGTCTTCTACCAGCAAGACAATTGGTCAAGAATGTAGTCACAGTTTTCTATTTTACAACTTTTGCTGGCACCATCACGCAATAGTCTTTAACCAGCAAGACAATTGGTCAAGAATGCTCTTGTTATCAACTATCTGTGGCTGGTTCTGCAGGTGTTCAATTAGACTAGGGTGAGGAAGGACCTCAGTAAGTTATGAAGAGCAAATAAAGCCCTTATGCAAATTGGTTCAGAATTGAGATCATATGATTGGTTGATGCAACTGTCATTCAAAATAAGCCATTCTGATTGGTTTATGTACTGTCAGTCAACAGTTTTCTATTTTACAACTTTTGCTGGGACTATCATGCATTAGTCTTCAACCAGCAAGACAATTGGTCAAGAATGCTCTTGTTTTCAACTATCTGTGGCTGGTTTGGTAGGTTTTCAATTAAACTAGGGTTAGGAAATACCTCAGTAAGTTATGGAGAGCAAATAAAGCCCTTATGCAAATTAGTTTAGATTTGAGACCATCTGATTGGTTGATGCAATTGTCATTCAAAATAAGCCATTCTGATTGGTTTATGTGCTGTCAGTCAACAGTTTTCTATTTTATAACTTTTGCTGGGACCATCATGCAATAGTCTTCTACCAGCAAGACAATTGGTCAAGAATGTAGTCAACAGTTTTCTATTTTACAACTTTTGCTGGCACCATCACGCAATAGCCTTCAACCAGCAAGACAATTGGTCAAGAATGTTCTTGTTATCAACTATCTGTGGCTGGTTCTGCAGGTGTTCAATTAGACTAGGGTGAGGAAGGACCTCAGTAAGTTATGAAGAGCAAATAAAGCCATTATGCAAATTAGTTCAGAATTGAGACCATCTGATTGGTTGATGCAACTGTCATTCAAAATAAGCCATTCTGATTGGTTTATGTACTGTCAGTCAACAGTTTCCTATTTTACAACGTTTGCTGGGACCATCATGCAATAGTCTTCAACCAGCAAGACAATTGGTCAATAATGTTCTTGTTATCAACTATCTGTGGCTTGTTTTGCAGTTGTTCAATTAGAATAGGGTGAGGAAGGACCTCAGTAAGTTATAAAGAGCAAATAAAGCTCTTATGCAAATGAGTTCAGAATTGAGACCATCTGATTGGTTGATGCAACTGTCATTCAAAATAAGCCATTCTGATTGGTTTATGTACTGTCAGTCAACAGTTTTCTATTTTACAACTTTTGCTGGGACTATCATGCATTAGTCTTCAACCAGCAAGACAATTGGTCAAGAATGCTCTTGTTATCAACTATCTGTGGCTGGTTTTGTAGGTTTTCAATTAAACTAGGGTTAGGAAGGACCTCAGTAAGTTATGGAGAGCAAATAAAGCCCTTATGCAAATTAGTTTAGAATTGAGATCATCTGATTGGTTGATGCAACTGTCATTCAAAATAAGCCATTCTGATTGGTTTATATACTGTCAGTCAACAGTTCTCTATTTTACAACTTTTGCTGGGACTATCATGCATTAGTCTTCAACCAGCAAGACAATTGGTCAAGAATGCTCTTGTTATCAACTATCTGTGGCTGGTTTTGTAGGTTGTCAATTAAACTAGGGTTAGGAAGGACCTCAGTAAGTTATGGAGAGCAAATAAAGCCCTTATGCAAATTAGTTTAGAATTAAGACCATCTGATTGGTTGATGCAATTGTCATTCAAAATAAGCCATTCTGATTGGTTTATGTACTGTCAGTCAACAGTTCTCTATTTTACAACTTTTGCTGGGACTATCATGCATTAGTCTTCAACCAGCAAGACATTTGGTCAAGAATGCTCTTGTTATCAACTATCTGTGGCTGGTTTTGTAGGTTTTCAATTAAACTAGGGTTAGGAAGGACCTCAGTAAGTTATGGAGAGCAAATAAAGCCCTTATGCAAATTAGTTCAGAATTGAGATCATCTGATTGGTTGATGCAACTGTCATTCAAAATAAGCCATTCTGATTGGTTTATATACTGTCAGACAACAGTTTTCTATTTTACAACTTTTGCTGGGACTATCATGCATTAGTCTTCAACCAGCAAGACAATTGGTCAAGAATGCTCTTGTTATCAACTATCTGTGGGTGGTTTTGTAGGTTTTCAATTAAACTAGGGTTAGGAAGGACCTCAGTAAGTTATGGAGAGCAAATAAAGCCCTTATGCAAATTAGTTCAGAATTGAGATCATCTGATTGGTTGATGCAACTGTCATTCAAAATAAGCCATTCTGATTGGTGTATATACCGTCAGTCAAAAGTTTTCTATTTTACAACTTTTGCTGGGACTATCATGCATTAGTCTTCAACCAGCAAGACAATTGGTCAAGAATGCTCTTGTTATCAACTATCTGTGGCTGGTTCTGCAGGTGTTCAATTAAACTAGGGTTAGGAAAGACCTCAGTACATTATGGAGAGCAAATAAAGCCCTTATGCAAATTAGTTTAGAATTGAGACCATCTGATTGGTTGATGCAATTGTCATTCAAAATAAGCCATTCTGATTGGTCTATGTACTGTCAGTCAACAGTTCTCTATTTTCCAACTTTTGCTGGGACTATCATGCATTAGTCTTCAACCAGCAAGACAATTGGTCAAGAATGCTCTTGTTATCAACTATCTGTGGCTGGTTTTATAGGTTTTCAATTAAACTAGGGTTAGGAAGGACCTCAGTAAGTTATGGAGAGCAAATAAAGCCCTTATGCAAATTTGTTTAGAATTGAGACCATCTGATTGGTTGATGCAATTGTCATTCAAAATACACCATTCTGATTGGTTTATGTACTGTCAGTCAACAGTTCTCTATTTTACAACTTTTGCTGGGACTATCATGCATTAGTCTTCAACCAGCAAGACAATTGGTCAAAATTGCTCTTGTTATCAACTATCTGTGGCTGGTTTTGTAGGTTTTCAATTAAACTAGGGTTAGGAAGGACCTCAGTAAGTTATGGAGAGCAAATAAAGCCCTTATGCAAATTAGTTTAGAATTAAGACCATCTGATTGGTTGATGCAATTGTCATTCAAAATAAGCCATTCTGATTGGTTTATGTACTGTCAGTGAACAGTACTCTATTTTACAACTTTTGCTGGGACTATCATGCCTTAGTCTTCAACCAGCAAGACATTTGGTCAAGAATGCTCTTGTTATCAACTATCTGTGGCTGGTTTTGTAGGTTTTCAATTAAACTAGGGTTAGGAAGGACCTCAGTAAGTTATGGAGAGCAAATAAAGCCCTTATGCAAATTAGTTCAGAATTGAGATCATCTGATTGGTTGATGCAACTGTCATTCAAAATAAGCCATTCTGATTGGTTTATATACTGTCAGTCAACAGTTTTCTATTTTACAACTTTTGCTGGGACTATCATGCATTAGTCTTCAACCAGAAAGACAATTGGTCAAGAATGCTCTTGTTATCAACTATCTGTGGCTGGTTCTGCAGGTGTTCAATTAGACTAGGGTGAGGAAGGACCTCAGTAAGTTATGAAGAGCAAATAAAGCCCTTATGCAAATTGGTTCAGAATTGAGATCATATGATTGGTTGATGCAACTGTCATTCAAAATAAGCCATTCTGATTGGTTTATGTACTGTCAGTCAACAGTTTTCTATTTTACAACTTTTGCTGGGACTATCATGCATTAGTCTTCAACCAGCAAGACAATTGGTCAAGAATGCTCTTGTTATCAACTATCTGTGGCTGGTTTGGTAGGTTTTCAATTAAACTAGGGTTAGGAAAGACCTCAGTAAGTTATGGAGAGCAAATAAAGCCCTTATGCAAATTAGTTTAGAATTGAGACCATCTGATTGGTTGATGCAATTGTCATTCAAAATAAGCCATTCTGATTGGTTTATGTGCTGTCAGTCAACAGTTTTCTATTTTATAACTTTTGCTGGCACCATCACGCAATAGCCTTCAACCAACAAGACGATTGGTCAAGAATGTTCTTGTTATCAACTATCTGTGGCTGGTTCTGCAGGTGTTCAATTAGACTAGGGTGAGGAAGGACCTCAGTAAGTTATGAAGAGCAAATACAGCCATTATGCAAATTAGTTCAGAATTGAGACCATCTGATTGGTTGATGCAACTGTCATTCAAAATAAGCCATTCTGATTGGTTTATGTACCATCAGTCAACAGTTTCCTATTTTACAACGTTTGCTGGGACCATCATGCAATAGTCTTCAACCAGCAAGACAATTGGTCAATAATGTTCTTGTTATCAACTATCTGTGGCTTGTTCTGCAGTTGTTCAATTAGAATAGGGTGAGGAAGGACCTCAGTAAGTTATAAAGAGCAAATAAAGCCCTTATGCAAATTAGTTCAGAATTGAGATCATATGATTGGTTGATGCAACTGTCATTCAAAATAAGCCATTCTGATTGGTTTATATACTGTCAGTCAACAGTTTTCTATTTTACAACTTTTGCTGGGACTATCATGCATTAGTCTTCAACCAGCAAGACAATTGGTCAAGAATGTAGTCAACAGTTTTCTATTTTACAACTTTTGCTGGCACCATCACGCAATAGCCTTCAACCAGCAAGACAATTGGTCAAGAATGCTCTTGTTATCAACTATCTGTGGCTGGTTTTATAGGTTTTCAATTAAACTAGGGTTAGAAAGGACCTCAGTAAGTTATGGAGAGCAAATAAAGCCCTTATGCAAATTAGTTTAGAATTGAGACCATCTGATTGGTTGATGCAAATGTCATTCAAAATACACCATTCTGATTGGTTTATGTACTGTCAGTCAACAGTTCTCTATTTTACAACTTTTGCTGGGACTATCATGCATTAGTCTTCAACCAGCAAGACAATTTGTCAAGAATGCTCTTGTTATCAACTATCTGTGGCTGGTTTTGTAGGTTTTCAATTAAACTAGGGTTAGGAAGGACCTCAGTAAGTTATGGAGAGGAAATAAAGCCCTTATGCAAATTAGTTTAGAATTAAGACCATCTGATTGGTTGATGCAATTGTCATTCAAAATAAGCCATTCTGATTGGTTTATGTACTGTCAGTCAACAGTTTTCTATTTTACAACTTTTGCTGGGACTATCATGCATTAGTCTTCAACCAGCAAGACATTTGGTCAGGAATGCTCTTGTTATCAACTATCTGTGGCTGGTTTTGTAGGTTTTCAATTAAACTAGGGTTAGGAAGGACCTCAGTAAGTTATGGAGAGGAAATAAAGCCCTTATGCAAATTAGTTTAGAATTGAGACCATCTGATTGGTTGATGCAATTGTCATTCAAAATAAGCCATTCTGATTGGTTTATGTGCTGTCAGTCAACAGTTTTCTATTTTATAACTTTTGCTGGGACCATCATGCAATAGTCTTCTACCAGCAAGACAATTGGTCAAGAATGTAGTCAACAGTTTTCTATTTTACAACTTTTGCTGGCACCATCACGCAATAGTCTTCAACCAGCAAGACAATTGGTCAAGAATGCTCTTGTTATCAACTATCTGTGGCTGGTTCTGCAGGTGTTCATTTAGACTAGGGTGAGGAAGGACCTCAGTAAGTTATGAAGAGCAAATAAAGCCCTTATGCAAATTGGTTCAGAATTGAGATCATATGATTGGTTGATGCAACTGTCATTCAAAATAAGCCATTCTGATTGGTTTATGTACTGTCAGTCAACAGTTTTCTATTTTACAACTTTTGCTGGGACTATCATGCATTAGTCTTCAACCAGCAAGACAATTGGTCAAGAATGCTCTTGTTTTCAACTATCTGTGGCTGGTTTGGTAGGTTTTCAATTAAACTAGGGTTAGGAAATACCTCAGTAAGTTATGGAGAGCAAATAAAGCCCTTATGCAAATTAGTTTAGAATTGAGACCATCTGATTGGTTGATGCAATTGTCATTCAAAATAAGCCATTCTGATTGGTTTATGTGCTGTCAGTCAACAGTTTTCTATTTTATAACTTTTGCCTGGACCATCATGCAATAGTCTTCTACCAGCAAGACAATTGGTCAAGAATGTAGTCAACAGTTTTCTATTTTACAACTTTTGCTGGCACCATCACGCAATAGCCTTCAACCAGCAAGACAATTGGTCAAGAATGTTCTTGTTATCAACTATCTGTGGCTGGTTCTGCAGGTGTTCAATTAGACTAGGGTGAGGAAGGACCTCAGTAAGTTATGAAGAGCAAATGAAGTCATTATGCAAATTAGTTCAGAATTGAGACCATCTGATTGGTTGATGCAACTGTCATTCAAAATAAGCCATTCTGATTGGTTTATGTACTGTCAGTCAACAGTTTCCTATTTTACAACGTTTGCTGGGACCATCATGCAATAGTCTTCAACCAGCAAGACAATTGGTCAATAATGTTCTTGTTATCAACTATCTGTAACTTGTTTTGCAGTTGTTCAATTAGAATAGGGTGAGGAAGGACCTCAGTAAGTTATAAAGAGCAAATAAAGCCCTTATGCAAATGAGTTCAGAATTGAGACCATCTGATTGGTTGATGCAACTGTCATTCAAAATAAGCCATTCTGATTGGTTTATGTACTGTCAGTCAACAGTTTTCTATTTTACAACTTTTGCTGGGACTATCATGCATTAGTCTTCAACCAGCAAGACAATTGGTCAAGAATGCTCTTGTTATCAACTATCTGTGGCTGGTTTTGTAGGTTTTCAATTAAACTAGGGTTAGGAAGGACCTCAGTAAGTTATGGAGAGCAAATAAAGCCCTTATGCAAATTAGTTTAGAATTGAGATCATCTGATTGGTTGATGCAACTGTCATTCAAAATAAGCCATTCTGATTGGTTTATATACTGTCAGTCAACAGTTTTCTATTTTACAACTTTTGCTGGGACTATCATGCATTAGTCTTCAACCAGCAAGACAATTGGTCAAGAATGCTCTTGTTATCAACTATCTGTGGCTGGTTCTGCAGGTGTTCAATTAGACTAGGGTGAGGAAGGACCTCAGTAAGTTATGAAGAGCAAATAAAGCCCTTATGCAAATTGGTTCAGAATTGAGATCATATGATTGGTTGATGCAACTGTCATTCAAAATAAGCCATTCTGATTGGTTTATGTACTGTCAGTCAACAGTTTTCTATTTTACAACTTTTGCTGGGACTATCATGCATTAGTCTTCAACCAGCAAGACATTTGGTCAAGAATGTTCTTGTTATCAACTATCTGTGGCTGGTTTTGTAGGTTTTCAATTAAACTAGGGTTAGGAAGGACCTCAGTAAGTTATGGAGAGCAAATAAAGCCCTTATGCAAATTAGTTCAGAATTGAGACCATCTGATTGGTTGATGCAATTGTCATTCAAAATACAGCATTCTGATTGGTTTATGTACTGTCAGTCAACAGTTCTCTATTTTACAACTTTTGCTGGGACTACCATGCATTAGTCTTCAACCAGCAAGACAATTGGTCAAGAATGCTCTTGTTATCAACTATCTGTGGCTGGTTTGGTAGGTTTTCAATTAAACTAGGGTTAGGAAAGACCTCAGTAAGTTATGGAGAGCAAATAAAGCCCTTATGCAAATTAGTTCAGAATTGAGACCATCTGATTGGTTGATGCAATTGTCATTCAAAATAAGCCATTCTGATTGGTTTATGTACTGTCAGTCAACAGTTCTCTATTTTACAACTTTTGCTGGGACTATCATGCATTAGTCTTCAACCAGCAAGACATTTGGTCAAGAATGCTCTTGTTATCAACTATCTGTGGCTGGTTTTGTAGGTTTTCAATTAAACTAGGGTTAGGAAGGACCTCAGTAAGTTATGGAGAGCAAATAAAGCCCTTATGCAAATTAGTTCAGAATTGAGATCATCTGATTGGTTGATGCAACTGTCATTCAAAATAAGCCATTCTGATTGGTTTATATACTGTCAGACAACAGTTTTCTATTTTACAACTTTTGCTGGGACTATCATGCATTAGTCTTCAACCAGCAAGACAATTGGTCAAGAATGCTCTTGTTATCAACTATCTGTGGGTGGTTTTGTAGGTTTTCAATTAAACTAGGGTTAGGAAGGACCTCAGTAAGTTATGGAGAGCAAATAAAGCCCTTATGCAAATTAGTTCAGAATTGAGATCATCTGATTGGTTGATGCAACTGTCATTCAAAATAAGCCATTCTGATTGGTGTATATACTGTCAGTCAAAAGTTTTCTATTTTACAACTTTTGCTGGGACTATCATGCATTAGTCTTCAACCAGCAAGACAATTGGTCAAGAATGCTCTTGTTATCAACTATCTGTGGCTGGTTCTGCAGGTGTTCAATTAAACTAGGGTTAGGAAAGACCTCAGTAAGTTATGGAGAGCAAATAAAGCCCTTATGCAAATTTGTTTAGAATTGAGACCATCTGATTGGTTGATGCAATTGTCATTCAAAATACACCATTCTGATTGGTTTATGTACTGTCAGTCAACAGTTCTCTATTTTACAACTTTTGCTGGGACTATCATGCATTAGTCTTCAACCAGCAAGACAATTGGTCAAAAATGCTCTTGTTATCAACTATCTGTGGCTGGTTTTGTAGGTTTTCAATTAAACTAGGGTTAGGAAGGACCTCAGTAAGTTATGGAGAGCAAATAAAGCCCTTATGCAAATTAGTTTAGAATTAAGACCATCTGATTGGTTGATGCAATTGTCATTCAAAATAAGCCATTCTGATTGGTTTATGTACTGTCAGTCAACAGTTCTCTATTTTACAACTTTTGCTGGGACTATCATGCATTAGTCTTCAACCAGCAAGACAATTGGTCAAGAATGCTCTTGTTATCAACTATCTGTGGCTGGTTCTGCAGGTGTTCAATTAGACTAGGGTGAGGAAGGACCTCAGTAAGTTATGAAGAGCAAATAAAGCCATTATGCAAATTAGTTTAGAATTAAGACCATCTGATTGGTTGATGCAATTGTCATTCAAAATAAGCCATTCTGATTGGTTTATGTACTGTCAGTCAACAGTTCTCTATTTTACAACTTTTGCTGGGACTATCATGCATTAGTCTTCAACCAGCAAGACAATTGGTCAAGAATGCTCTTGTTATCAACTATCTGTGGCTGGTTCTGCAGGTGTTCAATTAAACTAGGGTGAGGAAGGACCTCAGTAAGTTATGAAGAGCAAATAAAGCCCTTATGCAAATTGGTTCAGAATTGAGATCATATGATTGGTTGATGCAACTGTCATTTAAAATAAGCCTTTCTGATTGGTTTATGTACTGTCAGTCAACAGTTTTCTATTTTACAACTTTTGCTGGGACTATCATGCATTAGTCTTCAACCAGCAAGACAATTGGTCAAGAATGCTCTTGTTATCAACTATCTGTGGCTGGTTTGGTAGGTTTTCAATTAAACTAGGGTTAGGAAAGACCTCAGTAAGTTATGGAGAGCAAATAAAGCCCTTATGCAAATTAGTTTAGAATTGAGACCATCTGATTGGTTGATGCAATTGTCATTCAAAATAAGCCATTCTGATTGGTTTATATACTGTCAGTCAACAGTTTTCTATTTTACAACTTTTGCTGGGACTATCATGCATTAGTCTTCAACCAGCAAGACAATTGGTCAAGAATGCTCTTGTTATCAACTATCTGTGGCTGGTTCTGCAGGTGTTCAATTAAACTAGGGTTAGGAAAGACCTCAGTAAGTTATGGAGAGCAAATAAAGCCCTTATGCAAATTAGTTTAGAATTGAGACCATCTGATTGGTTAATGCAATTGTCATTCTGATTGGTTTATGTACTGTCAGTCAACAGTTCTCTATTTTACAACTTTTGCTGGGACTATCATGCATTAGTCTTTAACCAGCAAGACATTTGGTCAAGAATGCTCTTGTTATCAACTATCTGTGGCTGGTTTTATAGGTTTTCAATTAAACTAGGGTTAGGAAGGACCTCAGTAAGTTATGGAGAGCAAATAAAGCCCTTATGCAAATTAGTTCAGAATTCAGATCATCTGATTAGTTGATGGAACTGTCATTCAAAATAAGCCATTCTGATTGGTTTATATACTGTCAGTCAACAGTTTTCTATTTTACAACTTTTGCTGGGACTATCATGCATTAGTCTTCAACCAGAAAGACAATTGGTCAAGAATGCTCTTGTTATCAACTATCTGTGGCTGGTTCTGCAGGTGTTCAATTAGACTAGGATGAGGAAGGACCTCAGTAAGTTATGAAGAGCAAATAAAGCCCTTATGCAAATTGATTCAGAATTGAGATCATATGATTGGTTGATGCAACTGTCATTCAAAATAAGCCATTCTGATTGGTTTATGTACTGTCAGTCAACAGTTTTCTATTTTACAACTTTTGCTGGGACTATCATGCATTAGTCTTCAACCAGCAAGACAATTGGTCAAGAATGCTCTTGTTATCAACTATCTGTGGCTGGTTTGGTAGGTTTTCAATTAAACTAGGGTTAGGAAATACCTCAGTAAGTTATGGAGAGCAAATAAATCCCTTATGCAAATTAGTTTAGAATTGAGACCATCTGATTGGTTGATGCAATTGTCATTCAAAATAAGCCATTCTGATTGGTTTATGTACTGTCAGTGAACAGTTCTCTATTTTACAACTTTTGCTGGGACTATCATGCATTAGTCTTCAACCAGCAAGACAATTGGTCAAGAATGCTCTTGTTATCAACTATCTGTGGCTGGTTCTGCAGGTGTTCAATTAAACTAGGGTTAGGAAAGACCTCAGTACATTATGGAGAGCAAATAAAGCCCTTATGTAAATTAGTTTAGAATTGAGACCATCTGATTGGTTGATGCAATTGTCATTCAAAATAAGCCATTCTGATTGGTTTATGTACTGTCAGTCAACAGTTCTCTATTTTACAACTTTTGCTGGGACTATCATGCGTTAGTCTTCAACCAGCAAGACAATTGGTCAAGAATGCTCTTGTTATCAACTATCTGTGGCTGGTTTTATAGGTTTTTAATTAAACTAGGGTTAGGAAGGACCTCAGTAAGTTATGGAGAGCAAATAAAGCCCTTATGCAAATTTGTTTAGAATTGAGACCATCTGATTGGTTGATGCAATTGTCATTCAAAATACACCATTCTGATTGGTTTATGTACTGTCAGTCAACAGTTCTCTATTTTACAACTTTTGCTGGGACTATCATGCATTAGTCTTCAACCAGCAAGACAATTGGTCAAAAATGCTCTTGTTATCAACTATCTGTGGCTGATTTTGTAGGTTTTCAATTAAACTAGGGTTAGGAAGGACCTCAGTAAGTTATGGAGAGCAAATAAAGCCCTTATGCAAATTAGTTTAGAATTAAGACCATCTGATTGGTTGATGCAATTGTCATTCAAAATAAGCCATTCTGATTGGTTTATGTACTGTCAGTGAACAGTTCTCTATTTTACAACTTTTGCTGGGACTATCATGCCTTAGTCTTCAACCAGCAAGACATTTGGTCAAGAATGCTCTTGTTATCAACTATATGTGGCTGGTTTTGTAGGTGTTCAATTAGACTAGGGTGAGGAAGGACCTCAGTAAGTTATGAAGAGCAAATAAAGCCCTTATGCAAATTGGTTCAGAATTGAGATCATATGATTGGTTGATGCAACTGTCATTCAAAATAAGCCATTCTGATTGGTTTATGTACTGTCAGTCAACAGTTTTCTATTTTACAACTTTTGCTGGGACTATCATGCATTAGTCTTCAACCAGCAAGACAATTGGTCAAGAATGCTCTTGTTATCAACTATCTGTGGCTGGTTTGGTAGGTTTTCAATTAACCTAGGGTTAGGAAAGACCTCAGTAAGTTATGGAGAGCAAATAAAGCCCTTATGCAAATTAGTTTAGAATTGAGACCATCTGATTGGTTGATGCAATTGTCATTCAAAATAAGCCATTCTGATTGGTTTATGTGCTGTCAGTCAACAATTTTCTATTTTATAACTTTTGCTGGGACCATCATGCAATAGTCTTCTACCAGCAAGACAATTGGTCAAGAATGTAGTCAACAGTTTTCTATTTTACAACTTTTGCTGGCACCATCACGCAATAGCCTTCAACCAACAAGACAATTGGTCAAGAATGTTCTTGTTATCAACTATCTGTGGCTGGTTCTGCAGGTGTTCAATTAGACTAGGGTGAGGAAGGACCTCAGTAAGTTATGAAGAGCAAATAAAGCCATTATGCAAATTAGTTCAGAATTGAGACCATCTGATTGGTTGATGCAACTGTCATTCAAAATAAGCCATTCTGATTGGTTTATGTACCATCAGTCAACAGTTTCCTATTTTACAACGTTTGCTGGGACCATCATGCAATAGTCTTCAACCAGCAAGACAATTGGTCAATAATGTTCTTGTTATCAACTATCTGTGGCTTGTTCTGCAGTTGTTCAATTAGAATAGGGTGAGGAAGGACATCAGTAAGTTATAAAGAGCAAATAAAGCCCTTATGCAAATTAGTTCAGAATTGAGATCATATGATTGGTTGATGCAACTGTCATTCAAAATAAGCCATTCTGATTGGTTTATATACTGTCAGTCAACAGTTTTCTATTTTACAACTTTTGCTGGGACTATCATGCATTAGTCTTCAACCAGCAAGACAATTGGTCAAGAATGCTCTTGTTATCAACTATCTGTGGCTGGTTTGGTAGGTTTTCAATTAAACTAGGGTTAGGAAAGACCTCAGTAAGTTATGGAGAGCAAATAAAGCCCTTATGCAAATTAGTTTAGAATTGAGACCATCTGATTGGTTGATGCAATTGTCATTCAAAATAAGCCATTCTGATTGGTTTATGTGCTGTCAGTCAACAGTTTTCTATTTTATAACTTTTGCTGGGACCATCATGCAATAGTCTTCTACCAGCAAGACAATTGGTCAAGAATGTATTGGTCAAGAATGTAGTCAACAGTTTTCTATTTTACAACTTTTGCTGGCACCATCACGCAATAGCCTTCAACCAGCAAGACAATTGGTCAAGAATGTTCTTGTTATCAACTATCTGTGGCTGGTTCTGCAGGTGTTCAATTAGACTAGGGTGAGGAAGGACCTCAGTAAGTTATGAAGAGCAAATAAAGCCATTATGCAAATTAGTTTAGAATTAAGACCATCTGATTGGTTGATGCAATTGTCATTCAAAATAAGCCATTCTGATTGGTTTATGTACTGTCAGTCAACAGTTCTCTATTTTACAACTTTTGCTGGGACTATCATGCATTAGTCTTCAACCAGCAAGACAATTGGTCAAGAATGCTCTTGTTATCAACTATCTGTGGCTGGTTCTGCAGGTGTTCAATTAAACTAGGGTGAGGAAGGACCTCAGTAAGTTATGAAGAGCAAATAAAGCCCTTATGCAAATTGGTTCAGAATTGAGATCATATGATTGGTTGATGCAACTGTCATTTAAAATAAGCCATTCTGATTGGTTTATGTACTGTCAGTCAACAGTTTTCTATTTTACAACTTTTGCTGGGACTATCATGCATTAGTCTTCAACCAGCAAGACAATTGGTCAAGAATGCTCTTGTTATCAACTATCTGTGGCTGGTTTGGTAGGTTTTCAATTAAACTAGGGTTAGGAAAGACCTCAGTAAGTTATGGAGAGCAAATAAAGCCCTTATGCAAATTAGTTTCGAATTGAGACCATCTGATTGGTTGATGCAATTGTCATTCAAAATAAGCCATTCTGATTGGTTTATATACTGTCAGTCAACAGTTTTCTATTTTACAACTTTTGCTGGGACTATCATGCATTAGTCTTCAACCAGCAAGACAATTGGTCAAGAATGCTCTTGTTATCTACTATCTGTGGCTGGTTCTGCAGGTGTTCAATTAAACTAGGGTTAGGAAAGACCTCAGTAAGTTATGGAGAGCAAATAAAGCCCTTATGCAAATTAGTTTAGAATTGAGACCATCTGATTGGTTAATGCAATTGTCATTCTGATTGGTTTATGTACTGTCAGTCAACAGTTCTCTATTTTACAACTTTTGCTGGGACTATCATGCATTAGTCTTTAACCAGCAAGACATTTGGTCAAGAATGCTCTTGTTATCAACTATCTGTGGCTGGTTTTATAGGTTTTCAATTAAACTAGGGTTAGGAAGGACCTCAGTAAGTTATGGAGAGCAAATAAAGCCCTTATGCAAATTAGTTCAGAATTCAGATCATCTGATTGGTTGATGGAACTGTCATTCAAAATAAGCCATTCTGGTTGGTTTATATACAGTCAGTCAACAGTTTTCTATTTTACAACTTTTGCTGGGACTATCATGCATTAGTCTTCAACCAGAAAGACAATTGGTCAAGAATGCTCTTGTTATCAACTATCTGTGGCTGGTTCTGCAGGTGTTCAATTAGACTAGGGTGAGGAAGGACCTCAGTAAGTTATGAAGAGCAAATAAAGCCCTTATGCAAATTGATTCAGAATTGAGATCATATGATTGGTTGATGCAACTGTCATTCAAAATAAGCCATTCTGATTGGTTTATGTACTGTCAGTCAACAGTTTTCTATTTTACAACTTTTGCTGGGACTATCATGCATTAGTCTTCAACCAGCAAGACAATTGGTCAAGAATGCTCTTGTTATCAACTATCTGTGGCTGGTTTGGTAGGTTTTCAATTAAACTAGGGTTAGGAAATACCTCAGAAAGTTATGGAGAGCAAATAAATCCCTTATGCAAATTAGTTTAGAATTGAGACCATCTGATTGGTTGATGCAATTGTCATTCAAAATAAGCCATTCTGATTGGTTTATGAGCTGTCAGTCAACAGTTTTCTATTTTATAACTTTTGCTGGGACCATCATGCAATAGTCTTCTACCAGCAAGACAATTGGTCAAGAATGTTCTTGTTATCAACTATCTGTGGCTGGTTCTGCAGGTGTTCAATTAGACTAGGGTGAGGAAGGACCTCAGTAAGTTATGAATAGCAAATAAAGCCATTATGCAAATTAGTTCAGAATTGAGACCATCTGATTGGTTGATGCAACTGTCATTCAAAATAAGCCATTCTGATTGGTTTATGTACCATCAGTCAACAGTTTCCTATTTTACAACATTTGCTGGGACCATCATGCAATAGTCTTCAACCAGCAAGACAATTGGTCAATAATGTTCTGGTTATCAACTATCTGTGGCTTGTTCTGCAGTTGTTCAATTAGAATAGGGTGAGGAAGGACCTCAGTAAGTTCTAAAGAGCAAATAAAGCCCTTATGCAAATTAGTTCAGAATTGAGACCATCTGATTGGTTGATGCAATTGTCATTCAAAATAAGCCATTCTGATTGGTTTATGTGCTGTCAGTCAACAGTTTTCTATTTTATAACTTTTGCTGGGACCATCATGCAATAGTCTTCTACCAGCAAGACAATTGGTCAAGAATGTAGTCAACAGTTTTCTATTTTCCAACTTTTGCTGGCACCATCACGCAATAGCCTTCAACCAGCAAGACAATTGGTCAAGAATGTTCTTGTTATCAACTATCTGTGGCTGGTTCTGCAGGTGTTCAATTAGACTAGGGTGAGGAAGGACCTCAGTAAGTTATGAAGAGCAAATAAAGCCATTATGCAAATTAGTTCAGAATTGAGACCATCTGATTGGTTGATGCAACTGTCATTCAAAATAAGCCATTCTGATTGGTTTATGTACTGTCAGTCAACAGTTCTCTATTTTACAACTTTTGCTGGGACTATCGTGCATTAGTCTTCAACCAGCAAGACAATTGGTCAAGAATGCTCTTGTTATCAACTATCTGTGGCTGGTTCAGCAGGTGTTCAATTAAACTAGGGTTAGGAAAGACCTCAGTAAGTTATGGAGAGCAAATAAAGCCCTTATGCAAATTAGTTTAGAATTGAGACCATCTGATTGGTTGATGCAATTGTCATTCAAAATAAGCCATTCTGATTGGTTTATGTGCTGTCAGTTAACAGTTTTCTATTTTATAACTTTTGCTGGGACCATCATGCAATAGTCTTCAACCAGCAAGACAATTGGTCAAGAATGTAGTCAACAGTTTTCTATTTTACAACTTTTGCTGGCACCATTACGCAATAGCCTTCAACCAGCAAGACAATTGGTCAAGAATGCTCTTGTTATCAACTATCTGTGGCTGGTTTTGTAGGTTTTCAATTAAACTAGGGTTAGGAAGGACCTCAGTAAGTTATAAAAAGCAAATAAAGCCCTTATGCAAATTAGTTCAGAATTGAGACCATCTGATTGGTTGATGCAACTGTCATTCAAAATAAGCCATTCTGATTGGTTTATGTACTGTCAGATAACAGTTCTCTATTTTACAACTTTTGCTGGGACTATCAAGCATTAGTCTTCAACCAGCAAGACAATTGGTCAAGAATGCTCTTGTTATCAACTATCTGTGGCTAGTTTTGTAGGTTTTCAATTAAACTAGGGTTAGGAAGGACCTCAGTAAGTTATGGAGAGCAAATAAAGCCCTTATGCAAATTAGTTCAGAATTGAGATCATCTGATTGGTTGATGCAACTGTCATTCAAAATAAGCCATTCTGATTGGTTTATATACTTTCAGTCAACAGTTTTCTATTTTACAACTTTTGCTGGGACTATCATGCATTAGTCTTCAACCAGCAAGACAATTGGTCAAGAATGCTCTTGTTATCAACTATCTGTGGCTGGTTCTGCAGGTGTTCTATTAGACTAGGGTGAGGAAGGACCTCAGTAAGTTATGAAGAGCAAATAAAGCCCTTATGCAAATTAGTTCAGAATTGAGATCATATGATTGGTTGATGCAACTGTCATTCAAAATAAGCCATTCTGATTGGTTTATGTACTGTCAGTCAACAGTTTTCTATTTTACAACTTTTGCTGGGACTACCATGCATTAGTCTTCAACCAGCAAGACAATTGGTCAAGAATGCTCTTGTTATCAACTATCTGTGGCTGGTTTTGTAGGTTTTCAATTAAACTAGGGTTAGGAAAGACCTCAGTAAGTTATGGAGAGCAAATAAAGCCCTTATGCAAATTAGTTTAGAATTGAGACCATCTGATTGGTTGATGCAATTGTCATTCAAAATAAGCCATTCTGATTGGTTTATGTGCTGTCAGTCAACAGTTTTCTATTTTATAACTTTTGCTGGGACCATCATGCAATATTCTTCAACCAGCAAGACAATTGGTCAAGAATGTAGTCAACAGTTTTCTATTTTACAACTTTTGCTGGCACCATCACGCAATAGCCTTCAACCAGCAAGACAATTGGTCAAGAATGCTGTTGTTATCAACTATCTGTGGCTGGTTTTATAGGTTTTCAATTAAACTAGGGTTAGGAAGGACCTCAGTAAGTTATGGAGAGCAAATAAAGCCCTTATGCAAATTAGTTTAGAATTGAGACCATCTGATTGGTTGATGCAATTGTCATTCAAAATACACCATTCTGATTGGTTTATGTACTGTCAGTCAACAGTTCTCTATTTTACAACTTTTGCTGGGACTATCATGCATTAGTCTTCAACCAGCAAGACAATTGGTCAAGAATGCTCTTGTTATCAACTATCTGTGGCTGGTTTTGTAGGTTTTCAATTAAACTAGGGTTAGGAAGGACCTCAGTAAGTTATGGAGAGCAAATAAAGCCCTTATGCAAATTAGTTTAGAATTAAGACCATCTGATTGGTTGATGCAATTGTCATTCAAAATAAGCCATTCTGATTGGTTTATGTACTGTCAGTCAACAGTTTTCTATTTTACAACTTTTGCTGGGACTACCATGCATTAGTCTTCAACCAGCAAGACAATTGGTCAAGAATGCTCTTGTTATCAACTATCTGTGGCTGGTTTTGTAGGTTTTCAATTAAACTAGGGTTAGGAAAGACCTCAGTAAGTTATGGAGAGCAAATAAAGCTCTTATGCAAATTAGTTTAGAATTGAGACCATCTGATTGGTTGATGCAATTGTCATTCAAAATAAGCCATTCTGATTGGTTTATGTGCTGTCAGTCAACAGTTTTCTATTTTATAACTTTTGCTGGGACCATCATGCAATATTCTTCAACCAGCAAGACAATTGGTCAAGAATGTAGTCAACAGTTTTCTATTTTACAACTTTTGCTGGCACCATCACGCAATAGCCTTCAACCAGCAAGACAATTGGTCAAGAATGCTGTTGTTATCAACTATCTGTGGCTGGTTTTATAGGTTTTCAATTAAACTAGGGTTAGGAAGGAACTCAGTAAGTTATGGAGAGCAAATAAAGCCCTTATGCAAATTAGTTTAGAATTGAGACCATCTGATTGGTTGATGCAATTGTCATTCAAAATACACCATTCTGATTGGTTTATGTACTGTCAGTCAACAGTTCTCTATTTTACAACTTTTGCTGGGACTATCATGCATTAGTCTTCAACCAGCAAGACAATTGGTCAAGAATGCTCTTGTTATCAACTATCTGTGGCTGGTTTTGTAGGTTTTCAATTAAACTAGGGTTAGGAAGGACCTCAGTAAGTTATGGAGAGCAAATAAAGCCCTTATGCAAATTAGTTTAGAATTAAGACCATCTGATTGGTTGATGCAATTGTCATTCAAAATAAGCCATTCTGATTGGTTTATGTAATGTCAGTCAACAGTTCTCTATTTTACAATTTTTGCTGGGACTATCACGCATTAGTCTTCAACCAGCAAGACATTTGGTCAAGAATGCTCTTGTTATCAACTATCTGTGGCTGGTTTTGTAGGTTTTCAATTAGACTAGGGTTAGGAAGGACCTCAGTAAGTTATGGAGAGCAAATAAAGCCCTTATGCAAATTAGTTCAGAATTGAGATCATCTGATTGGTTGATGCAACTGTCATTCAAAATAAGCCATTCTGATTGGTTTATATACTGTCAGTCAACAGTTTTCTATTTTACAACTTTTGCTGGGACTATCATGCATTAGTCTTCAACCAGCAAGACAATTGGTCAAGAATGCTCTTGTTATCAACTATCTGTGGCTGGTTCTGCAGGTGTTCAATTAAACTAGGGTTAGGAAGGACCTCAGTAAGTTATGGAGAGCAAATAAAGCCCCTATGCAAATTAGTTTAGAATTGAGACCATCTGATTGGTTGATGCAATTGTCATTCAAAATACACCATTCTGATTGGTTTATGTACTGTCAGTCAACAGTTCTCTATTTTACAACTTTTGCTGGGACTATCATGCATTAATCTTCAACCAGCAAGACAATTGGTCAAGAATGCTCTTGTTATTAACTTTCTGTGGCTGGTTTTGTAGGTTTTCAATTAAACTAGGGTTAGGAAGGACCTCAGTAAGTTATGGAGAGCAAATAAAGCCCTTATGCAAATTAGTTCAGAATTGAGACCATCTGATTGGTTGATGCAATTGTCATTCAAAATAAGCCATTCTGATTGGTTTATGTACTGTCAGTCAACAGTTCTCTATTTCACAACTTTTGCTGGGACTATCATGCATTAGTCTTCAACCAGCAAGACATTTGGTCAAGAATGCTCTTGTTATCAACTATCTGTGGCTGGTTTTGTAGGTTTTCAATTAAACTAGGGTTAGGAAGGACCTCAGTAAGTTATGGAGAGCAAATAAAGCCCTTATGCAAATTAGTTCAGAATTGAGATCATCTGATTGGTTGATGCAACTGTCATTCAAAATAAGCCATTCTGATTGGTTTATATACTGTCAGTCAACAGTTTTCTATTTTACAACTTTTGCTGGGACTATCATGCATTAGTCTTCAACCAGCAAGACAATTGGTCAAGAATGTAGTCAACAGTTTTCTATTTTACAACTTTTGCTGGCACCATCACGCAATAGCCTTCAACCAGCAAGACAATTGGTCAAGAATGCTCTTGTTATCAACTATCTGTGGCTGGTTTTATAGGTTTTCAATTAAACTAGGGTTAGGAAGGACCTCAGTAAGTTATGGAGAGCAAATAAAGCCCTTATGCAAATTAGTTTAGAATTGAGACCATCTGATTGGTTGATGCAATTGTCATTCAAAATAAGCCATTCTGATTGGTTTATGTACTGTCAGTCAACAGTTCTCTATTTTACAACTTTTGCTGGGACTATCATGCATTAGTCTTCAACCAGCAAGACATTTGGTTAAGAATGCTCTTGTTATCAACTATCTGTGGCTGGTTTTGTAAGTTTTCAATTAAACTAGGGTTAGGAAGGACCTCAGTAAGTTATGGAGAGCAAATAAAGCCCTTATGCAAATTAGTTCAGAATTGAGATCATCTGATTGGTTGATGCAACTGTCATCCAAAATAAGCCATTCTGATTGGTTTATGTATTGTCAGTCAACAGTTTTCTATTTTACAACTTTTGCTGGGACTATCATGCATTAGTCTTCAACCAGCAAGACAATTGGTCAAGAATGCTCTTGTTATCAACTATCTGTGGCTGGTTTGGTAGGTTTTCAATTAAACTAGGGTTAGGAAAGACCTCAGTAAGTTATGGAGAGCAAATAAAGCCCTTATGCAAATTAGTTTAGAATTGAGACCATCTGATTGGTTGATGCAATTGTCATTCAAAATAAGCCATTCTGATTGGTTTATGTGCTGTCAGTCAACAGTTTTCTATTTTATAACTATTGCTGGGACCATCATGCAATAGTCTTCTACCGGCAAGACAATTGGTCAAGAATGTAGTCAACAGTTTTCTATTTTACAACTTTTGCTGGCACCATCACGCTATAGCCTTCAACCAGCAAGACAATTGGTCAAGAATGTTCTTGTTATCAACTATCTGTGGATGGTTCTGCAGGTGTTCAATTAGACTAGGGTGAGTAAGGACCTCAGTAAGTTATGAAGAGCAAATAAAGCCATTATGCAAATTAGTTCAGAATTGAGACCATCTGATTGGTTGATGCAACTGTCATTCAAAATAAGCCATTCTGATTGGTTTATGTACCATCAGTCAACAGTTTCCTATTTTACAACGTTTGCTTGGACCATCATGCAATAGTCTTCAACCAGCAAGACAATTGGTCAATAATGTTCTTGTTATCAACTATCTGTGGCTGGTTCTGCAGTTGTTCAATTAGAATAGGGTGAGGAAGGACCTCAGTAAGTTATAAAAAGCAAATAAAGCCCTTATGCAAATTAGTTTAGAATTGAGACCATCTGATTGGTTGATGCAATTGTCATTCAAAATAAGCCATTCTGATTGGTTTATGTGCTGTCAGTCAACAGTTTTCTATTTGATAACTTTTGCTGGGACTATCATGCATTAGTCTTCAACCAGCAAGACAATTGGTCAAGAATGCTCTTGTTATCATCTATCTGTGGCTGGTTCTGCAGGTGTTCAATTAAACTAGGGTTAGGAAAGACCTCAGTAAGTTATGGAGAGCAAATAAAGCCCTTATGCAAATTAGTTCAGAATTGAGATCATATGATTGGTTGATGCAACTGTCATTCAAAATAAGCCATTCTGATTGGTTTATATACTGTCAGTCAACAGTTTTCTATTTTACAACTTTTGCTGGGACTATCATGCATTAGTCTTCAACCAGCAAGACAATTGGTCAAGAATGCTCTTGTTATCAACTATCTGTGGCTGGTTCTGCAGGTGTTCAATTAAACTAGGGTTAGGAAAGACCTCAGTAAGTTATGGAGAGCAAATAAAGCCCTTATGCAAATTAGTTCAGAATTGAGATCATCTGATTGGTTGATGCAACTGTCATTCAAAATAAGCCATTCTGATTGGTTTATATACTGTCAGTCAACAGTTTTCTATTTTACAACTTTTGCTGGGACTATCATGCATTAGTCTTCAACCAGCAAGACAATTGGTCAAGAATGCTCTTGTTATCAACTATCTGTGGCTGGTTTTGTAGGTTTTCAATTAGACTAGGGTTAGGAAAGACCTCAGTAAGTTATGGAGAGCAAATAAAGCCCTTATGCAAATTAGTTCAGAATTGAGATCATCTGATTGGTTGATGCAATTGTCATTCAAAATAAGCCATTCTGATTGGTTTATGTGCTGTCAGTCAACAGTTTTCTATTTTATAACTTTTGCTGGGACCATCATGCAATATTCTTCAACCAGCAAGACAATTGGTCAAGAATGTAGTCAACAGTTTTCTATTTTACAACTTTTGCTGGCACCATCACGCAATAGCCTTCAACCAGCAAGACAATTGGTCAAGACTGCTGTTGTTATCAACTATCTGTGGCTGGTTTTATAGGTTTTCAATTAAACTAGGGTTAGGAAGGACCTCAGTAAGTTATGGAGAGCAAATAAAGCCCTTATGCAAATTAGTTTAGAATTGAGACCATCTGATTGGTTGATGCAATTGTCATTCAAAATAAGCCATTCTGATTGGTTTATGTACTGTCAGTCAACAGTTCTCTATTTTACAACTTTTGCTGGGACTATCATGCATTAGTCTTCAACCAGCAAGACATTTGGTTAAGAATGCTCTTGTTATCAACTATCTGTGGCTGGTTTTGTAAGTTTTCAATTAAACTAGGGTTAGGAAGGACCTCAGTAAGTTATGGAGAGCAAATAAAGCCCTTATGCAAATTAGTTCAGAATTGAGATCATCTGATTGGTTGATGCAACTGTCATCCAAAATAAGCCATTCTGATTGGTTTATGTATTGTCAGTCAACAGTTTTCTATTTTACAACTTTTGCTGGGACTATCATGCATTAGTCTTCAACCAGCAAGACAATTGGTCAAGAATGCTCTTGTTATCAACTATCTGTGGCTGGTTTGGTAGGTTTTCAATTAAACTAGGGTTAGGAAAGACCTCAGTAAGTTATGGAGAGCAAATAAAGCCCTTATGCAAATTAGTTCAGAATTGAGATCATCTGATTGGTTGATGCAACTGCCATTCAAAATAAGCCATTCTGATTGGTTTATATACTGTCAGTCAACAGTTTTCTATTTTACAACTTTTGCTGGGACTATCATGCATTAGTCTTCAACCAGCAAGACAATTGGTCAAGAATGCTCTTGTTATCAACTATCTGTGGCTGGTTTTGTAGGTTTTCAATTAGACTAGGGTTAGGAAAGACCTCAGTAAGTTATGGAGAGCAAATAAAGCCCTTATGCAAATTAGTTTAGAATTGAGACCATCTGATTGGTTGATGCAATTGTCATTCAAAATAAGCCATTCTGATTGGTTTATGTGCTGTCAGTCAACAGTTTTCTATTTTATAACTTTTGCTGGGACCATCATGCAATATTCTTCAACCAGCAAGACAATTGGTCAAGAATGTAGTCAACAGTTTTCTATTTTACAACTTTTGCTGGCACCATCACACAATAGCCTTCAACCAGCAAGACAATTGGTCAAGACTGCTGTTGTTATCAACTATCTGTGGCTGGTTTTATAGGTTTTCAATTAAACTAGGGTTAGGAAGGACCTCAGTAAGTTATGGAGAGCAAATAAAGCCCTTATGCAAATTAGTTTAGAATTGAGACCATCTGATTGGTTGATGCAATTGTCATTCAAAATACACCATTCTGATTGGTTTATGTACTGTCAGTCAACAGTTCTCTATTTTACAACTTTTGCTGGGACTATCATGCATTAGTCTTCAACCAGCAAGACAATTGGTCAAGAATGCTCTTGTTATCAACTATCTGTGGCTGGTTTTGTAGGTTTTCAATTAAACTAGGGTTAGGAAGGACCTCAGTAAGTTATGGAGAGCAAATAAAGCCCTTATGCAAATTAGTTTAGAATTAAGATCATATAATTGGTTGATGCAATTGTCATTCAAAATAAGCCATTCTGATTGGTTTATGTACTGTCAGTCAACAGTTTTCTATTTTATAACTTTTGCTGGGACCATCATGCAATAGTCTTCAACCAGCAAGACAATTGGGTACTTGTGTATTTTGACGGCGCCCATGAAATCGGCCGAAAATCGGCCGAAAATCGGCCGCAAATCGCATGGAAAAATCGGATGCGATTTTGCGGCCGATTTTGCGGCCGATTTTCGGCCGATTTTCGACCGATTTTTCACTTTTTCCGGCCAATTTGTATGCTGTTCCATTATTGCACACCTTGCACACCCCCGAATACCATCGTAGTGCATCGCATGCAATATAGTGGCATGTGATGCATGCCATGTGATGCATGTGAAGCGATTCGATTTCTAATTGTACAATCACCCTGATGGGTGCTTACAATGTTAAATGCACCGCCATTGTTAACGCCACCCCCACTATCAATGCCAACCCGAAGCGTGGCGAGCGTAGCGAGCCCGCGAGGGGCGGCGGTACGCGTCCTCCGACCTTTTCATACCCCCACTATCCACGTCGGCGTGGAGTTGATTTTAGATAGTGTGGCGAGCGCAGCGAGCCACCGAGCCCGAAGCGTGGCGAGCGCAGCGAGCCCCGCGAGGGGACGCGGAATACATGTAAAGTAATCCGCGTCCCCTCGCGGGGCTCGCTGCGCTCGCCACGCTTCGGGCTCGGTGGCTCGCTGCGCTCGCCACACTATCTAAAATCAACTCCACGCCGACGTGGATAGTGGGGGTAAGAAAAGGTCGGAGGACACGTACCGCCGCCCCTCGCGGGCTCGCTGCGCTCGCCACGCTTCGGGTTGGCGTTGATAGTGGGGGTGGCGTTAACAATGGGGGTGCATTTAACATTGCGAATCACATCGCATCGCATGCCACTTGCTGGCATGCGTTGCTATGCGATATTTAATTGTACAATCAGGGGCATTTTCCCGAAAATCACATCGCATACCATCGCATAGTACCTGGGGGTGTGCAAGGATGGAATAACATGCAAATCATCAGGAAATGGCCGAAAATCGGCAAAAAATCGGCCGAAAATCGGGCGCAAATCGGACGCAAATCGGACGCAAAATCGCATCGCAGATCAAATCGGCCAAAAATCGGCAGAAAATCGGCCGCAAATCGGCCGATAAATCGGATGCGATATCGGATGCGATTTGGATGAAATCGGGCGCCGTTATAATACATAAGTACCGACAATTGGTCAAGAATGTAGTCAACAGTTTTCTATTTTACAAATTTTGCTGGCACCATCACGCAATAGCCTTCAAACAGCAAGACAATTGGTCAAGAATGTTCATGTTATCAACTATCTGTGGCTGGTTCTGCAGGTGTTCAATTAGACTAGGGTGAGGAAGGACCTCAGTAAGTTATGAAGAGCAAATAAAGCCATTATGCAAATTAGTTCAGAATTGAGACCATCTGATTGGTTGATGCAACTGTCATTCAAAATAAGCCATTCTGATTGGTTTATGTACCATCAGTCAACAGTTTCCTATTTTACAACGTTTGCTGGGACCATCATGCAATAGTCTTCAACCAGCAAGACAATTGGTCAATAATGTTCTTGTTAGCAACTATCTGTGGCTGGTTCGGTACTTGTTTCCTAGAACGGCCACAACGATTTAGATCGTTGTGGTCGTAAGATAAAAAATTGGATCGATCGCATCGCATGCGATTTGGTCGCATACGATGCGACCGATCCGATCGACCGATTTTTCACCCGATTTTTTTTTTTTTTCACCTGATTATTTTCAATTGCCCCCACAAATGTTACTAAGTGGGCTAGACCCCACGATAGACGTCAACCCGAAGCGTGGCGAGCGCAGCGAGCCCGCGAGGGGCGGCGGTGCGCGTCCTCCGACCTTTTCATTCCCCTACTATCCACTAGGGCGTGGAGTGAGAATAGAATAGTGTGGCGAGCGCAGCGAGCCACCGAGCCCGAAGCGTGGCGAGCGCAGCGAGCCCCGCGAGGGGACGCGTCTAACTTCACAGGTATACGCGTCCCCTCGCGGGGCGCGCTGCGCTCGCCACGCTTCGGGCTCGGTGGCTCGCTGCGCTCGCCACACTATTCTATTCTCACTCCACGCCCTAGTGGATAGTAGGGGAATGAAAAGGTCGGAGGACGCGCACCGCCGCCCCTCGCGGGCTCGCTGCGCTCGCCACGCTTCGGGTTGACGTCTATCGTGGGGTCATGGCGGGCACATAAAAAATGTGAAATGGTTCATATTGGCCCATTTCACCTTTTTTAACATTTTTCCCTATGTGAGATGGACTTAATCAAGTCCATCTCATCTTGTGCCATTATAATGGCACAAGACCGACAAGATCCTCCCGATTTCAATGTTAAAAGATTTTTTAACATTGAAGTCTATGGAAAAATCGGGTCAATCGGTCGGTCGCATCGCGGCCGATTTTAATTGGTCGCGACCGACCGATTGACCCGATTTCTGTCAATCAAAGTGAAAAAAGTGTAAAAAATCGGCCACATCGTGAGGATCGTGTCCCTTAATTAAGAGCCACGATCACTCACGATTGTGGCCGTTCTAGGAAACAAGTACCGCTGGTTCTGCAGGTGTTCAATTAGAATAGGGTGAGGAAGGACCTCAGTAAGTTATGAAGAGCAAATAAAGAACTTATGCAAATTAGTTCAGAATTGAGACAATCTGATTGGTTGATGCAACTGTCATTCAAAATAAGCCATTCTGATTGGTTTATGTACTGTGAGTCAACAGTTCTCTATTTTACATCTTTTGCTGGGACTATCATGCATTAATCTTCAACCAGCAAGACAATTGGTCAAGAATGCTCTTGTTATCAACTATCTGTGGCTGGATTTATAGGTTTTCAATTAAACTAGGGTTAGGAAGGACCTCAGTAAGTTATGGAGAGCAAATAAAGCCCTTATGCAAATTAGTTTAGAATTGAGACCATCTGATTGGTTGATGCAATTGTCATTCAAAATAAGCCATTCTGATTGGTTTATGTACTGTCAGTCAACAGTTCTTTATTTTACAACTTTTGCTGGCACCATCACGCAATAGCCTTCAAACAGCAAGACAATTGGTCAATAATGTTCTTGTTATCAACTATCTGTGGCTGGTTCTGCAGGTGTTCAATTAGAATAGGGTGAGGAAGGACCTCAGTAAGTTATGAAGAGCAAATAAAGCCCTTATGCAAATTAGTTCAGAATTGAGACCATCTGATTGGTTGATGCAATTGTCATTCAAAATAAGCCATTCTGATTGGTTTATGTACTGTCAGTCAACAGTTCTCTATTTTACAACTTTTGCTGGGACTATCATGCATTAGTCTTCAACCAGCAAGACAATTGGTCAAGAATGCTCTTGTTATCAACTATCTGTGGCTGGTTCTGCAGGTGTTCAATTAAACTAGGGTGAGGAAGGACCTCAGTAAGTTATGAAGAGCAAATAAAGCCCTTATGCAAATTGGTTCAGAATTGAGATCATATGATTGGTTGATGCAACTGTCATTTAAAATAAGCCATTCTGATTGGTTTATGTACTGTCAGTCAACAGTTTTCTATTTTACAACTTTTGCTGGGACTATCATGCATTAGTCTTCAACCAGCAAGACAATTGGTCAAGAATGCTCTTGTTATCAACTATCTGTGGCTGGTTTGGTAGGTTTTCAATTAAACTAGGGTTAGGAAAGACCTCAGTAAGTTATGGAGAGCAAATAAAGCCCTTATGCAAATTAGTTTCGAATTGAGACCATCTGATTGGTTGATGCAATTGTCATTCAAAATAAGCCATTCTGATTGGTTTATATACTGTCAGTCAACAGTTTTCTATTTTACAACTTTTGCTGGGACTATCATGCATTAGTCTTCAACCAGCAAGACAATTGGTCAAGAATGCTCTTGTTATCTACTATCTGTGGCTGGTTCTGCAGGTGTTCAATTAAACTAGGGTTAGGAAAGACCTCAGTAAGTTATGGAGAGCAAATAAAGCCCTTATGCAAATTAGTTTAGAATTGAGACCATCTGATTGGTTAATGCAATTGTCATTCTGATTGGTTTATGTACTGTCAGTCAACAGTTCTCTATTTTACAACTTTTGCTGGGACTATCATGCATTAGTCTTTAACCAGCAAGACATTTGGTCAAGAATGCTCTTGTTATCAACTATCTGTGGCTGGTTTTATAGGTTTTCAATTAAACTAGGGTTAGGAAGGACCTCAGTAAGTTATGGAGAGCAAATAAAGCCCTTATGCAAATTAGTTCAGAATTCAGATCATCTGATTGGTTGATGGAACTGTCATTCAAAATAAGCCATTCTGGTTGGTTTATATACAGTCAGTCAACAGTTTTCTATTTTACAACTTTTGCTGGGACTATCATGCATTAGTCTTCAACCAGAAAGACAATTGGTCAAGAATGCTCTTGTTATCAACTATCTGTGGCTGGTTCTGCAGGTGTTCAATTAGACTAGGGTGAGGAAGGACCTCAGTAAGTTATGAAGAGCAAATAAAGCCCTTATGCAAATTGATTCAGAATTGAGATCATATGATTGGTTGATGCAACTGTCATTCAAAATAAGCCATTCTGATTGGTTTATGTACTGTCAGTCAACAGTTTTCTATTTTACAACTTTTGCTGGGACTATCATGCATTAGTCTTCAACCAGCAAGACAATTGGTCAAGAATGCTCTTGTTATCAACTATCTGTGGCTGGTTTGGTAGGTTTTCAATTAAACTAGGGTTAGGAAATACCTCAGAAAGTTATGGAGAGCAAATAAATCCCTTATGCAAATTAGTTTAGAATTGAGACCATCTGATTGGTTGATGCAATTGTCATTCAAAATAAGCCATTCTGATTGGTTTATGAGCTGTCAGTCAACAGTTTTCTATTTTATAACTTTTGCTGGGACCATCATGCAATAGTCTTCTACCAGCAAGACAATTGGTCAAGAATGTTCTTGTTATCAACTATCTGTGGCTGGTTCTGCAGGTGTTCAATTAGACTAGGGTGAGGAAGGACCTCAGTAAGTTATGAATAGCAAATAAAGCCATTATGCAAATTAGTTCAGAATTGAGACCATCTGATTGGTTGATGCAACTGTCATTCAAAATAAGCCATTCTGATTGGTTTATGTACCATCAGTCAACAGTTTCCTATTTTACAACGTTTGCTGGGACCATCATGCAATAGTCTTCAACCAGCAAGACAATTGGTCAATAATGTTCTGGTTATCAACTATCTGTGGCTTGTTCTGCAGTTGTTCAATTAGAATAGGGTGAGGAAGGACCTCAGTAAGTTCTAAAGAGCAAATAAAGCCCTTATGCAAATTAGTTCAGAATTGAGACCATCTGATTGGTTGATGCAATTGTCATTCAAAATAAGCCATTCTGATTGGTTTATGTGCTGTCAGTCAACAGTTTTCTATTTTATAACTTTTGCTGGGACCATCATGCAATAGTCTTCTACCAGCAAGACAATTGGTCAAGAATGTAGTCAACAGTTTTCTATTTTCCAACTTTTGCTGGCACCATCACGCAATAGCCTTCAACCAGCAAGACAATTGGTCAAGAATGTTCTTGTTATCAACTATCTGTGGCTGGTTCTGCAGGTGTTCAATTAGACTAGGGTGAGGAAGGACCTCAGTAAGTTATGAAGAGCAAATAAAGCCATTATGCAAATTAGTTCAGAATTGAGACCATCTGATTGGTTGATGCAACTGTCATTCAAAATAAGCCATTCTGATTGGTTTATGTACTGTCAGTCAACAGTTCTCTATTTTACAACTTTTGCTGGGACTATCGTGCATTAGTCTTCAACCAGCAAGACAATTGGTCAATAATGTTCTTGTTAGCAACTATCTGTGGCTGGTTCGGTACTTGTTTCCTAGAACGGCCACAACGATTTAGATCGTTGTGGTCGTAAGATAAAAAATTGGATCGATCGCATCGCATGCGATTTGGTCGCATACGATGCGACCGATCCGATCGACCGATTTTTCACCCGATTTTTTTTTTTTTTCACCTGATTATTTTCAATTGCCCCCACAAATGTTACTAAGTGGGCTAGACCCCACGATAGACGTCAACCCGAAGCGTGGCGAGCGCAGCGAGCCCGCGAGGGGCGGCGGTGCGCGTCCTCCGACCTTTTCATTCCCCTACTATCCACTAGGGCGTGGAGTGAGAATAGAATAGTGTGGCGAGCGCAGCGAGCCACCGAGCCCGAAGCGTGGCGAGCGCAGCGAGCCCCGCGAGGGGACGCGTCTAACTTCACAGGTATACGCGTCCCCTCGCGGGGCGCGCTGCGCTCGCCACGCTTCGGGCTCGGTGGCTCGCTGCGCTCGCCACACTATTCTATTCTCACTCCACGCCCTAGTGGATAGTAGGGGAATGAAAAGGTCGGAGGACGCGCACCGCCGCCCCTCGCGGGCTCGCTGCGCTCGCCACGCTTCGGGTTGACGTCTATCGTGGGGTCATGGCGGGCACATAAAAAATGTGAAATGGTTCATATTGGCCCATTTCACCTTTTTTAACATTTTTCCCTATGTGAGATGGACTTAATCAAGTCCATCTCATCTTGTGCCATTATAATGGCACAAGACCGACAAGATCCTCCCGATTTCAATGTTAAAAGATTTTTTAACATTGAAGTCTATGGAAAAATCGGGTCAATCGGTCGGTCGCATCGCGGCCGATTTTAATTGGTCGCGACCGACCGATTGACCCGATTTCTGTCAATCAAAGTGAAAAAAGTGTAAAAAATCGGCCACATCGTGAGGATCGTGTCCCTTAATTAAGAGCCACGATCACTCACGATTGTGGCCGTTCTAGGAAACAAGTACCGCTGGTTCTGCAGGTGTTCAATTAGAATAGGGTGAGGAAGGACCTCAGTAAGTTATGAAGAGCAAATAAAGAACTTATGCAAATTAGTTCAGAATTGAGACAATCTGATTGGTTGATGCAACTGTCATTCAAAATAAGCCATTCTGATTGGTTTATGTACTGTGAGTCAACAGTTCTCTATTTTACATCTTTTGCTGGGACTATCATGCATTAATCTTCAACCAGCAAGACAATTGGTCAAGAATGCTCTTGTTATCAACTATCTGTGGCTGGATTTATAGGTTTTCAATTAAACTAGGGTTAGGAAGGACCTCAGTAAGTTATGGAGAGCAAATAAAGCCCTTATGCAAATTAGTTTAGAATTGAGACCATCTGATTGGTTGATGCAATTGTCATTCAAAATAAGCCATTCTGATTGGTTTATGTACTGTCAGTCAACAGTTCTTTATTTTACAACTTTTGCTGGCACCATCACGCAATAGCCTTCAAACAGCAAGACAATTGGTCAATAATGTTCTTGTTATCAACTATCTGTGGCTGGTTCTGCAGGTGTTCAATTAGAATAGGGTGAGGAAGGACCTCAGTAAGTTATGAAGAGCAAATAAAGCCCTTATGCAAATTAGTTCAGAATTGAGACCATCTGATTGGTTGATGCAATTGTCATTCAAAATAAGCCATTCTGATTGGTTTATGTACTGTCAGTCAACAGTTCTCTATTTTACAACTTTTGCTGGGACTATCATGCATTAGTCTTCAACCAGCAAGACAATTGGTCAAGAATGCTCTTGTTATCAACTATCTGTGGCTGGTTCTGCAGGTGTTCAATTAAACTAGGGTGAGGAAGGACCTCAGTAAGTTATGAAGAGCAAATAAAGCCCTTATGCAAATTGGTTCAGAATTGAGATCATATGATTGGTTGATGCAACTGTCATTTAAAATAAGCCATTCTGATTGGTTTATGTACTGTCAGTCAACAGTTTTCTATTTTACAACTTTTGCTGGGACTATCATGCATTAGTCTTCAACCAGCAAGACAATTGGTCAAGAATGCTCTTGTTATCAACTATCTGTGGCTGGTTTGGTAGGTTTTCAATTAAACTAGGGTTAGGAAAGACCTCAGTAAGTTATGGAGAGCAAATAAAGCCCTTATGCAAATTAGTTTCGAATTGAGACCATCTGATTGGTTGATGCAATTGTCATTCAAAATAAGCCATTCTGATTGGTTTATATACTGTCAGTCAACAGTTTTCTATTTTACAACTTTTGCTGGGACTATCATGCATTAGTCTTCAACCAGCAAGACAATTGGTCAAGAATGCTCTTGTTATCTACTATCTGTGGCTGGTTCTGCAGGTGTTCAATTAAACTAGGGTTAGGAAAGACCTCAGTAAGTTATGGAGAGCAAATAAAGCCCTTATGCAAATTAGTTTAGAATTGAGACCATCTGATTGGTTAATGCAATTGTCATTCTGATTGGTTTATGTACTGTCAGTCAACAGTTCTCTATTTTACAACTTTTGCTGGGACTATCATGCATTAGTCTTTAACCAGCAAGACATTTGGTCAAGAATGCTCTTGTTATCAACTATCTGTGGCTGGTTTTATAGGTTTTCAATTAAACTAGGGTTAGGAAGGACCTCAGTAAGTTATGGAGAGCAAATAAAGCCCTTATGCAAATTAGTTCAGAATTCAGATCATCTGATTGGTTGATGGAACTGTCATTCAAAATAAGCCATTCTGGTTGGTTTATATACAGTCAGTCAACAGTTTTCTATTTTACAACTTTTGCTGGGACTATCATGCATTAGTCTTCAACCAGAAAGACAATTGGTCAAGAATGCTCTTGTTATCAACTATCTGTGGCTGGTTCTGCAGGTGTTCAATTAGACTAGGGTGAGGAAGGACCTCAGTAAGTTATGAAGAGCAAATAAAGCCCTTATGCAAATTGATTCAGAATTGAGATCATATGATTGGTTGATGCAACTGTCATTCAAAATAAGCCATTCTGATTGGTTTATGTACTGTCAGTCAACAGTTTTCTATTTTACAACTTTTGCTGGGACTATCATGCATTAGTCTTCAACCAGCAAGACAATTGGTCAAGAATGCTCTTGTTATCAACTATCTGTGGCTGGTTTGGTAGGTTTTCAATTAAACTAGGGTTAGGAAATACCTCAGAAAGTTATGGAGAGCAAATAAATCCCTTATGCAAATTAGTTTAGAATTGAGACCATCTGATTGGTTGATGCAATTGTCATTCAAAATAAGCCATTCTGATTGGTTTATGAGCTGTCAGTCAACAGTTTTCTATTTTATAACTTTTGCTGGGACCATCATGCAATAGTCTTCTACCAGCAAGACAATTGGTCAAGAATGTTCTTGTTATCAACTATCTGTGGCTGGTTCTGCAGGTGTTCAATTAGACTAGGGTGAGGAAGGACCTCAGTAAGTTATGAATAGCAAATAAAGCCATTATGCAAATTAGTTCAGAATTGAGACCATCTGATTGGTTGATGCAACTGTCATTCAAAATAAGCCATTCTGATTGGTTTATGTACCATCAGTCAACAGTTTCCTATTTTACAACGTTTGCTGGGACCATCATGCAATAGTCTTCAACCAGCAAGACAATTGGTCAATAATGTTCTGGTTATCAACTATCTGTGGCTTGTTCTGCAGTTGTTCAATTAGAATAGGGTGAGGAAGGACCTCAGTAAGTTCTAAAGAGCAAATAAAGCCCTTATGCAAATTAGTTCAGAATTGAGACCATCTGATTGGTTGATGCAATTGTCATTCAAAATAAGCCATTCTGATTGGTTTATGTGCTGTCAGTCAACAGTTTTCTATTTTATAACTTTTGCTGGGACCATCATGCAATAGTCTTCTACCAGCAAGACAATTGGTCAAGAATGTAGTCAACAGTTTTCTATTTTCCAACTTTTGCTGGCACCATCACGCAATAGCCTTCAACCAGCAAGACAATTGGTCAAGAATGTTCTTGTTATCAACTATCTGTGGCTGGTTCTGCAGGTGTTCAATTAGACTAGGGTGAGGAAGGACCTCAGTAAGTTATGAAGAGCAAATAAAGCCATTATGCAAATTAGTTCAGAATTGAGACCATCTGATTGGTTGATGCAACTGTCATTCAAAATAAGCCATTCTGATTGGTTTATGTACTGTCAGTCAACAGTTCTCTATTTTACAACTTTTGCT
This sequence comes from Crinia signifera, assembly GCF_055691185.1. Classification (NCBI taxonomy): domain Eukaryota; kingdom Metazoa; phylum Chordata; class Amphibia; order Anura; family Myobatrachidae; genus Crinia; species Crinia signifera. The sequence continues at coordinate 212,448,115 of NC_139217.1, read as the reverse complement.
GGGACTATCGTGCATTAGTCTTCAACCAGCAAGACAATTGGTCAAGAATGCTCTTGTTATCAACTATCTGTGGCTGGTTCAGCAGGTGTTCAATTAAACTAGGGTTAGGAAAGACCTCAGTAAGTTATGGAGAGCAAATAAAGCCCTTATGCAAATTAGTTTAGAATTGAGACCATCTGATTGGTTGATGCAATTGTCATTCAAAATAAGCCATTCTGATTGGTTTATGTGCTGTCAGTTAACAGTTTTCTATTTTATAACTTTTGCTGGGACCATCATGCAATAGTCTTCAACCAGCAAGACAATTGGTCAAGAATGTAGTCAACAGTTTTCTATTTTACAACTTTTGCTGGCACCATTACGCAATAGCCTTCAACCAGCAAGACAATTGGTCAAGAATGCTCTTGTTATCAACTATCTGTGGCTGGTTTTGTAGGTTTTCAATTAAACTAGGGTTAGGAAGGACCTCAGTAAGTTATAAAAAGCAAATAAAGCCCTTATGCAAATTAGTTCAGAATTGAGACCATCTGATTGGTTGATGCAACTGTCATTCAAAATAAGCCATTCTGATTGGTTTATGTACTGTCAGATAACAGTTCTCTATTTTACAACTTTTGCTGGGACTATCAAGCATTAGTCTTCAACCAGCAAGACAATTGGTCAAGAATGCTCTTGTTATCAACTATCTGTGGCTAGTTTTGTAGGTTTTCAATTAAACTAGGGTTAGGAAGGACCTCAGTAAGTTATGGAGAGCAAATAAAGCCCTTATGCAAATTAGTTCAGAATTGAGATCATCTGATTGGTTGATGCAACTGTCATTCAAAATAAGCCATTCTGATTGGTTTATATACTGTCAGTCAACAGTTTTCTATTTTACAACTTTTGCTGGGACTATCATGCATTAGTCTTCAACCAGCAAGACAATTGGTCAAGAATGCTCTTGTTATCAACTATCTGTGGCTGGTTCTGCAGGTGTTCTATTAGACTAGGGTGAGGAAGGACCTCAGTAAGTTATGAAGAGCAAATAAAGCCCTTATGCAAATTAGTTCAGAATTGAGATCATATGATTGGTTGATGCAACTGTCATTCAAAATAAGCCATTCTGATTGGTTTATGTACTGTCAGTCAACAGTTTTCTATTTTACAACTTTTGCTGGGACTACCATGCATTAGTCTTCAACCAGCAAGACAATTGGTCAAGAATGCTCTTGTTATCAACTATCTGTGGCTGGTTTTGTAGGTTTTCAATTAAACTAGGGTTAGGAAAGACCTCAGTAAGTTATGGAGAGCAAATAAAGCCCTTATGCAAATTAGTTTAGAATTGAGACCATCTGATTGGTTGATGCAATTGTCATTCAAAATAAGCCATTCTGATTGGTTTATGTGCTGTCAGTCAACAGTTTTCTATTTTATAACTTTTGCTGGGACCATCATGCAATATTCTTCAACCAGCAAGACAATTGGTCAAGAATGTAGTCAACAGTTTTCTATTTTACAACTTTTGCTGGCACCATCACGCAATAGCCTTCAACCAGCAAGACAATTGGTCAAGAATGCTGTTGTTATCAACTATCTGTGGCTGGTTTTATAGGTTTTCAATTAAACTAGGGTTAGGAAGGACCTCAGTAAGTTATGGAGAGCAAATAAAGCCCTTATGCAAATTAGTTTAGAATTGAGACCATCTGATTGGTTGATGCAATTGTCATTCAAAATACACCATTCTGATTGGTTTATGTACTGTCAGTCAACAGTTCTCTATTTTACAACTTTTGCTGGGACTATCATGCATTAGTCTTCAACCAGCAAGACAATTGGTCAAGAATGCTCTTGTTATCAACTATCTGTGGCTGGTTTTGTAGGTTTTCAATTAAACTAGGGTTAGGAAGGACCTCAGTAAGTTATGGAGAGCAAATAAAGCCCTTATGCAAATTAGTTTAGAATTAAGACCATCTGATTGGTTGATGCAATTGTCATTCAAAATAAGCCATTCTGATTGGTTTATGTACTGTCAGTCAACAGTTTTCTATTTTACAACTTTTGCTGGGACTACCATGCATTAGTCTTCAACCAGCAAGACAATTGGTCAAGAATGCTCTTGTTATCAACTATCTGTGGCTGGTTTTGTAGGTTTTCAATTAAACTAGGGTTAGGAAAGACCTCAGTAAGTTATGGAGAGCAAATAAAGCTCTTATGCAAATTAGTTTAGAATTGAGACCATCTGATTGGTTGATGCAATTGTCATTCAAAATAAGCCATTCTGATTGGTTTATGTGCTGTCAGTCAACAGTTTTCTATTTTATAACTTTTGCTGGGACCATCATGCAATATTCTTCAACCAGCAAGACAATTGGTCAAGAATGTAGTCAACAGTTTTCTATTTTACAACTTTTGCTGGCACCATCACGCAATAGCCTTCAACCAGCAAGACAATTGGTCAAGAATGCTGTTGTTATCAACTATCTGTGGCTGGTTTTATAGGTTTTCAATTAAACTAGGGTTAGGAAGGAACTCAGTAAGTTATGGAGAGCAAATAAAGCCCTTATGCAAATTAGTTTAGAATTGAGACCATCTGATTGGTTGATGCAATTGTCATTCAAAATACACCATTCTGATTGGTTTATGTACTGTCAGTCAACAGTTCTCTATTTTACAACTTTTGCTGGGACTATCATGCATTAGTCTTCAACCAGCAAGACAATTGGTCAAGAATGCTCTTGTTATCAACTATCTGTGGCTGGTTTTGTAGGTTTTCAATTAAACTAGGGTTAGGAAGGACCTCAGTAAGTTATGGAGAGCAAATAAAGCCCTTATGCAAATTAGTTTAGAATTAAGACCATCTGATTGGTTGATGCAATTGTCATTCAAAATAAGCCATTCTGATTGGTTTATGTAATGTCAGTCAACAGTTCTCTATTTTACAATTTTTGCTGGGACTATCACGCATTAGTCTTCAACCAGCAAGACATTTGGTCAAGAATGCTCTTGTTATCAACTATCTGTGGCTGGTTTTGTAGGTTTTCAATTAGACTAGGGTTAGGAAGGACCTCAGTAAGTTATGGAGAGCAAATAAAGCCCTTATGCAAATTAGTTCAGAATTGAGATCATCTGATTGGTTGATGCAACTGTCATTCAAAATAAGCCATTCTGATTGGTTTATATACTGTCAGTCAACAGTTTTCTATTTTACAACTTTTGCTGGGACTATCATGCATTAGTCTTCAACCAGCAAGACAATTGGTCAAGAATGCTCTTGTTATCAACTATCTGTGGCTGGTTCTGCAGGTGTTCAATTAAACTAGGGTTAGGAAGGACCTCAGTAAGTTATGGAGAGCAAATAAAGCCCCTATGCAAATTAGTTTAGAATTGAGACCATCTGATTGGTTGATGCAATTGTCATTCAAAATACACCATTCTGATTGGTTTATGTACTGTCAGTCAACAGTTCTCTATTTTACAACTTTTGCTGGGACTATCATGCATTAATCTTCAACCAGCAAGACAATTGGTCAAGAATGCTCTTGTTATTAACTTTCTGTGGCTGGTTTTGTAGGTTTTCAATTAAACTAGGGTTAGGAAGGACCTCAGTAAGTTATGGAGAGCAAATAAAGCCCTTATGCAAATTAGTTCAGAATTGAGACCATCTGATTGGTTGATGCAATTGTCATTCAAAATAAGCCATTCTGATTGGTTTATGTACTGTCAGTCAACAGTTCTCTATTTCACAACTTTTGCTGGGACTATCATGCATTAGTCTTCAACCAGCAAGACATTTGGTCAAGAATGCTCTTGTTATCAACTATCTGTGGCTGGTTTTGTAGGTTTTCAATTAAACTAGGGTTAGGAAGGACCTCAGTAAGTTATGGAGAGCAAATAAAGCCCTTATGCAAATTAGTTCAGAATTGAGATCATCTGATTGGTTGATGCAACTGTCATTCAAAATAAGCCATTCTGATTGGTTTATATACTGTCAGTCAACAGTTTTCTATTTTACAACTTTTGCTGGGACTATCATGCATTAGTCTTCAACCAGCAAGACAATTGGTCAAGAATGTAGTCAACAGTTTTCTATTTTACAACTTTTGCTGGCACCATCACGCAATAGCCTTCAACCAGCAAGACAATTGGTCAAGAATGCTCTTGTTATCAACTATCTGTGGCTGGTTTTATAGGTTTTCAATTAAACTAGGGTTAGGAAGGACCTCAGTAAGTTATGGAGAGCAAATAAAGCCCTTATGCAAATTAGTTTAGAATTGAGACCATCTGATTGGTTGATGCAATTGTCATTCAAAATAAGCCATTCTGATTGGTTTATGTACTGTCAGTCAACAGTTCTCTATTTTACAACTTTTGCTGGGACTATCATGCATTAGTCTTCAACCAGCAAGACATTTGGTTAAGAATGCTCTTGTTATCAACTATCTGTGGCTGGTTTTGTAAGTTTTCAATTAAACTAGGGTTAGGAAGGACCTCAGTAAGTTATGGAGAGCAAATAAAGCCCTTATGCAAATTAGTTCAGAATTGAGATCATCTGATTGGTTGATGCAACTGTCATCCAAAATAAGCCATTCTGATTGGTTTATGTATTGTCAGTCAACAGTTTTCTATTTTACAACTTTTGCTGGGACTATCATGCATTAGTCTTCAACCAGCAAGACAATTGGTCAAGAATGCTCTTGTTATCAACTATCTGTGGCTGGTTTGGTAGGTTTTCAATTAAACTAGGGTTAGGAAAGACCTCAGTAAGTTATGGAGAGCAAATAAAGCCCTTATGCAAATTAGTTTAGAATTGAGACCATCTGATTGGTTGATGCAATTGTCATTCAAAATAAGCCATTCTGATTGGTTTATGTGCTGTCAGTCAACAGTTTTCTATTTTATAACTATTGCTGGGACCATCATGCAATAGTCTTCTACCAGCAAGACAATTGGTCAAGAATGTAGTCAACAGTTTTCTATTTTACAACTTTTGCTGGCACCATCACGCTATAGCCTTCAACCAGCAAGACAATTGGTCAAGAATGTTCTTGTTATCAACTATCTGTGGATGGTTCTGCAGGTGTTCAATTAGACTAGGGTGAGTAAGGACCTCAGTAAGTTATGAAGAGCAAATAAAGCCATTATGCAAATTAGTTCAGAATTGAGACCATCTGATTGGTTGATGCAACTGTCATTCAAAATAAGCCATTCTGATTGGTTTATGTACCATCAGTCAACAGTTTCCTATTTTACAACGTTTGCTTGGACCATCATGCAATAGTCTTCAACCAGCAAGACAATTGGTCAATAATGTTCTTGTTATCAACTATCTGTGGCTGGTTCTGCAGTTGTTCAATTAGAATAGGGTGAGGAAGGACCTCAGTAAGTTATAAAAAGCAAATAAAGCCCTTATGCAAATTAGTTTAGAATTGAGACCATCTGATTGGTTGATGCAATTGTCATTCAAAATAAGCCATTCTGATTGGTTTATGTGCTGTCAGTCAACAGTTTTCTATTTGATAACTTTTGCTGGGACTATCATGCATTAGTCTTCAACCAGCAAGACAATTGGTCAAGAATGCTCTTGTTATCAACTATCTGTGGCTGGTTCTGCAGGTGTTCAATTAAACTAGGGTTAGGAAAGACCTCAGTAAGTTATGGAGAGCAAATAAAGCCCTTATGCAAATTAGTTCAGAATTGAGATCATATGATTGGTTGATGCAACTGTCATTCAAAATAAGCCATTCTGATTGGTTTATATACTGTCAGTCAACAGTTTTCTATTTTACAACTTTTGCTGGGACTATCATGCATTAGTCTTCAACCAGCAAGACAATTGGTCAAGAATGCTCTTGTTATCAACTATCTGTGGCTGGTTCTGCAGGTGTTCAATTAAACTAGGGTTAGGAAAGACCTCAGTAAGTTATGGAGAGCAAATAAAGCCCTTATGCAAATTAGTTCAGAATTGAGATCATCTGATTGGTTGATGCAACTGTCATTCAAAATAAGCCATTCTGATTGGTTTATATACTGTCAGTCAACAGTTTTCTATTTTACAACTTTTGCTGGGACTATCATGCATTAGTCTTCAACCAGCAAGACAATTGGTCAAGAATGCTCTTGTTATCAACTATCTGTGGCTGGTTTTGTAGGTTTTCAATTAGACTAGGGTTAGGAAAGACCTCAGTAAGTTATGGAGAGCAAATAAAGCCCTTATGCAAATTAGTTCAGAATTGAGATCATCTGATTGGTTGATGCAATTGTCATTCAAAATAAGCCATTCTGATTGGTTTATGTGCTGTCAGTCAACAGTTTTCTATTTTATAACTTTTGCTGGGACCATCATGCAATATTCTTCAACCAGCAAGACAATTGGTCAAGAATGTAGTCAACAGTTTTCTATTTTACAACTTTTGCTGGCACCATCACGCAATAGCCTTCAACCAGCAAGACAATTGGTCAAGACTGCTGTTGTTATCAACTATCTGTGGCTGGTTTTATAGGTTTTCAATTAAACTAGGGTTAGGAAGGACCTCAGTAAGTTATGGAGAGCAAATAAAGCCCTTATGCAAATTAGTTTAGAATTGAGACCATCTGATTGGTTGATGCAATTGTCATTCAAAATAAGCCATTCTGATTGGTTTATGTACTGTCAGTCAACAGTTCTCTATTTTACAACTTTTGCTGGGACTATCATGCATTAGTCTTCAACCAGCAAGACATTTGGTTAAGAATGCTCTTGTTATCAACTATCTGTGGCTGGTTTTGTAAGTTTTCAATTAAACTAGGGTTAGGAAGGACCTCAGTAAGTTATGGAGAGCAAATAAAGCCCTTATGCAAATTAGTTCAGAATTGAGATCATCTGATTGGTTGATGCAACTGTCATCCAAAATAAGCCATTCTGATTGGTTTATGTATTGTCAGTCAACAGTTTTCTATTTTACAACTTTTGCTGGGACTATCATGCATTAGTCTTCAACCAGCAAGACAATTGGTCAAGAATGCTCTTGTTATCAACTATCTGTGGCTGGTTTGGTAGGTTTTCAATTAAACTAGGGTTAGGAAAGACCTCAGTAAGTTATGGAGAGCAAATAAAGCCCTTATGCAAATTAGTTCAGAATTGAGATCATCTGATTGGTTGATGCAACTGCCATTCAAAATAAGCCATTCTGATTGGTTTATATACTGTCAGTCAACAGTTTTCTATTTTACAACTTTTGCTGGGACTATCATGCATTAGTCTTCAACCAGCAAGACAATTGGTCAAGAATGCTCTTGTTATCAACTATCTGTGGCTGGTTTTGTAGGTTTTCAATTAGACTAGGGTTAGGAAAGACCTCAGTAAGTTATGGAGAGCAAATAAAGCCCTTATGCAAATTAGTTTAGAATTGAGACCATCTGATTGGTTGATGCAATTGTCATTCAAAATAAGCCATTCTGATTGGTTTATGTGCTGTCAGTCAACAGTTTTCTATTTTATAACTTTTGCTGGGACCATCATGCAATATTCTTCAACCAGCAAGACAATTGGTCAAGAATGTAGTCAACAGTTTTCTATTTTACAACTTTTGCTGGCACCATCACGCAATAGCCTTCAACCAGCAAGACAATTGGTCAAGACTGCTGTTGTTATCAACTATCTGTGGCTGGTTTTATAGGTTTTCAATTAAACTAGGGTTAGGAAGGACCTCAGTAAGTTATGGAGAGCAAATAAAGCCCTTATGCAAATTAGTTTAGAATTGAGACCATCTGATTGGTTGATGCAATTGTCATTCAAAATACACCATTCTGATTGGTTTATGTACTGTCAGTCAACAGTTCTCTATTTTACAACTTTTGCTGGGACTATCATGCATTAGTCTTCAACCAGCAAGACAATTGGTCAAGAATGCTCTTGTTATCAACTATCTGTGGCTGGTTTTGTAGGTTTTCAATTAAACTAGGGTTAGGAAGGACCTCAGTAAGTTATGGAGAGCAAATAAAGCCCTTATGCAAATTAGTTTAGAATTAAGATCATATAATTGGTTGATGCAATTGTCATTCAAAATAAGCCATTCTGATTGGTTTATGTACTGTCAGTCAACAGTTTTCTATTTTATAACTTTTGCTGGGACCATCATGCAATAGTCTTCAACCAGCAAGACAATTGGGTACTTGTGTATTTTGACGGCGCCCATGAAATCGGCCGAAAATCGGCCGAAAATCGGCCGCAAATCGCATGGAAAAATCGGATGCGATTTTGCGGCCGATTTTGCGGCCGATTTTCGGCCGATTTTCGACCGATTTTTCACTTTTTTCGGCCAATTTGTATGCTGTTCCATTATTGCACACCTTGCACACCCCCGAATACCATCGTAGTGCATCGCATGCAATATAGTGGCATGTGATGCATGCCATGTGATGCATGTGAAGCGATTCGATTTCTAATTGTACAATCACCCTGATGGGTGCTTACAATGTTAAATGCACCGCCATTGTTAACGCCACCCCCACTATCAATGCCAACCCGAAGCGTGGCGAGCGTAGCGAGCCCGCGAGGGGCGGCGGTACGCGTCCTCCGACCTTTTCATACCCCCACTATCCACGTCGGCGTGGAGTTGATTTTAGATAGTGTGGCGAGCGCAGCGAGCCACCGAGCCCGAAGCGTGGCGAGCGCAGCGAGCCCCGCGAGGGGACGCGGAATACATGTAAAGTAATCCGCGTCCCCTCGCGGGGCTCGCTGCGCTCGCCACGCTTCGGGCTCGGTGGCTCGCTGCGCTCGCCACACTATCTAAAATCAACTCCACGCCGACGTGGATAGTGGGGGTAAGAAAAGGTCGGAGGACACGTACCGCCGCCCCTCGCGGGCTCGCTGCGCTCGCCACGCTTCGGGTTGGCGTTGATAGTGGGGGTGGCGTTAACAATGGGGGTGCATTTAACATTGCGAATCACATCGCATCGCATGCCACTTGCTGGCATGCGTTGCTATGCGATATTTAATTGTACAATCAGGGGCATTTTCCCGAAAATCACATCGCATACCATCGCATAGTACCTGGGGGTGTGCAAGGATGGAATAACATGCAAATCATCAGGAAATGGCCGAAAATCGGCAAAAAATCGGCCGAAAATCGGGCGCAAATCGGACGCAAATCGGACGCAAAATCGCATCGCAGATCAAATCGGCCAAAAATCGGCAGAAAATCGGCCGCAAATCGGCCGATAAATCGGATGCGATATCGGATGCGATTTGGATGAAATCGGGCGCCGTTATAATACATAAGTACCGACAATTGGTCAAGAATGTAGTCAACAGTTTTCTATTTTACAAATTTTGCTGGCACCATCACGCAATAGCCTTCAAACAGCAAGACAATTGGTCAAGAATGTTCATGTTATCAACTATCTGTGGCTGGTTCTGCAGGTGTTCAATTAGACTAGGGTGAGGAAGGACCTCAGTAAGTTATGAAGAGCAAATAAAGCCATTATGCAAATTAGTTCAGAATTGAGACCATCTGATTGGTTGATGCAACTGTCATTCAAAATAAGCCATTCTGATTGGTTTATGTACCATCAGTCAACAGTTTCCTATTTTACAACGTTTGCTGGGACCATCATGCAATAGTCTTCAACCAGCAAGACAATTGGTCAATAATGTTCTTGTTAGCAACTATCTGTGGCTGGTTCGGTACTTGTTTCCTAGAACGGCCACAACGATTTAGATCGTTGTGGTCGTAAGATAAAAAATCGGATCGATCGCATCGCATGCGATTTGGTCGCATACGATGCGACCGATCCGATCGACCGATTTTTCACCCGATTTTTTTTTTTTTTCACCTGATTATTTTCAATTGCCCCCACAAATGTTACTAAGTGGGCTAGACCCCACGATAGACGTCAACCCGAAGCGTGGCGAGCGCAGCGAGCCCGCGAGGGGCGGCGGTGCGCGTCCTCCGACCTTTTCATTCCCCTACTATCCACTAGGGCGTGGAGTGAGAATAGAATAGTGTGGCGAGCGCAGCGAGCCACCGAGCCCGAAGCGTGGCGAGCGCAGCGAGCCCCGCGAGGGGACGCGTCTAACTTCACAGGTATACGCGTCCCCTCGCGGGGCGCGCTGCGCTCGCCACGCTTCGGGCTCGGTGGCTCGCTGCGCTCGCCACACTATTCTATTCTCACTCCACGCCCTAGTGGATAGTAGGGGAATGAAAAGGTCGGAGGACGCGCACCGCCGCCCCTCGCGGGCTCGCTGCGCTCGCCACGCTTCGGGTTGACGTCTATCGTGGGGTCATGGCGGGCACATAAAAAATGTGAAATGGGTCATATTGGCCCATTTCACCTTTTTTAACATTTTTCCCTATGTGAGATGGACTTAATCAAGTCCATCTCATCTTGTGCCATTATAATGGCACAAGACCGACAAGATCCTCCCGATTTCAATGTTAAAAGATTTTTTAACATTGAAGTCTATGGAAAAATCGGGTCAATCGGTCGGTCGCATCGCGGCCGATTTTAATTGGTCGCGACCGACCGATTGACCCGATTTCTGTCAATCAAAGTGAAAAAAGTGTAAAAAAATCGGCCACATCGTGAGGATCGTGTCCCTTAATTAAGAGCCACGATCACTCACGATTGTGGCCGTTCTAGGAAACAAGTACCGCTGGTTCTGCAGGTGTTCAATTAGAATAGGGTGAGGAAGGACCTCAGTAAGTTATGAAGAGCAAATAAAGAACTTATGCAAATTAGTTCAGAATTGAGACAATCTGATTGGTTGATGCAACTGTCATTCAAAATAAGCCATTCTGATTGGTTTATGTACTGTGAGTCAACAGTTCTCTATTTTACATCTTTTGCTGGGACTATCATGCATTAATCTTCAACCAGCAAGACAATTGGTCAAGAATGCTCTTGTTATCAACTATCTGTGGCTGGATTTATAGGTTTTCAATTAAACTAGGGTTAGGAAGGACCTCAGTAAGTTATGGAGAGCAAATAAAGCCCTTATGCAAATTAGTTTAGAATTGAGACCATCTGATTGGTTGATGCAATTGTCATTCAAAATAAGCCATTCTGATTGGTTTATGTACTGTCAGTCAACAGTTCTTTATTTTACAACTTTTGCTGGCACCATCACGCAATAGCCTTCAAACAGCAAGACAATTGGTCAATAATGTTCTTGTTATCAACTATCTGTGGCTGGTTCTGCAGGTGTTCAATTAGAATAGGGTGAGGAAGGACCTCAGTAAGTTATGAAGAGCAAATAAAGCCCTTATGCAAATTAGTTCAGAATTGAGACCATCTGATTGGTTGATGCAACTGTCATTCAAAATAAGCCATTCTGATTGGTTTATGTACTGTCAGTCAACAGTTTTCTATTTTACAACTTTTGCTGGGACTATCATGCATTAGTCTTCAACCAGCAAGACAATTGGTCAAGAATGCTCTTGTTATCAACTATCTGTGGCTGGTTTTCAATTAAACTAGGGTTAGGAAAGACCTCAGTAAGTTATGGAGAGCAAATAAAGCCCTTATGCAAATTAGTTTAGAATTGAGACCATCTGATTGGTTGATGCAATTGTCATTCAAAATAAGCCATTCTGATTGGTTTATGTACTGTCAGTCAACAGTTCTTTATTTTACAACTTTTGCTGGGACTATCATGCATTAGTCTTCAACCAGCAAGACATTTGGTAAAGAATGCTCTTGTTATCAACTATCTGTGGCTGGTTTTGTAGGTTTTCAATTAAACTAGGGTTAGGAAGGACCTCAGTAAGTTATGGAGAGCAAATAAAGCCCTTATGCAAATTAGTTCAGAATTGAGACCATCTGATTGGTTGATGCAATTTTCATTCAAAATAAGCCATTCTGATTGGTTTATGTGCTGTCAGTCAACAGTTTTCTATTTTATAACTTTTGCTGGGACCATCATGCAATAATCTTTAACCAGCAAAACAATTCGTCAAGAATGTAGTCAACAGTTTTCTATTTTACAACTTTTGCTGGCACCATCAGGCAATAGCCTTCAAACAGCAAGACAATTGGTCAAGAATGTTCATGTTATCAACTATCTGTGGCTGGTTCTGCAGGTGTTCAATTAGACTAGGGTGAGGAAGGACCTCAGTAAGTTATGAAGAGCAAATAAAGCCATTATGCAAATCAGTTCAGAATTGAGACCATCTGATTGGTTAATGCAACTGTCATTCAAAATAAGCCATTCTGATTGGTTTATGTACCATCAGTCAACAGTTTCCTTTTTTACAACGTTTGCTGGGACCATCATGCAATAGTCTTCAACCAGCAAGACAATTGGTCAATAATGTTCTTGTTAGCAACTATCTGTGGCTGGTTCTGCAGGTGTTCAATTAGAATAGGGTGAGGAAGGACCTCAGTAAGTTATGAAGAGCAAATAAAACCCTTATGCAAATTAGTTCAGAATTGAGACCATCTGATTGGTTGATGCAACTGTCATTCAAAATAAGCCATTCTGATTGGTTTATGTACTGTCAGTCAACAGTTCTCTATTTTACATCTTTTGCTGGGACTATCATGCATTAATCTTCAACCAGCAAGACAATTGGTCAAGAATGTTCTTGTTATCAACTATCTGTGGCTGGTTTTATAGGTTTTCAATTAAACTAGGGTTAGGAAGGACCGCAGTAAGTTATGGAGAGCAAATAAAGCCCTTATACAAATTAGTTCAGAATTGAGACCATCTGATTGGTTGATGCAACTGTCATTCAAAATAAGCCATTCTGATTGGTTTATATACTGTCAGTCAACAGTTTTCTATTTTACAACTTTTGCTGGGACTATCATGCATTAGTCTTCAACCAGCAAGACAATTGGTCAAGAATGCTCTTGTTATCAACTATCTGTGGCTGGTTTTGTAGGTTTTCAATTAAACTAGGGTTAGGAAGGACCTCAGTAAGTTATGGAGAGCAAATAAAGCCCTTATGCAAATTAGTTTATAATTAAGACCATCTGATTGGTTGATGCAATTGTCATTCAAAATAAGCCATTCTGATTGGTTTATGTACTGTCAGTCAACAGTTCTCTATTTTACAACTTTTGCTGGGACTATCATGCATTAGTCTTCAACCAGCAAGACATTTGGTCAAGAATGCTCTTGTTATCAACTATCTGTGGCTGGTTTTGTAGGTTTTCAATTAAACTAGGGTTAGGAAAGACCTCAGTAAGTTATGGAGAGCAAATAAAGCCATTATGCAAATTAGTTTAGAATTGAGACCATCTGATTGGTTGATGCAATTGTCATTCAAAATACACCATTCTGATTGGTTTATGTACTGTCAGTCAACAGTTCTCTATTTTACAACTTTTGCTGGGACTATCATGCATTAGTCTTCAACCAGCAAGACAATTTGTCAAGAATGCTCTTGTTATCAACTATCTGTGGCTGGTTTTGTAGGTTTTCAATTAAACTAGGGTTAGGAAGGTCCTCAGTAAGTTATGGAGAGCAAATAAAGCCCTTATGCAAATTAGTTCAGAATTGAGATCATCTGATTGGTTGATGCAACTGTCATTCAAAATAAGCCATTCTGATTGGTTTATATAATATCAGTCAACAGTTTTCTATTTTACAACTTTTGCTGGGACTATCATGCATTAGTCTTCAACCAGCAAGACAATTGGTCAAGAATGCTCTTGTTATCAACAATCTGTGGCTGGTTCTGCAGGTGTTCAATTAAACTAGGGTTAGGAAGGACCTCAGTAAATTATGGAGAGCAAATAAAGCCCTTATGCAAATTAGTTCAGAATTGAGATCATCTGATTGGTTGATGCAACTGTCATTCAAAATAAGCCATTCTGATTGGTTTATGTACTGTCAGTCAACAGTTCTCTATTTTACAACTTTTGCTGGGACTATCATGCATTAGTCTTCAACCAGCAAGACAATTGGTCAAGAATGCTCTTGTTATCAACTATCTGTGGCTGGTTTTGTAGGTTTTCAATTAAACTAGGGTTAGGATGGACCTCAGTAAGTTATGGAGAGCAAATAAAGCCCTTATGCAAATTAGTTCAGAATTGAGATCATCTGATTGGTTGATGCAACTGTCATTCAAAATAAGCCATTCTGATTGGTTTATATACTGTCAGTCAACAGTTTTCTATTTTACAACTTTTGCTGGGACTATCATTGCATTAGTCTTCAACCAGCAAGACAATTGGTCAAGAATGCTCTTGTTATCAACTATCTGTGGCTGGTTCTGCAGGTATTCAATTAAACTAGGGTTAGGAAAGACCTCAATAAGTTATGGAGAGCAAATAAAGCCCTTATGAAAATTAGTTCAGAATTGAGATCATATGATTGGTTGATGCAACTGTCATTCAAAATAAGCCATTCTGATTGGTTTATGTACTGTCAGTCATCAGTTTTCTATTTTACAACTTTTGCTGGGACTATCATGCATTAGTCTTCAACCAGCAAGACAATTGGTCAAGAATGCTCTTGTTATCAACTATCTGTGGCTGGTTTTGTAGGTTTTCAATTAAACTAGGGTTAGGAAAGACCTCAGTAAGTTATGGAGAGCAAATAAAGCCCTTATGCAAATTAGTTTAGAATTGAGACCATCTGATTGGTTGATGCAATTGTCATTCAAAATACACCATTCTGATTGGTTTATGTACTGTCAGTCAACAGTTCTTTATTTCACAACTTTTGCTGGGACTATCATGCATTAGTCTTCAACCAGCAAGACAATTGGTCAAGAATGCTCTTGTTATCAACTATCTGTGGCTGGTTTTGTAGGTTTTCAATTAAACTAGGGTTAGGAAGGACCTCAGTAAGTTATGGAGAGCAAATAAAGCCCTTATGCAAATTAGTTCAGAATTGAGATCATCTGATTGGTTGATGAACTGTCATTCAAAATAAGCCATTCTGATTGGTTTATATACTGTCAGTCAACAGTTTTCTATTTTACAACTTTTGCTGGGACTATCATGCATTAGTCTTCAACCAGCAAGACATTTGGTCAAGAATACTCTTGTTATAAACTATCTGTGGCTGGTTTTGTAGGTTTTCAATTAAACTAGGGTTAGGAAAGACCTCAGTAAGTTATGGAGAGCAAATAAAGCCATTATGCAAATTAGTTTAGAATTGAGACCATCTGATTGGTTGATGCAATTGTCATTCAAAATACACCATTCTGATTGGTTTATGTACTGTCAGTCAACAGTTCTCTATTTTACAACTTTTGCTGGGACTATCATGCATTAGTCTTCAACCAGCAAGACAATTTGTCAAGAATGCTCTTGTTATCAACTATCTGTGGCTGGTTTTGTAGGTTTTCAATTAAACTAGGGTTAGGAAGGACCTCAGTAAGTTATGGAGAGCAAATAAAGCCCTTATGCAAATTAGTTCAGAATTGAGATCATCTGATTGGTTGATGCAACTGTCATTCAAAATAAGCCATTCTGATTGGTTTATATACTGTCAGTCAACAGTTTTCTATTTTACAACTTTTGCTGGGACTATCATGCATTAGTCTTCAACCAGCAAGACAATTGGTCAAGAATGCTCTTGTTATCAACAATCTGTGGCTGGTTCTGCAGGTGTTCAATTAAACTAGGGTTAGGAAGGACCTCAGTAAATTATGGAGAGCAAATAAAGCCCTTATGCAAATTAGTTCAGAATTGAGATCATCTGATTGGTTGATGCAACTGTCATTCAAAATAAGCCATTCTGATTGGTTTATGTACTGTCAGTCAACAGTTCTCTATTTTACAACTTTTGCTGGGACTATCATGCATTAGTCTTCAACCAGCAAGACAATTGGTCAAGAATGCTCTTGTTATCAACTATCTGTGGCTGGTTTTGTAGGTTTTCAATTAAACTAGGGTTAGGAAGGACCTCAGTAAGTTATGGAGAGCAAATAAAGCCCTTATGCAAATTAGTTCAGAATTGAGATCATATGATTGGTTGATGCAACTGTCATTCAAAATAAGCCATTCTGATTGGTTTATGTACTGTCAGTCATCAGTTTTCTATTTTACAACTTTTGCTGGGACTATCATGCATTAGTCTTCAACCAGCAAGACAATTGGTCACGAATGCTCTTGTTATCAACTATCTGTGGCTGGTTTTGTAGGTTTTCAATTAAACTAGGGTTAGGAAAGACCTCAGTAAGTTATGGAGAGCAAATAAAGCCCTTATGCAAATTAGTTTAGAATTGAGACCATCTGATTGGTTGATGCAATTGTCATTCAAAATACACCATTCTGATTGGTTTATGTACTGTCAGTCAACAGTTCTTTATTTCACAACTTTTGCTGGGACTATCATGCATTAGTCTTCAACCAGCAAGACAATTGGTCAAGAATGATCTTGTTATCAACTATCTGTGGCTGGTTTTGTAGGTTTACAATTAAACTAGGGTTAGGAAGGACCTCAGTAAGTTATGGAGAGCAAATAAAGCCCTTATGCAAATTAGTTCAGAATTGAGATCATCTGATTGGTTGATGCAACTGTCATTCAAAATAAGCCATTCTGATTGGTTTATATACTGTCAGTCATCAGTTTTCTATTTTACAACTTTTGCTGGGACTATCATGCATTAGTCTTCAACCAGCAAGACAATTGGTCAAGAATGCTCTTGTTATCAACAATCTGTGGCTGGTTCTGCAGGTGTTCAATAAAACTAGGGTTAGGAAAGACCTCAGTACGTTATGAAGAGCAAATAAAGCCCTTATGCAAATTAGTTTAGAATTGAGACCATCTGATTGGTTGATGCAATTGTCATTCAAAATAAGCCATTCTGATTGGTTTATGTACTGTCAGTCAACAGTTCTCTATTTTACAACTTTTGCTGGGACTATCATGCATTAGTCTTCAACCAGCAAGACATTTGGTCAAGAATGCTCTTGTTATCAACTATCTGTGGGTGGTTTTGT
The DNA here is from genome assembly GCF_055691185.1 of Crinia signifera. Classification (NCBI taxonomy): domain Eukaryota; kingdom Metazoa; phylum Chordata; class Amphibia; order Anura; family Myobatrachidae; genus Crinia; species Crinia signifera. Next base: position 212,431,255 of record NC_139217.1, on the reverse strand, counting down.
AGGTTTTTAATTAAACTAGGGTTAGGAAGGACCTCAGTAAGTTATGGAGAGCAAAAAAAGCCCTTATGCAAATTAAATCAGAATTGAGATCATCTGATTGGTTGATGCAACTGTCATTCAAAATAAGCCATTCTGATTGGTTTATATACTGTCAGTCAACAGTTTTCTATTTTACAACTTTTGCTGGGACTATCATGCATTAGTCTTCAACCAGCAAGACAATTGGTCAAGAATGCTCTTGTTATCAACAATCTGTGGCTGGTTCTGCAGGTGTTCAATTAAACTAGGGTTAGGAAGGACCTCAGTAAATTATGGAGAGCAAATAAAGCCCTTATGCAAATTAGTTCAGAATTGAGATCATCTGATTGGTTGATGCAACTGTCATTCAAAATAAGCCATTCTGATTGGTTTATGTACTGTCAGTCAACAGTTCTCTATTTTACAACTTTTGCTGGGACTATCATGCATTAGTCTTCAACCAGCAAGACAATTGGTCAAGAATGCTCTTGTTATCAACTATCTGTGGCTGGTTTTGTAGGTTTTCAATTAAACTAGGGTTAGGAAGGACCTCAGTAAGTTATGGAGAGCAAATAAAGCCCTTATGCAAATTAGTTCAGAATTGAGATCATCTGATTGGTTGATGCAACTGTCATTCAAAATAAGCCATTCTGATTGGTTTATATACTGTCAGTCAACAGTTTTCTATTTTACAACTTTTGCTGGGACTATCATGCATTAGTCTTCAACCAGCAAGACAATTGGTCAAGAATGCTCTTGTTATCAACTATCTGTGGCTGGTTCTGCAGGTATTCAATTAAACTAGGGTTAGGAAAGACCTCAATAAGTTATGGAGAGCAAATAAAGCCCTTATGCAAATTAGTTCAGAATTGAGATCATATGATTGGTTGATGCAACTGTCATTCAAAATAAGCCATTCTGATTGGTTTATGTACTGTCAGTCATCAGTTTTCTATTTTACAACTTTTGCTGGGACTATCATGCATTAGTCTTCAACCAGCAAGACAATTGGTCAAGAATGCTCTTGTTATCAACTATCTGTGGCTGGTTTTGTAGGTTTTCAATTAAACTAGGGTTAGGAAAGACCTCAGTAAATTATGGAGAGCAAATAAAGCCCTTATGCAAATTAGTTTAGAATTGAGACCATCTGATTGGTTGATGCAATTGTCATTCAAAATACACCATTCTGATTGGTTTATGTACTGTCAGTCAACAGTTCTTTATTTCACAACTTTTGCTGGGACTATCATGCATTAGTCTTCAACCAGCAAGACAATTGGTCAAGAATGATCTTGTTATCAACTATCTGTGGCTGGTTTTGTAGGTTTATAATTAAACTAGGGTTAGGAAGGACCTCAGTAAGTTATGGAGAGCAAATAAAGCCCTTATGCAAATTAGTTCAGAATTGAGATCATCTGATTGGTTGATGCAACTGTCATTCAAAATAAGCCATTCTGATTGGTTTATATACTGTCAGTCATCAGTTTTCTATTTTACAACTTTTGCTGGGACTATCATGCATTAGTCTTCAACCAGCAAGACAATTGGTCAAGAATGCTCTTGTTATCAACAATCTGTGGCTGGTTCTGCAGGTGTTCAATAAAACTAGGGTTAGGAAAGACCTCAGTACGTTATGAAGAGCAAATAAAGCCCTTATGCAAATTAGTTTAGAATTAAGACCATCTGATTGGTTGATGCAATTGTCATTCAAAATAAGCCATTCTGATTGGTTTATGTACTGTCAGTCAACAGTTCTCTATTTTACAACTTTTGCTGGGACTATCATGCATTAGTCTTCAACCAGCAAGACATTTGGTCAAGAATGCTCTTGTTATCAACTATCTGTGGGTGGTTTTGTAGGTTTTCAATTAAACTAGGGTTAGGAAGGACCTCAGTAAGTTATGGAGAGCAAATAAAGCCCTTATGCAAATTAGTTCAGAATTGAGATCATCTGATTGGTTGATGCAACTGTCATTCAAAATAAGCCATTCTGATTGGTTTATATACTGTCAGTCAACAGTTTTCTATTTTACAACTTTTGCTGGGACTATCATGCATTAGTCTTCAACCAGCAAGACAATTGGTCAAGAATGCTCTTGTTATCAACTATCTGTGGCTGGTTTTGTAGGTTTTCAATTAAACTAGGGTTAGGAAGGACCTCAGTAAGTTATGGAGAGCAAATAAAGCCCTTATGCAAATTAGTTCAGAATTGAGATCATCTGATTGGTTGATGCAACTGTCATTCAAAATAAGCCATTCTGATTGGTTTATATACTGTCAGTCATCAGTTTTCTATTTTACAACTTTTGCTGGGACTATCATGCATTAGTCTTCAACCAGCAAGACAATTGGTCAAGAATGCTCTTGTTATCAACAATCTGTGGCTGGTTCTGCAGGTGTTCAATAAAACTAGGGTTAGGAAAGACCTCAGTACGTTATGAAGAGCAAATAAAGCCCTTATGCAAATTAGTTTAGAATTAAGACCATCTGATTGGTTGATGCAATTGTCATTCAAAATAAGCCATTCTGATTGGTTTATGTACTGTCAGTCAACAGTTCTCTATTTTACAACTTTTGCTGGGACTATCATGCATTAGTCTTCAACCAGCAAGACAATTGGTCAAGAATGATCTTGTTATCAACTATCTGTGGCTGGTTTTGTAGGTTTACAATTAAACTAGGGTTAGGAAGGACCTCAGTAAGTTATGGAGAGCAAATAAAGCCCTTATGCAAATTAGTTCAGAATTGAGATCATCTGATTGGTTGATGCAACTGTCATTCAAAATAAGCCATTCTGATTGGTTTATATACTGTCAGTCATCAGTTTTCTATTTTACAACTTTTGCTGGGACTATCATGCATTAGTCTTCAACCAGCAAGACAATTGGTCAAGAATGCTCTTGTTATCAACAATCTGTGGCTGGTTCTGCAGGTGTTCAATAAAACTAGGGTTAGGAAAGACCTCAGTACGTTATGAAGAGCAAATAAAGCCCTTATGCAAATTAGTTTAGAATTAAGACCATCTGATTGGTTGATGCAATTGTCATTCAAAATAAGCCATTCTGATTGGTTTATGTACTGTCAGTCAACAGTTCTCTATTTTACAACTTTTGCTGGGACTATCATGCATTAGTCTTCAACCAGCAAGACATTTGGTCAAGAATGCTCTTGTTATCAACTATCTGTGGGTGGTTTTGTAGGTTTTCAATTAAACTAGGGTTAGGAAGGACCTCAGTAAGTTATGGAGAGCAAATAAAGCCCTTATGCAAATTAGTTCAGAATTGAGATCATCTGATTGGTTGATGCAACTGTCATTCAAAATAAGCCATTCTGATTGGTTTATATACTGTCAGTCAACAGTTTTCTATTTTACAACTTTTGCTGGGACTATCATGCATTAGTCTTCAACCAGCAAGACAATTGGTCAAGAATGCTCTTGTTATCAACTATCTGTGGCTGGTTTTGTAGGTTTTCAATTAAACTAGGGTTAGGAAGGACCTCAGTAAGTTATGGAGAGCAAATAAAGCCCTTATGCAAATTAGTTCAGAATTGAGATCATCTGATTGGTTGATGCAACTGTCATTCAAAATAAGTAATTCTGATTGGTTTATATACTGTCAGTCATCAGTTTTCTATTTTACAACTTTTGCTGGGACTATCATGCATTAGTCTTCAACCAGCAAGACAATTGGTCAAGAATGCTCTTGTTATCAACAATCTGTGGCTGGTTCTGCAGGTGTTCAATAAAACTAGGGTTAGGAAAGACCTCAGTACGTTATGAAGAGCAAATAAAGCCCTTATGCAAATTAGTTTAGAATTAAGACCATCTGATTGGTTGATGCAATTGTCATTCAAAATAAGCCATTCTGATTGGTTTATGTACTGTCAGTCAACAGTTCTCTATTTTACAACTTTTGCTGGGACTATCATGCATTAGTCTTCAACCAGCAAGACATTTGGTCAAGAATGCTCTTGTTATCAACTATCTGTGGGTGGTTTTGTAGGTTTTTAATTAAACTAGGGTTAGGAAGGACCTCAGTAAGTTATGGAGAGCAAAAAAAGCCCTTATGCAAATTAGTTCAGAATTGAGATCATCTGATTGGTTGATGCAACTGTCATTCAAAATAAGCCATTCTGATTGGTTTATATACTGTCAGTCAACAGTTTTCTATTTTACAACTTTTGCTGGGACTATCATGCATTAGTCTTCAACCAGCAAGACAATTGGTCAAGAATGCTCTTGTTATCAACTATCTGTGGCTGGTTCTGCAGGTGTTCAATTAAACTAGGGTTAGGAAAGACCTCAGTACGTTATGGAGAGCAAATAAAGCCCTTATGCAAATTAGTTTAGAATTGAGACCATCTGATTGGTTGATGCAATTGTCATTCAAAATAAGCCATTCTGATTGGTTTATGTACTGTCAGTCAACAGTTCTCTATTTTACAACTTTTGCTGGGACTATCATGCATTAGTCTTCAACCAGCAAGACAATTGGTCAAGAATGCTCTTGTTATCAACTATCTGTGGCTGGTTTTATAGGTTTTCAATTAAACTAGGGTTAGGAAGGACCTCAGTAAGTTATGGAGAGCAAATAAAGCCCTTATGCAAATTAGTTTAGAATTGAGACCATCTGATTGGTTGATGCAATTGTCATTCAAAATACACCATTCTGATTGGTTTATGTACTGTCAGTCAACAGTTCTCTATTTTACAACTTTTGCTGGGACTATCATGCATTAGTCTTCAACCAGCAAGACAATTGGTCAAGAATGCTCTTGTTATCAACTATCTGTGGCTGGTTTTGTAGGTTTTCAATTAAACTAGGGTTAGGAAAGACCTCAGTAAGTTATGGAGAGCAAATAAATCCCTTATGCAAATTAGTTTAGAATTGAGACCATCTGATTGGTTGATGCAATTGTCATTCAAAATAAGCCATTCTGATTGGTTTATGTGCTGTCAGTCAACAGTTTTCTATTTTATAACTTTTGCTGGGACCATCATGCAATAGTCTTCAACCAGCAAGACAATTGGTCAAGAATGTAGTCAACAGTTTTCTATTTTACAACTTTTGCTGGCACCATCACGCAATAGCCTTCAACCAGCAAGACAATTGGTCAAGAATGCTCTTGTTATCAACTATCTGTGGCTGGTTTTATAGGTTTTCAATTTAACTAGGGTTAGGAAGGACCTCAGTAAGTTATGGAGAGCAAATAAAGCCCCTATGCAAATTAGTTTAGAATTGAGACCATCTGATTGGTTGATGCAATTGTCATTCAAAATACACCATTCTGATTGGTTTATGTACTGTCAGTCAACAGTTCTCTATTTTACAACTTTTGCTGGGACTATCATGCATTAGTCTTCAACCAGCAAGACATTTGGTCAAGAATGCTCTTGTTATCAACTATCTGTGGCTGGTTTTGTAGGTTTTCAATTAAACTAGGGTTAGGAAGGACCTCAGTAAGTTATGGAGAGCAAATAAAGCCCTTATGCAAATTAGTTCAGAATTGAGATCATCTGATTGGTTGATGCAACTGTCATTCAAAATAAGCCATTCTGATTGGTTTATATACTGTCAGTCAACAGTTTTCTATTTTACAACTTTTGCTGGGACTATCATGCATTAGTCTTCAACCAGCAAGACAATTGGTCAAGAATGCTCTTGTTATCAACTATCTGTGGCTGGTTCTGCAGGTGTTCAATTAAACTAGGGTTAGGAAAGACCTCAGTACGTTATGGAGAGCAAATAAAGCCTTATGCAAATTAGTTTAGAATTGAGACCATCTGATTGGTTGATGCAATTGTCATTCAAAATAAGCCATTCTGATTGGTTTATGTACTGTCAGTCAACAGTTCTCTATTTTACAACTTTTGCTGGCACCATCACGCAATAGCCTTCAAACAGCAAGACAATTGGTCAATAATGTTCTTGTTATCAACTATCTGTGGCTGGTTCTGCAGGTGTTCAATTAGAATAGGGTGAGGAAGGACCTCAGTAAGTTATGAAGAGCAAATAAAGCCCTTATGCAAATTAGTTCAGAATTGAGACCATCTGATTGGTTGATGCAACTGTCATTCAAAATAAGCCATTCTGATTGTTTTATGTACTGTCAGTCAACAGTTTTCTATTTTACAACTTTTGCTGGGACTATCATGCATTAGTCTTCAACCAGCAAGACAATTGGTCAAGAATGCTCTTGTTATCAACTATCTGTGGCTGGTTTTCAATTAAACTAGGGTTAGGAAAGACCTCAGTAAGTTATGGAGAGCAAATAAAGCCCTTATGCAAATTAGTTTAGAATTGAGACCATCTTATTGGTTGATGCAATTGTCATTCAAAATAAGCCATTTTGATTGGTTTATGTACTGTCAGTCAACAGTTCTTTATTTTACAACTTTTGCTGGGACTATCATGCATTAGTCTTCAACCAGCAAGACAATTGGTCAAGAATGCTCTTGTTATCAACTATCTGTGGCTGGTTTTGTAGGTTTTCAATTAAACTAGGGTTAGGAAGGACCTCAGTAAGTTATGGAGAGCAAATAAAGCCATTATGCAAATTAGTTCAGAATTGAGACCATCTGATTGGTTGATGCAATTGTCATTCAAAATAAGCCATTCTGATTGGTTTATGTGCTGTCAGTCAACAGTTTTCTATTTTATAACTTTTGCTGGGACCATCATGCAATAATCTTCAACCAGCAAAACAATTCGTCAAGAATGTAGTCAACAGTTTTCTATTTTACAACTTTTGCTGGCACCATCACGCAATAGCCTTCAAACAGCAAGACAATTGGTCAAGAATGTTCATGTTATCAACTATCTGTGGCTGGTTCTGCAGGTGTTCAATTAGACTAGGGTGAGGAAGGACCTCAGTAAGTTATGAAGAGCAAATAAAGCCATTATGCAAATTAGTTCAGAATTGAGACCATCTGATTGGTTGATGCAACTGTCATTCAAAATAAGCCATTCTGATTGGTTTATGTACCATCAGTCAACAGTTTCCTTTTTTACAACGTTTGCTGGGACCATCATGCAATAGTCTTCAACCAGCAAGACAATTGGTCAATAATGTTCTTATTAGCAACTATCTGTGGCTGGTTTTGTAGGTTTTCAATTAAACTAGGGTTAGGATGGACCTCAGTAAGTTATGGAGAGCAAATAAAGCCCTTATGCAAATTAGTTCAGAATTGAGATCATCTGATTGGTTGATGCAACTGTCATTCAAAATAAGCCATTCTGATTGGTTTATATACTGTCAGTCAACAGTTTTCTATTTTACAACTTTTGCTGGGACTATCATTGCATTAGTCTTCAACCAGCAAGACAATTGGTCAAGAATGCTCTTGTTATCAACTATCTGTGGCTGGTTCTGCAGGTATTCAATTAAACTAGGGTTAGGAAAGACCTCAATAAGTTATGGAGAGCAAATAAAGCCCTTATGAAAATTAGTTCAGAATTGAGATCATATGATTGGTTGATGCAACTGTCATTCAAAATAAGCCATTCTGATTCGTTTATGTACTGTCAGTCATCAGTTTTCTATTTTACAACTTTTGCTGGGACTATCATGCATTAGTCTTCAACCAGCAAGACAATTGGTCAAGAATGCTCTTGTTATCAACTATCTGTGGCTGGTTTTGTAGGTTTTCAATTAAACTAGGGTTAGGAAAGACCTCAGTAAGTTATGGAGAGCAAATAAAGCCCTTATGCAAATTAGTTTAGAATTGAGACCATCTGATTGGTTGATGCAATTGTCATTCAAAATACACCATTCTGATTGGTTTATGTACTGTCAGTCAACAGTTCTTTATTTCACAACTTTTGCTGGGACTATCATGCATTAGTCTTCAACCAGCAAGACAATTGGTCAAGAATGCTCTTGTTATCAACTATCTGTGGCTGGTTTTGTAGGTTTTCAATTAAACTAGGGTTAGGAAGGACCTCAGTAAGTTATGGAGAGCAAATAAAGCCCTTATGCAAATTAGTTCAGAATTGAGATCATCTGATTGGTTGATGCAACTGTCATTCAAAATAAGCCATTCTGATTGGTTTATATACTGTCAGTCATCAGTTTTCTATTTTACAACTTTTGCTGGGACTATCATGCATTAGTCTTCAACCAGCAAGACAATTGGTCAAGAATGCTCTTGTTATCAACAATCTGTGGCTGGTTCTGCAGGTGTTCAATAAAACTAGGGTTAGGAAAGACCTCAGTACGTTATGAAGAGCAAATAAAGCCCTTATGCAAATTAGTTTAGAATTAAGACCATCTGATTGGTTGATGCAATTGTCATTCAAAATAAGCCATTCTGATTGGTTTATGTACTGTCAGTCAACAGTTCTCTATTTTACAACTTTTGCTGGGACTATCATGCATTAGTCTTCAACCAGCAAGACATTTGGTCAAGAATGCTCTTGTTATCAACTATCTGTGGGTGGTTTTGTAGGTTTTTAATTAAACTAGGGTTAGGAAGGACCTCAGTAAGTTATGGAGAGCAAAAAAAGCCCTTATGCAAATTAGTTCAGAATTGAGATCATCTGATTGGTTGATGCAACTGTCATTCAAAATAAGCCATTCTGATTGGTTTATATACTGTCAGTCAACAGTTTTCTATTTTACAACTTTTGCTGGGACTATCATGCATTAGTCTTCAACCAGCAAGACAATTGGTCAAGAATGCTCTTGTTATCAACTATCTGTGGCTGGTTCTGCAGGTGTTCAATTAAACTAGGGTTAGGAAAGACCTCAGTACGTTATGGAGAGCAAATAAAGCCCTTATGCAAATTAGTTTAGAATTGAGACCATCTGATTGGTTGATGCAATTGTCATTCAAAATAAGCCATTCTGATTGGTTTATGTACTGTCAGTCAACAGTTCTCTATTTTACAACTTTTGCTGGGACTATCATGCATTAGTCTTCAACCAGCAAGACAATTGGTCAAGAATGCTCTTGTTATCAACTATCTGTGGCTGGTTTTGTAGGTTTTCAATTAAACTAGGGTTAGGAAAGACCTCAGTAAGTTATGGAGAGCAAATAAAGCCCTTATGCAAATTAGTTTAGAATTGAGACCATCTGATTGGTTGATGCATTTGTCATTCAAAATAAGCCATTCTGATTGGTTTATGTGCTGTCAGTCAACAGTTTTCTATTTTATAACTTTTGCTGGGACCATCATGCAATAGTCTTCAACCAGCAAGACAATTGGTCAAGATTGTAGTCAACAGTTTTCTATTTTACAACTTTTGCTGGCACCATCACGCAATAGCCTTCAACCAGCAAGACAATTGGTCAAGAATGCTCTTGTTATCAACTATCTGTGGCTGGTTTTATAGGTTTTCAATTTAACTAGGGTTAGGAAGGACCTCAGTAAGTTATGGAGAGCAAATAAAGCCCCTATGCAAATTAGTTTAGAATTGAGACCATCTGATTGGTTGATGCAATTGTCATTCAAAATACACCATTCTGATTGGTTTATGTACTGTCAGTCAACAGTTCTCTATTTTACAACTTTTGCTGGGACTATCATGCATTAGTCTTCAACCAGCAAGACAATTGGTCAAGAATGCTCTTGTTATCAACTATCTGTGGCTGGTTTTGTAGGTTTTCAATTAAACTAGGGTTAGGAAGGACCTCAGTAAGTTATGGAGAGCAAATAAAGCCCTTATGCAAATTAGTTCAGAATTGAGATCATCTGATTGGTTGATGCAACTGTCATTCAAAATAAGCCATTCTGATTGGTTTATATACTGTCAGTCAACAGTTTTCTATTTTACAACTTTTGCTGGGACTATCATGCATTAGTCTTCAACCAGCAAGACATTTGGTCAAGAATGCTCTTGTTATCAACTATCTGTGGCTGGTTTTGTAGGTTTTCAATTAAACTAGGGTTAGGAAAGACCTCAGTAAGTTATGGAGAGCAAATAAAGCCATTATGCAAATTAGTTTAGAATTGAGACCATCTGATTGGTTGATGCAATTGTCATTCAAAATACACCATTCTGATTGGTTTATGTACTGTCAGTCAACAGTTCTCTATTTTACAACTTTTGCTGGGACTATCATGCATTAGTCTTCAACCAGCAAGACAATTTGTCAAGAATGCTCTTGTTATCAACTATCTGTGGCTGGTTTTGTAGGTTTTCAATTAAACTAGGGTTAGGAAGGACCTCAGTAAGTTATGGAGAGCAAATAAAGCCCTTATGCAAATTAGTTCAGAATTGAGATCATCTGATTGGTTGATGCAACTGTCATTCAAAATAAGCCATTCTGATTGGTTTATATACTGTCAGTCAACAGTTTTCTATTTTACAACTTTTGCTGGGACTATCATGCATTAGTCTTCAACCAGCAAGACAATTGGTCAAGAATGCTCTTGTTATCAACAATCTGTGGCTGGTTCTGCAGGTGTTCAATTAAACTAGGGTTAGGAAGGACCTCAGTAAATTATGGAGAGCAAATAAAGCCCTTATGCAAATTAGTTCAGAATTGAGATCATCTGATTGGTTGATGCAACTGTCATTCAAAATAAGCCATTCTGATTGGTTTATGTACTGTCAGTCAACAGTTCTCTATTTTACAACTTTTGCTGGGACTATCATGCATTAGTCTTCAACCAGCAAGACAATTGGTCAAGAATGCTCTTGTTATCAACTATCTGTGGCTGGTTTTGTAGGTTTTCAATTAAACTAGGGTTAGGAAGGACCTCAGTAAGTTATGGAGAGCAAATAAAGCCCTTATGCAAATTAGTTCAGAATTGAGATCATATGATTGGTTGATGCAACTGTCATTCAAAATAAGCCATTCTGATTGGTTTATGTACTGTCAGTCATCAGTTTTCTATTTTACAACTTTTGCTGGGACTATCATGCATTAGTCTTCAACCAGCAAGACAATTGGTCACGAATGCTCTTGTTATCAACTATCTGTGGCTGGTTTTGTAGGTTTTCAATTAAACTAGGGTTAGGAAAGACCTCAGTAAGTTATGGAGAGCAAATAAAGCCCTTATGCAAATTAGTTTAGAATTGAGACCATCTGATTGGTTGATGCAATTGTCATTCAAAATACACCATTCTGATTGGTTTATGTACTGTCAGTCAACAGTTCTTTATTTCACAACTTTTGCTGGGACTATCATGCATTAGTCTTCAACCAGCAAGACAATTGGTCAAGAATGATCTTGTTATCAACTATCTGTGGCTGGTTTTGTAGGTTTACAATTAAACTAGGGTTAGGAAGGACCTCAGTAAGTTATGGAGAGCAAATAAAGCCCTTATGCAAATTAGTTCAGAATTGAGATCATCTGATTGGTTGATGCAACTGTCATTCAAAATAAGCCATTCTGATTGGTTTATATACTGTCAGTCATCAGTTTTCTATTTTACAACTTTTGCTGGGACTATCATGCATTAGTCTTCAACCAGCAAGACAATTGGTCAAGAATGCTCTTGTTATCAACAATCTGTGGCTGGTTCTGCAGGTGTTCAATAAAACTAGGGTTAGGAAAGACCTCAGTACGTTATGAAGAGCAAATAAAGCCCTTATGCAAATTAGTTTAGAATTGAGACCATCTGATTGGTTGATGCAATTGTCATTCAAAATAAGCCATTCTGATTGGTTTATGTACTGTCAGTCAACAGTTCTCTATTTTACAACTTTTGCTGGGACTATCATGCATTAGTCTTCAACCAGCAAGACATTTGGTCAAGAATGCTCTTGTTATCAACTATCTGTGGGTGGTTTTGTAGGTTTTTAATTAAACTAGGGTTAGGAAGGACCTCAGTAAGTTATGGAGAGCAAAAAAAGCCCTTATGCAAATTAGTTCAGAATTGAGATCATCTGATTGGTTGATGCAACTGTCATTCAAAATAAGCCATTCTGATTGGTTTATATACTGTCAGTCAACAGTTTTCTATTTTACAACTTTTGCTGGGACTATCATGCATTAGTCTTCAACCAGCAAGACAATTGGTCAAGAATGCTCTTGTTATCAACAATCTGTGGCTGGTTCTGCAGGTGTTCAATTAAACTAGGGTTAGGAAGGACCTCAGTAAATTATGGAGAGCAAATAAAGCCCTTATGCAAATTAGTTCAGAATTGAGATCATCTGATTGGTTGATGCAACTGTCATTCAAAATAAGCCATTCTGATTGGTTTATGTACTGTCAGTCAACAGTTCTCTATTTTACAACTTTTGCTGGGACTATCATGCATTAGTCTTCAACCAGCAAGACAATTGGTCAAGAATGCTCTTGTTATCAACTATCTGTGGCTGGTTTTGTAGGTTTTCAATTAAACTAGGGTTAGGAAGGACCTCAGTAAGTTATGGAGAGCAAATAAAGCCCTTATGCAAATTAGTTCAGAATTGAGATCATCTGATTGGTTGATGCAACTGTCATTCAAAATAAGCCATTCTGATTGGTTTATATACTGTCAGTCAACAGTTTTCTATTTTACAACTTTTGCTGGGACTATCATGCATTAGTCTTCAACCAGCAAGACAATTGGTCAAGAATGCTCTTGTTATCAACTATCTGTGGCTGGTTCTGCAGGTATTCAATTAAACTAGGGTTAGGAAAGACCTCAATAAGTTATGGAGAGCAAATAAAGCCCTTATGCAAATTAGTTCAGAATTGAGATCATATGATTGGTTGATGCAACTGTCATTCAAAATAAGCCATTCTGATTGGTTTATGTACTGTCAGTCATCAGTTTTCTATTTTACAACTTTTGCTGGGACTATCATGCATTAGTCTTCAACCAGCAAGACAATTGGTCAAGAATGCTCTTGTTATCAACTATCTGTGGCTGGTTTTGTAGGTTTTCAATTAAACTAGGGTTAGGAAGGACCTCAGTAAGTTATGGAGAGCAAATAAAGCCCTTATGCAAATTAGTTCAGAATTGAGATCATATGATTGGTTGATGCAACTGTCATTCAAAATAAGCCATTCTGATTGGTTTATGTACTGTCAGTCATCAGTTTTCTATTTTACAACTTTTGCTGGGACTATCATGCATTAGTCTTCAACCAGCAAGACAATTGGTCACGAATGCTCTTGTTATCAACTATCTGTGGCTGGTTTTGTAGGTTTTCAATTAAACTAGGGTTAGGAAAGACCTCAGTAAGTTATGGAGAGCAAATAAAGCCCTTATGCAAATTAGTTTAGAATTGAGACCATCTGATTGGTTGATGCAATTGTCATTCAAAATACACCATTCTGATTGGTTTATGTACTGTCAGTCAACAGTTCTTTATTTCACAACTTTTGCTGGGACTATCATGCATTAGTCTTCAACCAGCAAGACAATTGGTCAAGAATGATCTTGTTATCAACTATCTGTGGCTGGTTTTGTAGGTTTACAATTAAACTAGGGTTAGGAAGGACCTCAGTAAGTTATGGAGAGCAAATAAATCCCTTATGCAAATTAGTTCAGAATTGAGATCATCTGATTGGTTGATGCAACTGTCATTCAAAATAAGCCATTCTGATTGGTTTATATACTGTCAGTCATCAGTTTTCTATTTTACAACTTTTGCTGGGACTATCATGCATTAGTCTTCAACCAGCAAGACAATTGGTCAAGAATGCTCTTGTTATCAACAATCTGTGGCTGGTTCTGCAGGTGTTCAATAAAACTAGGGTTAGGAAAGACCTCAGTACGTTATGAAGAGCAAATAAAGCCCTTATGCAAATTAGTTTAGAATTGAGACCATCTGATTGGTTGATGCAATTGTCATTCAAAATAAGCCATTCTGATTGGTTTATGTACTGTCAGTCAACAGTTCTCTATTTTACAACTTTTGCTGGGACTATCATGCATTAGTCTTCAACCAGCAAGACATTTGGTCAAGAATGCTCTTGTTATCAACTATCTGTGGGTGGTTTTGTAGGTTTTTAATTAAACTAGGGTTAGGAAGGACCTCAGTAAGTTATGGAGAGCAAAAAAAGCCCTTATGCAAATTAGTTCAGAATTGAGATCATCTGATTGGTTGATGCAACTGTCATTCAAAATAAGCCATTCTGATTGGTTTATATACTGTCAGTCAACAGTTTTCTATTTTACAACTTTTGCTGGGACTATCATGCATTAGTCTTCAACCAGCAAGACAATTGGTCAAGAATGCTCTTGTTATCAACAATCTGTGGCTGGTTCTGCAGGTGTTCAATTAAACTAGGGTTAGGAAGGACCTCAGTAAATTATGGAGAGCAAATAAAGCCCTTATGCAAATTAGTTCAGAATTGAGATCATCTGATTGGTTGATGCAACTGTCATTCAAAATAAGCCATTCTGATTGGTTTATGTACTGTCAGTCAACAGTTCTCTATTTTACAACTTTTGCTGGGACTATCATGCATTAGTCTTCAACCAGCAAGACAATTGGTCAAGAATGCTCTTGTTATCAACTATCTGTGGCTGGTTTTGTAGGTTTTCAATTAAACTAGGGTTAGGAAGGACCTCAGTAAGTTATGGAGAGCAAATAAAGCCCTTATGCAAATTAGTTCAGAATTGAGATCATCTGATTGGTTGATGCAACTGTCATTCAAAATAAGCCATTCTGATTGGTTTATATACTGTCAGTCAACAGTTTTCTATTTTACAACTTTTGCTGGGACTATCATGCATTAGTCTTCAACCAGCAAGACAATTGGTCAAGAATGCTCTTGTTATCAACTATCTGTGGCTGGTTCTGCAGGTATTCAATTAAACTAGGGTTAGGAAAGACCTCAATAAGTTATGGAGAGCAAATAAAGCCCTTATGCAAATTAGTTCAGAATTGAGATCATATGATTGGTTGATGCAACTGTCATTCAAAATAAGCCATTCTGATTGGTTTATGTACTGTCAGTCATCAGTTTTCTATTTTACAACTTTTGCTGGGACTATCATGCATTAGTCTTCAACCAGCAAGACAATTGGTCAAGAATGCTCTTGTTATCAACTATCTGTGGCTGGTTTTGTAGGTTTTCAATTAAACTAGGGTTAGGAAAGACCTCAGTAAGTTATGGAGAGCAAATAAAGCCCTTATGCAAATTAGTTTAGAATTGAGACCATCTGATTGGTTGATGCAATTGTCATTCAAAATACACCATTCTGATTGGTTTATGTACTGTCAGTCAACAGTTCTTTATTTCACAACTTTTGCTGGGACTATCATGCATTAGTCTTCAACCAGCAAGACAATTGGTCAAGAATGATCTTGTTATCAACTATCTGTGGCTGGTTTTGTAGGTTTACAATTAAACTAGGGTTAGGAAGGACCTCAGTAAGTTATGGAGAGCAAATAAAGCCCTTATGCAAATTAGTTCAGAATTGAGATCATCTGATTGGTTGATGCAACTGTCATTCAAAATAAGCCATTCTGATTGGTTTATATACTGTCAGTCAACAGTTTTCTATTTTACAACTTTTGCTGGGACTATCATGCATTAGTCTTCAACCAGCAAGACAATTGGTCAAGAATGCTCTTGTTATCAACTATCTGTGGCTGGTTCTGCAGGTATTCAATTAAACTAGGGTTAGGAAGGACCTCAGTAAGTTATGGAGAGCAAATAAAGCCCTTATGCAAATTAGTTCAGAATTGAGATCATCTGATTGGTTGATGCAACTGTCATTCAAAATAAGCCATTCTGATTGGTTTATATACTGTCAGTCATCAGTTTTCTATTTTACAACTTTTGCTGGGACTATCATGCATTAGTCTTCAACCAGCAAGACAATTGGTCAAGAATGCTCTTGTTATCAACAATCTGTGGCTGGTTCTGCAGGTGTTCAATAAAACTAGGGTTAGGAAAGACCTCAGTACGTTATGAAGAGCAAATAAAGCCCTTATGCAAATTAGTTTAGAATTAAGACCATCTGATTGGTTGATGCAATTGTCATTCAAAATAAGCCATTCTGATTGGTTTATGTACTGTCAGTCAACAGTTCTCTATTTTACAACTTTTGCTGGGACTATCATGCATTAGTCTTCAACCAGCAAGACATTTGGTCAAGAATGCTCTTGTTATCAACTATCTGTGGGTGGTTTTGTAGGTTTTTAATTAAACTAGGGTTAGGAAGGACCTCAGTAAGTTATGGAGAGCAAAAAAAGCCCTTATGCAAATTAGTTCAGAATTGAGATCATCTGATTGGTTGATGCAACTGTCATTCAAAATAAGCCATTCTGATTGGTTTATATACTGTCAGTCAACAGTTTTCTATTTTACAACTTTTGCTGGGACTATCATGCATTAGTCTTCAACCAGCAAGACAATTGGTCAAGAATGCTCTTGTTATCAACTATCTGTGGCTGGTTCTGCAGGTGTTCAATTAAACTAGGGTTAGGAAAGACCTCAGTACGTTATGGAGAGCAAATAAAGCCCTTATGCAAATTAGTTTAGAATTGAGACCATCTGATTGGTTGATGCAATTGTCATTCAAAATAAGCCATTCTGATTGGTTTATGTACTGTCAGTCAACAGTTCTCTATTTTACAACTTTTGCTGGGACTATCATGCATTAGTCTTCAACCAGCAAGACAATTGGTCAAGAATGCTCTTGTTATCAACTATCTGTGGCTGGTTTTATAGGTTTTCAATTAAACTAGGGTTAGGAAGGACCTCAGTAAGTTATGGAGAGCAAATAAAGCCCTTATGCAAATTAGTTTAGAATTGAGACCATCTGATTGGTTGATGCAATTGTCATTCAAAATACACCATTCTGATTGGTTTATGTACTGTCAGTCAACAGTTCTCTATTTTACAACTTTTGCTGGGACTATCATGCATTAGTCTTCAACCAGCAAGACAATTGGTCAAGAATGCTCTTGTTATCAACTATCTGTGGCTGGTTTTGTAGGTTTTCAATTAAACTAGGGTTAGGAAAGACCTCAGTAAGTTATGGAGAGCAAATAAATCCCTTATGCAAATTAGTTTAGAATTGAGACCATCTGATTGGTTGATGCAATTGTCATTCAAAATAAGCCATTCTGATTGGTTTATGTGCTGTCAGTCAACAGTTTTCTATTTTATAACTTTTGCTGGGACCATCATGCAATAGTCTTCAACCAGCAAGACAATTGGTCAAGAATGTAGTCAACAGTTTTCTATTTTACAACTTTTGCTGGCACCATCACGCAATAGCCTTCAACCAGCAAGACAATTGGTCAAGAATGCTCTTGTTATCAACTATCTGTGGCTGGTTTTATAGGTTTTCAATTTAACTAGGGTTAGGAAGGACCTCAGTAAGTTATGGAGAGCAAATAAAGCCCCTATGCAAATTAGTTTAGAATTGAGACCATCTGATTGGTTGATGCAATTGTCATTCAAAATACACCATTCTGATTGGTTTATGTACTGTCAGTCAACAGTTCTCTATTTTACAACTTTTGCTGGGACTATCATGCATTAGTCTTCAACCAGCAAGACATTTGGTCAAGAATGCTCTTGTTATCAACTATCTGTGGCTGGTTTTGTAGGTTTTCAATTAAACTAGGGTTAGGAAGGACCTCAGTAAGTTATGGAGAGCAAATAAAGCCCTTATGCAAATTAGTTCAGAATTGAGATCATCTGATTGGTTGATGCAACTGTCATTCAAAATAAGCCATTCTGATTGGTTTATATACTGTCAGTCAACAGTTTTCTATTTTACAACTTTTGCTGGGACTATCATGCATTAGTCTTCAACCAGCAAGACAATTGGTCAAGAATGCTCTTGTTATCAACTATCTGTGGCTGGTTCTGCAGGTGTTCAATTAAACTAGGGTTAGGAAAGACCTCAGTACGTTATGGAGAGCAAATAAAGCCCTTATGCAAATTAGTTTAGAATTGAGACCATCTGATTGGTTGATGCAATTGTCATTCAAAATAAGCCATTCTGATTGGTTTATGTACTGTCAGTCAACAGTTCTCTATTTTACAACTTTTGCTGGCACCATCACACAATAGCCTTCAAACAGCAAGACAATTGGTCAATAATGTTCTTGTTATCAACTATCTGTGGCTGGTTCTGCAGGTGTTCAATTAGAATAGGGTGAGGAAGGACCTCAGTAAGTTATGAAGAGCAAATAAAGCCCTTATGCAAATTAGTTCAGAATTGAGACCATCTGATTGGTTGATGCAACTGTCATTCAAAATAAGCCATTCTGATTGTTTTATGTACTGTCAGTCAACAGTTTTCTATTTTACAACTTTTGCTGGGACTATCATGCATTAGTCTTCAACCAGCAAGACAATTGGTCAAGAATGCTCTTGTTATCAACTATCTGTGGCTGGTTTTCAATTAAACTAGGGTTAGGAAAGACCTCAGTAAGTTATGGAGAGCAAATAAAGCCCTTATGCAAATTAGTTTAGAATTGAGACCATCTTATTGGTTGATGCAATTGTCATTCAAAATAAGCCATTTTGATTGGTTTATGTACTGTCAGTCAACAGTTCTTTATTTTACAACTTTTGCTGGGACTATCATGCATTAGTCTTCAACCAGCAAGACAATTGGTCAAGAATGCTCTTGTTATCAACTATCTGTGGCTGGTTTTCAATTAAACTAGGGTTAGGAAAGACCTCAGTAAGTTATGGAGAGCAAATAAAGCCATTATGCAAATTAGTTCAGAATTGAGACCATCTGATTGGTTGATGCAATTGTCATTCAAAATAAGCCATTCTGATTGGTTTATGTGCTGTGAGTCAACAGTTTTCTATTTTATAACTTTTGCTGGGACCATCATGCAATAATCTTCAACCAGCAAAACAATTCGTCAAGAATGTAGTCAACAGTTTTCTATTTTACAACTTTTGCTGGCACCATCACGCAATAGCCTTCAAACAGCAAGACAATTGGTCAAGAATGTTCATGTTATCAACTATCTGTGGCTGGTTCTGCAGGTGTTCAATTAGACTAGGGTGAGGAAGGACCTCAGTAAGTTATGAAGAGCAAATAAAGCCATTATGCAAATTAGTTCAGAATTGAGACCATCTGATTGGTTGATGCAACTGTCATTCAAAATAAGCCATTCTGATTGGTTTATGTACCATCAGTCAACAGTTTCCTTTTTTACAACGTTTGCTGGGACCATCATGCAATAGTCTTCAACCAGCAAGACAATTGGTCAATAATGTTCTTGTTAGCAACTATCTGTGGCTGGTTCTGCAGGTGTTCAATTAGAATAGGGTGAGGAAGGACCTCAGTAAGTTATGAAGAGCAAATAAAACCCTTATGCAAATTAGTTCAGAATTGAGACCATCTGATTGGTTGATGCAACTGTCATTCAAAATAAGCAATTCTGATTGGTTTATGTACTGTCAGTCAACAGTTCTCTATTTTAAATCTTTTGCTGGGACTATCATGCATTAATCTTCAACCAGCAAGACAATTGGTCAAGAATGTTCTTGTTATCAACTATCTGTGGCTGGTTTTATAGGTTTTCAATTAAACTAGGGTTAGGAAGGACCGCAGTAAGTTATGGAGAGCAAATAAAGCCCTTATACAAATTAGTTCAGAATTGAGACCATCTGATTGGTTGATGCAACTGTCATTCAAAATAAGCCATTCTGATTGGTTTATATACTGTCAGTCAACAGTTTTCTATTTTACAACTTTTGCTGGGACTATCATGCATTAGTCTTCAACCAGCAAGACAATTGGTCAAGAATGCTCTTGTTATCAACTATCTGTGGCTGGTTTTGTAGGTTTTCAATTAAACTAGGGTTAGGAAGGACCTCAGTAAGTTATGGAGAGCAAATAAAGCCCTTATGCAAATTAGTTTATAATTAAGACCATCTGCTTGGTTGATGCAATTGTCATTCAAAATAAGCCATTCTGATTGGTTTATGTACTGTCAGTCAACAGTTCTCTATTTTACAACTTTTGCTGGGACTATCATGCATTAGTCTTCAACCAGCAAGGCATTTGGTCAAGAATGCTCTTGTTATCAACTATCTGTGGCTGGTTTTGTAGGTTTTCAATTAAACTAGGGTTAGGAAAGACCTCAGTAAGTTATGGAGAGCAAATAAAGCCATTATGCAAATTAGTTTAGAATTGAGACCAATTGATTGGTTGATGCAATTGTCATTCAAAATACACCATTCTAAATGGTTTATGTACTGTCAGTCAACAGTTCTCTATTTTACAACTTTTGCTGGGACTATCATGCATTAGTCTTCAACCAGCAAGACAATTGGTCAAGAATGCTCTTGTTATCAACTATCTGTGGCTGGTTCTGCAGGTGTTCAATTAGACTAGGTTGAGGAAGGACCTCAGTAAGTTATGAAGAGCAAATAAAGCCCTTATGCAAATTGGTTCAGAATTGAGATCATATGATTGGTTGATGCAACTGTCATTCAAAATAAGCCATTCTGATTGGTTTATGTACTGTCAGTCAACAATTTTCTATTTTACAACTTTTGCTGGGACTATCATGCATTAGTCTTCAACCAGCAAGACAATTGGTCAAGAATGCTCTTGTTATCAACTATCTGTGGCTGGTTTTGTAGGTTTTCAATTAAACTAGGGTTAGGAAGGACCTCAGTAAGTTATGGAGAGCAAATAAAGCCCTTATGCAAATTAGTTCAGAATTGAGATCATATGATTGGTTGATGCAACTGTCATTCAAAATAAGCCATTCTGATTGGTTTATGTACTGTCAGTCAACAGTTTTCTATTTTACAACTTTTGCTCGGACTATTATGCATTAGTCTTCAACCAGCAAGACAATTGGTCAAGAATGCTCTTGTTATCAACTATCTGTGGCTGGTTTGGTAGGTTTTCAATTAAACTAGGGTTAGGAAAGACCTCAGTAAGTTATGGAGAGCAAATAAAGCCCTTATGCAAATTAGTTTAGAATTGAGACCATCTGATTGGTTGATGCAATTGTCATTCAAAATAAGCCATTCTGATTGGTTTATGTGCTGTCAGTCAACAGTTTTATATTTTATAACTTTTGCTGGGACCATCATGCAATAGTCTTCAACCAGCAAGACAATTGGTCAAGAATGTAGTCAACAGTTTTCTATTTTACAACTTTTGCTGGCACCACCACGCAATAGCCTTCAACCAGCAAGACAATTGGTCAAGAATGCTCTTGTTATCAACTATCTGTGGCTGGTTTTATAGGTTTTCAATTTAACTAGGGTTAGGAAGGACCTCAGTAAGTTATGGAGAGCAAATAAAGCCCCTATGCAAATTAGTTTAGAATTGAGACCATCTGATTGGTTGATGCAATTGTCATTCAAAATACACCATTCTGATTGGTTTATGTACTGTCAGTCAACAGTTCTCTATTTTACAACTTTTGCTGGGACTATCATGCATTAGTCTTCAACCAGCAAGACAAGTGGTCAAGAATGCTCTTGTTATCAACTATCTGTGGCTGGTTTTGTAAGTTTTCAATTAAACTAGGGTTAGGAAGGACCTCAGTAAGTTATGGAGAGCAAATAAAGCCCTTATGCAAATTAGTTCAGAATTGAGATCATCTGATTGGTTGATACAACTGTCATTCAAAATAAGCCATTCTGATTGGTTTATGTACTGTCAGTCAACAGTTCTCTATTTTACAACTTTTGCTGGGACTATCATGCATTAGTCTTCAACCAGCAAGACAATTGGTCAAGAATGCTCTTGTTATCAACAATCTGTGGCTGGTTCTGCAGGTGTTCAATTAAACTAGGGTTAGGAAGGACCTCAGTAAGTTATGGAGAGCAAATAAAGCCCTTATGCAAATTAGTTCAGAATTGAGACCATCTGATTGGTTGATGCAATTGTCATTCAAAATAAGCCATTCTGATTGGTTTATGTGCTGTCAGTCAACAGTTTTCTATTTTATAACTTTTGCTGGGACCATCATGCAATAGTCTTCAACCAGCAAGACAATTGGTCAAGAATGCTCTTGTTATCAACTATCTGTGGGTGGTTTTGTAGGTTTTCAATTAAACAAGGGTTAGGAAGGACCTCAGTAAGTTATGGAGAGCAAATAAAGCCCTTATGCAAATTAGTTCAGAATTGAGATCATCTGATTGGTTGATGCAACTGTCATTCAAAATAAGCCATTCTGATTGGTGTATATACTGTCAGTCAAAAGTTTTCTATTTTACAACTTTTGCTGGGACTATCATGCATTAGTCTTCAACCAGCAAGACAATTGGTCAAGAATGCTCTTGTTATCAACTATCTGTGGCTGGTTCTGCAGGTGTTCAATTAAACTAGGGTTAGGAAAGACCTCAGTACATTATGGAGAGCAAATAAAGCCCTTATGCAAATTAGTTTAGAATTGAGACCATCTGATTGGTTGATGCAATTGTCATTCAAAATAAGCCATTCTGATTGGTT
The DNA here is from genome assembly GCF_055691185.1 of Crinia signifera. Lineage (NCBI taxonomy): Eukaryota > Metazoa > Chordata > Amphibia > Anura > Myobatrachidae > Crinia > Crinia signifera. Next base: position 212,408,934 of record NC_139217.1, on the reverse strand, counting down.
TATGTACTGTCAGTCAACAGTTCTCTATTTTACAACTTTTGCTGGGACTATCATGCATTAGTCTTCAACCAGCAAGACAATTGGTCAAGAATGCTCTTGTTATTAACTATCTGTGGCTGGTTTTATAGGTTTTCAATTAAACTAGGGTTAGGAAGGACCTCAGTAAGTTATGGAGAGCAAATAAAGCCCTTATGCAAATTTGTTTAGAATTGAGACCATCTGATTGGTTGATGCAATTGTCATTCAAAATACACCATTCTGATTGGTTTATGTACTGTCAGTCAACAGTTCTCTATTTTACAACTTTTGCTGGGACTATCATGCATTAGTCTTCAACCAGCAAGACAATTGGTCAAAAATGCTCTTGTTATCAACTATCTGTGGCTGGTTTTGTAGGTTTTCAATTAAACTAGGGTTAGGAAGGACCTCAGTAAGTTATGGAGAGCAAATAAAGCCCTTATGCAAATTAGTTTAGAATTAAGACCATCTGATTGGTTGATGCAATTGTCATTCAAAATAAGCCATTCTGATTGGTTTATGTACTGTCAGTCAACAGTTCTCTATTTTACAACTTTTGCTGGGACTATCATGCCTTAGTCTTCAACCAGCAAGACATTTGGTCAAGAATGCTCTTGTTATCAACTATCTGTGGCTGGTTTTGTAGGTTTTCAATTAAACTAGGGTTAGGAAGGACCTCAGTAAGTTATGGAGAGCAAATAAAGCCCTTATGCAAATTAGTTCAGAATTGAGATCATCTGATTGGTTGATGCAACTGTCATTCAAAATAAGCCATTCTGATTGGTTTATATACTGTCAGTCAACAGTTTTCTATTTTACATCTTTTGCTGGGACTATCATGCATTAGTCTTCAACCAGAAAGACAATTGGTCAAGAATGCTCTTGTTATCAACTATCTGTGGCTGGTTCTGCAGGTGTTCAATTAGACTAGGGTGAGGAAGGACCTCAGTAAGTTATGAAGAGCAAATAAAGCCCTTATGCAAATTGGTTCAGAATTGAGATCATATGATTGGTTGATGCAACTGTCATTCAAAATAAGCCATTCTGATTGGTTTATGTACTGTCAGTCAACAGTTTTCTATTTTACAACTTTTGCTGGGACTATCATGCATTAGTCTTCAACCAGCAAGACAATTGGTCAAGAATGCTCTTGTTATCAACTATCTGTGGCTGGTTTGGTAGGTTTTCAATTAAACTAGGGTTAGGAAAGACCTCAGTAAGTTATGGAGAGCAAATAAAGCCCTTATGCAAATTAGTTTAGAATTGAGACCATCTGATTGGTTGATGCAATTGTCATTCAAAATAAGCCATTCTGATTGGTTTATGTGCTGTCAGTCAACAGTTTTCTATTTTATAACTTTTGCTGGGACCATCATGCAATAGTCTTCTACCAGCAAGACAATTGGTCAAGAATGTAGTCAACAGTTTTCTATTTTACAACTTTTGCTGGCACCATCACGCAATAGCCTTCAACCAACAAGACAATTGGTCAAGAATATTCTTGTTATCAACTATCTGTGGCTGGTTCTGCAGGTGTTCAATTAGACTAGGGTGAGGAAGGACCTCAGTAAGTTATGAAGAGCAAATAAAGCCATTATGCAAATTAGTTCAGAATTGAGACCATCTGATTGGTTGATGCAACTGTCATTCAAAATAAGCCATTCTGATTGGTTTATGTACCATCAGTCAACAGTTTCCTATTTTACAATGTTTGCTGGGACCATCATGCAATAGTCTTCAACCAGCAAGACAATTGGTCAATAATGTTCTTGTTATCAACTATCTGTGGCTGGTTCTGCAGTTGTTCAATTAGAATAGGGTGAGGAAGGACCTCAGTAAGTTATAAAGAGCAAATAAAGCCCTTATGCAAATTAGTTCAGAATTGAGATCATATGATTGGTTGATGCAACTGTCATTCAAAATAAGCCATTCTGATTGGTTTATATACTGTCAGTCAACAGTTTTCTATTTTACAACTTTTGCTGGGACTATCATGCATTAGTCTTCAACCAGCAAGACAATTGGTCAAGTATGCTCTTGTTATCAACTATCTGTGGCTGGTTTGGTAGGTTTTCAATTAAACTAGGGTTAGGAAAGACCTCAGTAAGTTATGGAGAGCAAATAAAGCCCTTATGCAAATTAGTTTAGAATTGAGACCATCTGATTGGTTGATGCAATTGTCATTCAAAATAAGCCATTCTGATTGGTTTATGTGCTGTCAGTCAACAGTTTTCTATTTTATAACTTTTGCTGGGACCATCATGCAATAGTCTTCTACCAGCAAGACAATTGGTCAAGAATGTATTGGTCAAGAATGTAGTCAACAGTTTTCTATTTTACAACTTTTGCTGGCACCATCACGCAATAGCCTTCAACCAGCAAGACAATTGGTCAAGAATGTTCTTGTTATCAACTATCTGTGGCTGGTTCTGCAGGTGTTCAATTAGACTAGGGTGAGGAAGGACCTCAGTAAGTTATGAAGAGCAAATAAAGCCATTATGCAAATTAGTTTAGAATTAAGACCATCTGATTGGTTGATGCAATTGTCATTCAAAATAAGCCATTCTGATTGGTTTATGTACTGTCAGTCAACAGTTCTCTATTTTACAACTTTTGCTGGGACTATCATGCATTAGTCTTCAACCAGCAAGACAATTGGTCAAGAATGCTCTTGTTATCAACTATCTGTGGCTGGTTCTGCAGGTGTTCAATTAAACTAGGGTGAGGAAGGACCTCAGTAAGTTATGAAGAGCAAATAAAGCCCTTATGCAAATTGGTTCAGAATTGAGATCATATGATTGGTTGATGCAACTGTCATTTAAAATAAGCCATTCTGATTGGTTTATGTACTGTCAGTCAACAGTTTTCTATTTTACAACTTTTGCTGGGACTATCATGCATTAGTCTTCAACCAGCAAGACAATTGGTCAAGAATGCTCTTGTTATCAACTATCTGTGGCTGGTTTGGTAGGTTTTCAATTAAACTAGGGTTAGGAAAGACCTCAGTAAGTTATGGAGAGCAAATAAAGCCCTTATGCAAATTAGTTTAGAATTGAGACCATCTGATTGGTTGATGCAATTGTCATTCAAAATAAGCCATTCTGATTGGTTTATATACTGTCAGTCAACAGTTTTCTATTTTACAACTTTTGCTGGGACTATCATGCATTAGTCTTCAACCAGCAAGACAATTGGTCAAGAATGCTCTTGTTATCTACTATCTGTGGCTGGTTCTGCAGGTGTTCAATTAAACTAGGGTTAGGAAAGACCTCAGTAAGTTATGGAGAGCAAATAAAGCCCTTATGCAAATTAGTTTAGAATTCAGATCATCTGATTGGTTGATGGAACTGTCATTCAAAATAAGCCATTCTGATTGGTTTATATACTGTCAGTCAACAGTTTTCTATTTTACAACTTTTGCTGGGACTATCATGCATTAGTCTTCAACCAGAAAGACAATTGGTCAAGAATGCTCTTGTTATCAACTATCTGTGGCTGGTTTGGTAGGTTTTCAATTAAACTAGGGTTAGGAAAGACCTCAGTAAGTTATGAAGAGCAAATAAAGCCCTTATGCAAATTGGTTCAGAATTGAGATCATATGATTGGTTGATGCAACTGTCATTCAAAATAAGCCATTCTGATTGGTTTATGTACTGTCAGTCAACAGTTTTCTATTTTACAACTTTTGCTGGGACTATCATGCATTAGTCTTCAACTAGCAAGACATTTGGTCAAGAATGCTCTTGTTATCAACTATCTGTGGCTGGTTTTGTAGGTTTTCAATTAAACTAGGGTTATGAAGGACCTCCGTAAGTTATGGAGAGCAAATAAAGCCCTTTTGCAAATTAGTTTAGAATTGAGACCATCTGACTGGTTGATGCAATTGTCATTCAAAATAAGCCATTCTGATTGGTTTATGTGCTGTCAGTCAACAGTTTTCTATTTTATAACTTTTGCTGGGACCATCATGCAATAGTCTTCTACCAGCAAGACAATTGGTCAAGAATGTAGTCAACAGTTTTCTATTTTACAACTTTTGCTGGCACCATCACGCAATAGCCTTCAACCAGCAAGACAATTGGTCAAGAATGTTCTTGTTATCAACTATCTGTGGCTGGTTCTGCAGGTGTTCAATTAGACTAGGGTGAGGAAGGAGCTCAGTAAGTTATGAAGAGCAAATAAAGCCATTATGCAAATTAGTTCAGAATTGAGACCATCTGATTGGTTGATGCAACTGTCATACAAAATAAGCCATTCTGATTGGTTTATGTACCATCAGTCAACAGTTTCCTATTTTACAACGTTTGCTGGGACCATCATGCAATAGTCTTCAACCAGCAAGACAATTGGTCAATAATGTTCTTGTTATCAACTATCTGTGGCTGGTTCTGCAGGTGTTCAATTAGAATAGGGTGAGGAAGGACCTCAGTAAGTTATAAAGAGCAAATAAAGCCCTTATGCAAATTAGTTCAGAATTGAGACCATCTGATTGGTTGATGCAACTGTCATTCAAAATAAGCCATTCTGATTGGTTTATATACTGTCAGTCAACAGTTTTCTATTTTACAACTTTTGCTGGGACTATCATGCATTAGTCTTCAACCAGCAAGACAAATGGTCAAGAATGCTCTTGTTATCAACTATCTGTGGCTGGTTCTGCAGGTGTTCAATTAGACTAGGGTGAGGAAGGACCTCAGTAAGTTATGAAGAGCAAATAAAGCCATTATGCAAATTAGTTCAGAATTGAGACCATCTGATTGGTTGATGCAACTGTCATTCAAAATAAGCCATTCTGATTGGTTTATGTACCATCAGTCAACAGTTTCCTATTTTACAACGTTTGCTGGGACCATCATGCAATAGTCTTCAACCAGCAAGACAATTGGTCAATAATGTTCTTGTTATCAACTATCTGTGGCTGGTTCTGCAGGTGTTCAATTAGAATAGGGTGAGGAAGGACCTCAGTAAGTTATAAAGAGCAAATAAAGCCCTTATGCAAATTAGTTCAGAATTGAGACCATCTGATTGGTTGATGCAACTGTCATTCAAAATAAGCAATTCTGATTGGTTTATGTACTGTCAGTCAACAGTTCTCTATTTTACAACTTTTGCTGGGACTATCAAGCATTAGTCTTCAACCAGCAAGACAATTGGTCAAGAATGCTCTTGTTATCAACTATCTGTGGCTGGTTTTGTAGGTTTTCAATTAAACTAGGGTTAGGAAGGACCTCAGTAAGTTATGGAGAGCAAATAAAGCCCTTATGCAAATTAGTTTAGAATTGAGATCATATGATTGGTTGATGCAACTGTCATTCAAAATAAGCCATTCTGATTGGTTTATGTACTGTCAGTCAACAGTTTTCTATTTTACAACTTTTGCTGGGACTATCATGCATTTGTCTTCAACCAGCAAGACAATTGGTCAAGAATGCTCTTGTTATCAACTATCTGTGGCTGGTTTTGTAGGTTTTCAATTAAACTAGGGTTAGGAAAGACCTCAGTACATTATGGAGAGCAAATAAAGCCCTTATGCAAATTAGTTTAGAATTGAGACCATCTGATTGGTTGATGCAACTGTCATTCAAAAAAAGCCATTCTGATTGGTTTATGTACTGTCAGTCAACAGTTTTCTATCTTATAACTTTTGCTGGGACTATCATGCATTAGTCTTCAACTAGCAAGACAATTGGTCAAGAATGCTCTTGTTATCAACTATCTGTGGCTGGTTTTGTAGGTTTTCAATTAAACTAGGGTTAGGAAGGACCTCAGTAAGTTATGGAGAGCAAATAAAGCCCTTATGCAAATTAGTTTAGAATTGAGACCATCTGATTGGTTGATGCAATTGTCATTAAAAATAAGCCATTCTGATTGGTTTATGTGCTGTCAGTCAACAGTTTTCTATTTTATAACTTTTGCTGGGACCATCATGCAATAATCTTTAACCAGAAAGACAATTCGCCAAGAATGTAGTCAACAGTTTTCTATTTTACAACTTTTGCTGGCACCATCACTCAATAGCCTTCAAACAGCAAGACAATTGGTCAAGAATGTTCATGTTATCAACTATCTGTGGCTGGTTTTGTAGGTTTTCAATTAAACTAGGGTTAGGAAGGACCTCAGTAAGTTATGGAGAGCAAATAAAGCCCTTATGCAAATTAGTTTAGAATTTAGACCATCTGATTGGTTGATGCAATTGTCATTCAAAATAAGCCATTCTGGTTGGTTTATGTACTGTCAGTCAACAGTTCTCTATTTTACAACTTTTGCTGGGACTATCATGCATTAGTCTTCAACCAGCAAGACATTTGGTCAAGAATGCTCTTGTTATCAACTATCTGTGGCTGGTTTTGTTGGTTTTCAATTAAACTACTGTTAGGAAGGACCTCAGTAAGTTATGGAGAGCAAATAAAGCCCTTATGCAAATTAGTTTAGAATTGAGACCATCTGATTGGTTGATGCAATTGTCATTCAAAATAAGCCATTCTGATTGGTTTATGTACTGTCAGTCAACAGTTCTCTATTTTACAACTTTTGCTGGGACTATCATGCATTAGTCTTCAACCAGCAAGACAATTGGTCAAGAATGCTCTTGTTATCAACTATCTGTGGCTGGTTTTGTAGGTTTTCAATTAAACTAGGGTTAGGAAGGACCTCAGTAAGTTATGGAGAGCAAATAAAGCCCTTATGCAAATTAGTTCAGAATTGAGATCATCTGATTGGTTGATGCAACTGTCATTCAAAATAAGCCATTCTGATTGGTTTATATACTGTCAGTCAACAGTTTTCTATTTTACAACTTTTGCTGGGACTATCATGCATTAGTCTTCAACCAGCAAGACAATTGGTCAAGAATGTAGTCAACAGTTTTCTATTTTACAACTTTTGCTGGCACCATCACGCAATAGCCTTCAACCAGCAAGAAAATTGGTCAAAAATGCTCTTGTTATCAACTATCTGTGGCTGGTTTTATAGGTTTTCAATTAAACTAGGGTTAGAAAGGACCTCAGTAAGTTATGAAGAGCAAATAAAGCCCTTATGCAAATTAGTTTAGAATTGAGACCATCTGATTGGTTGATGCAATTGTCATTCAAAATACACCATTCTGATTGGTTTATGTACTGTCAGTCAACAGTTCTCTATTTTACAACTTTTGCAGGGACTATCATGCATTAGTCTTCAACCAGCAAGACAATTGGTCAAGAATGCTCTTGCTATCAACTATCTGTGGCCGGTTTTGTAGGTTTTCAATTAAACTAGGGTTAGGAAGGACCTCAGTAAGTTATGGAGAGCAAATAAAGCCCTTATGCAAATTAGTTTAGAATTAAGACCATCTGATTGGTTGATGCAATTGTCATTCAAAATAAGCCATTCTGATTGGTTTATGTACTGTCAGTCAACAGTTCTCTATTTTACATCTTTTGCTGGGACTATCATGCATTAGTCTTCAACCAGCAAGACATTTGGTCAAGAATGCTCTTGTTATCAACTATCTATGGCTGGTTTTGTAGGTTTTCAATTAAACTAGGGTTAGGAAGGACCTCAGTAAGTTATGGAGAGCAAATAAAGCCCTTATGCAAATTAGCTTAGAATTGAGACCATCTGATTGGTTGATGCAATTGTCATTCAAAATAAGCCATTTTTGATTGGTTTATGTACTGTCAGTCAACAGTTCTCTATTTTACAACTTTTGCTGGGACTATCATGTATTAGTCTTCAACCAGCAAGACAATTGGTCAAGAATGCTCTTGTTATCAACTATCTGTGGCTGGTTTTATAGGTTTTCAATTAAACTAGGGTTAGGAAGGACCTCAGTAAGTTATGGAGAGCAAATAAAGCCCTTATGCAAATTAGTTCAGAATTGAGACCATCTGATTGGTTGATGCAATCGTCATTCAAAATACACCATTCTGATTTGTTTATGTACTGTCAGTCAACAGTTCTCTATTTTACAACTTTTGCTGGGACTATCATGCATTAGTCTTCAACCAGCAAGACAATTGGTCAAGAATGCTCTTGTTATCAACTATCTGTGGCTGGTTTTGTAGGTTTTCAATTAAACTAGGGTTAGGAAGGACCTCAGTAAGTTATGGAGAGCAAATAAAGCCCTTATGCAAATTAGTTTAGAATTAAGACCATCTGATTGGTTGATGCAATTGTCATTCAAAATAAGCCATTCTGATTGGTTTATGTACTGTCAGTCAACAGTTCTCTATTTTACAACGTTTGCTGGGACTATCATGCATTAGTCTTCAACCAGCAAGACATTTGGTCAAGAATGCTCTTGTTATCAACTATCTGTGGCTGGTTTTGTAGGTTTTCAATTAAACTAGGGTTAGGAAGGACCTCAGTAAGTTATGGAGAGCAAACAAAGCCGTTATGCAAATTAGTTCAGAATTGAGATCATCTGATTGGTTGATGCAACTGTCATTTAAAATAAGCCATTCTGATTGGTTTATATACTGTCAGTCAACAGTTTTCTATTTTACAACTTTTGCTGGGACTATCATGCATTAGTCTTCAACCAGCAAGACAATTGGTCAATAATGCTCTTGTTATCAACTATCTGTGGCTGGTTTTGTAGGTTTTCAATTAAACTAGGGTTAGGAAAGACCTCAGTAAGTTATGGAGAGCAAATAAAGCCCTTATGCAAATTAGTTTAAAATTGAGACCATCTGATTGGTTGATGCAATTGTCATTCAAAATAAGCCATTCTGATTGGTTTATGTACTGTCAGTCAACAGTTCTCTATTTTACATCTTTTGCTGGGACTATCATGCATTAGTCTTCAATCAGCAAGACATTTGGTCAAGAATGCTCTTGTTATCAACTATCTATGGCTGGTTTTGTAGGTTTTCAATTAAACTAGGGTTAGGAAGGACCTCAGTAAGTTATGGAGAGCAAATAAAGCCCTTATGCAAATTAGCTTAGAATTGAGACCATCTGATTGGTTGATGCAATTGTCATTCAAAATAAGCCATTTTTGATTGGTTTATGTACTGTCAGTCAACAGTTCTCTATTTTACAACTTTTGCTGGGACTATCATGTATTAGTCTTCAACCAGCAAGACAATTGGTCAAGAATGCTCTTGTTATCAACTATCTGTGGCTGGTTTTATAGGTTTTCAATTAAACTAGGGTTAGGAAGGACCTCAGTAAGTTATGGAGAGCAAATAAAGCCCTTATGCAAATTAGTTCAGAATTGAGACCATCTGATTGGTTGATGCAATCGTCATTCAAAATACACCATTCTGATTTGTTTATGTACTGTCAGTCAACAGTTCTCTATTTTACAACTTTTGCTGGGACTATCATGCATTAGTCTTCAACCAGCAAGACAATTGGTCAAGAATGCTCTTGTTATCAACTATCTGTGGCTGGTTTTGTAGGTTTTCAATTAAACTAGGGTTAGGAAGGACCTCAGTAAGTTATGGAGAGCAAATAAAGCCATTATGCAAATTAGTTTAGAATTAAGACCATCTGATTGGTTGATGCAATTGTCATTCAAAATAAGCCATTCTGATTGGTTTATGTACTGTCAGTCAACAGTTCTCTATTTTACAACTATTGCTGGGACTATCATGCATTAGTCTTCAACCAGCAAGACATTTGGTCAAGAATGCTCTTGTTATCAACTATCTGTGGCTGGTTTTGTAGGTTTTCAATTAAACTAGGGTTAGGAAGGACCTCAGTAAGTTATGGAGAGCAAACAAAGCCCTTATGCAAATTAGTTCAGAATTGAGATCATCTGATTGGTTGATGCAACTGTCATTCAAAATAAGCCATTCTGATTGGTTTATATACTGTCAGTCAACAGTTTTCTATTTTACAACTTTTGCTGGGACTATCATGCATTAGTCTTCAACCAGCAAGACAATTGGTCAATAATGCTCTTGTTATCAACTATCTGTGGCTGGTTTTGTAGGTTTTCAATTAAACTAGGGTTAGGAAAGACCTCAGTAAGTTATGGAGAGCAAATAAAGCCCTTATGCAAATTAGTTTAAAATTGAGACCATCTGATTGGTTGATGCAATTGTCATTCAAAATAAACCATTCTGATTGGTTTATGTGCTGTCAGTCAACAGTTTTCTATTTTATAACTTTTGCTGGGACCATCATGCAATAGTCTTCAACCAGCAAGACAATTAGTCAAGAATGTAGTCAACAGTTTTCTATTTTACAACTTTTGCTGGCACCATCACGCAATAGCCTTCAACCAGCAAGACAATTGGTCAAGAATGCTCTTGTTATCAACTATCTGTGGCTGGTTTTATAGGTTTTCAATTAAACTAGGGTTAGGAAGGACCTCAGTAAGTTATGGAGAGCAAATAAAGAACTTATGCAAATTAGTTTAGAATTGAGACCATCTGATTGGTTGATGCAATTGTCATTCAAAATACACCATTCTGATTGGTTTATGTACTGTCAGTCAACAGTTCTCTATTTTACAACTTTTGCTGGGACTATCATGCATTAGTCTTCAACCAGCAAGACAATTGGTCAAGAATGCTATTGTTATCAACTATCTGTGGCTGGTTCTGCAGGTGTTCAATTAGACTAGGGTGAGGAAGGACCTCAGTAAGTTATGAAGAGCAAATAAAGCCCTTATGCAAATTGGTTCAGAATTGAGATCATATGATTGGTTGATGCAACTGTCATTCAAAATAAGCCATTCTGATTGGTTTATGTACTGTCAGTCAACAGTTTTCTATTTTACAACTTTTGCTGGGACCATCATGCAATAGTCTTCTACCAGCAAGACAATTGGTCAAGAATGTAGTCAACAGTTTTCTATTTTACAACTTTTGCTGGCACCATCACGCAATAGCCTTCAACCAGCAAGACAATTGGTCAAGAATGTTCTTGTTATCAACTATCTGTGGCTGGTTCTGCAGGTGTTCAATTAGACTAGGGTGAGGAAGGAGCTCAGTAAGTTATGAAGAGCAAATAAAGCCATTATGCAAATTAGTTCAGAATTGAGACCATCTGATTGGTTGATGCAACTGTCATTTAAAATAAGCCATTCTGATTGGTTTATGTACCATCAGTCAACAGTTTCCTATTTTACAACGTTTGCTGGGACCATCATGCAATAGTCTTCAACCAGCAAGACAATTGGTCAATAATGTTCTTGTTATCAACTATCTGTGGCTGGTTCTGCAGGTGTTCAATTAGAATAGGGTGAGGAAGGACCTCAGTAAGTTATAAAGAGCAAATAAAGCCCTTATGCAAATTAGTTCAGAATTAAGACCATCTGATTGGTTGATGCAACTGTCATTCAAAATAAGCCATTCTGATTGGTTTATGTACTGTCAGTGAACAGTTCTCTATTTTACAACTTTTGCTGGGACTATCAAGCATTAGTCTTCAACCAGCAAGACAATTGGTCAAGAATGCTCTTGTTATCAACTGTCTGTGGCTGGTTTAGTAGGTTTTCAATTAAACTAGGGTTAGGAAAGACCTCAGTAAGTTATGGAGAGCAAAAAAAACACTTATGCAAATTAGTTTAAAATTGAGACCATCTGATTGGTTGATGCAATTGTCATTCAAAATAAGCCATTCTGATTGGTTTATGTGCTGTCAGTCAACAGTTTTCTATTTTATAACTTTTGCTGGGACCATCATGCAATAGTCTTCAACCAGCAAGACAATTGGTCAAGAATGTAGTCAACAGTTTTCTATTTTACAACTTTTGCTGGCACCATCACGCAATAGCCTTCAACCAGCAAGACAATTGGTCAAGAATGCTCTTGTTATCAACTATCTGTGGCTGGTTTTGCAGGTTTTCAATTAAACTAGGGTGAGGAAGGATCTCAGTAAGTTATGAAGAGCAAATAAAGCCATTATGCAAATTAGTTCAGAATTGAGACCATCTGATTGGTTGATGCAACTGTCATTCAAAATAAGCCATTCTGATTGGTTTATATACTGTCAGTCAACAGTTTTCTATTTTACAACTTTTGCTGGGACTATCATGCATTAGTCTTCAACCAGCAAGACAATTGGTCAAGAATGTTCATGTTATCAACTATCTGTGGCTGGTTCTGCAGGTGTTCAATTAGACTACGGTGAGGAAGGACCTCAGTAAGTTATGAAGAGCAAATAAAGCCATTATGCAAATTAGTTCAGAATTGAGACCATCTGATTGGTTGATGCAACTGTCATTCAAAATAAGCCATTCTGATTGGTTTATGTACCATCAGTCAACAGTTTCCTATTTTACAACGTTTGCTGGGACCATCATGCAATAGTCTTCAACCAGCAAGACAATTGGTCAATAATGTTCTTGTTATCAACTATCTGTGGCTGGTTCTGCAGGTGTTCAATTAGAATAGGGTGAGGAAGGACCTCAGTAAGTTATAAAGAGCAAATAAAGCCCTTATGCAAATTAGTTCAGAATTAAGATCATCTGATTGGTTGATGCAACTGTCATTCAAAATAAGCCATTCTGATTGGTTTATGTACTGTCAGTGAACAGTTCTCTATTTTACAACTTTTGCTGGGACTATCAAGCATTAGTCTTCAACCAGCAAGACAATTGGTCAAGAATGCTCTTGTTATCAACTGTCTGTGGCTGGTTTTGTAGGTTTTCAATTAAACTAGGGTTAGGAAAGACCTCAGTAAGTTATGGAGAGCAAAAAAAACACTTATGCAAATTAGTTTAAAATTGAGACCATCTGATTGGTTGATGCAATTGTCATTCAAAATAAGCCATTCTGATTGGTTTATGTGCTGTCAGTCAACAGTTTTCTATTTTATAACTTTTGCTTTGACCATCATGCAATAGTCTTCAACCAGCAAGACAATTGGTCAAGAATGTAGTCAACAGTTTTCTATTTTACAACTTTTGCTGGCACCATCACGCAATAGCCTTCAACCAGCAAGACAATTGGTCAAGAATGCTCTTGTTATCAACTATCTGTGGCTGGTTTTGCAGGTTTTCAATTAAACTAGGGTGAGGAAGGACCTCAGTAAGTTATGAAGAGCAAATAAAGCCATTATGCAAATTAGTTCAGAATTGAGACCATCTGATTGGTTGATGCAACTGTCATTCAAAATAAGCCATTCTGATTGGTTTATATACTGTCAGTCAACAGTTTTCTATTTTACAACTTTTGCTGGGACTATCATGCATTAGTCTTCAACCAGCAAGACAATTGGTCAAGAATGTTCATGTTATCAACTATCTGTGGCTGGTTCTGCAGGTGTTCAATTAGACTAGGGTGAGGAAGGACCTCAGTAAGTTATGAAGAGCAAATAAAGCCATTATGCAAATTAGTTCAGAATTGAGACCATCTGATTGGTTGATGCAACTGTCATTCAAAATAAGCCATTCTGATTGGTTTATGTACTGTCAGTGAACAGTTCTCTATTTTACAACTTTTGCTGGGACTATCAAGCATTAGTCTTCAACCAGCAAGACAATTGGTCAAGAATGCTCTTGTTATCAACTGTCTGTGGCTGGTTTTGTAGGTTTTCAATTAAACTAGGGTTAGGAAAGACCTCAGTAAGTTATGGAGAGCAAAAAAAACACTTATGCAAATTAGTTTAAAATTGAGACCATCTGATTGGTTGATGCAATTGTCATTCAAAATAAGCCATTCTGAATGGTTTATGTGCTGTCAGTCAACAGTTTTCTATTTTATAACTTTTGCTTTGACCATCATGCAATAGTCTTCAACCAGCAAGACAATTGGTCAAGAATGTAGTCAACAGTTTTCTATTTTACAACTTTTGCTGGCACCATCACGCAATAGCCTTCAACCAGCAAGACAATTGGTCAAGAATGCTCTTGTTATCAACTATCTGTGGCTGGTTTTGCAGGTTTTCAATTAAACTAGGGTGAGGAAGGACCTCAGTAAGTTATGAAGAGCAAATAAAGCCATTATGCAAATTAGTTCAGAATTGAGACCATCTGATTGGTTGATGCAACTGTCATTCAAAATAAGCCATTCTGATTGGTTTATATACTGTCAGTCAACAGTTTTCTATTTTACAACTTTTGCTGGGACTATCATGCATTAGTCTTCAACCAGCAAGACAATTGGTCAAGAATGTTCATGTTATCAACTATCTGTGGCTGGTTCTGCAGGTGTTCAATTAGACTAGGGTGAGGAAGGACCTCAGTAAGTTATGAAGAGCAAATAAAGCCATTATGCAAATTAGTTCAGAATTGAGACCATCTGATTGGTTGATGCAACTGTCATTCAAAATAAGCCATTCTGATTGGTTTATGTACCATCAGTCAACAGTTTCCTATTTTACAACGTTTGCTGGGACCATCATGCAATAGTCTTCAACCAGCAAGACAATTGGTCAATAATGTTCTTGTTATCAACTATCTGTGGCTGGTTCTGCAGGTGTTCCATTAGAATAGGGTGAGGAAGGACCTCAGTAAGTTATAAAGAGCAAATAAAGCCCTTATGCAAATTAGTTCAGAATTGAGACCATCTGATTGGTTGATGCAACTGTCATTCAAAATAAGCAATTCTGATTGGTTTATGTACTGTCAGTCAACAGTTCTCTATTTTACAACTTTTGCTGGGACTATCAAACATTAGTCTTCAACCAGCAAGACAATTGGTCAAGAATGCTCTTGTTATCAACTATCTGTGGCTGGTTTTGTAGGTTTTCAATTAAACTAGGGTTAGGAAGGACCTCAGTAAGTTATGGAGAGCAAATAAAGCCCTTATGCAAATTAGTTTAGAATTGAGATCATATGATTGGTTGATGCAACTGTCATTCAAAATAAGCCATTCTGATTGGTTTATGTACTGTCAGTCAACAGTTTTCTATTTTACAACTTTTGCTGGGACTATCATGCATTTGTCTTCAACCAGCAAGACAATTGGTCAAGAATGCTCTTGTTATCAACTATCTGTGGCTGGTTTTGTAGGTTTTCAATTAAACTAGGGTTAGGAAGGACCTCAGTAAGTTATGGAGAGCAAATAAAGCCCTTATGCAAATTAGTTTAGAATTGAGACCATCTGATTGGTTGATGCAATTGTCATTAAAAATAAGCCATTCTGATTGGTTTATGTGCTGTCAGTCAACAGTTTTCTATTTTATAACTTTTGCTGGGACCATCATGCAATAATCTTTAACCAGAAAGACAATTCGTCAAGAATGTAGTCAACAGTTTTCTATTTTACAACTTTTGCTGGCACCATCACTCAATAGCCTTCAAACAGCAAGACAATTGGTCAAGAATGTTCATGTTATCAACTATCTGTGGCTGGTTTTGTAGGTTTTCAATTAAACTAGGGTTAGGAAGGACCTCAGTAAGTTATGGAGAGCAAATAAAGCCCTTATGCAAATTAGTTTAGAATTAAGACCATCTGATTGGTTGATGCAATTGTCATTCAAAATAAGCCATTCTGGTTGGTTTATGTACTGTCAGTCAACAGTTCTCTATTTTACAACTTTTGCTGGGACTATCATGCATTAGTCTTCAACCAGCAAGACATTTGGTCAAGAATGCTCTTGTTATCAACTATCTGTGGCTGGTTTTGTTGGTTTTCAATTAAACTACTGTTAGGAAGGACCTCAGTAAGTTATGGAGAGCAAATAAAGCCCTTATGCAAATTCGTTTAGAATTGAGACCATCTGATTGGTTGATGCAATTGTCATTCAAAATAAGCCATTCTGATTGGTTTATGTACTGTCAGTCAACAGTTCTCTATTTTACAACTTTTGCTGGGACTATCATGCATTAGTCTTCAACCAGCAAGACAATTGGTCAAGAATGCTCTTGTTATCAACTATCTGTGGCTGGTTTTGTAGGTTTTCAATTAAACTAGGGTTAGGAAGGACCTCAGTAAGTTATGGAGAGCAAATAAAGCCCTTATGCAAATTAGTTCAGAATTGAGATCATCTGATTGGTTGATGCAACTGTCATTCAAAATAAGCCATTCTGATTGGTTTATATACTGTCAGTCAACAGTTTTCTATTTTACAACTTTTGCTGGGACTATCATGCATTAGTCTTCAACCAGCAAGACAATTGGTCAAGAATGTAGTCAACAGTTTTCTATTTTACAACTTTTGCTGGCACCATCACGCAATAGCCTTCAACCAGCAAGAAAATTGGTCAAAAATGCTCTTGTTATCAACTATCTGTGGCTGGTTTTATAGGTTTTCAATTAAACTAGGGTTAGAAAGGACCTCAATAAGTTATGAAGAGCAAATAAAGCCCTTATGCAAATTAGTTTAGAATTGAGACCATCTGATTGGTTGATGCAATTGTCATTCAAAATACACCATTCTGATTGGTTTATGTACTGTCAGTCAACAGTTCTCTATTTTACAACTTTTGCAGGGACTATCATGCATTAGTCTTCAACCAGCAAGACAATTGGTCAAGAATGCTCTTGCTATCAACTATCTGTGGCTGGTTTTGTAGGTTTTCAATTAAACTAGGGTTAGGAAGGACCTCAGTAAGTTATGGAGAGCAAATAAAGCCCTTATGCAAATTAGTTTAGAATTAAGACCATCTGATTGGTTGATGCAATTGTCATTCAAAATAAGCCATTCTGATTGGTTTATGTACTGTCAGTCAACAGTTCTCTATTTTACATCTTTTGCTGGGACTATCATGCATTAGTCTTCAACCAGCAAGACATTTGGTCAAGAATGCTCTTGTTATCAACTATCTGTGGCTGGTTTTGTAGGTTTTCAATTAAACTAGGGTTAGGAAGGACCTCAGTAAGTTATGGAGAGCAAATAAAGCCCTTATGCAAATTAGCTTAGAATTGAGACCATCTGATTGGTTGATGCAATTGTCATTCAAAATAAGCCATTTTTGATTGGTTTATGTACTGTCAGTCAACAGTTCTCTATTTTACAACTTTTGCTGGGACTATCATGTATTAGTCTTCAACCAGCGAGACAATTGGTCAAGAATGCTCTTGTTATCAACTATCTGTGGCTGGTTTTATAGGTTTTCAATTAAACTAGGGTTAGGAAGGACCTCAGTAAGTTATGGAGAGCAAATAAAGCCCTTATGCAAATTAGTTCAGAATTGAGACCATCTGATTGGTTGATGCAATCGTCATTCAAAATACACCATTCTGATTTGTTTATGTACTGTCAGTCAACAGTTCTCTATTTTACAACTTTTGCTGGGACTATCATGCATTAGTCTTCAACCAGCAAGACAATTGGTCAAGAATGCTCTTGTTATCAACTATCTGTGGCTGGTTTTGTAGGTTTTCAATTAAACTAGGGTTAGGAAGGACCTCAGTAAGTTATGGAGAGCAAATAAAGCCCTTATGCAAATTAGTTTAGAATTAAGACCATCTGATTGGTTGATGCAATTGTCATTCAAAATAAGCCATTCTGATTGGTTTATGTACTGTCAGTCAACAGTTCTCTATTTTACAACTATTGCTGGGACTATCATGCATTAGTCTTCAACCAGCAAGACATTTGGTCAAGAATGCTCTTGTTATCAACTGTCTGTGGCTGGTTTAGTAGGTTTTCAATTAAACTAGGGTTAGGAAAGACCTCAGTAAGTTATGGAGAGCAAAAAAAACACTTATGCAAATTAGTTTAAAATTGAGACCATCTGATTGGTTGATGCAATTGTCATTCAAAATAAGCCATTCTGATTGGTTTATGTGCTGTCAGTCAACAGTTTTCTATTTTATAACTTTTGCTGGGACCATCATGCAATAGTCTTCAACCAGCAAGACAATTGGTCAAGAATGTAGTCAACAGTTTTCTATTTTACAACTTTTGCTGGCACCATCACGCAATAGCCTTCAACCAGCAAGACAATTGGTCAAGAATGCTCTTGTTATCAACTATCTGTGGCTGGTTTTGCAGGTTTTCAATTAAACTAGGGTGAGGAAGGATCTCAGTAAGTTATGAAGAGCAAATAAAGCCATTATGCAAATTAGTTCAGAATTGAGACCATCTGATTGGTTGATGCAACTGTCATTCAAAATAAGCCATTCTGATTGGTTTATATACTGTCAGTCAACAGTTTTCTATTTTACAACTTTTGCTGGGACTATCATGCATTAGTCTTCAACCAGCAAGACAATTGGTCAAGAATGTTCATGTTATCAACTATCTGTGGCTGGTTCTGCAGGTGTTCAATTAGACTACGGTGAGGAAGGACCTCAGTAAGTTATGAAGAGCAAATAAAGCCATTATGCAAATTAGTTCAGAATTGAGACCATCTGATTGGTTGATGCAACTGTCATTCAAAATAAGCCATTCTGATTGGTTTATGTACCATCAGTCAACAGTTTCCTATTTTACAACGTTTGCTGGGACCATCATGCAATAGTCTTCAACCAGCAAGACAATTGGTCAATAATGTTCTTGTTATCAACTATCTGTGGCTGGTTCTGCAGGTGTTCAATTAGAATAGGGTGAGGAAGGACCTCAGTAAGTTATAAAGAGCAAATAAAGCCCTTATGCAAATTAGTTCAGAATTAAGATCATCTGATTGGTTGATGCAACTGTCATTCAAAATAAGCCATTCTGATTGGTTTATGTACTGTCAGTGAACAGTTCTCTATTTTACAACTTTTGCTGGGACTATCAAGCATTAGTCTTCAACCAGCAAGACAATTGGTCAAGAATGCTCTTGTTATCAACTGTCTGTGGCTGGTTTTGTAGGTTTTCAATTAAACTAGGGTTAGGAAAGACCTCAGTAAGTTATGGAGAGCAAAAAAAACACTTATGCAAATTAGTTTAAAATTGAGACCATCTGATTGGTTGATGCAATTGTCATTCAAAATAAGCCATTCTGATTGGTTTATGTGCTGTCAGTCAACAGTTTTCTATTTTATAACTTTTGCTTTGACCATCATGCAATAGTCTTCAACCAGCAAGACAATTGGTCAAGAATGTAGTCAACAGTTTTCTATTTTACAACTTTTGCTGGCACCATCACGCAATAGCCTT
This sequence comes from Crinia signifera, assembly GCF_055691185.1. Taxonomy (NCBI): domain Eukaryota; kingdom Metazoa; phylum Chordata; class Amphibia; order Anura; family Myobatrachidae; genus Crinia; species Crinia signifera. The sequence goes on along the minus strand of NC_139217.1, from coordinate 212,390,001 downwards.
CAACCAGCAAGACAATTGGTCAAGAATGCTCTTGTTATCAACTATCTGTGGCTGGTTTTGCAGGTTTTCAATTAAACTAGGGTGAGGAAGGACCTCAGTAAGTTATGAAGAGCAAATAAAGCCATTATGCAAATTAGTTCAGAATTGAGACCATCTGATTGGTTGATGCAACTGTCATTCAAAATAAGCCATTCTGATTGGTTTATATACTGTCAGTCAACAGTTTTCTATTTTACAACTTTTGCTGGGACTATCATGCATTAGTCTTCAACCAGCAAGACAATTGGTCAAGAATGTTCATGTTATCAACTATCTGTGGCTGGTTCTGCAGGTGTTCAATTAGACTAGGGTGAGGAAGGACCTCAGTAAGTTATGAAGAGCAAATAAAGCCATTATGCAAATTAGTTCAGAATTGAGACCATCTGATTGGTTGATGCAACTGTCATTCAAAATAAGCCATTCTGATTGGTTTATGTACTGTCAGTGAACAGTTCTCTATTTTACAACTTTTGCTGGGACTATCAAGCATTAGTCTTCAACCAGCAAGACAATTGGTCAAGAATGCTCTTGTTATCAACTGTCTGTGGCTGGTTTTGTAGGTTTTCAATTAAACTAGGGTTAGGAAAGACCTCAGTAAGTTATGGAGAGCAAAAAAAACACTTATGCAAATTAGTTTAAAATTGAGACCATCTGATTGGTTGATGCAATTGTCATTCAAAATAAGCCATTCTGAATGGTTTATGTGCTGTCAGTCAACAGTTTTCTATTTTATAACTTTTGCTTTGACCATCATGCAATAGTCTTCAACCAGCAAGACAATTGGTCAAGAATGTAGTCAACAGTTTTCTATTTTACAACTTTTGCTGGCACCATCACGCAATAGCCTTCAACCAGCAAGACAATTGGTCAAGAATGCTCTTGTTATCAACTATCTGTGGCTGGTTTTGCAGGTTTTCAATTAAACTAGGGTGAGGAAGGACCTCAGTAAGTTATGAAGAGCAAATAAAGCCATTATGCAAATTAGTTCAGAATTGAGACCATCTGATTGGTTGATGCAACTGTCATTCAAAATAAGCCATTCTGATTGGTTTATATACTGTCAGTCAACAGTTTTCTATTTTACAACTTTTGCTGGGACTATCATGCATTAGTCTTCAACCAGCAAGACAATTGGTCAAGAATGTTCATGTTATCAACTATCTGTGGCTGGTTCTGCAGGTGTTCAATTAGACTAGGGTGAGGAAGGACCTCAGTAAGTTATGAAGAGCAAATAAAGCCATTATGCAAATTAGTTCAGAATTGAGACCATCTGATTGGTTGATGCAACTGTCATTCAAAATAAGCCATTCTGATTGGTTTATGTACCATCAGTCAACAGTTTCCTATTTTACAACGTTTGCTGGGACCATCATGCAATAGTCTTCAACCAGCAAGACAATTGGTCAATAATGTTCTTGTTATCAACTATCTGTGGCTGGTTCTGCAGGTGTTCCATTAGAATAGGGTGAGGAAGGACCTCAGTAAGTTATAAAGAGCAAATAAAGCCCTTATGCAAATTAGTTCAGAATTGAGACCATCTGATTGGTTGATGCAACTGTCATTCAAAATAAGCAATTCTGATTGGTTTATGTACTGTCAGTCAACAGTTCTCTATTTTACAACTTTTGCTGGGACTATCAAACATTAGTCTTCAACCAGCAAGACAATTGGTCAAGAATGCTCTTGTTATCAACTATCTGTGGCTGGTTTTGTAGGTTTTCAATTAAACTAGGGTTAGGAAGGACCTCAGTAAGTTATGGAGAGCAAATAAAGCCCTTATGCAAATTAGTTTAGAATTGAGATCATATGATTGGTTGATGCAACTGTCATTCAAAATAAGCCATTCTGATTGGTTTATGTACTGTCAGTCAACAGTTTTCTATTTTACAACTTTTGCTGGGACTATCATGCATTTGTCTTCAACCAGCAAGACAATTGGTCAAGAATGCTCTTGTTATCAACTATCTGTGGCTGGTTTTGTAGGTTTTCAATTAAACTAGGGTTAGGAAGGACCTCAGTAAGTTATGGAGAGCAAATAAAGCCCTTATGCAAATTAGTTTAGAATTGAGACCATCTGATTGGTTGATGCAATTGTCATTAAAAATAAGCCATTCTGATTGGTTTATGTGCTGTCAGTCAACAGTTTTCTATTTTATAACTTTTGCTGGGACCATCATGCAATAATCTTTAACCAGAAAGACAATTCGTCAAGAATGTAGTCAACAGTTTTCTATTTTACAACTTTTGCTGGCACCATCACTCAATAGCCTTCAAACAGCAAGACAATTGGTCAAGAATGTTCATGTTATCAACTATCTGTGGCTGGTTTTGTAGGTTTTCAATTAAACTAGGGTTAGGAAGGACCTCAGTAAGTTATGGAGAGCAAATAAAGCCCTTATGCAAATTAGTTTAGAATTAAGACCATCTGATTGGTTGATGCAATTGTCATTCAAAATAAGCCATTCTGGTTGGTTTATGTACTGTCAGTCAACAGTTCTCTATTTTACAACTTTTGCTGGGACTATCATGCATTAGTCTTCAACCAGCAAGACATTTGGTCAAGAATGCTCTTGTTATCAACTATCTGTGGCTGGTTTTGTTGGTTTTCAATTAAACTACTGTTAGGAAGGACCTCAGTAAGTTATGGAGAGCAAATAAAGCCCTTATGCAAATTCGTTTAGAATTGAGACCATCTGATTGGTTGATGCAATTGTCATTCAAAATAAGCCATTCTGATTGGTTTATGTACTGTCAGTCAACAGTTCTCTATTTTACAACTTTTGCTGGGACTATCATGCATTAGTCTTCAACCAGCAAGACAATTGGTCAAGAATGCTCTTGTTATCAACTATCTGTGGCTGGTTTTGTAGGTTTTCAATTAAACTAGGGTTAGGAAGGACCTCAGTAAGTTATGGAGAGCAAATAAAGCCCTTATGCAAATTAGTTCAGAATTGAGATCATCTGATTGGTTGATGCAACTGTCATTCAAAATAAGCCATTCTGATTGGTTTATATACTGTCAGTCAACAGTTTTCTATTTTACAACTTTTGCTGGGACTATCATGCATTAGTCTTCAACCAGCAAGACAATTGGTCAAGAATGTAGTCAACAGTTTTCTATTTTACAACTTTTGCTGGCACCATCACGCAATAGCCTTCAACCAGCAAGAAAATTGGTCAAAAATGCTCTTGTTATCAACTATCTGTGGCTGGTTTTATAGGTTTTCAATTAAACTAGGGTTAGAAAGGACCTCAATAAGTTATGAAGAGCAAATAAAGCCCTTATGCAAATTAGTTTAGAATTGAGACCATCTGATTGGTTGATGCAATTGTCATTCAAAATACACCATTCTGATTGGTTTATGTACTGTCAGTCAACAGTTCTCTATTTTACAACTTTTGCAGGGACTATCATGCATTAGTCTTCAACCAGCAAGACAATTGGTCAAGAATGCTCTTGCTATCAACTATCTGTGGCTGGTTTTGTAGGTTTTCAATTAAACTAGGGTTAGGAAGGACCTCAGTAAGTTATGGAGAGCAAATAAAGCCCTTATGCAAATTAGTTTAGAATTAAGACCATCTGATTGGTTGATGCAATTGTCATTCAAAATAAGCCATTCTGATTGGTTTATGTACTGTCAGTCAACAGTTCTCTATTTTACATCTTTTGCTGGGACTATCATGCATTAGTCTTCAACCAGCAAGACATTTGGTCAAGAATGCTCTTGTTATCAACTATCTGTGGCTGGTTTTGTAGGTTTTCAATTAAACTAGGGTTAGGAAGGACCTCAGTAAGTTATGGAGAGCAAATAAAGCCCTTATGCAAATTAGCTTAGAATTGAGACCATCTGATTGGTTGATGCAATTGTCATTCAAAATAAGCCATTTTTGATTGGTTTATGTACTGTCAGTCAACAGTTCTCTATTTTACAACTTTTGCTGGGACTATCATGTATTAGTCTTCAACCAGCGAGACAATTGGTCAAGAATGCTCTTGTTATCAACTATCTGTGGCTGGTTTTATAGGTTTTCAATTAAACTAGGGTTAGGAAGGACCTCAGTAAGTTATGGAGAGCAAATAAAGCCCTTATGCAAATTAGTTCAGAATTGAGACCATCTGATTGGTTGATGCAATCGTCATTCAAAATACACCATTCTGATTTGTTTATGTACTGTCAGTCAACAGTTCTCTATTTTACAACTTTTGCTGGGACTATCATGCATTAGTCTTCAACCAGCAAGACAATTGGTCAAGAATGCTCTTGTTATCAACTATCTGTGGCTGGTTTTGTAGGTTTTCAATTAAACTAGGGTTAGGAAGGACCTCAGTAAGTTATGGAGAGCAAATAAAGCCCTTATGCAAATTAGTTTAGAATTAAGACCATCTGATTGGTTGATGCAATTGTCATTCAAAATAAGCCATTCTGATTGGTTTATGTACTGTCAGTCAACAGTTCTCTATTTTACAACTATTGCTGGGACTATCATGCATTAGTCTTCAACCAGCAAGACATTTGGTCAAGAATGCTCTTGTTATCAACTATCTGTGGCTGGTTTTGTAGGTTTTCAATTAAACTAGGGTTAGGAAGGACCTCAGTAAGTTATGGAGAGCAAACAAAGCCCTTATGCAAATTAGTTCAGAATTGAGATCATCTGATTGGTTGATGCAACTGTCATTCAAAATAAGCCATTCTGATTGGTTTATATACTGTCAGTCAACAGTTTTCTATTTTACAACTTTTGCTGGGACTATCATGCATTAGTCTTCAACCAGCAAGACAATTGGTCAATAATGCTCTTGTTATCAACTATCTGTGGCTGGTTTTGTAGGTTTTCAATTAAACTAGGGTTAGGAAAGACCTCATTAAGTTATGGAGAGCAAATAAAGCCCTTATGCAAATTAGTTTAAAATTGAGACCATCTGATTGGTTGATGCAATTGTCATTCAAAATAAACCATTCTGATTGGTTTATGTGCTGTCAGTCAACAGTTTTCTATTTTATAACTTTTGCTGGGACCATCATGCAATAGTCTTCTACCAGCAAGACAATTAGTCAAGAATGTAGTCAACAGTTTTCTATTTTACAACTTTTGCTGGCACCATCACGCAATAGCCTTCAACCAGCAAGACAATTGGTCAAGAATGCTCTTGTTATCAACTATCTGTGGCTGGTTCTGCAGGTGTTCAATTAGACTAGGGTGAGGAAGGAGCTCAGTAAGTTATGAAGAGCAAATAAAGCCATTATGCAAATTAGTTCAGAATTGAGATCATCTGATTGGTTGATGCAACTGTCATTCAAAATAAGCCATTCTGATTGGTTTATATACTGTCAGTCAACAGTTTTCTATTTTACAACTTTTGCTGGGACTATCATGCATTAGTCTTCAACCAGCAAGACAATTGGTCAAGAATGTAGTCAACAGTTTTCTATTTTACAACTTTTGCTGGCACCATCACGCAATAGCCTTCAACAAGCAAGAAAATTGGTCAAAAATGCTCTTGTTATCAACTATCTGTGGCTGGTTTTATAGGTTTTCAATTAAACTAGGGTTAGAAAGGACCTCAGTAAGTTATGAAGAGCAAATAAAGCCCTTATGCAAATTAGTTTAGAATTGAGACCATCTGATTGGTTGATGCAATTGTCATTCAAAATACACCATTCTGATTGGTTTATGTACTGTCAGTCAACAGTTCTCTATTTTACAACTTTTGCAGGGACTATCATGCATTAGTCTTCAACCAGCAAGACAATTGGTCAAGAATGCTCTTGCTATCAACTATCTGTGGCCGGTTTTGTAGGTTTTCAATTAAACTAGGGTTAGGAAGGACCTCAGTAAGTTATGGAGAGCAAATAAAGCCCTTATGCAAATTAGTTTAGAATTAAGACCATCTGATTGGTTGATGCAATTGTCATTCAAAATAAGCCATTCTGATTGGTTTATGTACTGTCAGTCAACAGTTCTCTATTTTACATCTTTTGCTGGGACTATCATGCATTAGTCTTCAACCAGCAAGACATTTGGTCAAGAATGCTCTTGTTATCAACTATCTATGGCTGGTTTTGTAGGTTTTCAATTAAACTAGGGTTAGGAAGGACCTCAGTAAGTTATGGAGAGCAAATAAAGCCCTTATGCAAATTAGCTTAGAATTGAGACCATCTGATTGGTTGATGCAATTGTCATTCAAAATAAGCCATTTTTGATTGGTTTATGTACTGTCAGTCAACAGTTCTCTATTTTACAACTTTTGCTGGGACTATCATGTATTAGTCTTCAACCAGCAAGACAATTGGTCAAGAATGCTCTTGTTATCAACTATCTGTGGCTGGTTTTATAGGTTTTCAATTAAACTAGGGTTAGGAAGGACCTCAGTAAGTTATGGAGAGCAAATAAAGCCCTTATGCAAATTAGTTCAGAATTGAGACCATCTGATTGGTTGATGCAATCGTCATTCAAAATACACCATTCTGATTTGTTTATGTACTGTCAGTCAACAGTTCTCTATTTTACAACTTTTGCTGGGACTATCATGCATTAGTCTTCAACCAGCAAGACAATTGGTCAAGAATGCTCTTGTTATCAACTATCTGTGGCTGGTTTTGTAGGTTTTCAATTAAACTAGGGTTAGGAAGGACCTCAGTAAGTTATGGAGAGCAAATAAAGCCCTTATGCAAATTAGTTTAGAATTAAGACCATCTGATTGGTTGATGCAATTGTCATTCAAAATAAGCCATTCTGATTGGTTTATGTACTGTCAGTCAACAGTTCTCTATTTTACAACTATTGCTGGGACTATCATGCATTAGTCTTCAACCAGCAAGACATTTGGTCAAGAATGCTCTTGTTATCAACTATCTGTGGCTGGTTTTGTAGGTTTTCAATTAAACTAGGGTTAGGAAGGACCTCAGTAAGTTATGGAGAGCAAACAAAGCCCTTATGCAAATTAGTTCAGAATTGAGATCATCTGATTGGTTGATGCAACTGTCATTCAAAATAAGCCATTCTGATTGGTTTATATACTGTCAGTCAACAGTTTTCTATTTTACAACTTTTGCTGGGACTATCATGCATTAGTCTTCAACCAGCAAGACAATTGGTCAATAATGCTCTTGTTATCAACTATCTGTGGCTGGTTTTGTAGGTTTTCAATTAAACTAGGGTTAGGAAAGACCTCAGTAAGTTATGGAGAGCAAATAAAGCCCTTATGCAAATTAGTTTAAAATTGAGACCATCTGATTGGTTGATGCAATTGTCATTCAAAATAAGCCATTCTGATTGGTTTATGTACTGTCAGTCAACAGTTCTCTATTTTACATCTTTTGCTGGGACTATCATGCATTAGTCTTCAACCAGCAAGACATTTGGTCAAGAATGCTCTTGTTATCAACTATCTATGGCTGGTTTTGTAGGTTTTCAATTAAACTAGGGTTAGGAAGGACCTCAGTAAGTTATGGAGAGCAAATAAAGCCCTTATGCAAATTAGCTTAGAATTGAGACCATCTGATTGGTTGATGCAATTGTCATTCAAAATAAGCCATTTTTGATTGGTTTATGTACTGTCAGTCAACAGTTCTCTATTTTACAACTTTTGCTGGGACTATCATGTATTAGTCTTCAACCAGCAAGACAATTGGTCAAGAATGCTCTTGTTATCAACTATCTGTGGCTGGTTTTATAGGTTTTCAATTAAACTAGGGTTAGGAAGGACCTCAGTAAGTTATGGAGAGCAAATAAAGCCCTTATGCAAATTAGTTCAGAATTGAGACCATCTGATTGGTTGATGCAATCGTCATTCAAAATACACCATTCTGATTTGTTTATGTACTGTCAGTCAACAGTTCTCTATTTTACAACTTTTGCTGGGACTATCATGCATTAGTCTTCAACCAGCAAGACAATTGGTCAAGAATGCTCTTGTTATCAACTATCTGTGGCTGGTTTTGTAGGTTTTCAATTAAACTAGGGTTAGGAAGGACCTCAGTAAGTTATGGAGAGCAAATAAAGCCCTTATGCAAATTAGTTTAGAATTAAGACCATCTGATTGGTTGATGCAATTGTCATTCAAAATAAGCCATTCTGATTGGTTTATGTACTGTCAGTCAACAGTTCTCTATTTTACAACTATTGCTGGGACTATCATGCATTAGTCTTCAACCAGCAAGACAATTGGTCAATAATGCTCTTGTTATCAACTATCTGTGGCTGGTTTTGTAGGTTTTCAATTAAACTAGGGTTAGGAAAGACCTCAGTAAGTTATGGAGAGCAAATAAAGCCCTTATGCAAATTAGTTTAAAATTGAGACCATCTGATTGGTTGATGCAATTGTCATTCAAAATAAACCATTCTGATTGGTTTATGTGCTGTCAGTCAACAGTTTTCTATTTTATAACTTTTGCTGGGACCATCATGCAATAGTCTTCAACCAGCAAGACAATTAGTCAAGAATGTAGTCAACAGTTTTCTATTTTACAACTTTTGCTGGCACCATCACGCAATAGCCTTCAACCAGCAAGACAATTGGTCAAGAATGCTCTTGTTATCAACTATCTGTGGCTGGTTTTATAGGTTTTCAATTAAACTAGGGTTAGGAAGGACCTCAGTAAGTTATGGAGAGCAAATAAAGAACTTATGCAAATTAGTTTAGAATTGAGACCATCTGATTGGTTGATGCAATTGTCATTCAAAATACACCATTCTGATTGGTTTATGTACTGTCAGTCAACAGTTCTCTATTTTACAACTTTTGCTGGGACTATCATGCATTAGTCTTCAACCAGCAAGACAATTGGTCAAGAATGCTATTGTTATCAACTATCTGTGGCTGGTTCTGCAGGTGTTCAATTAGACTAGGGTGAGGAAGGACCTCAGTAAGTTATGAAGAGCAAATAAAGCCCTTATGCAAATTGGTTCAGAATTGAGATCATATGATTGGTTGATGCAACTGTCATTCAAAATAAGCCATTCTGATTGGTTTATGTACTGTCAGTCAACAGTTTTCTATTTTACAACTTTTGCTGGGACCATCATGCAATAGTCTTCTACCAGCAAGACAATTGGTCAAGAATGTAGTCAACAGTTTTCTATTTTACAACTTTTGCTGGCACCATCACGCAATAGCCTTCAACCAGCAAGACAATTGGTCAAGAATGTTCTTGTTATCAACTATCTGTGGCTGGTTCTGCAGGTGTTCAATTAGACTAGGGTGAGGAAGGAGCTCAGTAAGTTATGAAGAGCAAATAAAGCCATTATGCAAATTAGTTCAGAATTGAGACCATCTGATTGGTTGATGCAACTGTCATTCAAAATAAGCCATTCTGATTGGTTTATGTACCATCAGTCAACAGTTTCCTATTTTACAACGTTTGCTGGGACCATCATGCAATAGTCTTCAACCAGCAAGACAATTGGTCAATAATGTTCTTGTTATCAACTATCTGTGGCTGGTTCTGCAGGTGTTCAATTAGAATAGGGTGAGGAAGGACCTCAGTAAGTTATAAAGAGCAAATAAAGCCCTTATGCAAATTAGTTCAGAATTAAGACCATCTGATTGGTTGATGCAACTGTCATTCAAAATAAGCCATTCTGATTGGTTTATGTACTGTCAGTGAACAGTTCTCTATTTTACAACTTTTGCTGGGACTATCAAGCATTAGTCTTCAACCAACAAGACAATTGGTCAAGAATGCTCTTGTTATCAACTGTCTGTGGCTGGTTTAGTAGGTTTTCAATTAAACTAGGGTTAGGAAAGACCTCAGTAAGTTATGGAGAGCAAAAAAAACACTTATGCAAATTAGTTTAAAATTGAGACCATCTGATTGGTTGATGCAATTGTCATTCAAAATAAGCCATTCTGATTGGTTTATGTGCTGTCAGTCAACAGTTTTCTATTTTATAACTTTTGCTGGGACCATCATGCAATAGTCTTCAACCAGCAAGACAATTGGTCAAGAATGTAGTCAACAGTTTTCTATTTTACAACTTTTGCTGGCACCATCACGCAATAGCCTTCAACCAGCAAGACAATTGGTCAAGAATGCTCTTGTTATCAACTATCTGTGGCTGGTTTTGCAGGTTTTCAATTAAACTAGGGTGAGGAAGGACCTCAGTAAGTTATGAAGAGCAAATAAAGCCATTATGCAAATTAGTTCAGAATTGAGACCATCTGATTGGTTGATGCAACTGTCATTCAAAATAAGCCATTCTGATTGGTTTATATACTGTCAGTCAACAGTTTTCTATTTTACAACTTTTGCTGGGACTATCATGCATTAGTCTTCAACCAGCAAGACAATTGGTCAAGAATGTTCATGTTATCAACTATCTGTGGCTGGTTCTGCAGGTGTTCAATTAGACTACGGTGAGGAAGGACCTCAGTAAGTTATGAAGAGCAAATAAAGCCATTATGCAAATTAGTTCAGAATTGAGACCATCTGATTGGTTGATGCAACTGTCATTCAAAATAAGCCATTCTGATTGGTTTATGTACCATCAGTCAACAGTTTCCTATTTTACAACGTTTGCTGGGACCATCATGCAATAGTCTTCAACCAGCAAGACAATTGGTCAAAAATGTTCTTGTTATCAACTATCTGTGGCTGGTTCTGCAGGTGTTCAATTAGAATAGGGTGAGGAAGGACCTCAGTAAGTTATAAAGAGCAAATAAAGCCCTTATGCAAATTAGTTCAGAATTAAGACCATCTGATTGGTTGATGCAACTGTCATTCAAAATAAGCCATTCTGATTGGTTTATGTACTGTCAGTGAACAGTTCTCTATTTTACAACTTTTGCTGGGACTATCAAGCATTAGTCTTCAACCAGCAAGACAATTGGTCAAGAATGCTCTTGTTATCAACTGTCTGTGGCTGGTTTTGTAGGTTTTCAATTAAACTAGGGTTAGGAAAGACCTCAGTAAGTTATGGAGAGCAAAAAAAACACTTATGCAAATTAGTTTAAAATTGAGACCATCTGATTGGTTGATGCAATTGTCATTCAAAATAAGCCATTCTGATTGGTTTATGTGCTGTCAGTCAACAGTTTTCTATTTTATAACTTTTGCTGGGACCATCATGCAATAGTCTTCAACCAGCAAGACAATTGGTCAAGAATGTAGTCAACAGTTTTCTATTTTACAACTTTTGCTGGCACCATCACGCAATAGCCTTCAACCAGCAAGACAATTGGTCAAGAATGCTCTTGTTATCAACTATCTGTGGCTGGTTTTGCAGGTTTTCAATTAAACTAGGGTGAGGAAGGACCTCAGTAAGTTATGAAGAGCAAATAAAGCCATTATGCAAATTAGTTCAGAATTGAGACCATCTGATTGGTTGATGCAACTGTCATTCAAAATAAGCCATTCTGATTGGTTTATATACTGTCAGTCAACAGTTTTCTATTTTACAACTTTTGCTGGGACTATCATGCATTAGTCTTCAACCAGCAAGACAATTGGTCAAGAATGTTCATGTTATCAACTATCTGTGGCTGGTTCTGCAGGTGTTCCATTAGAATAGGGTGAGGAAGGACCTCAGTAAGTTATAAAGAGCAAATAAAGCCCTTATGCAAATTAGTTCAGAATTGAGACCATCTGATTGGTTGATGCAACTGTCATTCAAAATAAGCAATTCTGATTGGTTTATGTACTGTCAGGCAACAGTTCTCTATTTTACAACTTTTGCTGGGACTATCAAACATTAGTCTTCAACCAGCAAGACAATTGGTCAAGAATGCTCTTGTTATCAACTATCTGTGGCTGGTTTTGTAGGTTTTCAATTAAACTAGGGTTAGGAAGGACCTCAGTAAGTTATGGAGAGCAAATAAAGCCCTTATGCAAATTAGTTTAGAATTGAGATCATATGATTGGTTGATGCAACTGTCATTCAAAATAAGCCATTCTGATTGGTTTATGTACTGTCAGTCAACAGTTTTCTATTTTACAACTTTTGCTGGGACTATCATGCATTTGTCTTCAACCAGCAAGACAATTGGTCAAGAATGCTCTTGTTATCAACTATCTGTGGCTGGTTTTGTAGGTTTTCAATTAAACTAGGGTTAGGAAGGACCTCAGTAAGTTATGGAGAGCAAATAAAGCCCTTATGCAAATTAGTTTAGAATTGAGACCATCTGATTGGTTGATGCAATTGTCATTAAAAATAAGCCATTCTGATTGGTTTATGTGCTGTCAGTCAACAGTTTTCTATTTTATAACTTTTGCTGGGACCATCATGCAATAATCTTTAACCAGAAAGACAATTCGTCAAGAATGTAGTCAACAGTTTTCTATTTTACAACTTTTGCTGGCACCATCACTCAATAGCCTTCAAACAGCAAGACAATTGGTCAAGAATGTTCATGTTATCAACTATCTGTGGCTGGTTTTGTAGGTTTTCAATTAAACTAGGGTTAGGAAGGACCTCAGTAAGTTATGGAGAGCAAATAAAGCCCTTATGCAAATTAGTTTAGAATTAAGACCATCTGATTGGTTGATGCAATTGTCATTCAAAATAAGCCATTCTGGTTGGTTTATGTACTGTCAGTCAACAGTTCTCTATTTTACAACTTTTGCTGGGACTATCAAGCATTAGTCTTCAACCAGCAAGACAATTGGTCAAGAATGCTCTTGTTATCAACTGTCTGTGGCTGGTTTAGTAGGTTTTCAATTAAACTAGGGTTAGGAAAGACCTCAGTAAGTTATGGAGAGCAAAAAAAACACTTATGCAAATTAGTTTAAAATTGAGACCATCTGATTGGTTGATGCAATTGTCATTCAAAATAAGCCATTCTGATTGGTTTATGTGCTGTCAGTCAACAGTTTTCTATTTTATAACTTTTGCTGGGACCATCATGCAATAGTCTTCAACCAGCAAGACAATTGGTCAAGAATGTAGTCAACAGTTTTCTATTTTACAACTTTTGCTGGCACCATCACGCAATAGCCTTCAACCAGCAAGATAATTGGTCAAGAATGCTCTTGTTATCAACTATCTGTGGCTGGTTTTGCAGGTTTTCAATTAAACTAGGGTGAGGAAGGACCTCAGTAAGTTATGAAGAGCAAATAAAGCCATTATGCAAATTAGTTCAGAATTGAGACCATCTGATTGGTTGATGCAACTGTCATTCAAAATAAGCCATTCTGATTGGTTTATATACTGTCAGTCAACAGTTTTCTATTTTACAACTTTTGCTGGGACTATCATGCATTAGTCTTCAACCAGCAAGACAATTGGTCAAGAATGTTCATGTTATCAACTATCTGTGGCTGGTTCTGCAGGTGTTCAATTAGACTACGGTGAGGAAGGACCTCAGTAAGTTATGAAGAGCAAATAAAGCCATTATGCAAATTAGTTCAGAATTGAGACCATCTGATTGGTTGATGCAACTGTCATTCAAAATAAGCCATTCTGATTGGTTTATGTACCATCAGTCAACAGTTTCCTATTTTACAACGTTTGCTGGGACCATCATGCAATAGTCTTCAACCAGCAAGACAATTGGTCAATAATGTTCTTGTTATCAACTATCTGTGGCTGGTTCTGCAGGTGTTCAATTAGAATAGGGTGAGGAAGGACCTCAGTAAGTTATAAAGAGCAAATAAAGCCCTTATGCAAATTAGTTCAGAATTAAGACCATCTGATTGGTTGATGCAACTGTCATTCAAAATAAGCCATTCTGATTGGTTTATGTACTGTCAGTGAACAGTTCTCTATTTTACAACTTTTGCTGGGACTATCAAGCATTAGTCTTCAACCAGCAAGACAATTGGTCAAGAATGCTCTTGTTATCAACTGTCTGTGGCTGGTTTTGTAGGTTTTCAATTAAACTAGGGTTAGGAAAGACCTCAGTAAGTTATGGAGAGCAAAAAAAACACTTATGCAAATTAGTTTAAAATTGAGACCATCTGATTGGTTGATGCAATTGTCATTCAAAATAAGCCATTCTGATTGGTTTATGTGCTGTCAGTCAACAGTTTTCTATTTTATAACTTTTGCTGGGACCATCATGCAATAGTCTTCAACCAGCAAGACAATTGGTCAAGAATGTAGTCAACAGTTTTCTATTTTACAACTTTTGCTGGCACCATCACGCAATAGCCTTCAACCAGCAAGACAATTGGTCAAGAATGCTCTTGTTATCAACTATCTGTGGCTGGTTTTGCAGGTTTTCAATTAAACTAGGGTGAGGAAGGACCTCAGTAAGTTATGAAGAGCAAATAAAGCCATTATGCAAATTAGTTCAGAATTGAGACCATCTGATTGGTTGATGCAACTGTCATTCAAAATAAGCCATTCTGATTGGTTTATATACTGTCAGTCAACAGTTTTCTATTTTACAACTTTTGCTGGGACTATCATGCATTAGTCTTCAACCAGCAAGACAATTGGTCAAGAATGTTCATGTTATCAACTATCTGTGGCTGGTTCTGCAGGTGTTCCATTAGAATAGGGTGAGGAAGGACCTCAGTAAGTTATAAAGAGCAAATAAAGCCCTTATGCAAATTAGTTCAGAATTGAGACCATCTGATTGGTTGATGCAACTGTCATTCAAAATAAGCAATTCTGATTGGTTTATGTACTGTCAGTCAACAGTTCTCTATTTTACAACTTTTGCTGGGACTATCAAACATTAGTCTTCAACCAGCAAGACAATTGGTCAAGAATGCTCTTGTTATCAACTATCTGTGGCTGGTTTTGTAGGTTTTCAATTAAACTAGGGTTAGGAAGGACCTCAGTAAGTTATGGAGAGCAAATAAAGCCCTTATGCAAATTAGTTTAGAATTGAGATCATATGATTGGTTGATGCAACTGTCATTCAAAATAAGCCATTCTGATTGGTTTATGTACTGTCAGTCAACAGTTTTCTATTTTACAACTTTTGCTGGGACTATCATGCATTTGTCTTCAACCAGCAAGACAATTGGTCAAGAATGCTCTTGTTATCAACTATCTGTGGCTGGTTTTGTAGGTTTTCAATTAAACTAGGGTTAGGAAGGACCTCAGTAAGTTATGGAGAGCAAATAAAGCCCTTATGCAAATTAGTTTAGAATTGAGACCATCTGATTGGTTGATGCAATTGTCATTAAAAATAAGCCATTCTGATTGGTTTATGTGCTGTCAGTCAACAGTTTTCTATTTTATAACTTTTGCTGGGACCATCATGCAATAATCTTTAACCAGAAAGACAATTCGTCAAGAATGTAGTCAACAGTTTTCTATTTTACAACTTTTGCTGGCACCATCACTCAATAGCCTTCAAACAGCAAGACAATTGGTCAAGAATGTTCATGTTATCAACTATCTGTGGCTGGTTTTGTAGGTTTTCAATTAAACTAGGGTTAGGAAGGACCTCAGTAAGTTATGGAGAGCAAATAAAGCCCTTATGCAAATTAGTTTAGAATTAAGACCATCTGATTGGTTGATGCAATTGTCATTCAAAATAAGCCATTCTGGTTGGTTTATGTACTGTCAGTCAACAGTTCTCTATTTTACAACTTTTGCTGGGACTATCATGCATTAGTCTTCAACCAGCAAGACATTTGGTCAAGAATGCTCTTGTTATCAACTATCTGTGGCTGGTTTTGTTGGTTTTCAATTAAACTACTGTTAGGAAGGACCTCAGTAAGTTATGGAGAGCAAATAAAGCCCTTATGCAAATTAGTTTAGAATTGAGACCATCTGATTGGTTGATGCAATTGTCATTCAAAATAAGCCATTCTGATTGGTTTATGTACTGTCAGTCAACAGTTCTCTATTTTACAACTTTTGCTGGGACTATCATGCATTAGTCTTCAACCAGCAAGACAATTGGTCAAGAATGCTCTTGTTATCAACTATCTGTGGCTGGTTTTGTAGGTTTTCAATTAAACTAGGGTTAGGAAGGACCTCAGTAAGTTATGGAGAGCAAATAAAGCCCTTATGCAAATTAGTTCAGAATTGAGATCATCTGATTGGTTGATGCAACTGTCATTCAAAATAAGCCATTCTGATTGGTTTATATACTGTCAGTCAACAGTTTTCTATTTTACAACTTTTGCTGGGACTATCATGCATTAGTCTTCAACCAGCAAGACAATTGGTCAAGAATGTAGTCAACAGTTTTCTATTTTACAACTTTTGCTGGCACCATCACGCAATAGCCTTCAACCAGCAAGAAAATTGGTCAAAAATGCTCTTGTTATCAACTATCTGTGGCTGGTTTTATAGGTTTTCAATTAAACTAGGGTTAGAAAGGACCTCAGTAAGTTATGAAGAGCAAATAAAGCCCTTATGCAAATTAGTTTAGAATTGAGACCATCTGATTGGTTGATGCAATTGTCATTCAAAATACACCATTCTGATTGGTTTATGTACTGTCAGTCAACAGTTCTCTATTTTACAACTTTTGCAGGGACTATCATGCATTAGTCTTCAACCAGCAAGACAATTGGTCAAGAATGCTCTTGCTATCAACTATCTGTGGCTGGTTTTGTAGGTTTTCAATTAAACTAGGGTTAGGAAGGACCTCAGTAAGTTATGGAGAGCAAATAAAGCCCTTATGCAAATTAGTTTAGAATTAAGACCATCTGATTGGTTGATGCAATTGTCATTCAAAATAAGCCATTCTGATTGGTTTATGTACTGTCAGTCAACAGTTCTCTATTTTACATCTTTTGCTGGGACTATCATGCATTAGTCTTCAACCAGCAAGACATTTGGTCAAGAATGCTCTTGTTATCAACTATCTGTGGCTGGTTTTGTAGGTTTTCAATTAAACTAGGGTTAGGAAGGACCTCAGTAAGTTATGGAGAGCAAATAAAGCCCTTATGCAAATTAGCTTAGAATTGAGACCATCTGATTGGTTGATGCAATTGTCATTCAAAATAAGCCATTTTTGATTGGTTTATGTACTGTCAGTCAACAGTTCTCTATTTTACAACTTTTGCTGGGACTATCATGTATTAGTCTTCAACCAGCAAGACAATTGGTCAAGAATGCTCTTGTTATCAACTATCTGTGGCTGGTTTTATAGGTTTTCAATTAAACTAGGGTTAGGAAGGACCTCAGTAAGTTATGGAGAGCAAATAAAGCCCTTATGCAAATTAGTTCAGAATTGAGACCATCTGATTGGTTGATGCAATCGTCATTCAAAATACACCATTCTGATTTGTTTATGTACTGTCAGTCAACAGTTCTCTATTTTACAACTTTTGCTGGGACTATCATGCATTAGTCTTCAACCAGCAAGACAATTGGTCAAGAATGCTCTTGTTATCAACTATCTGTGGCTGGTTTTGTAGGTTTTCAATTAAACTAGGGTTAGGAAGGACCTCAGTAAGTTATGGAGAGCAAATAAAGCCCTTATGCAAATTAGTTTAGAATTAAGACCATCTGATTGGTTGATGCAATTGTCATTCAAAATAAGCCATTCTGATTGGTTTATGTACTGTCAGTCAACAGTTCTCTATTTTACAACTATTGCTGGGACTATCATGCATTAGTCTTCAACCAGCAAGACATTTGGTCAAGAATGCTCTTGTTATCAACTATCTGTGGCTGGTTTTGTAGGTTTTCAATTAAACTAGGGTTAGGAAGGACCTCAGTAAGTTATGGAGAGCAAACAAAGCCCTTATGCAAATTAGTTCAGAATTGAGATCATCTGATTGGTTGATGCAACTGTCATTCAAAATAAGCCATTCTGATTGGTTTATATACTGTCAGTCAACAGTTTTCTATTTTACAACTTTTGCTGGGACTATCATGCATTAGTCTTCAACCAGCAAGACAATTGGTCAATAATGCTCTTGTTATCAACTATCTGTGGCTGGTTTTGTAGGTTTTCAATTAAACTAGGGTTAGGAAAGACCTCATTAAGTTATGGAGAGCAAATAAAGCCCTTATGCAAATTAGTTTAAAATTGAGACCATCTGATTGGTTGATGCAATTGTCATTCAAAATAAACCATTCTGATTGGTTTATGTGCTGTCAGTCAACAGTTTTCTATTTTATAACTTTTGCTGGGACCATCATGCAATAGTCTTCAACCAGCAAGACAATTAGTCAAGAATGTAGTCAACAGTTTTCTATTTTACAACTTTTGCTGGCACCATCACGCAATAGCCTTCAACCAGCAAGACAATTGGTCAAGAATGCTCTTGTTATCAACTATCTGTGGCTGGTTTTATAGGTTTTCAATTAAACTAGGGTTAGGAAGGACCTCAGTAAGTTATGGAGAGCAAATAAAGAACTTATGCAAATTAGTTTAGAATTGAGACCATCTGATTGGTTGATGCAATTGTCATTCAAAATACACCATTCTGATTGGTTTATGTACTGTCAGTCAACAGTTCTCTATTTTACAACTTTTGCTGGGACTATCATGCATTAGTCTTCAACCAGCAAGACAATTGGTCAAGAATGCTATTGTTATCAACTATCTGTGGCTGGTTCTGCAGGTGTTCAATTAAAATAGGGTGAGGAAGGACCTCAGTAAGTTATGAAGAGCAAATAAAGCCCTTATGCAAATTGGTTCAGAATTGAGATCATATGATTGGTTGATGCAACTGTCATTCAAAATAAGCCATTCTGATTGGTTTATGTACTGTCAGTCAACAGTTTTCTATTTTACAACTTTTGCTGGGACTATCATGCATTAGTCTTCAACTAGCAAGACAATTGGTCAAGAATGCTCTTGTTATCAACTATCTGTGGCTGGTTTGGTAGGTTTTCAATTAAACTAGGGTTAGGAAAGACCTCAGTAAGTTATGGAGAGCAAATAAAGCCCTTATGCAAATTAGTTTAGAATTGAGACCATCTGATTGGTTGATGCAATTGTCATTCAAAATAAGCAATTCTGATTGGTGTATGTGCTGTCAGTCAACAGTTTTCTATTTTATAACTTTTGCTGGGACCATCATGCAATAGTCTTCTACCAGCAAGACAATTGGTCAAGAATGTAGTCAACAGTTTTCTATTTTACAACTTTTGCTGGCACCATCACGCAATAGCCTTCAACCAGCAAGACAATTGGTCAAGAATGTTCTTGTTATCAACTATCTGTGGCTGGTTCTGCGGGTGTTCAATTAGACTAGGGTGAGGAAGGAGCTCAGTAAGTTATGAAGAGCAAATAAAGCCATTATGCAAATTAGTTCAGAATTGAGACCATCTGATTGGTTGATGCAACTGTCATTAAAAAAAAAGCCATTATGATTGGTTTATGTACCATCAGTCAACAGTTTCCTATTTTACAACGTTTGCTGGGACCATCATGCAATAGTCTTCAACCAGCAAGACAATTGGTCAATAATGTTCTTGTTATCAACTATCTGTGGCTGGTTCTGCAGGTGTTCAATTAGAATAGGGTGAGGAAGGACCTCAGTAAGTTATAAAGAGCAAATAAAGCCCTTATGCAAATTAGTTCAGAATTAAGACCATCTGATTGGTTGATGCAACTGTCATTCAAAATAAGCCATTCTGATTGGTTTATGTACTGTCAGTGAACAGTTCTCTATTTTACAACTTTTGCTGGGACTATCAAGCATTAGTCTTCAACCAGCAAGACAATTGGTCAAGAATGCTCTTGTTATCAACTGTCTGTGGCTGGTTTTGTAGGTTTTCAATTAAACTAGGGTTAGGAAAGACCTCAGTAAGTTATGGAGAGCAAAAAAACACTTATGCAAATTAGTTTAAAATTGAGACCATCTGATTGGTTGATGCAATTGTCATTCAAAATAAGCCATTCTGATTGGTTTATGTGCTGTCAGTCAACAGTTTTCTATTTTTTAACTTTTGCTGGGACCATCATGCAATAGTCTTCAACCAGCAAGACAATTGGTCAAGAATGTAGTCAACAGTTTTCTATTTTACAACTTTTGCTGGCACCATCACGCAATAGCCTTCAACCAGCAAGACAATTGGTCAAGAATGCTCTTGTTATCAACTATCTGTGGCTGGTTTTGCAGGTTTTCAATTAAACTAGGGTGAGGAAGGACCTCAGTAAGTTATGAAGAGCAAATAAAGCCATTATGCAAATTAGTTCAGAATTGAGACCATCTGATTGGTTGATGCAACTGTCATTCAAAATAAGCCATTCTGATTGGTTTATATACTGTCAGTCAACAGTTTTCTATTTTACAACTTTTGCTGGGACTATCATGCATTAGTCTTCAACCAGCAAGACAATTGGTCAAGAATGTTCATGTTATCAACTATCTGTGGCTGGTTCTGCAGGTGTTCAATTAGACTACGGTGAGGAAGGACCTCAGTAAGTTATGAAGAGCAAATAAAGCCATTATGCAAATTAGTTCAGAATTGAGACCATCTGATTGGTTGATGCAACTGTCATTCAAAATAAGCCATTCTGATTGGTTTATGTACCATCAGTCAACAGTTTCCTATTTTACAACGTTTGCTGGGACCATCATGCAATAGTCTTCAACCAGCAAGACAATTGGTCAATAATGTTCTTGTTATCAACTATCTGTGGCTGGTTCTGCAGGTGTTCAATTAGAATAGGGTGAGGAAGGACCTCAGTAAGTTATAAAGAGCAAATAAAGCCCTTATGCAAATTAATTCAGAATTAAGACCATCTGATTGGTTGATGCAACTGTCATTCAAAATAAGCCATTCTGATTGGTTTATGTACTGTCAGTGAACAGTTCTCTATTTTACAACTTTTGCTGGGACTATCAAGCATTAGTCTTCAACCAGCAAGACAATTGGTCAAGAATGCTCTTGTTATCAACTCAGGTTTTCAATTAAACTAGGGTGAGGAAGGACCTCAGTAAGTTATGAAGAGCAAATAAAGCCATTATGCAAATTAGTTCAGAATTGAGACCATCTGATTGGTTGATGCAACTGTCATTCAAAATAAGCCATTCTGATTGGTTTATATACTGTCAGTCAACAGTTTTCTATTTTACAACTTTTGCTGGGACTATCATGCATTAGTCTTCAACCAGCAAGACAATTGGTCAAGAATGTTCATGTTATCAACTATCTGTGGCTGGTTCTGCAGGTGTTCAATTAGACTACGGTGAGGAAGGACCTCAGTAAGTTATGAAGAGCAAATAAAGCCATTATGCAAATTAGTTCAGAATTGAGACCATCTGATTGGTTGATGCAACTGTCATTCAAAATAAGCCATTCTGATTGGTTTATATACTGTCAGTCAACAGTTTCCTATTTTACAACGTTTGCTGGGACCATCATGCAATAGTCTTCAACCAGCAAGACAATTGGTCAATAATGTTCTTGTTATCAACTATCTGTGGCTGGTTCTGCAGGTGTTCCATTAGAATAGGGTGAGGAAGGACCTCAGTAAGTTATAAAGAGCAAATAAAGCCCTTATGCAAATTAGTTCAGAATTGAGACCATCTGATTGGTTGATGCAACTGTCATTCAAAATAAGCAATTCTGATTGGTTTATGTACTGTCAGTCAACAGTTCTCTATTTTACAACTTTTGCTGGGACTATCAAGCATTAGTCTTCAACCAGCAAGACAATTGGTCAAGAATGCTCTTGTTATCAACTATCTGTGGCTGGTTTTGTAGGTTTTCAATTAAACTAGGGTTAGGAAGGACCTCAGTAAGTTATGGAGAGCAAATAAAGCCCTTATGCAAATTAGTTTAGAATTGAGATCATATGATTGGTTGATGCAACTGTCATTCAAAATAAGCCATTCTGATTGGTTTATGTACTGTCAGTCAACAGTTTTCTATTTTACAACTTTTGCTGGGACTATCATGCATTTGTCTTCAACCAGCAAGACAATTGGTCAAGAATGCTCTTGTTATCAACTATCTGTGGCTGGTTTTGTAGGTTTTCAATTAAACTAGGGTTAGGAAGGACCTCAGTAAGTTATGGAGAGCAAATAAAGCCCTTATGCAAATTAGTTTAGAATTGAGACCATCTGATTGGTTGATGCAATTGTCATTAAAAATAAGCCATTCTGATTGGTTTATGTGCTGTCAGTCAACAGTTTTCTATTTTATAACTTTTGCTGGGACCATCATGCAATAATCTTTAACCAGAAAGACAATTCGTCAAGAATGTAGTCAACAGTTTTCTATTTTACAACTTTTGCTGGCACCATCACTCAATAGCCTTCAAACAGCAAGACAATTGGTCAAGAATGTTCATGTTATCAACTATCTGTGGCTGGTTCTGCAGGTGTTCAATTAGACTAGGGTGAGGAAGGACCTCAGTAAGTTATGAAGAGCAAATAAAGCCATTATGCAAATTAGTTCAGAATTGAGACCATCTGATTGGTTGATGCAACTGTCATTCAAAATAAGCCATTCTGATTGGTTTATATACTGTCAGTCAACAGTTTTCTATTTTACAACTTTTGCTGGGACTATCATGCATTAGTCTTCAACCAGCAAGACAATTGGTCAAGAATGCTCTTGTTATCAACTATCTGTGGCTGGTTCTGCAGGTGTTCAATTAGACTAGGGTAAGGAAGGACCTCAGTAAGTTATGAAGAGCAAATAAAGCCCTTATGCAAATTGGTTCAGAATTGAGATCATATGATTGGTTGATGCAACTGTCATTCAAAATAAGCCATTCTGATTGGTTTATATACTGTCAGTCAACAGTTTTCTATTTTACAACTTTTGCTGGGACTATCATGCATTAGTCTTCAACCAGCAAGACAATTGGTCAAGAATGCTCTTGTTATCAACTATCTCTGGCTGGTTCTGCAGGTGTTCAATTAAACTAGGGTTAGGAAAGACCTCAGTAAGTTATGGAGATCAAATAAAGCCCTTATGCAAATTAGTTTAGAATTGAGACCATCTGATTGGTTGATGCAATTTTCATTCAAAATAAGCCATTCTGATTGGTTTATGTACTGTCAGTCAACAGTTCTCTATTTTACAACTTTTGCTGGGACTATCATGCATTAGTCTTCAACCAGCAAGACAATTGGTCAAGAATGCTCTTGTTATCAACTATCTGTGGCTGGTTTTATAAGTTTTCAATTAAACTAGGGTTAGGAAGGACCTCAGTAAGTTATGGAGAGCAAATAAAGCCCTTATGCAAATTAGTTTAGAATAGAGACCATCTGATTGGTTGATGCAATTGTCATTCAAAATACACCATTCTGATTGGTTTATGTACTGTCAGTCAACAGTTCTCTATTTTACAACTTTTGCTGGGACTATCATGCATTAGTCTTCAACCAGCAAGACAATTGGTCAAGAATGCTCTTGTTATCAACTATCTGTGGCTGGTTTTGTAGGTTTTCAATTAAACTAGGGTTAGGAAGGACCTCAGTAAGTTATGGAGAGCAAATAAAGCCCTTATGCAAATTAGTTTAGAATTAAGACCATCTGATTGGTTGATGCAATTGTCATTCAAAATAAGCCATTGTGATTGGTTTATGTACTGTCAGTCAACAGTTCTCTATTTTACAACTTTTGCTGGGACTATCATGCAATAGTCTTCAACCAGCAAGACATTTGGTCAAGAATGCTCTTGTTATCAACTATCTGTGGCTGGTTTTGTAGGTTTTCAATTAAACTAGGGTTAGGAAGGACCTCAGTAAGTTATGGAGAGCAAATAAAGCTCTTATGCAAATTAGTTCAGAATTGAGATCATCTGATTGGTTGATGCAACTGTCATTCAAAATAAGCCATTCTGATTGGTTTATGTACTGTCAGTCAACAGTTCTCTATTTTACAACTTTTGCTGGGACTATCATGCATTAGTCTTCAACCAGCAAGACAATTCGTCAAGAATGCTCTTGTTATCAACTATCTGTGGCTGGTTTTATAGGTTTTCAATTAAACTAGGGTTAGGAAGGACCTCAGTAAGTTATGGAGAGCAAATAAAGCCCTTATGCAAATTAGTTTAGAATAGAGACCATCTGATTGGTTGATGCAATTGTCATTCAAAATAAGCCATTCTGATTGGTTTATGTACTGTCAGTCAACAGTTCTCTATTTTACAACTTTTGCTGGGACTATCATGCATTAGTCTTCAACCAGCAAGACAATTGGTCAAGAATGCTCTTGTTATCAACTATCTGTGGCTGGTTTTGTAGGTTTTCAATTAAACTAGGGTTAGGAAGGACCTCAGTAAGTTATGGAGAGCAAATAAAGCCCTTATGCAAATTAGTTTAGAATTAAGACCATCTGATTGGTTGATGCAATTGTCATTCAAAATAAGCCATTCTGATTGGTTTATGTGCTGTCAGTCAACAGTTTTCTATTTTATAACTTTTGCTGGGACCATCATGCAATAGTCTTCAACCAGCAAGACAATTGGTCAAGAATGTAGTCAACAGTTTTCTATTTTACAACTTTTGCTGGCACCATCACGCAATAGCCTTCAACCAGCAAGACAATTGGTCAAGAATGCTCTTGTTATCAACTATCTGTGGCTGGTTTTTGTAGGTTTTCAATTAAACTAGGGTTAGGAAGGACCTCAGTAAGTTATGGAGAGCAAATAAAGCCCTTATGCAAATTAGTTTAGAATTAAGACCATCTGATTGGTTGATGCAATTGTCATTCAAAATAAGCCATTCTGGTTGGTTTATGTACTGTCAGTCAACAGTTCTCTATTTTACAACTTTTGCTGGGACTATCATGCATTAGTCTTCAACCAGCAAGACATTTGGTCAAGAATGCTCTTGTTATCAACTATCTGTGGCTGGTTTTGTAGGTTTTCAATTAAACTAGGGTTAGGAAGGACCTCAGTAAGTTATGGAGAGCAATTAGTTTAGAATTAAGACCATCTGATTGGTTGATGCAATTGTCATTCAAAATAAGCCATTCTGATTGGTTTATGTACTGTCAGTCAACAGTTCTCTATTTTACAACTTTTGCTGGGACTATCATGCATTAGTATTCAAC
Organism: Crinia signifera; assembly: GCF_055691185.1. Lineage (NCBI taxonomy): Eukaryota > Metazoa > Chordata > Amphibia > Anura > Myobatrachidae > Crinia > Crinia signifera. The sequence goes on along the minus strand of NC_139217.1, from coordinate 212,365,134 downwards.
CAGCAAGACATTTGGTCAAGAATGCTCTTGTTATCAACTATCTGTGGCTGGTTTTGTAGGTTTTCAATTAAACTAGGGTTAGGAAGGACCTCAGTAAGTTATGGAGAGCAAATAAAGCCCTTATGCAAATTAGTTCAGAATTGAGATCATCTGATTGGTTGATGCAACTGTCATTCAAGATAAGCCATTCTGATTTGTTTATGTGCTGTCAGTCAACAGTTTTCTATTTTATAACTTTTGCTGGGACCATCATGCAATAGTCTTCAACCAGCAAGACAATTGGTCAAGAATGTAGTCAACAGTTTTCTATTTTACAACTTTTGCTGGCACCATCACGCAATAGCCTTCAACCAGCAAGACAATTGGTCAAGAATGCTCTTGTTATCAACTATCTGTGGCTGGTTTTATAGGTTTTCAATCAAACTAGGGTTAGGAAGGACCTCAGTAAGTTATGGAGAGCAAATAAAGCCCCTATGCAAATTAGTTTAGAATTGAGACCATCTGATTGGTTGATGCAATTGTCATTCAAAATACACCATTCTGATTGGTTTATGTACTGTCAGTCAACAGTTCTCTATTTTACAACTTTTGCTGGGACTATCATGCATTAGTCTTCAACCAGCAAGACAATTGGTCAAGAATGCTCTTGTTATCAACTATCTGTGGCTGGTTTTGTAGGTTTTCAATTAAACTAGGGTTAGGAAGGACCTCAGTAAGTTATGGAGAGCAAATAAAGCCCTTATGCAAATTAGTTCAGAATTGAGATCATCTGATTGGTTGATGCAACTGTCATTCAAGATAAGCCATTCTGATTGGTTTATATACTGTCAGTCAACAGTTTTCTATTTTACAACTTTTGCTGGGACTATCATGCATTAGTCTTCAACCAGCAAGACAATTGGTCAAGAATGTAGTCAACAGTTTTCTATTTTACAACTTTTGCTGGCACCATCACGCAATAGTCTTCAACCAGCAAGACAATTGGTCAAGAATGCTCTTGTTATCAACTATCTGTGGCTGGTTTTATAGGTTTTCAAATAAACTAGGGTTAGGAAGGACCTCAGTAAGTTATGGAGAGCAAATAAAGCCCTTATGCAAATTAGTTTAGCATTGAGACCATCTGATTGGTTGATGCAATTGTCATTCAAAATAAGCCATTCTGATTGGTTTATGTACTGTCAGTCAACAGTTCTCTATTTTACAACTTTTGCTGGGACTATCATGCATTAGTCTTCAACCAGCAAGACATTTGGTTAAGAATGCTCTTGTTATCAACTATCTGTGGCTGGTTTTGTAGGTGTTCAATTACACTAGGGTGAGGAAGGACCTCAGTAAGTTATGAAGAGCAAATAAAGCCCTTATGCAAATTGGTTCAGAATTGAGATCATATGATTGGTTGATGCAACTGTCATTCAAAATAAGCCATTCTGATTGGTTTATGTACTGTCAGTCAACAGTTTTCTATTTTACAACTTTTGCTGGGACTATCATGCATTAGTCTTCAACCAGCAAGACAATTGGTCAAGAATGCTCCTGTTATCAACTATCTGTGGCTGGTTTTGTAGGTTTTCAATTAAACTAGGGTTAGGAAAGACCTCAGTAAGTTATGGAGAGCAAATCAAGCCCTTATGCAAATTAGTTTAGAATTGAGACCATCTGATTGGTTGATGCAATTGTCATTCAAAATAAGCCATTCTGATTGGTTTATGTGCTGTCAGTCAACAGTTTTCTATTTTATAACTTTTGCTGGGACCATCATGCAATAGTCTTCTACCAGCAAGACAATTTGTCAAGAATGTAGTCAACAGTTTTCTATTTTACAACTTTTGCTGGCACCATCACGCAATAGCCTTCAACCAGCAAGACAATTGGTCAAGAATGTTCTTGTTATCAACTATCTGTGGCTGGTTCTGCAGGTGTTCAATTAGACTAGGGTGAGGAAGGACCTCAGTAAGTTATGAAGAGCAAATAAAGCCATTATGCAAATTAGTTCAGAATTGAGACCATCTGATTGGTTGATGCAACTGTCATTCAAAATAAGCCATTCTGATTGGTTTATGTACCATCAGTCAACAGTTTCCTATTTTACAACGTTTGCTGGGACCATCATGCAATAGTCTTCAACCAGCAAGACAATTGGTCAATAATGTTCTTGTTATCAACTATCGGTGGCTGGTTCTGCAGGTGTTCAATTAGAATAGGGTGAGGAAGGACCTCAGTAAGTTATAAAGAGCAAATAAAGCCCTTATGCAAATTAGTTCAGAATTGAGACCATCTGATTGGTTGATGCAACTGTCATTCAAAATAAGCCATTCTGATTGGTTTATGTACCATCAGTCAACAGTTTCCTATTTTACAACTTTTGCTGGGACTATCATGCATTAGTCTTCAACCAGCAAGACAATTGGTCAAGAATGCTCTTGTTATCAACTATCTGTGGCTGGTTTTATAGGTTTTCAATTAAACTAGGGTTAGGAAGGACATCAGTCAGTTATGGAGAGCAAATAAAGCCCTTATGCAAATTAGTTTAGAATTGAGACCATCTGATTGGTTAATGCAAATTGTCATTCAAAATAAACCATTCTGATTGGTTTATGTACTGTCAGTCAACAGTTCTTTATTTTACAACTTTTGCTGGGACTATCATGCATTAGTCTTCAACCAGCAAGACAATTGGTCAAGAATGCTCTTGTTATCAACTATCTGTGGCTGGTTTTATAGGTTTTCAATTAAACTAGGGTTAGGAAGGACATCAGTCAGTTATGGAGAGCAAATAAAGCCCTTATGCAAATTAGTTTAGAATTGAGACCATCTGATTGGTTAATGCAATTGTCATTCAAAATAAACCATTCTGATTGGTTTATGTACTGTCAGTCAACAGTTCTTTATTTTACAACTTTTGCTGGGACTATCATGCATTAGTCTTCAACCAGCAAGACAATTGGTAAAGAATGCTCTTGTTATCAACTATCTGTGGCTGGTTTTGTAGGTTTTCAATTAAACTAGGGTTAGGAAGGACCTCAGTAAGTTATGGAGAGCAAATAAAGCCCTTATGCAAATTAGTTCAGAGTTGAGACCATCTGATTGGTTGATGCAATTGTCATTCAAAATAAGCCATTCTGATTGGTTTATGTGCTGTCAGTCAACAGTTTTCTATTTTATAACTTTTGCTGGGACCATCATGCAATAATCTTCAACCAGCAAAACAATTCGTCAAGAATGTAGTCAACCGTTTTCTATTTTACAACTTTTGCTGGCACCATCACGCAATAGCCTTCAAACAGCAAGACAATTGGTCAAGAATGTTCATGTTATCAACTATCTGTGGCTGGTTCTGCAGGTGTTCAATTAGACTAGGGTGAGGAAGGACCTCACTAAGTTATGAAGAGCAAATAAAGCCCTTATGCAAATTAGTTCAGAATTGAGATCATCTGATTGGTTGATGCAACTGTCATTCAAAATAAGCCATTCTGATTGGTTTATGTACTGTCAGTCAACAGTTTTCTATTTTACAACTTTTTGCTGGGACTATCATGCATTAGTCTTCAACCAGCAAGACAATTGGTCAAGAATGCTCTTGTTATCAACTATCTGTGGCTGGTTTTGTAGGTTTTCAATTAAACTAGGGTTAGGAAGGACCTCAGTAAGTTATGGAGAGCAAATAAAGCCCTTATGCAAATTAGTTTAGAATTGAGACCATCTGATTGGTTGATGCAATTGTCATTCAAAATAAGCCATTCTGATTGGTTTATGTGCTGTCAGTCAACAGTTTTCTATTTTATAACTTTTGCTGGGACCATCATGCAATAGTCTTCTACCAGCAAGACAATTGGTCAAGAATGTAGTCAACAGTTTTCTATTTTACAACTTTTGCTGGCACCATCACGCAATAGCCTTCAACCAGCAAGACAATTGGTCAAGAATGTTCTTGTTATCAACTATCTGTGGCTGGTTCTGCAGGTGTTCAATTAGACTAGGGTGAGGAAGGACCTCAGTAAGTTATGAAGAGCAAATAAAGCCATTATGCAAATTAGTTCAGAATTGAGACCATCTGATTGGTTGATGCAACTGTCATTCAAAATAAGCCATTCTGATTGGTTTATGTACCATCAGTCAACAGTTTCCTATTTTACAACGGTTGCTGGGACCATCATGCAATAGTCTTCAACCAGCAAGACAATTGGTCAATAATGTTCTTGTTATCAACTATCTGTGGCTGGTTCTGCAGTTGTTCAATTAGAATAGGGTGAGGAAGGACCTCAGTAAGTTATAAAGAGCAAATAAAGCCCTTATGCAAATTAGTTCAGAATTGAGACCATCTGATTGGTTGATGCAACTGTCATTCAAAATAAGCCATTCTGATTGGTTTATGTACTGTCAGTCAACAGTTCTCTATTTTACAACTTTTGCTGGGACTATCAAGCATTAGTCTTCAACCAGCAAGACAATTGGTCAAGAATGCTCTTGTTATCAACTATCTGTGGCTGGTTTTGTAGGTTTTCAATTAAACTAGGGTTAGGAAGGACCTCAGTAAGTTATGGAGAGCAAATAAAGCCCTTATTCAAATTAGTTCAGAATTGAGATCATCTGATTGGTTGATGCAACTGTCATTCAAAATAAGCCATTCTGATTGGTTTATATACTGTCAGTCAACAGTTTTCTATTTTACAACTTTTGCTGGGACTATCATGCATTAGTCTTCAACCAGCAAGACAATTGGTCAAGAATGCTCTTGTTATCAACTATCTGTGGCTGGTTCTGCAGGTGTTCTATTAGACTAGGGTGAGCAAGGACCTCAGTAAGTAATGAAGAGCAAATAAAGCCCTTATGCAAATTAGTTCAGAATTGAGATCATATGATTGGTTGATGCAACTGTCCTTCAAAATAAGCCATTCTGATTGGTTTATGTACTGTCAGTCAACAGTTTTCTATTTTACAACTTTTGCTGGGACTATCATGCATTAGTCTTCAACCAGCAAGACAATTGGTCAAGAATGCTCTTGTTATCAACTATCTGTGGCTGGTTTTGTAGGTTTTCAATTAAACTAGGGTTAGGAAAGACCTCAGTAAGTTATGGAGAGCAAATAAAGCCCTTATGCAAATTAGTTTAGAATTGAGACCATCTGATTGGTTGATGCAATTGTCATTCAAAATAAGCCATTCTGATTGGTTTATGTGCTGTCAGTCAACAGTTTTCTATTTTATAACGTTTGCTGGGTACATCATGCAATAGTCTTCAACCAGCAAGACAATTGGTCAAGAATGTAGTCAACAGTTTTCTATTTTACAACTTTTGCTGGCACCATCACGCAATAGCCTTCAACCAGCAAGACAATTGGTCAAGAATGCTTTTGTTATCAACTATCTGTGGCTGGTTTTATAGGTTTTCAATTAAACTAGGGTTAGGAAGGACCTCAGTAAGTTATGGAGAGCAAATAAAGCCCTTATGCAAATTAGTTTAGAATTGAGACCATCTGATTGGTTGATTCAATTGTCATTCAAAATACACCATTCTGATTGGTTTATGTACTGTCAGTCAACAGTTCTCTATTTTACAACTTTTGCTGGGACTATCATGCATTAGTCTTCAACCAGCAAGACATTTGGTCAAGAATGCTCTTGTTATCAACTATCTGTGGCTGGTTTTGTAGGTTTTCAATTAAACTAGGGTTAGGAAGGACCTCAGTAAGTTATGGAGAGCAAATAAAGCCCTTATGCAAATTAGTTCAGAATTGAGATCATCTGATTGGTTGATGCAACTGTCATTCAAAATAAGCCATTCTGATTGGTTTATATACTGTCAGTCAACAGTTTTCTATTTAACAACTTTTGCTGGGACTATCATGCATTAGTCTTCAACCAGCAAGACAATTGGTCAAGAATGCTCTTGTTATCAACTATCTGTGGCTGGTTCTGCAGGTGTTCAATTAGACTAGAGTGAGGAAGGACCTCAGTAAGTTATGAAGAGCAAATAAAGCCCTTATGCAAATTGGTTTAGAATTGAGATCATATGATTGGTTGATGCAACTGTCATTCAAAATAAGCCATTCTGATTGGTTTATATACTGTCAGTCAACAGTTTTCTATTTTACAACGTTTGCTGGGACCATCATGCAATAGTCTTCAACCAGCAAGACAATTGGTCAATAATGTTCTTGTTATCAACTATCTGTGGCTGGTTCTGCAGGTGTTCATTTAGAATAGGGTGAGGAAGGACCTCAGTAAGTTATAAAGAGCAAATAAAGCCCTTATGCAAATTAGTTCAGAATTGAGACCATCTGATTGGTTGATGCAATTGTCATTCAAAATAAGCCATTCTAATTGGTTTATGTGCTGTCAGTCAACAGTTTTCTATTTTATAACTTTTGCTGGGACCATCATGCAATAGTCTTCAACCAGCAAGACAATTGGTCAAGAATGCTCTTGTTATCAACTATCTGTGGCTGGTTTTGTAGGTTTTCAATTAAACTAGGGTTAGGAAGGACCTCAGTAAGTTATGGAGAGCAAATAAAGCCCTTATGCAAATTAGTTTAGAATTGAGACCATCTGATTGGTTGATGCAATTGTCATTCAAAATAAGCCATTCTAATTGGTTTATGTGCTGTCAGTCAACAGTTTTCTATTTTATAACTTTTGCTGGGACCATCATGCAATAGTCTTCTACCAGCAAGACAATTGGTCAAGAATGTAGTCAACAGTTTTCTATTTTACAACTTTTGCTGGCACCATCACGCAATAGCCTTCAACCAGCAAGACAATTGGTCAAGAATGTTCTTGTTATCAACTATCTGTGGCTGGTTCTGCAGGTGTTCAATTAGACTAGGGTGAGAAAGGACCTCAGTAAGTTATGAAGAGCAAATAAAGCCATTATGCAAATTAGTTCAGAATTGAGACCATCTGATTGGTTGATGCAACTGTCATTCAAAATAAGCCATTCTGATTGGTTTATGTACCATCAGTCAACAGTTTCCTATTTTACAACGTTTGCTGGGACCATCATGCAATAGTCTTCAACCAGCAAGACAATTGGTCAATAATGTTCTTGTTATCAACTATCTGTGGCTGGTTCTGCAGTTGTTCAATTAGAATAGGGTGAGGAAGGACCTCAGTAAGTTATAAAGAGCAAATAAAGCCCTTATGCAAATTAGTTCAGAATTGAGATCATCTGATTGGTTGATGCAACTGTCATTCAAAATAAGCTATTCTGATTGGTTTATATACTGTCAGTCAACAGTTTTCTATTTTACAACTTTTGCTGGGACTATCATGCATTAGTCTTCAACCAGCAAGACAATTGGTCAAGAATGCTCTTGTTATCAACTATCTGTGGCTGGTTTTATATGTTTTCAATTAAACTAGGGTAAGGAAAGACCTCAGTAAGTTATGGAGAGCAAATAAAGCCCTTATGCAAATTAGTTTAGAATTGAGACCATCTGATTGGTTGATGCAATTGTCATTCAAAATAAGCCATTCTGATTGGTTTATGTGCTGTCAGTCAACAGTTTTCTATTTTATAACTTTTGCTGGGACCATCATGCAATAGCCTTCAACCAGCAAGACAATTGGTCAAGAATGTTCTTGTTATCAACTATCTGTGGCTGGTTTTGTAGGTTTTCAATTAAACTAGGGTTAGGAAGGACCTCAGTAAGTTATGGAGAGCAAATAAAGCCCTTATGCAAATTAGTTTAGAATTAAGACCATCTGATTGGTTGATGCAATTGTCATTCAAAATAAGCCATTCTGATTGGTTTATGTGCTGTCAGTCAACAGTTTTCTATTTTATAACTTTTGCTGGGACCATCATTCAATAGCCTTCAACAAGCAAGACAATTGGTCAAGAATGCTCTTGTTATCAACTATCTGTGGCTGGTTTTGTAGGTTTTCAATTAAACTAGGGTTAGGAAGGACCTCAGTAAGTTATGGAGAGCAAATAAAGCCCCTATGCAAATTAGTTTAGAATTAAGACCATCTGATTGGTTGATGCAATTGTCATTCAAAATAAGCCATTCTGATTGGTTTATGTACTGTCAGTCAACAGTTCTCTATTTTACAACTTTTGCTGGGACTATCATGCATTAGTCTTCAACCAGCAAGACATTTGGTCAAGAATGCTCTTGTTATCAACTATCTGTGGCTGGTTTTGTAGGTTTTCAATTAAACTAGGGTTAGGAAGGACCTCAGTAAGTTATGTAGAGCAAATAAAGCCCTTATGCAAATTAGTTCAGAATTGAGATCATCTGATTGGTTGATGCAACTGTCATTCAAAATAAGCCATTCTGATTGGTTTATATACGGTCAGTCAACAGTTTTCTATTTTACAACTTTTGCTGGGACTATCATGCATTAGTCTTCAACCAGCAAGACAATTGGTCAAGAATGCTCTTGTTATCAACTATCTGTGGCTGGTTTTATAGGTTTTCAATTAAACTAGGGTTAGGAAGGACCTCAGTAAGTTATGGAGAGCAAATAAAGCCCTTATGCAAATTAGTTTAGAATTGAGACCATCTGATTGGTTGATGCAATTGTCATTCAAAATACACCATTCTGATTGGTTTATGTGCTGTCAGTCAACAGTTTTCTATTTCATAACTTTTGCTGGGACCATCATGCAATAGTCTTCAACCAGCAAGACAATTGGTCAAGAATGTAGTCAACAGTTTTCTATTTTACAACTTTTGCTGGCACCATCACGAAATAGCCTTCAACCAGCAAGACAATTGGTCAAGAATGCTCTTGTTATCAACTATCTGTGGCTGGTTTTATAGGTTTTCAATTAAACTAGGGTTAGGAAGGACCTCAGTAAGTTATGGAGAGCAAATAAAGCCCTTATGCAAATTAGTTTAGAATTGAGACCATCTGATTGGTTGATGCAATTGTCATTCAAAATAAGCCATTCTGATTGGTTTATGTACTGTCAGTCAACAGTTCTCTATTTTACAACTTTTGCTGGGACTATCATGCATTAGTCTTCAACCAGCAAGACAATTGGTCAAGAATGCTCTTGTTATCAACTATCTGTGGCTGGTTCTGCAGGTGTTCAATTAGAATAGGGTGAGGAAGGACCTATGTAAGTTATGGAGAGCAAATAAAGCCCTTATGCAAATTAGTTTAGAATTAAGACCATCTGATTGGTTGATGCAACTGTCATTCAAAATAAGCCATTCTGATTGGTTTATATACGGTCAGTCAACAGTTTTCTATTTTACAACTTTTGCTGGGACTATCATGCATTAGTCTTCAACCAGCAAGACAATTGGTCAAGAATGCTCTTGTTATCAACTATCTGTGGCTGGTTCTGCAGGTGTTCAATTAAACTAGGGTTAGGAAAGACCTCAGTAAGTTATGGAGAGCAAATAAAGCCCTTATGCAAATTAGTTTAGAATTGAGACCATCTGATTGGTTGATGCAATTGTCATTCAAAATAAGCCATTTCGATTGGTTTATGTACTGTCAGTCAACAGTTCTCTATTTTACAACTTTTGCTGGGACTATCATGCATTAGTCTTCAACCAGCAATACATTTGGTCAAGAATGCTCTTGTTATCAACTATCTGTGGCTGGTTTTGTAGGTTTTCAATTAAACTAGGGTTAGGAAGGACCTCAGTAAGTTATGGAGAGCAAATAAAGCCCTTATGCAAATTAGTTTAGAATTAAGACCATCTGATTGGTTGATGCAACTGTCATTCAAAATAAGCCATTCTGATTGGTTTATATACGGTCAGTCAACAGTTTTCTATTTTACAACTTTTGCTGGGACTATCATGCATTAGTCTTCAACCAGCAAGACAATTGGTCAAGAATGCTCTTGTTATCAACTATCTGTGGCTGGTTCTGCAGGTGTTCAATTAAACTAGGGTTAGGAAAGACCTCAGTAAGTTATGGAGAGCAAATAAAGCCCTTATGCAAATTAGTTTAGAATTGAGACCATCTGATTGGTTGATGCAATTGTCATTCAAAATAAGCCATTTCGATTGGTTTATGTACTGTCAGTCAACAGTTCTCTATTTTACAACTTTTGCTGGGACTATCATGCATTAGTCTTTAACCAGCAATACATTTGGTCAAGAATGCTCTTGTTATCAACTATCTGTGGCTGGTTTTGTAGGTTTTCAATTAAACTAGGGTTAGGAAGGACCTCAGTAAGTTATGGAGAGCAAATAAAGCCCTTATGCAAATTAGTTTAGAATTAAGACCATCTGATTGGTTGATGCAATTGTCATTCAAAATAAGCCATTCTGATTGGTTTATGTACTGTCAGTCAACAGTTCTCTATTTTACAACTTTTGCTGGGACTATCATGCATTAGTCTTCAACCAGCAATACATTTGGTCAAGAATGCTCTTGTTATCAACTATCTGTGGCTGGTTTTGTAGGTTTTCAATTAAACTAGGGTTAGGAAGGACCTCAGTAAGTTATGGAGAGCAAATAAAGCCCTTATGCAAATTAGTTTAGAATTGAGACCATCTGATTGGTTGATGCAATTGTCATTCAAAATACACCATTCTGATTGGTTTATGTACTGTCAGTCAACAGTTCTCTATTTTACAACTTTTGCTGGGACTATCATGCATTAGTCTTCAACCAGCAAGACAATTGGTCAAGAATGCTCTTGTTATCAACTATCTGTGGCTGGTTCTGCAGGTGTTCAATTAGACTAGGGTGAGGAAGGACCTCAGTAAGTTATGAAGAGCAAATAAAGCCCTTATGCAAATTGGTTCAGAATTGAGATCATATGATTGGTTGATGCAACTGTCATTCAAAATAAGCCATTCTGATTGGTTTATGTACTGTCAGTCAACAGTTTTCTATTTTACAACTTTTGCTGGGACTATCATGCATTAGTCTTCAACCAGCAAGACAATTGGTCAAGAATGCTCTTGTTATCAACTATCTGTGGCTGGTTCTGCAGGTGTTCAATTAGAATAGGGTGAGGAAGGACCTCAGTAAGTTATAAAGAACAAATAAAGCCCTTATGCAAATTAGTTCAGAATTGAGACCATCTGATTGGTTGATGCAACTGTCATTCAAAATAAGCAATTCTGATTGGTTTATGTACTGTCCGTCAACAGTTCTCTATTTTACAACTTTTGCTGGGACCATCATGCAATAGTCTTCTACCAGCAAGACAATTGGTCAAGAATGTAGTCAACAGTTTTCTATTTTACAACTTTTGCTGACACCATCACGCAATAGCCTTCAACCAGCAAGACAATTGGTCAAGAATGTTCTTGTTATCAACTATCTGTGGCTGGTTCTGCAGGTGTTCAATTAGACTAGGGTGAGGAAGGACCTCAGTAAGTTATGAAGAGCAAATAAAGCCATTATGCAAATTAGTTTAGAATTGAGACCATCTGATTGGTTGATGCAACTGTCATTCAAAATAAGCCATTCTGATTGGTTTATGTACCATCAGTCAACAGTTTCCTATTTTACAACGTTTGCTGGGACCATCATGCAATAGTCTTCAACCAGCAAGACAATTGGTCAAGAATGTTCTTGTTATCAACTATCTGTGGCTGGTTCTGCAGGTGTTCAATTAGAATAGGGTGAGGAAGGACCTCAGTAAGTTATAAAGAACAAATAAAGCCCTTATGCAAATTAGTTCAGAATTGAGACCATCTGATTGGTTGATGCAACTGTCATTCAAAATAAGCAATTCTGATTGGTTTATGTACTGTCAGTCAACAGTTCTCTATTTTACAACTTTTGCTGGGACTATCATGTATTCGTCTTCAACCAGCAAGACAATTGGTCAAGAATGCTCTTGCTATCAACTATCTGTGGCTGGTTTTGTAGGTTTTCAATTAAACTAGGGTTAGGAAGGACCTCAGTAAGTTATGGAGAGCAAATAAAGCCCTTATGCAAATTAGTTTAGAATTAAGACCATCTGATTGGTTGATGCAATTGTCATTCAAAATAAGCCATTCTGATTGGTTTATGTACTGTCAGTCAACAGTTCTCTATTTTACAACTTTTGCTGGGACTATCATGCATTAGTCTTCAACCAGCAAGACATTTGGTCAAGAATGCTCTTGTTATCAACTATCTGTGGCTGGTTTTGTAGGTTTTCAATTAAACTAGGGTTAGGAAGGACCTCAGTAAGTTATGGAGAGCAAATAAAGCCCTTATGCAAATTAGTTTAGAATTGAGACCATCTGATTGGTTGATGCAATTGTCATTCAAAATAAGCCATTCTGATTGGTTTATGTACTGTCAGTCAACAGTTCTCTATTTTACAACTTTTGCTGGGACTATCATGCATTAGTCTTCAACCAGCAAGACAATTGGTCAAGAATGCTCTTGTTATCAACTATCTGTGGCTGGTTTTATAGGTTTTCAATTAAACTAGGGTTAGGAAAGACCTCAGTAAGTTATGGAGAGCAAATAAAGCCCTTATGCAAATTAGTTTAGAATTGAGACCATCTGATTGGTTGATGCAATTGTCATTCAAAATAAGCCATTCTGATTGGTTTATGTGCTGTCAGTCAACAGTTTTCTATTTTATAACTTTTGCTGGGACCATCATGCAATAGTCTTCTACCAGCAAGACAATTGGTCAAGAATGTAGTCAACAGTTTTCTATTTTACAACTTTTGCTGGCACTATCACGCAATAGCCTTCAACCAGCAAGACAATTGGTCAAGAATTTTCTTGTTATTAACTATCTGTGGCTGGTTCTGCAGGTGTTCAATTAGACTAGGGTGAGGAAGGACCTCAGTAAGTTATGGAGAGCAAATAAAGCCATTATGCAAATTAGTTCAGAATTGAGACCATCTGATTGGTTGATGCAACTGTCATTCAAAATAAGCCATTCTGATTGGTTTATGTACCATCAGTCAACAGTTTCCTATTTTACAGCGTTTGCTGGGACCATCATGCAATAGTCTTCAACCAGCAAGACAATTGGTCAATAATGTTCTTGTTATCAACTATCTGTGGCTGGTTCTGCAGGTGTTCAATTAGAATAGGGTGAGGAAGGACCTCAGTAAGTTATAAAGAGCAAATAAAGCCCTTATGCAAATTAGTTCAGAATTGAGACCATCTGATTGGTTGATGCAACTGTCATTCAAAATAAGCAATTCTGATTGATTTATGTACTGTCAGTCAACAGTTCTCTATTTTACAACTTTTGCTGGGACTATCAAGCATTAGTCTTCAACCAGCAACACAATTAGTCAAGAATGCTCTTGTTATCAACTATCTGTGGCTGGTTTTGTAGGTTTTCAATTAAACTAGGGTTAGGAAGGACCTCAGTAAGTTATGGAGAGCAAATAAAGCCCTTATGCAAATTAGTTTAGAATTGAGATCATATGATTGGTTGATGCAACTGTCATTCAAAATAAGCCATTCTGATTGGTTTATGTACTGTCAGTCAACAGTTCTCTATTTTACAACTTTTGCTGGGACTATCATGTATTCGTCTTCAACCAGCAAGACAATTGGTCAAGAATGCTCTTGCTATCAACTATCTGTGGCTGGTTTTGTAGGTTTTCAATTAAACTAGGGTTAGGAAGGACCTCAGTAAGTTATGGAGAGCAAATAAAGCCCTTATGCAAATTAGTTCAGAATTGAGACCATCTGATTGGTTGATGCAACTGTCATTCAAAATAAGCCATTCTGATTGGTTTATGTACTATCAGTCAACAGTTCTCTATTTTACAACTTTTGCTGGGACTATCAAGCATTAGTCTTCAACCAGCAAGACAATTGGTCAAGAATGCTCTTGTTATCAACTGTCTGTGGCTGGTTTTGTAGGTTTTCAATTAAACTAGGGTTAGGAAGGACCTCAGTAAGTTATGGAGAGCAAATAAAGCCCTTATGCAAATTAGTTCAGAATTGAGATCATCTGATTGGTTGATGCAACTGTCATTCAAAATAAGCCATTCTGATTGGTTTATATACTGTCAGTCAACAGTTTTCTATTTTACAACTTTTGCTGGGACTATCATGCATTAGTCTTCAACCAGCAAGACAATTGGTCAAGAATGCTCTTGTTATCAACTATCTGTGGCTGGTTTTGTAGGTTTTCAATTAAACTAGGGTTAGGAAAGACCTCAGTAAGTTATGGAGAGCAAATAAAGCCATTATGCAAATTAGTTTAGAATTGAGACCATCTGATTGGTTGATGCAATTGTCATTCAAAATAAGACATTCTGATTGGTTTATGTGCTGTCAGTCAACAGTTTTCTATTTTATAACTTTTGCTGGGACCATCATGCAATAGTCTTCAACCAGCAAGACAATTGGTCAAGAATGTAGTCAACAGTTTTCTATTTTACAACTTTTGCTGGCACCATCACGCAATAGCCTTCAACCAGCAAGACAATTGGTCAAGAATGCTCTTGTTATGAACTATCTGTGGCAGGTTTTATAGGTTTTCAATTAAACTAGGGTTAGGAAGGACCTCAGTAAGTTATGGAGAGCAAATAAAGCCCTTATGCAAATTAGTTTAGAATTTAGACCATCTGATTGGTTGATGCAATTGTCATTCAAAATACACCATTCTGATTGGTTTATGTACTGTCAGTCAACAGTTCTCTATTTTACAACTTTTGCTGGGACTATCATGCATTAGTCTTCAACCAGCAAGACAATTGGTCAAGAATGCTCTTGTTATCAACTATCTGTGGCTGGTTCTGCAGGTGTTCAATTAGACTAGGGTGAGGAAGGACCTCAGTAAGTTATGAAGAGCAAATAAAGCCCTTATGCAAATTGGTTCAGAATTGAGATCATATGATTGGTTGATGCAACTGTCATTCAAAATACGCCATTCTGATTGGTTTATGTACTGTCAGTCAACAGTTTTCTATTTTACAACTTTTGCTGGGACTATCATGCATTAGTCTTCAACTAGCAAGACAATTGGTCAAGAATGCTCTTGTTATCAACTATCTGTGGCTGGTTTGGTAGGTTTTCAATTAAACTAGGGTTAGGAAAGACCTCAGTAAGTTATGGAGAGCAAATAAAGCCCTTATGCAAATTAGTTTAGAATTGAGACCATCTGATTGGTTGATGCAATTGTCATTCAAAATAAGCCATTCTGATTGGTTTATGTGCTGTCAGTCAACAGTTTTCTATTTTATAACTTTTGCTGGGACCATCATGCAATAGTCTTCTACCAGCAAGACAATTGGTCAAGAATGTAGTCAACAGTTTTCTATTTTACAACTTTTGCTGGCACCATCACGCAATAGCCTTCAACCAGCAAGACAATTGGTCAAGAATGTTCTTGTTATCAACTATCTGTGGCTGGTTCTGCAGGTGTTCAATTAGACTAGGGTGAGGAAGGACCTCAGTAAGTTATGAAGAGCAAATAAAGCCATTATGCAAATTAGTTCAGAATTGAGACCATCTGATTGGTTGATGCAACTGTCATTCAAAATAAGCCATTCTGATTGGTTTATGTACCATCAGTCAACAGTTTCCTATTTTACAACGTTTGCTGGGACCATCATGCAATAGTCTTCAACCAGCAAGACAATTGGTCAATAATGTTCTTGTTATCAACTATCTGTGGCTGGTTCTGCAGGTGTTCAATTAGAATAGGGTGAGGAAGGACCTCAGTAAGTTATAAAGAGCAAATAAAGCCCTTATGCAAATTAGTTCAGAATTGAGACCATCTGATTGGTTGATGCAACTGTCATTCAAAATAAGCAATTCTGATTGGTTTATGTACTGTCAGTCAACAGTTCTCTATTTTACAACTTTTGCTGGGACTATCAAGCATTAGTCTTCAACCAGCAAGACAATTGGTCAAGAATGCTCTTGTTATCAACTATCTGTGGCTGGTTTTGTAGGTTTTCAATTAAACTAGGGTTAGGAAGGACCTCAGTAAGTTATGGAGAGCAAATAAAGCCCTTATGCAAATTAGTTTAGAATTGAGATCATATGATTGGTTGATGCAACTGTCATTCAAAATAAGCCATTCTGATTGGTTTATGTACTGTCAGTCAAACGTTTTCTATTTTACAACTTTTGCTGGGACTATCATGCATTTGTCTTCAACCAGCAAGACAATTGGTCAAGAATGCTCTTGTTATCAACTATCTGTGGCTGGTTTTGTAGGTTTTCAATTAAACTAGGTTTAGGAAAGACCTCAGTAAGTTTTGAAGAGCAAATAAAGCCCTTATGCAAATTAGTTTAGAATTGAGACCATCTGATTGGTTGATGCAATTATCATTAAAAATAAGCCATTCTGATTGGTTTATGTGCTGTCAGTCAACAGTTTTCTATTTTATAACTTTTGCTGGGACCATCATGCAATAATCTTTAACCAGAAAGACAATTCGTCAAGAATGTAGTCAACAGTTTTCTATTTTACAACTTATGCTGGCACCATCACGCAATAGCCTTCAAACAGCAAGACAATTGGTCAATAATGTTCTTGTTATCAACTATCTGTGGCTGGTTCTGCAGGTGTTCAATTAGAATAGGGTGAGGAAGGACCTCAGTAAGTTATAAAGAGCAAATAAAGCCCTTACGCAAATTAGTTCAGAATTGAGACCATCTGATTGGTTGATGCAACTGTCATTCAAAACAAGCCATTCTGATTGGTTTATGTACTGTCAGTCAACAGTTCTCTATTTTACAACTTTTGCTGGGACTATCATGCATTAGTCTTCAACCAGCAAGACAATTGGTCAAGAATGCTCTTGCTATCAACTATCTGTGGCTGGTTTAGTAGGTTTTCAATTAAACTAGGGTTAGGAAGGACCTCAGTAAGTTATGGAGAGCAAATAAAGCCCTTATGCAAATTAGTTTAGAATTAAGACCATCTGATTGGTTGATGCAATTGTCATTCAAAATAAGCCATTCTGATTGGTTTATGTACTGTCAGTCAACAGTTCTCTATTTTACAACTTTTGCTGGGACTATCATGCATTAGTCTTCAACCAGCAAGACATTTGGTCAAGAATGCTCTTGTTATCAACTGTCTGTGGCTGGTTTTGTAGGTTTTCAATTAAACTAGGGTTAGGAAGGACCTCAGTAAGTTATGGAGAGCAAATAAAGCCCTTATGCAAATTAGTTCAGAATTGAGATCATCTGATTGGTTGATGCAACTGTCATTCAAAATAAGCCATTCTGATTGGTTTATATACTGTCAGTCAACAGTTTTCTATTTTACAACTTTTGCTGGGACTATCATGCATTAGTCTTCAACCAGCAAGACAATTGGTCAAGAATGCTCTTGTTATCAACTATCTGTGGCTGGTTTTGTAGGTTTTCAATTAAACTAGGGTTAGGAAAGACCTCAGTAAGTTATGGAGAGCAAATAAAGCCCTTATGCAAATTAGTTTAGAATTGAGACCATTTGATTGGTTGATGCAATTGTCATTCAAAATAAGACATTCTGATTGGTTTATGTGCTGTCAGTCAACAGTTTTCTATTTTATAACTTTTGCTGGGACCATCATGCAATAGTCTTCAACCAGCAAGACAATTGGTCAAGAATGTAGTCAACAGTTTTCTATTTTGCAACTTTTGCTGGCACCATCACGCAATAGCCTTCAACCAGCAAGACAATTGGTCAAGAATGCTCTTGTTATGAACTATCTGTGGCAGGTTTTATAGGTTTTCAATTAAACTAGGGTTAGGAAGGACCTCAGTAAGTTATGGAGAGCAAATAAAGCCCTTATGCAAATTAGTTTAGAATTGAGACCATCTGATTGGTTGATGCAATTGTCATTCAAAATACACCATTCTGATTGGTTTATGTACTGTCAGTCAACAGTTCTCTATTTTACAACTTTTGCTGGGACTATCATGCATTAGTCTTCAACCAGCAAGACAATTGGTCAAGAATGCTCTTGTTATCAACTATCTGTGGCTGGTTCTGCAGGTGTTCAATTAGACTAGGGTGAGGAAGGACCTCAGTAAGTTATGAAGAGCAAATAAAGCCCTTATGCAAATTGGTTCAGATTTGAGATCATATGATTGGTTGATGCAACTGTCATTCAAAATAAGCCATTCTGATTGGTTTATGTACTGTCAGTCAACAGTTTTCTATTTTACAACTTTTGCTGGGACTATCATGCATTAGTCTTCAACTAGCAAGACAATTGGTCAAGAATGCTCTTGTTATCAACTATCTGTGGCTGGTTTGGTAGGTTTTCAATTAAACTAGGGTTAGGAAAGACCTCAGTAAGTTATGGAGAGCAAATAAAGCCCTTATGCAAATTAGTTTAGAATTGAGACCATCTGATTGGTTGATGCAATTGTCATTCAAAATAAGCCATTCTGATTGGTTTATGTGCTGTCAGTCAACAGTTTTCTATTTTATAACTTTTGCTGGGACCATCATGCAATAGTCTTCTACCAGCAAGACAATTGGTCAAGAATGTAGTCAACAGTTTTCTATTTTACAACTTTTGCTGGCACCATCACGCAATAGCCTTCAACCAGCAAGACAATTGGTCAAGAATGTTCTTGTTATCAACTATCTGTGGCTGGTTCTGCAGGTGTTCAATTAGACTAGGGTGAGGAAGGACCTCAGTAAGTTATGAAGAGCAAATAAAGCCATTATGCAAATTAGTTCAGAATTGAGACCATCTGATTGGTTGATGCAACTGTCATTCAAAATAAGCCATTCTGATTGGTTTATGTACCATCAGTCAACAGTTTCCTATTTTACAATGTTTGCTGGGACCATCATGCAATAGTCTTCAACCAGCAAGACAATTGGTCAATAATGTTCTTGTTATCAACTATCTGTGGCTGGTTCTGCAGGTGTTCAATTAGAATAGGGTGAGGAAGGACCTCAGTAAGTTATAAAGAGCAAATAAAGCCCTTATGCAAATTAGTTCAGAATTGAGACCATCTGATTGGTTGATGCAACTGTCATTCAAAATAAGCAATTCTGATTGGTTTATGTACTGTCAGTCAACAGTTTTCTATTTTGCAACTTTTGCTGGCACCATCACGCAATAGCCTTCAACCAGCAAGACAATTGGTCAAGAATGCTCTTGTTATGAACTATCTGTGGCAGGTTTTATAGGTTTTCAATTAAACTAGGGTTACGAAGGACCTCAGTAAGTTATGGAGAGCAAATAAAGCCCTTATGCAAATTAGTTTAGAATTGAGACCATCTGATTGGTTGATGCAATTGTCATTCAAAATACACCATTCTGATTGGTTTATGTACTGTCAGTCAACAGTTCTCTATTTTACAACTTTTGCTGGGACTATCATGCATTAGTCTTCAACCAGCAAGACAATTGGTCAAGAATGCTCTTGTTATCAACTATCTGTGGCTGGTTCTGCAGGTGTTCAATTAGACTAGGGTGAGGAAGGACCTCAGTAAGTTATGAAGAGCAAATAAAGCCCTTATGCAAATTGGTTCAGATTTGAGATCATATGATTGGTTGATGCAACTGTCATTCAAAATAAGCCATTCTGATTGGTTTATGTACTGTCAGTCAAACGTTTTCTATTTTACAACTTTTGCTGGGACTATCATGCATTTGTCTTCAACCAGCAAGACAATTGGTCAAGAATGCTCTTGTTATCAACTATCTGTGGCTGGTTTTGTAGGTTTTCAATTAAACTAGGTTTAGGAAAGACCTCAGTAAGTTTTGAAGAGCAAATAAAGCCCTTATGCAAATTAGTTTAGAATTGAGACCATCTGATTGGTTGATGCAATTATCATTAAAAATAAGCCATTCTGATTGGTTTATGTGCTGTCAGTCAACAGTTTTCTATTTTATAACTTTTGCTGGGACCATCATGCAATAATCTTTAACCAGAAAGACAATTTGTCAAGAATGTAGTCAACAGTTTTCTATTTTACAACTTTTGCTGGCACCATCTTGCAATAATCTTTAACCAGAAAGACAATTCGTCAAGAATGTAGTCAACAGTTTTCTATTTTACAACTTTTGCTGGCACCATCACGCAATAGCCTTCAAACAGCAAGACAATTGGTC
Organism: Crinia signifera; assembly: GCF_055691185.1. NCBI lineage: Eukaryota > Metazoa > Chordata > Amphibia > Anura > Myobatrachidae > Crinia > Crinia signifera. The sequence continues at coordinate 212,345,212 of NC_139217.1, read as the reverse complement.
AATAATGTTCTTGTTATCAACTATCTGTGGCTGGTTCTGCAGGTGTTCAATTAGAATAGGGTGAGGAAGGACCTCAGTAAGTTATAAAGAGCAAATAAAGCCCTTATGCAAATTAGTTCAGAATTGAGACCATCTGATTGGTTGATGCAACTGTCATTCAAAACAAGCCATTCTGATTGGTTTATGTACTGTCAGTCAACAGTTCTCTATTTTACAACTTTTGCTGGGACTATCATGCATTAGTCTTCAACCAGCAAGACAATTGGTCAAGAATGCTCTTGCTATCAACTATCTGTGGCTGGTTTAGTAGGTTTTCAATTAAACTAGGGTTAGGAAGGACCTCAGTAAGTTATGGAGAGCAAATAAAGCCCTTATGCAAATTAGTTTAGAATTAAGACCATCTGATTGGTTGATGCAATTGTCATTCAAAATAAGCCATTCTGATTGGTTTATGTACTGTCAGTCAACAGTTCTCTATTTTACAACTTTTGCTGGGACTATCATGCATTAGTCTTCAACCAGCAAGACATTTGGTCAAGAATGCTCTTGTTATCAACTATCTGTGGCTGGTTTTGTAGGTTTTCAATTAAACTAGGGTTATGAAGGACCTCAGTAAGTTATGGAGAGCAAATAAAGCCCTTTTGCAAATTAGTTTAGAATTGAGACCATCTGACTGGTTGATGCAATTGTCATTCAAAATAATCCATTCTGATTGGTTTATGTGCTGTCAGTCAACAGTTTTCTATTTTATAACTTTTGCTGGGACCATCATGCAATAGTCTTCTACCAGCAAGACAATTGGTCAAGAATGTAGTCAACAGTTTTCTATTTTACAACTTTTGCTGACACCATCACGCAATAGCCTTCAACCAGCAAGACAATTGGTCAAGAATGTTCTTGTTATCAACTATCTGTGGCTGGTTCTGCAGGTGTTCAATTAGACTAGGGTGAGGAAGGACCTCAGTAAGTTATGAAGAGCAAATAAAGCCATTATGCAAATTAGTTTAGAATTGAGACCATCTGATTGGTTGATGCAACTGTCATTCAAAATAAGCCATTCTGATTGGTTTATGTACCATCAGTCAACAGTTTCCTATTTTACAACGTTTGCTGGGACCATCATGCAATAGTCTTCAACCAGCAAGACAATTGGTCAAGAATGTTCTTGTTATCAACTATCTGTGGCTGGTTCTGCAGGTGTTCAATTAGAATAGGGTGAGGAAGGACCTCAGTAAGTTATAAAGAACAAATAAAGCCCTTATGCAAATTAGTTTAGAATTGAGACCATCTGATTGGTTGATGCAACTGTCATTCAAAATAAGCAATTCTGATTGGTTTATGTACTGTCAGTCAACAGTTCTCTATTTTACAACTTTTGCTGGGACTATCATGTATTCGTCTTCAACCAGCAAGACAATTGGTCAAGAATGCTCTTGCTATCAACTATCTGTGGCTGGTTTTGTAGGTTTTCAATTAAACTAGGGTTAGGAAGGACCTCAGTAAGTTATGGAGAGCAAATAAAGCCCTTATGCAAATTAGTTTAGAATTAAGACCATCTGATTGGTTGATGCAATTGTCATTCAAAATAAGCCATTCTGATTGGTTTATGTACTGTCAGTCAACAGTTCTCTATTTTACAACTTTTGCTGGGACTATCATGCATTAGTCTTCAACCAGCAAGACATTTGGTCAAGAATGCTCTTGTTATCAACTATCTGTGGTTGGTTTTGTAGGTTTTCAATTAAACTAGGGTTAGGAAGGACCTCAGTAAGTTATGGAGAGCAAATAAAGCCCTTATGCAAATTAGTTTAGAATTGAGACCATCTGATTGGTTGATGCAATTGTCATTCAAAATAAGCCATTCTGATTGGTTTATGTACTGTCAGTCAACAGTTCTCTATTTTACAACTTTTGCTGGGACTATCATGCATTAGTCTTCAACCAGCAAGACAATTGGTCAAGAATGCTCTTGTTATCAACTATCTGTGGCTGGTTTTATAGGTTTTCAATTAAACTAGGGTTAGGAAAGACCTCAGTAAGTTATGGAGAGCAAATAAAGCCCTTATGCAAATTAGTTTAGAATTGAGACCATCTGATTGGTTGATGCAATTGTCATTCAAAATAAGCCATTCTGATTGGTTTATGTGCTGTCAGTCAACAGTTTTCTATTTTATAACTTTTGCTGGGACCATCATGCAATAGTCTTCTACCAGCAAGACAATTGGTCAAGAATGTAGTCAACAGTTTTCTATTTTACAACTTTTGCTGGCACCATCACGCAATAGCCTTCAACCAGCAAGACAATTGGTCAAGAATTTTCTTGTTATTAACTATCTGTGTCTGGTTCTGCAGGTGCTCAATTAGACTAGGGTGAGGAAGGACCTCAGTAAGTTATGGAGAGCAAATAAAGCCATTATGCAAATTAGTTCAGAATTGAGACCATCTGATTGGTTGATGCAACTGTCATTCAAAATAAGCCATTCTGATTGGTTTATGTACCATCAGTCAACAGTTTCCTATTTTACAACGTTTGCTGGGACCATCATGCAATAGTCTTCAACCAGCAAGACAATTGGTCAATAATGTTCTTGTTATCAACTATCTGTGGCTGGTTCTGCAGTTGTTCAATTAGAATAGGGTGAGGAAGGACCTCAGTAAGTTATAAAGAGCAAATAAAGCCCTTATGCAAATTAGTTCAGAATTGAGACCATCTGATTGGTTGATGCAACTGTCATTCAAAACAAGCCATTCTGATTGGTTTATGTACTGTCAGTCAATAGTTCTCTATTTTACAACTTTTGCTGGGACTATCATGCATTAGTCTTCAACCAGCAAGACAATTGGTCAAGAATGCTCTTGCTATCAACTATCTGTGGCTGGTTTAGTAGGTTTTCAATTAAACTAGGGTTAGGAAGGACCTCAGTAAGTTATGGAGAGCAAATAAAGCCCTTACGCAAATTAGTTTAGAATTAAGACCATCTGATTGGTTGATGCAATTGTCATTCAAAATAAGCCATTCTGATTGGTTTATGTACTGTCAGTCAACAGTTCTCTATTTTACAACTTTTGCTGGGACTATCATGCATTAGTCTTCAACCAGCAAGACATTTGGTCAAGAATGCTCTTGTTATCAACTGTCTGTGGCTGGTTTTGTAGGTTTTCAATTAAACTAGGGTTAGGAAGGACCTCAGTAAGTTATGGAGAGCAAATAAAGCCCTTATGCAAATTAGTTCAGAATTGAGATCATCTGATTGGTTGATGCAACTGTCATTCAAAATAAGCCATTCTGATTGGTTTATGTACTGTCAGTCAACAGTTTTCTATTTTACAACTTTTGCTGGGACTATCATGCATTAGTCTTCAACTAGCAAGACAATTGGTCAAGAATGCTCTTGTTATCAACTATCTGTGGCTGGTTTGGTAGGTTTTCAATTAAACTAGGGTTAGGAAAGACCTCAGTAAGTTATGGAGAGCAAATAAAGCCCTTATGCAAATTAGTTTAGAATTGAGACCATCTGATTGGTTGATGCAATTGTCATTCAAAATAAGCCATTCTGATTGGTTTATGTGCTGTCAGTCAACAGTTTTCTATTTTATAACTTTTGCTGGGACCATCATGCAATAGTCTTCTACCAGCAAGACAATTGGTCAAGAATGTAGTCAACAGTTTTCTATTTTACAACTTTTGCTGGCACCATCACGCAATAGCCTTCAACCAGCAAGACAATTGGTCAAGAATGTTCTTGTTATCAACTATCTGTGGCTGGTTCTGCAGGTGTTCAATTAGACTAGGGTGAGGAAGGACCTCAGTAAGTTATGAAGAGCAAATAAAGCCATTATGCAAATTAGTTCAGAATTGAGACCATCTGATTGGTTGATGCAACTGTCATTCAAAATAAGCCATTCTGATTGGTTTATGTACCATCAGTCAACAGTTTCCTATTTTACAATGTTTGCTGGGACCATCATGCAATAGTCTTCAACCAGCAAGACAATTGGTCAATAATGTTCTTGTTATCAACTATCTGTGGCTGGTTCTGCAGGTGTTCAATTAGAATAGGGTGAGGAAGGACCTCAGTAAGTTATAAAGAGCAAATAAAGCCCTTATGCAAATTAGTTCAGAATTGAGACCATCTGATTGGTTGATGCAACTGTCATTCAAAATAAGCAATTCTGATTGGTTTATGTACTGTCAGTCAACAGTTCTCTATTTTACAACTTTTGCTGGGACTATCAAGCATTAGTCTTCAACCAGCAAGACAATTGGTCAAGAATGCTCTTGTTATCAACTATCTGTGGCTGGTTTTGAAGGTTTTCAATTAAACTAGGGTTAGGAAGGACCTCAGTAAGTTATGGAGAGCAAATAAAGCCCTTATGCAAATTAGTTTAGAATTGAGATCAAGTTAGAATTGAGATTAGTTTAGAATTGATGCAACTGTCATTCAAAATAAGCCATTCTGATTGGTTTATGTACTGTCAGTCAAACGTTTTCTATTTTACAACTTTTGCTGGGACTATCATGCATTTGTCTTCAACCAGCAAGACAATTGGTCAAGAATGCTCTTGTTATCAACTATCTGTGGCTGGTTTTGTAGGTTTTCAATTAAACTAGGTTTAGGAAAGACCTCAGTAAGTTTTGAAGAGCAAATAAAGCCCTTATGCAAATTAGTTTAGAATTGAGACCATCTGATTGGTTGATGCAATTATCATTAAAAATAAGCCATTCTGATTGGTTTATGTGCTGTCAGTCAACAGTTTTCTATTTTATAACTTTTGCTGGGACCATCATGCAATAATCTTTAACCAGAAAGACAATTCGTCAAGAATGTAGTCAACAGTTTTCTATTTTACAACTTTTGCTGGCACCATCACGCAATAGCCTTCAAACAGCAAGACAATTGGTCAATAATGTTCTTGTTATCAACTATCTGTGGCTGGTTCTGCAGGTGTTCAATTAGAATAGGGTGAGGAAGGACCTCAGTAAGTTATAAAGAGCAAATAAAGCCCTTATGCAAATTAGTTCAGAATTGAGACCATCTGATTGGTTGATGCAACTGTCATTCAAAACAAGCCATTCTGATTGGTTTATGTACTGTCAGTCAACAGTTCTCTATTTTACAACTTTTGCTGGGACTATCATGCATTAGTCTTCAACCAGCAAGACAATTGGTCAAGAATGCTCTTGCTATCAACTATCTGTGGCTGGTTTAGTAGGTTTTCAATTAAACTAGGGTTAGGAAGGACCTCAGTAAGTTATGGAGAGCAAATAAAGCCCTTATGCAAATTAGTTTAGAATTAAGACCATCTGATTGGTTGATGCAATTGTCATTCAAAATAAGCCATTCTGATTGGTTTATGTACTGTCAGTCAACAGTTCTCTATTTTACAACTTTTGCTGGGACTATCATGCATTAGTCTTCAACCAGCAAGACATTTGGTCAAGAATGCTCTTGTTATCAACTATCTGTGGCTGGTTTTGTAGGTTTTCAATTAAACTAGGGTTATGAAGGACCTCAGTAAGTTATGGAGAGCAAATAAAGCCCTTATGCAAATTAGTTTAGAATTGAGACCATCTGATTGGTTGATGCAATTGTCATTCAAAATAAGCCATTCTGATTGGTTTATGTACTGTCAGTCAACAGTTCTCTATTTTACAACTTTTGCTGGGACTATCATGCATTAGTCTTCAACCAGCAAGACAATTGGTCAAGAATGCTCTTGTTATCAACTATCTGTGGCTGGTTTTATAGGTTTTCAATTAAACTAGGGTTAGGAAGGACCTCAGTAAGTTATGGAGAGCAAATAAAGCCCTTATGCAAATTAGTTTAGAATTGAGACCATCTGATTGGTTGATGCAATCGTCATTCAAAATACACCATTCTGATTTGTTTATGTACTGTCAGTCAACAGTTCTCTATTTTACAACTTTTGCTGGGACTATCATGCATTAGTCTTCAACCAGCAAGACAATTGGTCAAGAATGCTCTTGTTATCAACTATCTGTGGCTGGTTTTGTAGGTTTTCAATTAAACTAGGGTTAGGAAATACCTCAGTAAGTTATGGAGAGCAAATAAAGCCCTTATGCAAATTAGTTTAGAATTGAGACCATCTGATTGGTTGATGCAATTGTCATTCAAAATACACCATTCTGATTGGTTTATGTACTGTCAGTCAACAGTCCTCTATTTTACAACTTTTGCTGGGACTATCATGCATTAGTCTTCAACCAGCAAGACAATTGGTCAAGAATGCTCTTGTTATCAACTATCTGTGGCTGGTTTTGTAGGTTTTCAATTAAACTAGGGTTAGGAAGGACCTCAGTAAGTTATGGAGAGCAAATAAAGCCCTTATGCAAATTAGTTCAGAATTGAGATCATCTGATTGGTTGATGCAACTGTCATTCAAAATAAGCCATTCTGATTGGTTTATATACTGTCAGTCAACAGTTTTCTATTTTACAACGTTTGCTGGGACCATCATGCAATAGTCTTCAACCAGCAAGACAATTGGTCAATAATGTTCTTGTTATCAACTATCTGTGGCTGGTTCTGCAGGTGTTCATTTAGAATAGGGTGAGGAAGGACCTCAGTAAGTTATAAAGAGCAAATAAAGCCCTTATGCAAATTAGTTCAGAATTGAGATCATCTGATTGGTTGATGCAACTGTCATTCAAAATAAGCCATTCTGATTGGTTTATATACTGTCAGTCAACAGTTTTCTATTTTACAACTTTTTGCTGGGACTATCATGCATTAGTCTTCAACCAGCAAGACAATTGGTCAAGAATGCTCTTGTTATCAACTATCTGTGGCTGGTTTTGTAGGTTTTCAATTAAACTAGGGTTAGGAAGGACCTCAGTAAGTTATGGAGAGCAAATAAAGCCCTTATGCAAATTAGTTTAGAATTGAGACCATCTGATTGGTTGATGCAATTGTCATTCAAAATAAGCCATTCTGATTGGTTTATGTGCTGTCAGTCAACAGTTTTCTATTTTATAACTTTTGCTGGGACCATCATGCAATAGTCTTCTACCAGCAAGACAATTGGTCAAGAATGTAGTCAACAGTTTTCTATTTTACAACTTTTGCTGGCACCATCACGCAATAGCCTTCAACCAGCAAGACAATTGGTCAAGAATGTTCTTGTTATCAACTATCTGTGGCTGGTTCTGCAGGTGTTCAATTAGACTAGGGTGAGGAAGGACCTCAGTAAGTTATGAAAAGCAAATAAAGCCATTATGCAAATTAGTTCAGAATTGAGACCATCTGATTGGTTGATGCAACTGTCATTCAAAATAAGCCATTCTGATTGGTTTATGTACCATCAGTCAACAGTTTCCTATTTTACAACGTTTGCTGGGACCATCATGCAATAGTCTTCAACCAGCAAGACAATTGGTCAATAATGTTCTTGTTATCAACTATCTGTGGCTGGTTCTGCAGTTGTTCAATTAGAATAGGGTGAGGAAGGACCTCAGTAAGTTATAAAGAGCAAATAAAGCCCTTATGCAAATTAGTTCAGAATTGAGATCATCTGTTTGGTTGATGCAACTGTCATTCAAAATAAGCTATTCTGATTGGTTTATATACTGTCAGTCAACAGTTTTCTATTTTACAACTTTTGCTGGGACTATCATGCATTAGTCTTCAACCAGCAAGACAATTGGTCAAGAATGCTCTTGTTATCAACTATCTGTGGCTGGTTTTATAGGTTTTCAATTAAGCTAGGGTAAGGAAAGACATCAGTAAGTTATGGAGAGCAAATAAAGCCCTTATGCAAATTAGTTTAGAATTGAGACCATCTGATTGGTTAATGCAATTGTCATTCAAAATAAGCCATTCTGATTGGTTTATGTGCTGTCAGTCAACAGTTTTCTATTTTATAACTTTTGCTGGGACCATCATGCAATAGCCTTCAACCAGCAAGACAATTGGTCAAGAATGCTCTTGTTATCAACTATCTGTGGCTGGTTTTGTAGGTTTTCAATTAAACTAGGGTTAGGAAGGACCTCAGTAAGTTATGGAGAGCAAATAAAGCCCTTATGCAAATTAGTTTAGAATTAAGACCATCTGATTGGTTGATGCAATTGTCATTCAAAATAAGCCATTCTGATTGGTTTATGTACTGTCAGTCAACAGTTCTCTATTTTACAACTTTTGCTGGGACTATCATGCATTAGTCTTCAACCAGCAAGACATTTGGTCAAGAATGCTCTTGTTATCAACTATCTGTGGCTGGTTTTGTAGGTTTTCAATTAAACTAGGGTGAGGAAGGACCTCAGTAAGTTATGAAGAGCAAATAAAGCCCTTATGCAAATTAGTTCAAAATTGAGATCATATGATTGGTTGATGCAACTGTCATTCAAAATAAGCCATTCTGATTGGTTTATGTACTGTCAGTCAACAGTTTTCTATTTTACAACTTTTGCTGGGACTATCATGCATTAGTCTTCAACCAGCAAGACAATTGGTCAAGAATGCTCTTGTTATCAACTATCTGTGGCTGATTTTGTAGGTTTTCAATTAAACTAGGGTTAGGAAAGACGTCAGTAAGTTATGGAGATCAAATATAGCCCTTATGCAAATTAGTTTAGAATTGAGACCATCTGATTGGTTGATGCAATTGTCATTCAAAATAAGCCATTCTGATTGGTTTATGTGCTGTCAGTCAACAGTTTTCTATTTTATAACTTTTGCTGGGACCATCATGCAATAGTCTTCAACCAGCAAGACAATTGGTCAAGAATGTAGTCAACAGTTTTCTATTTTACAACTTTTGCTGGCACCATCACGAAATAGCCTTCAACCAGCAAGACAATTGGTCAAGAATGCTCTTGTTATCAACTATCTGTGGCTGGTTTTATAGGTTTTCAATTAAACTAGGGTTAGGAAGGACCTCAGTAAGTTATGGAGAGCAAATAAAGCCCTTATGCAAATTAGTTTAGAATTGAGACCATCTGATTGGTTGATGCAATCGTCATTCAAAATACACCATTCTGATTTGTTTATGTACTGTCAGTCAACAGTTCTCTATTTTACAACTTTTGCTGGGACTATCATGCATTAGTCTTCAACCAGCAAGACAATTAGTCAAGAATGCTCTTGTTATCAACTATCTGTGGCTGGTTTTCAATTAAACTAGGGTTAGGAAGGACCTCAGTAAGTTATGGAGAGCAAATAAAGCCCTTATGCAAATTAGTTTAGAATTAAGACCATCTGATTGGTTGATGCAATTGTCATTCAAAATAAGCCATTCTGATTGGTTTATGTACTGTCAGTCAACAGTTCTCTATTTTACAACTTTTGCTGGGACTATCATGCATTAGTCTTCAACCAGCAATACATTTGGTCAAGAATGCTCTTGTTATCAACTATCTGTGGCTGGTTTTGTAGGTTTTCAATTAAACTAGGGTTAGGAAGGACCTCAGTAAGTTATGGAGAGCAAATAAAGCCCTTATGCAAATTAGTTCAGAATTGAGATCATCTGATTGGTTGATGCAACTGTCATTCAAAATAAGCCATTCTGATTGGTTTATATACTGTCAGTCAACAGTTTTCTATTTTACAACTTTTGCTGGGACTATCATGCATTAGTCTTCAACCAGCAAGACAATTGGTCAAGAATGCTCTTGTTATCAACTATCTGTGGCTGGTTCTGCAGGTGTTCAATTAGACTAGGGTTAGGAAAGACCTCAGTAAGTTATGGAGAGCAAATAAAGCCCTTATGCAAATTAGTTTAGAATTGAGACCATCTGATTGGTTGATGCAATTGTCATTCAAAATAAGCCATTCTGATTGGTTTATGTGCTGTCAGTCAACAGTTTTCTATTTTATAACTTTTGCTGGGACCATCATGCAATAGTCTTCTACCAGCAAGACAATTGGTCAAGAATGTAGTCAACAGTTTTCTATTTTACAACTGTTGCTGGCACCATCACGCAATAGCCTTCAACCAGCAAGACAATTGGTCAAGAATGTTCTTGTTATCAACTATCTGTGGCTGGTTCTGCAGGTGTTCAATTAGACTAGGGTGAGGATGGACCTCAGTAAGTTATGAAGAGCAAATAAAGCCATTATGCAAATTAGTTCAGAATTGAGACCATCTGATTGGTTGATGCAACTGTCATTCAAAATAAGCCATTCTGATTGGTTTATGTACCATCAGTCAACAGTTTCCTATTTTACAACGTTTGCTGGGACCATAATGCAATAGTCTTCAACCAGCAAGACAATTGGTCAATAATGTTCTTGTTATCAACTATCTGTGGCTGGTTCTGCAGTTGTTCAATTAGAATAGGGTGAGGAAGGACCTCAGTAAGTTATAAAGAGCAAATAAAGCCCTTATGCAAATTAGTTTAGAATTGAGACCATCTGATTGGTTGATGCAACTGTCATTCAAAATAAGCCATTCTGATTGGTTTATGTACTGTCAGTCAACAGTTCTCTATTTTACAACTTTTGCTGGGACTATCAAGCATTAGTCTTCAACCAGCAAGACAATTGGTCAAGAATGCTCTTGTTATCAACTATTTGTGGCTGGTTTTGTAGGTTTTCAATTAAACTAGGGTTAGGAAGGACCTCAGTAAGTTATGGAGAGCAAATAAAGCCCTTATGCAAATTAGTTCAGAATTGAGATCATCTGATTGGTTGATGCAACTGTCATTCAAAATAAGCCATTCTGATTGGTTTATATACTGTCAGTCAACAGTTTTCTATTTTACAACTTTTGCTGGGACTATCATGCATTAGTCTTCAACCAGCAAGACAATTGGTCAAGAATGCTCTTGTTATCAACTATCTGTGGCTGGTTCTGCAGGTGTTCTATTAGACTAGGGTGAGGAAGGACCTCAGTAAGTTATGAAGAGCAAATAAAGCCCTTATGCAAATTAGTTCAGAATTGAGATCATCTGATTGGTTGATGCAACTGTCATTCAAAATAAGCCATTCTGATTGGTTTATATACTGTCAGTCAACAGTTTTCTATTTTACAACTTTTGCTGGGACTATCATGCATTAGTCTTCAACCAGCAAGTCTATTAGTCAAGAATGCTCTTGTTATCAACTACCTGTGGCTGGTTTTCAATTAAACTAGGGTTAGGAAGGACCTCAGTAAGTTATGGAGAGCAAATAAAGCCCTTATGCAAATTAGTTTAGAATTAAGACCATCTGATTGGTTGATGCAATTGTCATTCAAAATAAGCCATTCTGATTGGTTTATGTACTGTCAGTCAACAGTTCTCTATTTTACAACTTTTGCTGGGACTATCATGCATTAGTCTTCAACCAGCAATACATTTGGTCAAGAATGCTCTTGTTATCAACTATCTGTGGCTGGTTTTGTAGGTTTTCAATTAAACTAGGGTTAGGAAGGACCTCAGTAAGTTATGGAGAGCAAATAAAGCCCTTATGCAAATTAGTTCAGAATTGAGATCATCTGATTGGTTGATGCAACTGTCATTCAAAATAAGCCATTCTGATTGGTTTATATACTGTCAGTCAACAGTTTTCTATTTTACAATTTTTTCTGGGACTATCATGCATTAGTCTTCAACCAGCAAGACAATTGGTCAAGAATGCTCTTGTTATCAACTATCTGTGGCTGGTTCTGCAGGTGTTCAATTAGACTAGGGTGAGGAAGGACCTCAGTAAGTTATGAAAAGCAAATAAAGCCATTATGCAAATTAGTTCAGAATTGAGACCATCTGATTGGTTGATGCAACTGTCATTCAAAATAAGCCATTCTGATTGGTTTATGTACCATCAGTCAACAGTTTCCTATTTTACAACGTTTGCTGGGACCATCATGCAATAGTCTTCAACCAGCAAGACAATTGGTCAATAATGTTCTTGTTATCAACTATCTGTGGCTGGTTCTGCAGTTGTTCAATTAGAATAGGGTGAGGAAGGACCTCAGTAAGTTATAAAGAGCAAATAAAGCCCTTATGCAAATTAGTTCAGAATTGAGATCATCTGATTGGTTGATGCAACTGTCATTCAAAATAAGCTATTCTGATTGGTTTATATACTGTCAGTCAACAGTTTTCTATTTTACAACTTTTGCTGGGACTATCATGCATTAGTCTTCAACCAGCAAGACAATTGGTCAAGAATGCTCTTGTTATCAACTATCTGTGGCTGGTTTTATAGGTTTTCAATTAAGCTAGGGTAAGGAAAGACATCAGTAAGTTATGGAGAGCAAATAAAGCCCTTATGCAAATTAGTTTAGAATTGAGACCATCTGATTGGTTAATGCAATTGTCATTCAAAATAAGCCATTCTGATTGGTTTATGTGCTGTCAGTCAACAGTTTTCTATTTTATAACTTTTGCTGGGACCATCATGCAATAGCCTTCAACCAGCAAGACAATTGGTCAAGAATGCTCTTGTTATCAACTATCTGTGGCTGGTTTTGTAGGTTTTCAATTAAACTAGGGTTAGGAAGGACCTCAGTAAGTTATGGAGAGCAAATAAAGCCCTTATGCAAATTAGTTTAGAATTAAGACCATCTGATTGGTTGATGCAATTGTCATTCAAAATAAGCCATTCTGATTGGTTTATGTACTGTCAGTCAACAGTTCTCTATTTTACAACTTTTGCTGGGACTATCATGCATTAGTCTTCAACCAGCAAGACATTTGGTCAAGAATGCTCTTGTTATCAACTATCTGTGGCTGGTTTTGTAGGTTTTCAATTAAACTAGGGTGAGGAAGGACCTCAGTAAGTTATGAAGAGCAAATAAAGCCCTTATGCAAATTAGTTCAAAATTGAGATCATATGATTGGTTGATGCAACTGTCATTCAAAATAAGCCATTCTGATTGGCTTATGTACTGTCAGTCAACAGTTTTCTATTTTACAACTTTTGCTGGGACTATCATGCATTAGTCTTCAACCAGCAAGACAATTGGTCAAGAATGCTCTTGTTATCAACTATCTGTGGCTGATTTTGTAGGTTTTCAATTAAACTAGGGTTAGGAAAGACCTCAGTAAGTTATGGAGATCAAATATAGCCCTTATGCAAATTAGTTTAGAATTGAGACCATCTGATTGGTTGATGCAATTGTCATTCAAAATAAGCCATTCTGATTGGTTTATGTGCTGTCAGTCAACAGTTTTCTATTTTATAACTTTTGCTGGGACCATCATGCAATAGTCTTCAACCAGCAAGACAATTGGTCAAGAATGTAGTCAACAGTTTTCTATTTTACAACTTTTGCTGGCACCATCACGAAATAGCCTTCAACCAGCAAGACAATTGGTCAAGAATGCTCTTGTTATCAACTATCTGTGGCTGGTTTTATAGGTTTTCAATTAAACTAGGGTTAGGAAGGACCTCAGTAAGTTATGGAGAGCAAATAAAGCCCTTATGCAAATTAGTTTAAATTGAGACCATCTGATTGGTTGATGCAATTGTCATTCAAAATACACCATTCTGATTGGTTTATGTACTGTCAGTCAACAGTTCTCTATTTTACAACTTTTGCTGGGACTATCATGCATTAGTCTTCAACCAGCAAGACAATTGGTCAAGAATGCTCTTGTTATCAACTATCTGTGGATGGTTCTGCAGGTGTTCAATTAGACTAGGGTGAGGAAGGACCTATGTAAGTTATGGAGAGCAAATAAAGCCCTTATGCAAATTAGTTTAGAATTAAGACCATCTGATTGGTTGATGCAACTGTCATTCAAAATAAGCCATTCTGATTGGTTTATATACTGTCAGTCAACAGTTTTCTATTTTACAACTTTTGCTGGGATTATCATGCATTAGTCTTCAACCAGCAAGACAATTGGTCAAGAATGCTCTTGTTATCAACTATCTGTGGCTGGTTCTGCAGGTGTTCAATTAAACTAGGGTTAGGAAAGACCTCAGTAAGTTATGGAGAGCAAATAAAGCCCTTATGCAAATTAGTTTAGAATTGAGACCATCTGATTGGTTGATGCAATTGTCATTCAAAATAAGCCATTTCGATTGGTTTATGTACTGTCAGTCAACAGTTCTCTATTTTACAACTTTTGCTGGGACTATCATGCATTAGTCTTCAACCAGCAATACATTTGGTCAAGAATGCTCTTGTTATCAACTATCTGTGGCTGGTTTTGTAGGTTTTCAATTAAACTAGGGTTAGGAAGGACCTCAGTAAGTTATGGAGAGCAAATAAAGCCCTTATGCAAATTAGTTTAGAATTAAGACCATCTGATTGGTTGATGCAATTGTCATTCAAAATAAGCCATTCTGATTGGTTTATGTACTGTCAGTCAACAGTTCTCTATTTTACAACTTTTGCTGGGACTATCATGCATTAGTCTTCAACCAGCAATACATTTGGTCAAGAATGCTCTTGTTATCAACTATCTGTGGCTGGTTTTGTAGGTTTTCAATTAAACTAGGGTTAGGAAGGACCTTAGTAAGTTATGGAGAGCAAATAAAGCCCTTATGCAAATTAGTTTAGAATTGAGACCATCTGATTGGTTAATGCAATTGTCATTCAAAATACACCATTCTGATTGGTTTATATACTGTCAGTCAACAGTTTTCTATTTTACAACTTTTGCTGGGACTATCATGCATTAGTCTTCAACCAGCAAGACAATTAGTCAAGAATGCTCTTGTTATCAACTATCTGTGGCTGGTTTTCAATTAAACTAGGGTTAGGAAGGACCTCAGTAAGTTATGGAGAGCAAATAAAGCCCTTATGCAAATTAGTTTAGAATTAAGACCATCTGATTGGTTGATGCAATTGTCATTCAAAATAAGCCATTCTGATTGGTTTATGTACTGTCAGTCAACAGTTCTCTATTTTACAACTTTTGCTGGGACTATCATGCATTAGTCTTCAACCAGCAATACATTTGGTCAAGAATGCTCTTGTTATCAACTATCTGTGGCTGGTTTTGTAGGTTTTCAATTAAACTAGGTTTAGGAAGGACCTCAGTAAGTTATGGAGAGCAAATAAAGCCCTTATGCAAATTAGTTCAGAATTGAGATCATCTGATTGGTTGATGCAACTGTCATTCAAAATAAGCCATTCTGATTGGTTTATATACTGTCAGTCAACAGTTTTCTATTTTACAACTTTTGCTGGGACTATCATGCATTAGTCTTCAACCAGCAAGACAATTGGTCAAGAATGCTCTTGTTATCAACTATCTGTGGCTGGTTCTGCAGGTGTTCAATTAGACTAGGGTTAGGAAAGACCTCAGTAAGTTATGGAGAGCAAATAAAGCCCTTATGCAAATTAGTTTAGAATTGAGACCATCTGATTGGTTGATGCAATTGTCATTCAAAATAAGCCATTCTGATTGGTTTATGTGCTGTCAGTCAACAGTTTTCTATTTTATAACTTTTGCTGGGACCATCATGCAATAGTCTTCTACCAGCAAGACAATTGGTCAAGAATGTAGTCAACAGTTTTCTATTTTACAACTGTTGCTGGCACCATCACGCAATAGCCTTCAACCAGCAAGACAATTGGTCAAGAATGTTCTTGTTATCAACTATCTGTGGCTGGTTCTGCAGGTGTTCAATTAGACTAGGGTGAGGATGGACCTCAGTAAGTTATGAAGAGCAAATAAAGCCATTATGCAAATTAGTTCAGAATTGAGACCATCTGATTGGTTGATGCAACTGTCATTCAAAATAAGCCATTCTGATTGGTTTATGTACCATCAGTCAACAGTTTCCTATTTTACAACGTTTGCTGGGACCATAATGCAATAGTCTTCAACCAGCAAGACAATTGGTCAATAATGTTCTTGTTATCAACTATCTGTGGCTGGTTCTGCAGTTGTTCAATTAGAATAGGGTGAGGAAGGACCTCAGTAAGTTATAAAGAGCAAATAAAGCCCTTATGCAAATTAGTTTAGAATTGAGACCATCTGATTGGTTGATGCAACTGTCATTCAAAATAAGCCATTCTGATTGGTTTATGTACCATCAGTCAACAGTTTCCTATTTTACAACGTTTGCTGGGACCATCATGCAATAGTCTTCAACCAGCAAGACAATTGGTCAATAATGTTCTTGTTATCAACTATCTGTGGCTGGTTCTGCAGTTGTTCAATTAGAATAGGGTGAGGAAGGACCTCAGTAAGTTATAAAGAGCAAATAAAGCCCTTATGCAAATTAGTTCAGAATTGAGATCATCTGATTGGTTGATGCAACTGTCATTCAAAATAAGCTATTCTGATTGGTTTATATACTGTCAGTCAACAGTTTTCTATTTTACAACTTTTGCTGGGACTATCATGCATTAGTCTTCAACCAGCAAGACAATTGGTCAAGAATGCTCTTGTTATCAACTATCTGTGGCTGGTTTTATAGGTTTTCAATTAAGCTAGGGTAAGGAAAGACATCAGTAAGTTATGGAGAGCAAATAAAGCCCTTATGCAAATTAGTTTAGAATTGAGACCATCTGATTGGTTAATGCAATTGTCATTCAAAATAAGCCATTCTGATTGGTTTATGTGCTGTCAGTCAACAGTTTTCTATTTTATAACTTTTGCTGGGACCATCATGCAATAGCCTTCAACCAGCAAGACAATTGGTCAAGAATGCTCTTGTTATCAACTATCTGTGGCTGGTTTTGTAGGTTTTCAATTAAACTAGGGTTAGGAAGGACCTCAGTAAGTTATGGAGAGCAAATAAAGCCCTTATGCAAATTAGTTTAGAATTAAGACCATCTGATTGGTTGATGCAATTGTCATTCAAAATAAGCCATTCTGATTGGTTTATGTACTGTCAGTCAACAGTTCTCTATTTTACAACTTTTGCTGGGACTATCATGCATTAGTCTTCAACCAGCAAGACATTTGGTCAAGAATGCTCTTGTTATCAACTATCTGTGGCTGGTTTTGTAGGTTTTCAATTAAACTAGGGTGAGGAAGGACCTCAGTAAGTTATGAAGAGCAAATAAAGCCCTTATGCAAATTAGTTCAAAATTGAGATCATATGATTGGTTGATGCAACTGTCATTCAAAATAAGCCATTCTGATTGGCTTATGTACTGTCAGTCAACAGTTTTCTATTTTACAACTTTTGCTGGGACTATCATGCATTAGTCTTCAACCAGCAAGACAATTGGTCAAGAATGCTCTTGTTATCAACTATCTGTGGCTGATTTTGTAGGTTTTCAATTAAACTAGGGTTAGGAAAGACCTCAGTAAGTTATGGAGATCAAATATAGCCCTTATGCAAATTAGTTTAGAATTGAGACCATCTGATTGGTTGATGCAATTGTCATTCAAAATAAGCCATTCTGATTGGTTTATGTGCTGTCAGTCAACAGTTTTCTATTTTATAACTTTTGCTGGGACCATCATGCAATAGTCTTCAACCAGCAAGACAATTGGTCAAGAATGTAGTCAACAGTTTTCTAT
Source organism: Crinia signifera (assembly GCF_055691185.1). NCBI lineage: Eukaryota > Metazoa > Chordata > Amphibia > Anura > Myobatrachidae > Crinia > Crinia signifera. Next base: position 212,327,835 of record NC_139217.1, on the reverse strand, counting down.
TTTACAACTTTTGCTGGCACCATCACGAAATAGCCTTCAACCAGCAAGACAATTGGTCAAGAATGCTCTTGTTATCAACTATCTGTGGCTGGTTTTATAGGTTTTCAATTAAACTAGGGTTAGGAAGGACCTCAGTAAGTTATGGAGAGCAAATAAAGCCCTTATGCAAATTAGTTTAAATTGAGACCATCTGATTGGTTGATGCAATTGTCATTCAAAATACACCATTCTGATTGGTTTATGTACTGTCAGTCAACAGTTCTCTATTTTACAACTTTTGCTGGGACTATCATGCATTAGTCTTCAACCAGCAAGACAATTGGTCAAGAATGCTCTTGTTATCAACTATCTGTGGATGGTTCTGCAGGTGTTCAATTAGACTAGGGTGAGGAAGGACCTATGTAAGTTATGGAGAGCAAATAAAGCCCTTATGCAAATTAGTTTAGAATTAAGACCATCTGATTGGTTGATGCAACTGTCATTCAAAATAAGCCATTCTGATTGGTTTATATACTGTCAGTCAACAGTTTTCTATTTTACAACTTTTGCTGGGATTATCATGCATTAGTCTTCAACCAGCAAGACAATTGGTCAAGAATGCTCTTGTTATCAACTATCTGTGGCTGGTTCTGCAGGTGTTCAATTAAACTAGGGTTAGGAAAGACCTCAGTAAGTTATGGAGAGCAAATAAAGCCCTTATGCAAATTAGTTTAGAATTGAGACCATCTGATTGGTTGATGCAATTGTCATTCAAAATAAGCCATTTCGATTGGTTTATGTACTGTCAGTCAACAGTTCTCTATTTTACAACTTTTGCTGGGACTATCATGCATTAGTCTTCAACCAGCAATACATTTGGTCAAGAATGCTCTTGTTATCAACTATCTGTGGCTGGTTTTGTAGGTTTTCAATTAAACTAGGGTTAGGAAGGACCTCAGTAAGTTATGGAGAGCAAATAAAGCCCTTATGCAAATTAGTTTAGAATTAAGACCATCTGATTGGTTGATGCAATTGTCATTCAAAATAAGCCATTCTGATTGGTTTATGTACTGTCAGTCAACAGTTCTCTATTTTACAACTTTTGCTGGGACTATCATGCATTAGTCTTCAACCAGCAATACATTTGGTCAAGAATGCTCTTGTTATCAACTATCTGTGGCTGGTTTTGTAGGTTTTCAATTAAACTAGGGTTAGGAAGGACCTTAGTAAGTTATGGAGAGCAAATAAAGCCCTTATGCAAATTAGTTTAGAATTGAGACCATCTGATTGGTTAATGCAATTGTCATTCAAAATACACCATTCTGATTGGTTTATATACTGTCAGTCAACAGTTTTCTATTTTACAACTTTTGCTGGGACTATCATGCATTAGTCTTCAACCAGCAAGACAATTAGTCAAGAATGCTCTTGTTATCAACTATCTGTGGCTGGTTTTCAATTAAACTAGGGTTAGGAAGGACCTCAGTAAGTTATGGAGAGCAAATAAAGCCCTTATGCAAATTAGTTTAGAATTAAGACCATCTGATTGGTTGATGCAATTGTCATTCAAAATAAGCCATTCTGATTGGTTTATGTACTGTCAGTCAACAGTTCTCTATTTTACAACTTTTGCTGGGACTATCATGCATTAGTCTTCAACCAGCAATACATTTGGTCAAGAATGCTCTTGTTATCAACTATCTGTGGCTGGTTTTGTAGGTTTTCAATTAAACTAGGTTTAGGAAGGACCTCAGTAAGTTATGGAGAGCAAATAAAGCCCTTATGCAAATTAGTTCAGAATTGAGATCATCTGATTGGTTGATGCAACTGTCATTCAAAATAAGCCATTCTGATTGGTTTATATACTGTCAGTCAACAGTTTTCTATTTTACAACTTTTGCTGGGACTATCATGCATTAGTCTTCAACCAGCAAGACAATTGGTCAAGAATGCTCTTGTTATCAACTATCTGTGGCTGGTTCTGCAGGTGTTCAATTAGACTAGGGTTAGGAAAGACCTCAGTAAGTTATGGAGAGCAAATAAAGCCCTTATGCAAATTAGTTTAGAATTGAGACCATCTGATTGGTTGATGCAATTGTCATTCAAAATAAGCCATTCTGATTGGTTTATGTGCTGTCAGTCAACAGTTTTCTATTTTATAACTTTTGCTGGGACCATCATGCAATAGTCTTCTACCAGCAAGACAATTGGTCAAGAATGTAGTCAACAGTTTTCTATTTTACAACTGTTGCTGGCACCATCACGCAATAGCCTTCAACCAGCAAGACAATTGGTCAAGAATGTTCTTGTTATCAACTATCTGTGGCTGGTTCTGCAGGTGTTCAATTAGACTAGGGTGAGGATGGACCTCAGTAAGTTATGAAGAGCAAATAAAGCCATTATGCAAATTAGTTCAGAATTGAGACCATCTGATTGGTTGATGCAACTGTCATTCAAAATAAGCCATTCTGATTGGTTTATGTACCATCAGTCAACAGTTTCCTATTTTACAACGTTTGCTGGGACCATAATGCAATAGTCTTCAACCAGCAAGACAATTGGTCAATAATGTTCTTGTTATCAACTATCTGTGGCTGGTTCTGCAGTTGTTCAATTAGAATAGGGTGAGGAAGGACCTCAGTAAGTTATAAAGAGCAAATAAAGCCCTTATGCAAATTAGTTTAGAATTGAGACCATCTGATTGGTTGATGCAACTGTCATTCAAAATAAGCCATTCTGATTGGTTTATATACTGTCAGTCAACAGTTTTCTATTTTACAACTTTTGCTGGGACTATCAAGCATTAGTCTTTAACCAGCAAGACAATTGGTCAAGAATGCTCTTGTTATCAACTATCTGTGGCTGGTTTTGTAGGTTTTCAATTAAACTAGGGTTAGGAAGGACCTCAGTAAGTTATGAAGAGCAAATAAAGCCCTTATGCAAATTAGTTCAGAATTGAGATCATCTGATTGGTTGATGCAACTGTCATTCAAAATAAGCCATTCTGATTGGTTTATATACTGTCAGTCAACAGTTTTCTATTTTACAACTTTTGCTGGGACTATCATGCATTAGTCTTCAACCAGCAAGTCTATTAGTCAAGAATGCTCTTGTTATCAACTACCTGTGGCTGGTTTTCAATTAAACTAGGGTTAGGAAGGACCTCAGTAAGTTATGGAGAGCAAATAAAGCCCTTATGCAAATTAGTTTAGAATTAAGACCATCTGATTGGTTGATGCAATTGTCATTCAAAATAAGCCATTCTGATTGGTTTATGTACTGTCAGTCAACAGTTCTCTATTTTACAACTTTTGCTGGGACTATCATGCATTAGTCTTCAACCAGCAATACATTTGGTCAAGAATGCTCTTGTTATCAACTATCTGTGGCTGGTTTTGTAGGTTTTCAATTAAACTAGGGTTAGGAAGGACCTCAGTAAGTTATGGAGAGCAAATAAAGCCCTTATGCAAATTAGTTCAGAATTGAGATCATCTGATTGGTTGATGCAACTGTCATTCAAAATAAGCCATTCTGATTGGTTTATATACTGTCAGTCAACAGTTTTCTATTTTACAATTTTTTCTGGGACTATCATGCATTAGTCTTCAACCAGCAAGACAATTGGTCAAGAATGCTCTTGTTATCAACTATCTGTGGCTGGTTCTGCAGGTGTTCAATTAGACTAGGGTTAGGAAAGACCTCAGTAAGTTATGGAGAGCAAATAAAGCCCTTATGCAAATTAGTTTAGAATTGAGACCATCTGATTGGTTGATGCAATTGTCATTCAAAATAAGCCATTCTGATTGGTTTATGTGCTGTCAGTCAACAGTTTTCTATTTTATAACTTTTGCTGGGACCATCATGCAATAGTCTTCTACCAGCAAGACAATTGGTCAAGAATGTAGTCAACAGTTTTCTATTTTACAACTGTTGCTGGCACCATCACGCAATAGCCTTCAACCAGCAAGACAATTGGTCAAGAATGTTCTTGTTATCAACTATCTGTGGCTGGTTCTGCAGGTGTTCAATTAGACTAGGGTGAGGATGGACCTCAGTAAGTTATGAAGAGCAAATAAAGCCATTATGCAAATTAGTTCAGAATTGAGATCATCTGATTGGTTGATGCAACTGTCATTCAAAATACACCATTCTGATTGGTTTATGTACTGTCAGTCAACAGTTCTCTATTTTACAACTTTTGCTGGGATTATCATGCATTAGTCTTCAACCAGCAAGACAATTGGTCAAGAATGCTCTTGTTATCAACTATCTGTGGCTGGTTTTGTAGGTTTTCAATTAAACTAGGGTTAGGAAGGACCTCAGTAAGTTATGGAGAGCAAATAAAGCCCTTATGCAAATTAGTTTAGAATTGAGACCATCTGATTGGTTGATGCAATTGTCATTCAAAATAAGCCATTCTGATTGGTTTATGTGCTGTCAGTCAACAGTTTTCTATTTTATAACTTTTGCTGGGACCATCATGCAATAGTCTTCTACCAGCAAGACAATTGGTCAAGAATGTAGTCAACAGTTTTCTATTTTACAACTTTTGCTGGCACCATCACGCAATAGCCTTCAACCAGCAAGACAATTGGTCAAGAATGTTCTTGTTATCAACTATCTGTGGCTGGTTCTGCAGGTGTTCAATTAGACTAGGGTGAGGAAGGACCTCAGTAAGTTATGAAGAGCAAATAAAGCCATTATGCAAATTAGTTCAGAATTGAGACCATCTGATTGGTTGATGCAACTGTCATTCAAAATACACCATTCTGATTGGTTTATATACTGTCAGTCAACAGTTCTCTATTTTACAACTTTTGCTGGGACTATCAAGCATTAGTCTTCAACCAGCAAGACAATTGGTCAAGAATGCTCTTGTTATCAACTATCTGTGGCTGGTTTTGTAGGTTTTCAATTAAACTAGGGTTAGGAAGGACCTCAGTAAGTTATGGAGAGCAAATAAAGCCCTTATGCAAATTAGTTCAGAATTGAGATCATCTGATTGGTTGATGCAACTGTCATTCAAAATAAGCCATTCTGATTGGTTTATATACTGTCAGTCAACAGTTTTCTATTTTACAACTTTTGCTGGGACTATCATGCATTAGTCTTCAACCAGCAAGACAATTGGTCAAGAATGCTCTTGTTATCAACTATCTGTGGCTGGTTCTGCAGGTGTTCAATTAGACTAGGGTGAGGAAGGACCTCAGTAAGTTATGAAGAGCAAATAAAGCCATTATGCAAATTAGTTCAGAATTGAGACCATCTGATTGGTTGATGCAACTGTCATTCAAAATACACCATTCTGATTGGTTTATGTACTGTCAGTCAACAGTTCTCTATTTTACAACTTTTGCTGGGACTATCATGCATTAGTCTTCAACCAGCAAGACATTTGGTCAAGAATGCTCTTGTTATCAACTATCTGTGGCTGGTTTTGTAGGTTTTCAATTAAACTAGGGTTATGAAGGACCTCAGTAAGTTATGGAGAGCAAATAAAGCCCTTATGCAAATTAGTTTAGAATTGAGACCATCTGATTGGTTGATGCAATTGTCATTCAAAATAAGCCATTCTGATTGGTTTATGTACTGTCAGTCAACAGTTCTCTATTTTACAACTTTTGCTGGGACTATCATGCAATAGTCTTCAACCAGCAAGACAATTGGTCAAGAATGTAGTCAACAGTTTTCTATTTTACAACTTTTGCTGGCACCATCACGCAATAGCCTTCAACCAGCAAGACAATTGGTCAAGAATGCTCTTGTTATCAACTATCTGTGGCTGGTTCTGCAGGTGTTCAATTAGACTAGGGTGAGGAAGGACCTCAGTAAGTTATGAAGAGCAAATAAAGCCATTATGCAAATTAGTTCAGAATTGAGACCATCTGATTGGTTGATGCAACTGTCATTCAAAATACACCATTCTGATTGGTTTATGTACTGTCAGTCAACAGTTCTCTATTTTACAACTTTTGCTGGGACTATCATGCATTAGTCTTCAACCAGCAAGACATTTGGTCAAGAATGCTCTTGTTATCAACTATCTGTGGCTGGTTTTGTAGGTTTTCAATTAAACTAGGGTTATGAAGGACCTCAGTAAGTTATGGAGAGCAAATAAAGCCCTTATGCAAATTAGTTTAGAATTGAGACCATCTGATTGGTTGATGCAATTGTCATTCAAAATAAGCCATTCTGATTGGTTTATGTACTGTCAGTCAACAGTTCTCTATTTTACAACTTTTGCTGGGACTATCATGCATTAGTCTTCAACCAGCAAGACAATTGGTCAAGAATGTAGTCAACAGTTTTCTATTTTACAACTTTTGCTGGCACCATCACGCAATAGCCTTCAACCAGCAAGACAATTGGTCAAGAATGTTCTTGTTATCAACTATCTGTGGCTGGTTCTGCAGGTGTTCAATTAGACTAGGGTGAGGAAGGACCTCAGTAAGTTATGAAGAGCAAATAAAGCCATTATGCAAATTAGTTCAGAATTGAGACCATCTGATTGGTTGATGCAACTGTCATTCAAAATACACCATTCTGATTGGTTTATGTACTGTCAGTCAACAGTTCTCTATTTTACAACTTTTGCTGGGACTATCAAGCATTAGTCTTCAACCAGCAAGACAATTGGTCAAGAATGCTCTTGTTATCAACTATCTGTGGCTGGTTTTGTAGGTTTTCAATTAAACTAGGGTTAGGAAGGACCTCAGTAAGTTATGGAGAGCAAATAAAGCCCTTATGCAAATTAGTTTAGAATTAAGACCATCTGATTAGTTGATGCAATTGTCATTCAAAATAAGCCATTCTGATTGGTTTATGTACTGTCAGTCAACAGTTCTCTATTTTACAACTTTTGCTGGGACTATCATGCATTAGTCTTCAACCAGCAAGACATTTGGTCAAGAATGCTCTTGTTATCAACTATCTGTGGCTGGTTCTGCAGGTGTTCAATTAGACTAGGGTGAGGAAGGACCTCAGTAAGTTATGAAGAGCAAATAAAGCCATTATGCAAATTAGTTCAGAATTGAGACCATCTGATTAGTTGATGCAACTGTCATTCAAAATACACCATTCTGATTGGTTTATGTACTGTCAGTCAACAGTTCTCTATTTTACAACTTTTGCTGGGACTATCAAGCATTAGTCTTCAACCAGCAAGACAATTGGTCAAGAATGCTCTTGTTATCAACTATCTGTGGCTGGTTTTGTAGGTTTTCAATTAAACTAGGGTTAGGAAGGACCTCAGTAAGTTATGGAGAGCAAATAAAGCCCTTATGCAAATTAGTTCAGAATTGAGATCATCTGATTGGTTGATGCAACTGTCATTCAAAATAAGCCATTCTGATTGGTTTATATACTGTCAGTCAACAGTTTTCTATTTTACAACTTTTGCTGGGACTATCATGCATTAGTCTTCAACCAGCAAGACAATTGGTCAAGAATGCTCTTGTTATCAACTATCTGTGGCTGGTTCTGCAGTTGTTCAATTAGAATAGGGTGAGGAAGGACCTCAGTAAGTTATAAAGAGCAAATAAAGCCCTTATGCAAATTAGTTTAGAATTGAGACCATCTGATTGGTTGATGCAACTGTCATTCAAAATAAGCCATTCTGATTGGTTTATGTACTGTCAGTCAACAGTTCTCTATTTTACAACTTTTGCTGGGACTATCAAGCATTAGTCTTCAACCAGCAAGACAATTGGTCAAGAATGCTCTTGTTATCAACTATCTGTGGCTGGTTTTGTAGGTTTTCAATTAAACTAGGGTTAGGAAGGACCTCAGTAAGTTATGGAGAGCAAATAAAGCCCTTATGCAAATTAGTTCAGAATTGAGATCATCTGATTGGTTGATGCAACTGTCATTCAAAATAAGCCATTCTGATTGGTTTATATACTGTCAGTCAACAGTTTTCTATTTTACAACTTTTGCTGGGACTATCATGCATTAGTCTTCAACCAGCAAGACAATTGGTCAAGAATGCTCTTGTTATCAACTATCTGTGGCTGGTTCTGCAGGTGTTCTATTAGACTAGGGTGAGGAAGGACCTCAGTAAGTTATGAAGAGCAAATAAAGCCCTTATGCAAATTAGTTCAAAATTGAGATCATATGATTGGTTGATGCAACTGTCATTCAAAATAAGCCATTCTGATTGGTTTATGTACTGTCAGTCAACAGTTTTCTATTTTACAACTTTTGCTGGGACTATCATGCATTAGTCTTCAACCAGCAAGACAATTGGTCAAGAATGCTCTTGTTATCAACTATCTGTGGCTGATTTTGTAGGTTTTCAATTAAACTAGGGTTAGGAAAGACCTCAGTAAGTTATGGAGAGCAAATAAAGCCCTTATACAAATTAGTTTAGAATTGATACCATCTGATTGGTTGATGCAATTGTCATTCAAAATAAGCCATTCTGATTGGTTTATGTGCTGTCAGTCAACAGTTTTCTATTTTATAACTTTTGCTGGGACCATCATGCAATAGTCTTCAACCAGCAAGACAATTGGTCAAGAATGTAGTCAACAGTTTTCTATTTTACAACTTTTGCTGGCACCATCACGAAATAGCCTTCAACCAGCAAGACAATTGGTCAAGAATGCTCTTGTTATCAACTATCTGTGGCTGGTTTTATAGGTTTTCAATTAAACTAGGGTTAGGAAGGACCTCAGTAAGTTATGGAGAGCAAATAAAGCCCTTATGCAAATTAGTTTAGAATTGAGACCATCTGATTGGTTGATGCAATTGTCATTCAAAATACACCATTCTGATTGGTTTATGTACTGTCAGTCAACAGTTCTCTATTTTACAACTTTTGCTGGGACTATCATGCATTAGTCTTCAACCAGCAAGACAATTGGTCAAGAATGCTCTAGTTATCAACTATCTGTGGCTGGTTCTGCAGGTGTTCAATTAGACTAGGGTGAGGAAGGACCTATGTAAGTTATGGAGAGCAAATAAAGCCCTTATGCAAATTAGTTTAGAATTAAGACCATCTGATTGGTTGATGCAACTGTCATTCAAAATAAGCCATTCTGATTGATTTATATACTGTCAGTCAACAGTTTTCTATTTTACAACTTTTTCTGGGACTATCACGCATTAGTCTACAACCAGCAAGACAATTGGTCAAGAATGCTCTTGTTATCAACTATCTGTGGCTGGTTCTGCAGGTGTTCAATTAAACTAGGGTTAGGAAAGACCTCAGTAAGTTATGGAGAGCAAATAAAGCCCTTATGCAAATTAGTTTAGAATTGAGACCATCTGATTGGTTGATGCAATTGTCATTCAAAATAAGCCATTTCGATTGGTTTATGTACTGTCAGTCAACAGTTCTCTATTTTACAACTTTTGCTGGGACTATCATGCATTAGTCTTCAACCAGCAATACATTTGGTCAAGAATGCTCTTGTTATCAACTATCTGTGGCTGTTTTGTAGGTTTTCAATTAAACTAGGGTTAGGAAGGACCTCAGTAAGTTATGGAGAGCAAATAAAGCCCTTATGCAAATTAGTTTAGAATTAAGACCATCTGATTGGTTGATGCAATTGTCATTCAAAATAAGCCATTCTGATTAGTTTATGTACTGTCAGTCAACAGTTCTCTATTTTACAACTTTTGCTGGGACTATCATGCATTAGTCTTCAACCAGCAATACATTTGGTCAAGAATGCTCTTGTTATCAACTATCTGTGGCTGGTTTTGTAGGTTTTCAATTAAACTAGGGTTAGGAAGGACCTCAGTAAGTTATGGAGAGCAAATAAAGCCCTTATGCAAATTAGTTTAGAATTGAGACCATCTGATTGGTTGATGCAATTGTCATTCAAAATACACCATTCTGATTGGTTTATGTACTGTCAGTCAACAGTTCTCTATTTTACAACTTTTGCTGGGACTATCATGCATTAGTCTTCAACCAGCAAGACAATTGGTCAAGAATGCTCTTGTTATCAACTATCTGTGGCTGGTTCTGCAGGTGTTCAATTAGACTAGGGTGAGGAAGGACCTCAGTAAGTTATGAAGAGCAAATAAAGCCCTTATGCAAATTGGTTCAGAATTGAGATCATATGATTGGTTGATGCAACTGTCATTCAAAATAAGCCATTCTGATTGGTCTATGTACTGTCAGTCAACAGTTTTCTATTTTACAACTTTTGCTGGGACTATCATGCATTAGTCTTCAACCAGCAAGACAATTGGTCAAGAATGCTCTTGTTATCAACTATCTGTGGCTGGTTTGGTAGGTTTTCAATTAAACTAGGGTTAGGAAAGACCTCAGTAAGTTATGGAGAGCAAATAAAGCCCTTTTGCAAATTAGTTTAGAATTGAGACCATCTGACTGGTTGATGCAATTGTCATTCAAAATAAGCCATTCTGATTGGTTTATGTGCTGTCAGTCAACAGTTTTCTATTTTATAACTTTTGCTGGGACCATCATGCAATAGTCTTCTACCAGCAAGACAATTGGTCAAGAATGTAGTCAACAGTTTTCTAATTTACAACTTTTGCTGACACCATCACGCAATAGCCTTCAACCAGCAAGACAATTAGTCAAGAATGTTCTTGTTATCAACTATCTGTGGCTGGTTCTGCAGGTGTTCAATTAGACTAGGGTGAGGAAGGACCTCAGTAAGTTATGAAGAGCAAATAAAGCCATTATGCAAATTAGTTCAGAATTGAGACCATCTGATTGGTTGATGCAACTGTCATTCAAAATAAGCCATTCTGATTGGTTTATGTACCATCAGTCAACAGTTTCCTATTTTACAACGTTTGCTGGGACCATCATGCAATAGTCTTCAACCAGCAAGACAATTGGTCAAGAATGTTCTTGTTATCAACTATCTGTGGCTGGTTCTGCAGGTTTTCAATTGGAATAGGGTGAGGAAGGACCTCAGTAAGTTATAAAGAACAAATAAAGCCCTTATGCAAATTAGTTCAGAATTGAGACCATCTGATTGGTTGATGCAACTGTCATTCAAAATAAGCAATTCTGATTGGTTTATGTACTGTCAGTCAACAGTTCTCTATTTTACAACTTTTGCTGGGACTATCATGTATTCGTCTTCAACCAGCAAGACAATTGGTCAAGAATGCTCTTGCTATCAACTATCTGTGGCTGGTTTTGTAGGTTTTCAATTAAACTAGGGTTAGGAAGGACCTCAGTAAGTTATGGAGAGCAAATAAAGCCCTTATGCAAATTAGTTTAGAATTGAGACCATCTGATTGGTTGATGCAATTGTCATTCAAAATAAGCCATTCTGATTGGTTTATGTACTGTCAGTCAACAGTTCTCTATTTTACAACTTTTGCTGGGACTATCATGCATTAGTCTTCAACCAGCAAGACAATTGGTCAAGAATGCTCTTGTTATCAACTATCTGTGGCTGGTTTTATAGGTTTTCAATTAAACTAGGGTTAGGAAAGACCTCAGTAAGTTATGAAGAGCAAATAAAGCCCTTATGCAAATTAGTTTAGAATTGAGACCATCTGATTGGTTGATGCAATTGTCATTCAAAATAAGCCATTCTGATTGGTTTATGTGCTGTCAGTCAACAGTTTTCTATTTTATAACTTTTGCTGGGACCATCATGCAATAGTCTTCTACCAGCAAGACAATTGGTCAAGAATGTAGTCAACAGTTTTCTATTTTACAACTTTTGCTGGCACCATCACGCAATAGCCTTCAATAAGCAAGACAATTGGTCAAGAATGCTCTTGTTATGAACTATCTGTGGCTGGTTCTGCAGGTGTTCAATTAGACTAGGGTGAGGAAGGACCTCAGTAAGTTATGAAGAGCAAATAAAGCCATTATGCAAATTAGTTCAGAATTGAGACCATCTGATTGGTTGATGCAACTGTCATTCAAAATAAGCCATTCTGATTGGTTTATGTACTGTCAGTCAACAGTTCTCTATTTTACAACTTTTGCTGGGACTATCAAGCATTAGTCTTCAACCAGCAAGACAATTGGTCAAGAATGCTCTTGTTATCAACTGTCTGTGGCTGGTTCTGCAGGTGTTCAATTAGACTAGGGTGAGGAAGGACCTCAGTAAGTTATGAAGAGCAAATAAAGCCCTTATGCAAATTGGTTCAGAATTGAGATCATATGATTGGTTGATGCAACTGTCATTCAAAATAAGCCATTCTGATTGGTCTATGTACTGTCAGTCAACAGTTTTCTATTTTACAACTTTTGCTGGGACTATCATGCATTAGTCTTCAACCAGCAAGACAATTGGTCAAGAATGCTCTTGTTATCAACTATCTGTGGCTGGTTTGGTAGGTTTTCAATTAAACTAGGGTTAGGAAAGACCTCAGTAAGTTATGGAGAGCAAATAAAGCCCTTTTGCAAATTAGTTTAGAATTGAGACCATCTGACTGGTTGATGCAATTGTCATTCAAAATAAGCCATTCTGATTGGTTTATGTGCTGTCAGTCAACAGTTTTCTATTTTATAACTTTTGCTGGGACCATCATGCAATAGTCTTCTACCAGCAAGACAATTGGTCAAGAATGTAGTCAACAGTTTTCTAATTTACAACTTTTGCTGACACCATCACGCAATAGCCTTCAACCAGCAAGACAATTGGTCAAGAATGTTCTTGTTATCAACTATCTGTGGCTGGTTCTGCAGGTTTTCAATTAGAATAGGGTGAGGAAGGACCTCAGTAAGTTATAAAGAACAAATAAAGCCCTTATGCAAATTAGTTCAGAATTGAGACCATCTGATTGGTTGATGCAACTGTCATTCAAAATAAGCAATTCTGATTGGTTTATGTACTGTCAGTCAACAGTTCTCTATTTTACAACTTTTGCTGGGACTATCATGTATTCGTCTTCAACCAGCAAGACAATTGGTCAAGAATGCTCTTGCTATCAACTATCTGTGGCTGGTTTTGTAGGTTTTCAATTAAACTAGGGTTAGGAAGGACCTCAGTAAGTTATGGAGAGCAAATAAAGCCCTTATGCAAATTAGTTTAGAATTGAGACCATCTGATTGGTTGATGCAATTGTCATTCAAAATAAGCCATTCTGATTGGTTTATGTACTGTCAGTCAACAGTTCTCTATTTTACAACTTTTGCTGGGACTATCATGCATTAGTCTTCAACCAGCAAGACAATTGGTCAAGAATGCTCTTGTTATCAACTATCTGTGGCTGGTTTTATAGGTTTTCAATTAAACTAGGGTTAGGAAAGACCTCAGTAAGTTATGAAGAGCAAATAAAGCCCTTATGCAAATTAGTTTAGAATTGAGACCATCTGATTGGTTGATGCAATTGTCATTCAAAATAAGCCATTCTGATTGGTTTATGTGCTGTCAGTCAACAGTTTTCTATTTTATAACTTTTGCTGGGACCATCATGCAATAGTCTTCTACCAGCAAGACAATTGGTCAAGAATGTAGTCAACAGTTTTCTATTTTACAACTTTTGCTGGCACCATCACGCAATAGCCTTCAATAAGCAAGACAATTGGTCAAGAATGCTCTTGTTATGAACTATCTGTGGCTGGTTCTGCAGGTGTTCAATTAGACTAGGGTGAGGAAGGACCTCAGTAAGTTATGAAGAGCAAATAAAGCCATTATGCAAATTAGTTCAGAATTGAGACCATCTGATTGGTTGATGCAACTGTCATTCAAAATAAGCCATTCTGATTGGTTTATGTACTGTCAGTCAACAGTTCTCTATTTTACAACTTTTGCTGGGACTATCAAGCATTAGTCTTCAACCAGCAAGACAATTGGTCAAGAATGCTCTTGTTATCAACTGTCTGTGGCTGGTTTTGTAGGTTTTCAATTAAACTAGGGTTAGGAAGGACCTCAGTAAGTTATGGAGAGCAAATAAAGCCCTTATGCAAATTAGTTCAGAATTGAGATCATCTGATTGGTTGATGCAACTGTCATTCAAAATAAGCCATTCTGATTGGTTTATATACTGTCAGTCAACAGTTTTCTATTTTACAACTTTTGCTGGGACTATCATGCATTAGTCTTCAACCAGCAAGACAATTGGTCAAGAATGCTCTTGTTATCAACTATCTGTGGCTGGTTTTGTAGGTTTTCAATTAAACTAGGGTTAGGAAAGACCTTAGTAAGTTATGGAGAGCAAATAAAGCCCTTATGCAAATTAGTTTAGAATTGAGACCATCTGATTGGTTGATGCAATTGTCATTCAAAATAAGACATTCTGATTGGTTTATGTGCTGTCAGTCAACAGTTTTCTATTTTATAACTTTTGCTGGGACCATCATGCAATAGTCTTCAACCAGCAAGACAATTGGTCAAGAATGTAGTCAACAGTTTTCTATTTTACAACTTTTGCTGGCACCATCACGCAATAGCCTTCAACCAGCAAGACAATTGGTCAAGAATGCTCTTGTTATGAACTATCTGTGGCAGGTTTTATAGGTTTTCAATTAAACTAGGGTTAGGAAGGACCTCAGTAAGTTATGGAGAGCAAATACATCCCTTATGCAAATTAGTTTAGAATTGAGACCATCTGATTGGTTGATGCAATTGTCATTCAAAATACACCATTCTGATTGGTTTATGTACTGTCAGTCAACAGTTCTCTATTTTACAACTTTTGCTGGGACTATCATGCATTAGTCTTCAACCAGCAAGACAATTGGTCAAGAATGCTCTTGTTATCAACTATCTGTGGCTGGTTCTGCAGGTGTTCAATTAGACTAGGGTGAGGAAGGACCTCAGTAAGTTATGAAGAGCAAATAAAGCCCTTATGCAAATTGGTTCAGAATTGAGATCATATGATTGGTTGATGCAACTGTCATTCAAAATAAGCCATTCTGATTGGTTTATGTACTGTCAGTCAACAGTTTTCTATTTTACAACTTTTGCTGGGACTATCATGCATTAGTCTTCAACTAGCAAGACAATTGGTCAAGAATGCTCTTGTTATCAACTATCTGTGGCTGGTTTGGTAGGTTTTCAATTAAACTAGGGTTAGGAAAGACCTCAGTAAGTTATGGAGAGCAAATAAAGCCCTTATGCAAATTAGTTTAGAATTGAGACCATCTGATTGGTTGATGCAATTGTCATTCAAAATAAGCCATTCTGATTGGTTTATGTGCTGTCAGTCAACAGTTTTCTATTTTATAACTTTTGCTGGGACCATCATGCAATAGTCTTCTACCAGCAAGACAATTGGTCAAGAATGTAGTCAACAGTTTTCTATTTTACAACTTTTGCTGGTACCATCACGCAATAGCCTTCAAACAGCAAGACAATTGGTCAAGAATGTTCTTGTTATCAACTATCTGTGGCTGGTTCTGCAGGTGTTCAATTAGACTAGGGTGAGGAAGGACCTCAGTAAGTTATGAAGAGCAAATAAAGCCATTATGCAAATTAGTTCAGAATTGAGACCATCTGATTGGTTGATGCAACTGTCATTCAAAATAAGCCATTCTGATTGGTTTATGTACCATCAGTCAACAGTTTCCTATTTTACAACGTTTGCTGGGACCATCATGCAATAGTCTTCAACTAGCAAGACAATTGGTCAATAATGTTCTTGTTATCAACTATCTGTGGCTGGTTCTGCAGGTGTTCAATTAGAATAGGGTGAGGAAGGACCTCAGTAAGTTATAAAGAGCAAATAAAGCCCTTATGCAAATTAGTTCAGAATTGAGACCATCTGATTGGTTGATGCAACTGTCATTCAAAATAAGCAATTCTGATTGGTTTATGTACTGTCAGTCAACAGTTCTCTATTTTACAACTTTTGCTGGGACTATCAAGCATTAGTCTTCAACCAGCAAGACAATTGGTCAAGAATGCTCTTGTTATCAACTATCTGTGGCTGGTTTTGTAGGTTTTCAATTAAACTAGGGTTAGGAAGGACCTCAGTAAGTTATGGAGAGCAAATAAAGCCCTTATGCAAATTAGTTCAGAATTGAGATCATCTGATTGGTTGATGCAACTGTCATTCAAAATAAGCCATTCTGATTGGTTTATATACTGTCAGTCAACAATTTTCTATTTTACAACTTTTGCTGGGACTATCATGCATTAGTCTTCAGCCAGCAAGACAATTGGTCAAGAATGCTCTTGTTATCAACTATCTGTGGCTGGTTCTGGAGGTGTTCAATTAAACTAGGGTTAGGAAAGACCTCAGTAAGTTATGGAGAGCAAATAAAGCCCTTATGCAAATTAGTTTAGAATTGAGACCATCTGATTGGTTGATGCAATTGTCATTCAAAATAAGCCATTCTGATTGGTTTATGTGCTGTCAGTCAACAGTTCTCTATTTTACTACTTTTGCTGGGACTATCATGCATTAGTCTTCAACCAGCAAGACATTTGTTCAAGAATGCTCTTGTTATCAACTATCTGTGGCTGGTTTTGTAGGTTTTCAATTAAACTAGGGTTAGGAAGGACCTCAGTAAGTTATGGAGAGCAAATAAAGCCCTTATGCAAATTAGTTCAGAATTGAGACCATCTGATTGGTTGATGCAATTGTCATTCAAAATAAGCCATTCTGATTGGTTTATATACTGTCAGTCAACAGTTTTCTATTTTACAACGTTTGCTGGGACCATCATGCAATAGTCTTCAACCAGCAAGACAATTGGTCAATAATGTTCTTGTTATCAACTATCTGTGGCTGGTTCTGCAGGTGTTCAATTAGAATAGGGTGAGGAAGGACCTCAGTAAGTTATAAAGAGCAAATAAAGCCCTTATGCAAATTAGTTCAGAATTGAGATCATCTGATTGGTTGATGCAACTGTCATTCAAAATAAGCCATTCTGATTGGTTTATGTACTGTCAGTCAACTGTTTTCTATTTTACAACTTTTTGCTGGGATTATCATGCATTAGTCTTCAACCAGCAAGACAATTGGTCAAGAATGCTCTTGTTATCAACTATCTGTGGCTGGTTTTGTAGGTTTTCAATTAAACTAGGGTTAGGAAGGACCTCAGTAAGTTATGGAGAGCAAATAAAGCCCTTATGCAAATTAGTTTAGAATTGAGACCATCTGATTGGTTGATGCAATTGTCATTCAAAATAAGCCATTCTGATTGGTTTATGTGCTGTCAGTCAACAGTTTTCTATTTTATAACTTTTGCTGGGACCATCATGCAATAGTCTTCTACCAGCAAGACAATTGGTCAAGAATGTAGTCAACAGTTTTCTATTTTACAACTTTTGCTGGCACCATCACGCAATAGCCTTCAACCAGCAAGACAATTGGTCAAGTATGTTCTTGTTATCAACTATCTGTGGCTGGTTCTGCAGGTGTTCAATTAGACTAGGGTGAGGAAGGACCTCAGTAAGTTATGAAGAGCAAATAAAGCCATTATGCAAATTAGTTCAGAATTGAGACCATCTGATTGGTTGATGCAACTGTCATTCAAAATAAGCCATTCTGATTGGTTTATGTACCATCAGTCAACAGTTTCCTATTTTACAACGTTTGCTGGGACCATAATGCAATAGTCTTCAACCAGCAAGACAATTGGTCAATAATGTTCTTGTTATCAACTATCTGTGGCTGGTTCTGCAGTTGTTCAATTAGAATAGGGTGAGGAAGGACCTCAGTAAGTTATAAAGAGCAAATAAAGCCCTTATGCAAATTAGTTTAGAATTGAGACCATCTGATTGGTTGATGCAACTGTCATTCAAAATAAGCCATTCTGATTGGTTTATGTACTGTCAGTCAACAGTTCTCTATTTTACAACTTTTGCTGGGACTATCAAGCATTAGTCTTCAACCAGCAAGACAATTGGTCAAAAATGCTCTTGTTATCAACTATCTGTGGCTGGTTTTGTAGGTTTTCAATTAAACTAGGGTTAGGAAGGACCTCAGTAAGTTATGGAGAGCAAATAAGGCCCTTATGCAAATTAGTTCAGAATTGAGATCATCTGATTGGTTGATGCAACTGTCATTCAAAATAAGCCATTCTGATTGGTTTATATACTGTCAGTCAACAGTTTTCTATTTTACAACTTTTGCTGGGACTATCATGCATTAGTCTTCAACCAGCAAGACAATTGGTCAAGAATGCTCTTGTTATCAACTATCTGTGGCTGGTTCTGCAGGTGTTCTATTAGACTAGGGTGAGGAAGGACCTCAGTAAGTTATGAAGAGCAAATAAAGGCCTTATGCAAATTAGTTCAAAATTGAGATCATATGATTGGTTGATGCAACTGTCATTCAAAATAAGCCATTCTGATTGGTTTATGTACT
Source organism: Crinia signifera (assembly GCF_055691185.1). NCBI lineage: Eukaryota > Metazoa > Chordata > Amphibia > Anura > Myobatrachidae > Crinia > Crinia signifera. The sequence goes on along the minus strand of NC_139217.1, from coordinate 212,309,643 downwards.
GTCAGTCAACAGTTTTCTATTTTACAACTTTTGCTGGGACTATCATGCACTAGTCTTCAACCAGCAAGACAATTGGTCAAGAATGCTCTTGTTATCAACTATCTGTGGCTGATTTTGTAGGTTTTCAATTAAACTAGGGTTAGGAAAGACCTCAGTAAGTTATGGAGAGCAAATAAAGCCCTTATGCAAATTAGTTTAGAATTGAGACCATCTGATTGGTTGATGCAATTGTCATTCAAAACAAGCCATTCTGATTGGTTTATGTACTGTCAGTCAACAGTTCTCTATTTTACAACTTTTGCTGGGACTATCATGCATTAGTCTTTAACCAGCATGACAATTGGTCAAGAATGCTCTTGCTATCAACTATCTGTGGCTGGTTTAGTAGGTTTTCAATTAAACTAGGGTTAGGAAGGACCTCAGTAAGTTATGGAGAGCAAATAAAGCCCTTATGCAAATTAGTTTAGAATTAAGACCATCTGATTGGTTGATGCAATTGTCATTCAAAATAAGCCATTCTGATTGGTTTATGTACTGTCAGTCAACAGTTCTCTATTTTACAACTTTTGCTGGGACTATCATGCATTAGTCTTCAACCAGCAAGACATTTGGTCAAGAATGCTCTTGTTATCAACTATCTGTGGCTGGTTTTGTAGGTTTTCAATTAAACTAGGGTTATGAAGGACCTCAGTAAGTTATGGAGAGCAAATAAAGCCCTTATGCAAATTAGTTTAGAATTGAGACCATCTGATTGGTTGATGCAATTGTCATTCAAAATAAGCCATTCTGATTGGTTTATGTACTGTCAGTCAACAGTTCTCTATTTTACAACTTTTGCTGGGACTATCATGCATTAGTCTTCAACCAGCAAGACAATTGGTCAAGAATGCTCTTGTTATCAACTATCTGTGGCTGGTTTTATAGGTTTTCAATTAAACTAGGGTTAGGAAGGACCTCAGTAAGTTATGGAGAGCAAATAAAGCCCTTATGCAAATTAGTTTAGAATTGAGACCATCTGATTGGTTGATGCAATCGTCATTCAAAATACACCATTCTGATTTGTTTATGTACTGTCAGTCAACAGTTCTCTATTTTACAACTTTTGCTGGGACTATCATGCATTAGTCTTCAACCAGCAAGACAATTGGTCAAGAATGCTCTTGTTATCAACTATCTGTGGCTGGTTTTGTAGGTTTTCAATTAAACTAGGGTTAGGAAATACCTCAGTAAGTTATGGAGAGCAAATAAAGCCCTTATGCAAATTAGTTTAGAATTGAGACCATCTGATTGGTTGATGCAATTGTCATTCAAAATACACCATTCTGATTGGTTTATGTACTGTCAGTCAACAGTCCTCTATTTTACAACTTTTGCTGGGACTATCATGCATTAGTCTTCAACCAGCAAGACAATTGGTCAAGAATGCTCTTGTTATCAACTATCTGTGGCTGGTTTTGTAGGTTTTCAATTAAACTAGGGTTAGGAAGGACCTCAGTAAGTTATGGAGAGCAAATAAAGCCCTTATGCAAATTAGTTCAGAATTGAGATCATCTGATTGGTTGATGCAACTGTCATTCAAAATAAGCCATTCTGATTGGTTTATATACTGTCAGTCAACAGTTTTCTATTTTACAACGTTTGCTGGGACCATCATGCAATAGTCTTCAACCAGCAAGACAATTGGTCAATAATGTTCTTGTTATCAACTATCTGTGGCTGGTTCTGCAGGTGTTCATTTAGAATAGGGTGAGGAAGGACCTCAGTAAGTTATAAAGAGCAAATAAAGCCCTTATGCAAATTAGTTCAGAATTGAGATCATCTGATTGGTTGATGCAACTGTCATTCAAAATAAGCCATTCTGATTGGTTTATATACTGTCAGTCAACAATTTTCTATTTTACAACTTTTTGCTGGGACTATCATGCATTAGTCTTCAACCAGCAAGACAATTGGTCAAGAATGCTCTTGTTATCAACTATCTGTGGCTGGTTTTGTAGGTTTTCAATTAAACTAGGGTTAGGAAGGACCTCAGTAAGTTATGGAGAGCAAATAAAGCCCTTATGCAAATTAGTTTAGAATTGAGACCATCTGATTGGTTGATGCAATTGTCATTCAAAATAAGCCATTCTGATTGGTTTATGTGCTGTCAGTCAACAGTTTTCTATTTTATAACTTTTGCTGGGACCATCATGCAATAGTCTTCTACCAGCAAGACAATTGGTCAAGAATGTAGTCAACAGTTTTCTATTTTACAACTTTTGCTGGCACCATCACGCAATAGCCTTCAACCAGCAAGACAATTGGTCAAGAATGTTCTTGTTATCAACTATCTGTGGCTGGTTCTGCAGGTGTTCAATTAGACTAGGGTGAGGAAGGACCTCAGTAAGTTATGAAAAGCAAATAAAGCCATTATGCAAATTAGTTCAGAATTGAGACCATCTGATTGGTTGATGCAACTGTCATTCAAAATAAGCCATTCTGATTGGTTTATGTACCATCAGTCAACAGTTTCCTATTTTACAACGTTTGCTGGGACCATCATGCAATAGTCTTCAACCAGCAAGACAATTGGTCAATAATGTTCTTGTTATCAACTATCTGTGGCTGGTTCTGCAGTTGTTCAATTAGAATAGGGTGAGGAAGGACCTCAGTAAGTTATAAAGAGCAAATAAAGCCCTTATGCAAATTAGTTCAGAATTGAGATCATCTGATTGGTTGATGCAACTGTCATTCAAAATAAGCTATTCTGATTGGTTTATGTGCTGTCAGTCAACAGTTTTCTATTTTATAACTTTTGCTGGGACCATCATGCATTAGTCTTCAACCAGCAAGACAATTGGTCAAGAATGCTCTTGTTATCAACTATCTGTGGCTGGTTTTATAGGTTTTCAATTAAGCTAGGGTAAGGAAAGACCTCAGTAAGTTATGGAGAGCAAATAAAGCCCTTATGCAAATTAGTTTAGAATTGAGACCATCTGATTGGTTAATGCAATTGTCATTCAAAATAAGCTATTCTGATTGGTTTATGTGCTGTCAGTCAACAGTTTTCTATTTTATAACTTTTGCTGGGACCATCATGCAATAGCCTTAAACCAGCAAGACAATTGGTCAAGAATGCTCTTGTTATCAACTATCTGTGGCTGGTTTTGTAGGTTTTCAATTAAACTAGGGTTAGGAAGGACCTCAGTAAGTTATGGAGAGCAAATAAAGCCCTTATGCAAATTAGTTTAGAATTAAGACCATCTGATTGGTTGATGCAATTGTCATTCAAAATAAGCCATTCTGATTGGTTTATGTACTGTCAGTCAACAGTTCTCTATTTTACAACTTTTGCTGGGACTATCATGCATTAGTCTTCAACCAGCAAGACATTTGGTCAAGAATGCTCTTGTTATCAACTATCTGTGGCTGGTTTTGTAGGTTTTCAATTAAACTAGGGTGAGGAAGGACCTCAGTAAGTTATGAAGAGCAAATAAAGCCCTTATGCAAATTAGTTCAAAATTGAGATCATATGATTGGTTGATGCAACTGTCATTCAAAATAAGCCATTCTGATTGGTTTATGTACTGTCAGTCAACAGTTTTCTATTTTACAACTTTTGCTGGGACTATCATGCATTAGTCTTCAACCAGCAAGACAATTGGTCAAGAATGCTCTTGTTATCAACTATCTGTGGCTGATTTTGTAGGTTTTCAATTAAACTAGGGGTAGGAAAGACCTCAGTAAGTTATGGAGATCAAATATAGCCCTTATGCAAATTAGTTTAGAATTGAGACCATCTGATTGGTTGATGCAATTGTCATTCAAAATAAGCCATTCTGATTGGTTTATGTGCTGTCAGTCAACAGTTTTCTATTTTATAACTTTTGCTGGGACCATCATGCAATAGTCTTCAACCAGCAAGACAATTGGTCAAGAATGTAGTCAACAGTTTTCTATTTTACAACTTTTGCTGGCACCATCACGAAATAGCCTTCAACCAGCAAGACAATTGGTCAAGAATGCTCTTGTTATCAACTATCTGTGGCTGGTTTTATAGGTTTTCAATTAAACTAGGGTTAGGAAGGACCTCAGTAAGTTATGGAGAGCAAATAAAGCCCTTATGCAAATTAGTTTAAATTGAGACCATCTGATTGGTTGATGCAATTGTCATTCAAAATACACCATTCTGATTGGTTTATGTATTGTCAGTCAACAGTTCTCTATTTTACAACTTTTGCTGGGACTATCATGCATTAGTCTTCAACCAGCAAGACAATTGGTCAAGAATGCTCTTGTTATCAACTATCTGTGGCTGGTTCTGCAGGTGTTCAATTAGACTAGGGTGAGGAAGGACCTATGTAAGTTATGGAGAGCAAATAAAGCCCTTATGCAAATTAGTTTAGAATTAAGACCATCTGATTGGTTGATGCAACTGTCATTCAAAATAAGCCATTCTGATTGGTTTATATACTGTCAGTCAACAGTTTTCTATTTTACAACTTTTGCTGGGATTATCATGCATTAGTCTTCAACCAGCAAGACAATTGGTCAAGAATGCTCTTGTTATCAACTATCTGTGGCTGGTTCTGCAGGTGTTCAATTAAACTAGGGTTAGGAAAGACCTCAGTAAGTTATGGAGAGCAAATAAAGCCCTTATGCAAATTAGTTTAGAATTGAGACCATCTGATTGGTTGATGCAATTGTCATTCAAAATAAGCCATTTCGATTGGTTTATGTACTGTCAGTCAACAGTTCTCTATTTTACAACTTTTGCTGGGACTATCATGCATTAGTCTTCAACCAGCAATACATTTGGTCAAGAATGCTCTTGTTATCAACTATCTGTGGCTGGTTTTGTAGGTTTTCAATTAAACTAGGGTTAGGAAGGACCTCAGTAAGTTATGGAGAGCAAATAAAGCCCTTATGCAAATTAGTTTAGAATTAAGACCATCTGATTGGTTGATGCAATTGTCATTCAAAATAAGCCATTCTGATTGGTTTATGTACTGTCAGTCAACAGTTCTCTATTTTACAACTTTTGCTGGGACTATCATGCATTAGTCTTCAACCAGCAATACATTTGGTCAAGAATGCTCTTGTTATCAACTATCTGTGGCTGGTTTTGTAGGTTTTCAATTAAACTAGGGTTAGGAAGGACCTCAGTAAGTTATGGAGAGCAAATAAAGCCCTTATGCAAATTAGTTTAGAATTGAGACCATCTGATTGGTTGATGCAATTGTCATTCAAAATACACCATTCTGATTGGTTTATATACTGTCAGTCAACAGTTTTCTATTTTACAACTTTTGCTGGGACTATCATGCATTAGTCTTCAACCAGCAAGACAATTGGTCAAGAATGCTCTTGTTATCAACTATCTGTGGCTGGTTCTGCAGGTGTTCAATTAAACTAGGGTTAGGAAAGACCTCAGTAAGTTATGGAGAGCAAATAAAGCCCTTATGCAAATTAGTTTAGAATTGAGACCATCTGATTGGTTGATGCAATTGTCATTCAAAATAAGCCATTCTGATTGGTTTATGTACTGTCAGTCAACAGTTCTCTATTTTACAACTTTTGCTGGGACTATCATGCATTAGTCTTCAACCCGCAAGACAATTGGTCAAGAATGCTCTTGTTATCAACTATCTGTGGCTGGTTTTATAGGTTTTCAATTAAGCTAGGGTAAGGAAAGACCTCAGTAAGTTATGGAGAGCAAATAAAGCCCTTATGCAAATTAGTTTAGAATTGAGACCATCTGATTGGTTAATGCAATTGTCATTCAAAATAAGCTATTCTGATTGGTTTATGTGCTGTCAGTCAACAGTTTTCTATTTTATAACTTTTGCTGGGACCATCATGCAATAGCCTTAAACCAGCAAGACAATTGGTCAAGAATGCTCTTGTTATCAACTATCTGTGGCTGGTTTTGTAGGTTTTCAATTAAACTAGGGTTAGGAAGGACCTCAGTAAGTTATGGAGAGCAAATAAAGCCCTTATGCAAATTAGTTTAGAATTAAGACCATCTGATTGGTTGATGCAATTGTCATTCAAAATAAGCCATTCTGATTGGTTTATGTACTGTCAGTCAACAGTTCTCTATTTTACAACTTTTGCTGGGACTATCATGCATTAGTCTTCAACCAGCAAGACATTTGGTCAAGAATGCTCTTGTTATCAACTATCTGTGGCTGGTTTTGTAGGTTTTCAATTAAACTAGGGTGAGGAAGGACCTCAGTAAGTTATGAAGAGCAAATAAAGCCCTTATGCAAATTAGTTCAAAATTGAGATCATATGATTGGTTGATGCAACTGTCATTCAAAATAAGCCATTCTGATTGGTTTATGTACTGTCAGTCAACAGTTTTCTATTTTACAACTTTTGCTGGGACTATCATGCATTAGTCTTCAACCAGCAAGACAATTGGTCAAGAATGCTCTTGTTATCAACTATCTGTGGCTGGTTTTGTAGGTTTTCAATTAAACTAGGGTGAGGAAGGACCTCAGTAAGTTATGAAGAGCAAATAAAGCCCTTATGCAAATTAGTTCAAAATTGAGATCATATGATTGGTTGATGCAACTGTCATTCAAAATAAGCCATTCTGATTGGTTTATGTACTGTCAGTCAACAGTTTTCTATTTTATAACTTTTGCTGGGACCATCATGCAATAGTCTTCAACCAGCAAGACAATTGGTCAAGAATGTAGTCAACAGTTTTCTATTTTACAACTTTTGCTGGCACCATCACGAAATAGCCTTCAACCAGCAAGACAATTGGTCAAGAATGCTCTTGTTATCAACTATCTGTGGCTGGTTTTATAGGTTTTCAATTAAACTAGGGTTAGGAAGGACCTCAGTAAGTTATGGAGAGCAAATAAAGCCCTTATGCAAATTAGTTTAAATTGAGACCATCTGATTGGTTGATGCAATTGTCATTCAAAATACACCATTCTGATTGGTTTATGTATTGTCAGTCAACAGTTCTCTATTTTACAACTTTTGCTGGGACTATCATGCATTAGTCTTCAACCAGCAAGACAATTGGTCAAGAATGCTCTTGTTATCAACTATCTGTGGCTGGTTCTGCAGGTGTTCAATTAGACTAGGGTGAGGAAGGACCTATGTAAGTTATGGAGAGCAAATAAAGCCCTTATGCAAATTAGTTTAGAATTAAGACCATCTGATTGGTTGATGCAACTGTCATTCAAAATAAGCCATTCTGATTGGTTTATATACTGTCAGTCAACAGTTTTCTATTTTACAACTTTTGCTGGGATTATCATGCATTAGTCTTCAACCAGCAAGACAATTGGTCAAGAATGCTCTTGTTATCAACTATCTGTGGCTGGTTCTGCAGGTGTTCAATTAAACTAGGGTTAGGAAAGACCTCAGTAAGTTATGGAGAGCAAATAAAGCCCTTATGCAAATTAGTTTAGAATTGAGACCATCTGATTGGTTGATGCAATTGTCATTCAAAATAAGCCATTTCGATTGGTTTATGTACTGTCAGTCAACAGTTCTCTATTTTACAACTTTTGCTGGGACTATCATGCATTAGTCTTCAACCAGCAATACATTTGGTCAAGAATGCTCTTGTTATCAACTATCTGTGGCTGGTTTTGTAGGTTTTCAATTAAACTAGGGTTAGGAAGGACCTCAGTAAGTTATGGAGAGCAAATAAAGCCCTTATGCAAATTAGTTTAGAATTAAGACCATCTGATTGGTTGATGCAATTGTCATTCAAAATAAGCCATTCTGATTGGTTTATGTACTGTCAGTCAACAGTTCTCTATTTTACAACTTTTGCTGGGACTATCATGCATTAGTCTTCAACCAGCAATACATTTGGTCAAGAATGCTCTTGTTATCAACTATCTGTGGCTGGTTTTGTAGGTTTTCAATTAAACTAGGGTTAGGAAGGACCTCCGTAAGTTATGGAGAGCAAATAAAGCCCTTATGCAAATTAGTTTAGAATTGAGACCATCTGATTGGTTGATGCAATTGTCATTCAAAATACACCATTCTGATTGGTTTATATACTGTCAGTCAACAGTTTTCTATTTTACAACTTTTGCTGGGACTATCATGCATTAGTCTTCAACCAGCAAGACAATTGGTCAAGAATGCTCTTGTTATCAACTATCTGTGGCTGGTTCTGCAGGTGTTCAATTAAACTAGGGTTAGGAAAGACCTCAGTAAGTTATGGAGAGCAAATAAAGCCCTTATGCAAATTAGTTTAGAATTGAGACCATATGATTGGTTGATGCAATTGTCATTCAAAATAAGCCATTCTGATTGGTTTATGTACTGTCAGTCAACAGTTCTCTATTTTACAACTTTTGCTGGGACTATCATGCATTAGTCTTCAACCCGCAAGACAATTGGTCAAGAATGCTCTTGTTATCAACTATCTGTGGCTGGTTTTATAGGTTTTCAATTAAACTAGGGTTAGGAAGGACCTCAGTAAGTTATGGAGAGCAAATAAAGCCCTTATGCAAATTAGTTTAGAATTGAGACCATCTGATTGGTTGATGCAATCGTCATTCAAAATACACCATTCTGATTTGTTTATGTACTGTCAGTCAACAGTTCTCTATTTTACAACTTTTGCTGGGACTATCATGCATTAGTCTTCAACCAGCAAGACAATTAGTCAAGAATGCTCTTGTTATCAACTATCTGTGGCTGGTTTTCAATTAAACTAGGGTTAGGAAGGACCTCAGTAAGTTATGGAGAGCAAATAAAGCCCTTATGCAAATTAGTTTAGAATTAAGACCATCTGATTGGTTGATGCAATTGTCATTCAAAATAAGCCATTCTGATTGGTTTATGTACTGTCAGTCAACAGTTCTCTATTTTACAACTTTTGCTGGGACTATCATGCATTAGTCTTCAACGAGCAATACATTTGGTCAAGAATGCTCTTGTTATCAACTATCTGTGGCTGGTTTTGTAGGTTTTCAATTAAACTAGGGTTAGGAAGGACCTCAGTAAGTTATGGAGAGCAAATAAAGCCCTTATGCAAATTAGTTCAGAATTGAGATCATCTGATAGGTTGATGCAACTGTCATTCAAAATAAGCCATTCTGATTGGTTTATATACTGTAAGTCAACAGTTTTCTATTTTACAACTTTTGCTGGGACTATCATGCATTAGTCTTCAACCAGCAAGACAATTGGTCAAGAATGCTCTTGTTATCAACTATCTGTGGCTGGTTCTGCAGGTGTTCAATTAGACTAGGGTTAGGAAAGACCTCAGTAAGTTATGGAGAGCAAATAAAGCCCTTATGCAAATTAGTTTAGAATTGAGACCATCTGATTGGTTGATGCAATTGTCATTCAAAATAAGCCATTCTGATTGGTTTATGTGCTGTCAGTCAACAGTTTTCTATTTTATAACTTTTGCTGGGACCATCATGCAATAGTCTTCTACCAGCAAGACAATTGGTCAAGAATGTAGTCAACAGTTTTCTATTTTATAACTTTTGCTGGGACCATCATGCAATAGCCTTCAACCAGCAAGACAATTGGTCAAGAATGTTCTTGTTATCAACTATCTGTGGCTGGTTCTGCAGGTGTTCAATTAGACTAGGGTGAGGATGAACCTCAGTAAGTTATGAAGAGCAAATAAAGCCATTATGCAAATTAGTTCAGAATTGAGACCATCTGATTGGTTGATGCAACTGTCATTCAAAATAAGCCATTCTGATTGGTTTATGTACCATCAGTCAACAGTTTCCTATTTTACAACGTTTGCTGGGACCATAATGCAATAGTCTTCAACCAGCAAGACAATTGGTCAATAATGTTCTTGTTATCAACTATCTGTGGCTGGTTCTGCAGTTGTTCAATTAGAATAGGGTGAGGAAGGACCTCAGTAAGTTATAAAGAGCAAATAAAGCCCTTATGCAAATTAGTTTAGAATTGAGACCATCTGATTGGTTGATGCAACTGTCATTCAAAATAAGCCATTCTGATTGGTTTATGTACTGTCAGTCAACAGTTCTCTATTTTACAACTTTTGCTGGGACTATCAAGCATTAGTCTTCAACCAGCAAGACAATTGGTCAAGAATGCTCTTGTTATCAACTATCTGTGGCTGGTTTTGTAGGTTTTCAATTAAACTAGGGTTAGGAAGGACCTCAGTAAGTTATGGAGAGCAAATAAAGCCCTTATGCAAATTAGTTCAGAATTGAGATCATCTGATTGGTTGATGCAACTGTCATTCAAAATAAGCCATTCTGATTGGTTTATATACTGTCAGTCAACAGTTTTCTATTTTACAACTTTTGCTGGGACTATCATGCATTAGTCTTCAACCAGCAAGACAATTGGTCAAGAATGCTCTTGTTATCAACTATCTGTGGCTGGTTCTGCAGGTGTTCTATTAGACTAGGGTGAGGAAGGACCTCAGTAAGTTATGAAGAGCAAATAAAGCCCTTATGCAAATTAGTTCAGAATTGAGATCATCTGATTGGTTGATGCAACTGTCATTCAAAATAAGCCATTCTGATTGGTTTATATACTGTCAGTCAACAATTTTCTATTTTACAACTTTTGCTGGGACTATCATGCATTAGTCTTCAACCAGCAAGACAATTAGTCAAGAATGCTCTTGTTATCAACTACCTGTGGCTGGTTTTCAATTAAACTAGGGTTAGGAAGGACCTCAGTAAGTTATGGAGAGCAAATAAAGCCCTTATGCAAATTAGTTTAGAATTAAGACCATCTGATTGGTTGATGCAATTGTCATTCAAAATAAGCCATTATGATTGGTTTATGTACTGTCAGTCAACAGTTCTCTATTTTACAACTTTTGCTGGGACTATCATGCATTAGTCTTCAACCAGCAATACATTTGGTCAAGCATGCTCTTGTTATCAACTATCTGTGGCTGGTTTTGTAGGTTTTCAATTAAACTAGGGTTAGGAAGGACCTCAGTAAGTTATGGAGAGCAAATAAAGCCCTTATGCAAATTAGTTCAGAATTGAGATCATCTGATTGGTTGATGCAACTGTCATTCAAAATAAGCCATTCTGATTGGTTTATATACTGTCAGTCAACAGTTTTCTATTTTACAACTTTTGCTGGGACTATCATGCATTAATCTTCAACCAGCAAGACAATTGGTCAAGAATGCTCTTGTTATCAACTATCTGTGGCTGGTTCTGCAGGTGCTCAATTAAACTAGGGTTAGGAAAGACCTCAGTAAGTTATGGAGAGCAAATAAAGCCCTTATGCAAATTAGTTTAGAATTGAGACCATCTGATTGGTTGATGCAATTGTCATTCAAAATAAGCCATTCTGATTGGTTTATGTACTGTCAGTCAACAGTTCTCTATTTTACAACTTTTGCTGGGACTATCATGCATTAGTCTTCAACCCGCAAGACAATTGGTCAAGAATGCTCTTGTTATCAACTATCTGTGGCTGGTTTTATAGGTTTTCAATTAAACTAGGGTTAGGAAGGACCTCAGTAAGTTATGGAGAGCAAATAAAGCCCTTATGCAAATTAGTTTAGAATTGAGACCATCTGATTGGTTGATGCAATCGTCATTCAAAATACACCATTCTGATTTGTTTATGTACTGTCAGTCAACAGTTCTCTATTTTACAACTTTTGCTGGGACTATCATGCATTAGTCTTCAACCAGCAAGACAATTAGTCAAGAATGCTCTTGTTATCAACTATCTGTGGCTGGTTTTCAATTAAACTAGGGTTAGGAAGGACCTCAGTAAGTTATGGAGAGCAAATAAAGCCCTTATGCAAATTAGTTTAGAATTAAGACCATCTGATTGGTTGATGCAATTGTCATTCAAAATAAGCCATTCTGATTGGTTTATGTACTGTCAGTCAACAGTTCTCTATTTTACAACTTTTGCTGGGACTATCATGCATTAGTCTTCAACCAGCAATACATTTGGTCAAGAATGCTCTTGTTATCAACTATCTGTGGCTGGTTTTGTAGGTTTTCAATTAAACTAGGGTTAGGAAGGACCTCAGTAAGTTATGGAGAGCAAATAAAGCCCTTATGCAAATTAGTTCAGAATTGAGATCATCTGATTGGTTGATGCAACTGTCATTCAAAATAAGCCATTCTGATTGGTTTATATACTGTAAGTCAACAGTTTTCTATTTTACAACTTTTGCTGGGACTATCATGCATTAGTCTTCAACCAGCAAGACAATTGGTCAAGAATGCTCTTGTTATCAACTATCTGTGGCTGGTTCTGCAGGTGTTCAATTAGACTAGGGTTAGGAAAGACCTCAGTAAGTTATGGAGAGCAAATAAAGCCCTTATGCAAATTAGTTTAGAATTGAGACCATCTGATTGGTTGATGCAATTGTCATTCAAAATAAGCCATTCTGATTGGTTTATGTGCTGTCAGTCAACAGTTTTCTATTTTATAACTTTTGCTGGGACCATCATGCAATAGTCTTCTACCAGCAAGACAATTGGTCAAGAATGTAGTCAACAGTTTTCTATTTTACAACTGTTGCTGGCACCATCACGCAATAGCCTTCAACCAGCAAGACAATTGGTCAAGAATGTTCTTGTTATCAACTATCTGTGGCTGGTTCTGCAGGTGTTCAATTAGACTAGGGTGAGGATGGACCTCAGTAAGTTATGAAGAGCAAATAAAGCCATTATGCAAATTAGTTCAGAATTGAGACCATCTGATTGGTTGATGCAACTGTCATTCAAAATAAGCCATTCTGATTGGTTTATGTACCATCAGTCAACAGTTTCCTATTTTACAACGTTTGCTGGGACCATAATGCAATAGTCTTCAACCAGCAAGACAATTGGTCAATAATGTTCTTGTTATCAACTATCTGTGGCTGGTTCTGCAGTTGTTCAATTAGAATAGGGTGAGGAAGGACCTCAGTAAGTTATAAAGAGCAAATAAAGCCCTTATGCAAATTAGTTTAGAATTGAGACCATCTGATTGGTTGATGCAACTGTCATTCAAAATAAGCCATTCTGATTGGTTTATGTACTGTCAGTCAACAGTTCTCTATTTTACAACTTTTGCTGGGACTATCAAGCATTAGTCTTCAACCAGCAAGACAATTGGTCAAGAATGCTCTTGTTATCAACTATCTGTGGCTGGTTTTGTAGGTTTTCAATTAAACTAGGGTTAGGAAGGACCTCAGTAAGTTATGGAGAGCAAATAAAGCCCTTATGCAAATTAGTTCAGAATTGAGATCATCTGATTGGTTGATGCAACTGTCATTCAAAATAAGCCATTCTGATTGGTTTATATACTGTCAGTCAACAGTTTTCTATTTTACAACTTTTGCTGGGACTATCATGCATTAGTCTTCAACCAGCAAGACAATTGGTCAAGAATGCTCTTGTTATCAACTATCTGTGGCTGGTTCTGCAGGTGTTCTATTAGACTAGGGTGAGGAAGGACCTCAGTAAGTTATGAAGAGCAAATAAAGCCCTTATGCAAATTAGTTCAGAATTGAGATCATCTGATTGGTTGATGCAACTATCATTCAAAATAAGCCATTCTGATTGGTTTATATACTGTCAGTCAACAGTTTTCTATTTTACAACTTTTGCTGGGACTATCATGCATTACTCTTCAACCAGCAAGACAATTAGTCAAGAATGCTCTTGTTATCAACTACCCGTGGCTGGTTTTCAATTAAACTAGGGTTAGGAAGGACCTCAGTAAGTTATGGAGAGCAAATAAAGCCCTTATGCAAATTAGTTTAGATCTAAGACCATCTGATTGGTTGATGCAATTGTCATTCAAAATAAGCCATTCTGATTGGTTTATGTACTGTCAGTCAACAGTTCTCTATTTTACAACTTTTGCTGGGACTATCATGCATTAGTCTTCAACCAGCAATACATTTGGTCAAGAATGCTCTTGTTATCAACTATCTGTGGCTGGTTTTGTAGGTTTTCAATTAAACTAGGGTTAGGAAGGACCTCAGTAAGTTATGGAGAGCAAATAAAGCCCTTATGCAAATTAGTTCAGAATTGAGATCATCTGATTGGTTGATGCAACTGTCATTCAAAATAAGCCATTCTGATTGGTTTATATACTGTCAGTCAACAGTTTTCTATTTTACAACTTTTGCTGGGACTATCATGCATTAGTCTTCAACCAGCAAGACAATTGGTCAAGAATGCTCTTGTTATCAACTATCTGTGGCTGGTTCTGCAGGTGTTCAATTAGACTAGGGTTAGGAAAGACCTCAGTAAGTTATGGAGAGCAAATAAAGCCCTTATGCAAATTAGTTTAGAATTGAGACCATCTGATTGGTTGATGCAATTGTCATTCAAAATAAGCCATTCTGATTGGTTTATGTGCTGTCAGTCAACAGTTTTCTATTTTATAACTTTTGCTGGGACCATCATGCAATAGTCTTCTACCAGCAAGACAATTGGTCAATAATGTAGTCAACAGTTTTCTATTTTACAACTGTTGCTGGCACCATCACGCAATAGCCTTCAACCAGCAAGACAATTGGTCAAGAATGTTCTTGTTATCAACTATCTGTGGCTGGTTCTGCAGGTGTTCAATTAGACTAGGGTGAGGATGGACCTCAGTAAGTTATGAAGAGCAAATAAAGCCATTATGCAAATTAGTTCAGAATTGAGACCATCTGATTGGTTGATGCAACTGTCAATCAAAATAAGCCATTCTGATTGGTTTATGTACCATCAGTCAACAGTTTCCTATTTTACAACGTTTGCTGGGACCATAATGCAATAGTCTTCAACCAGCAAGACAATTGGTCAATAATGTTCTTGTTATCAACTATCTGTGGCTGGTTCTGCAGTTGTTCAATTAGAATAGGGTGAGGAAGGACCTCAGTAAGTTATAAAGAGCAAATAAAGCCCTTATGCAAATTAGTTTAGAATTGAGACCATCTGATTGGTTGATGCAACTGTCATTCAAAATAAGCCATTCTGATTGGTTTATGTACTGTCAGTCAACAGTTCTCTATTTTACAACTTTTGCTGGGACTATCAAGCATTAGTCTTCAACCAGCAAGACAATTGGTCAAGAATGCTCTTGTTATCAACTATCTGTGGCTGGTTTTGTAGGTTTTCAATTAAACTAGGGTTAGGAAGGACCTCAGTAAGTTATGGAGAGCAAATAAAGCCCTTATGCAAATTAGTTCAGAATTGAGATCATCTGATTGGTTGATGCAACTGTCATTCAAAATAAGCCATTCTGATTGGTTTATATACTGTCAGTCAACAGTTTTCTATTTTACAACTTTTGCTGGGACTATCATGCATTAGTCTTCAACCAGCAAGACAATTGGTCAAGAATGCTCTTGTTATCAACTATCTGTGGCTGGTTCTGCAGGTGTTCTATTAGACTAGGGTGAGGAAGGACCTCAGTAAGTTATGAAGAGCAAATAAAGCCCTTATGCAAATTAGTTCAAAATTGAGATCATATGATTGGTTGATGCAACTGTCATTCAAAATAAGCCATTCTGATTGGTTTATGTACTGTCAGTCAACAGTTTTCTATTTTACAACTTTTGCTGGGACTATCATGCATTAGTCTTCAACCAGCAAGACAATTGGTCAAGAATGCTCTTGTTATCAACTATCTGTGGCTGATTTTGTAGGTTTTCAATTAAACTAGGGTTAGGAAAGACCTCAGTAAGTTATGGAGAGCAAATAAAGCCCTTATGCAAATTAGTTTAGAATTGAGACCATCTGATTGGTTGATGCAATTGTCATTCAAAATAAGCCATTCTGATTGGTTTATGTGCTGTCAGTCAACAGTTTTCTATTTTATAACTTTTGCTGGGACCATCATGCAATAGTCTTCAACCAGCAAGACAATTGGTCAAGAATGTAGTCAACAGTTTTCTATTTTACAACTTTTGCTGGCACCATCACGAAATAGCCTTTAACCAGCAAGACAATTGGTCAAGAATGCTCTTGTTATCAACTATCTGTGGCTGGTTTTATAGGTTTTCAATTAAACTAGGGTTAGGAAGGACCTCAGTAAGTTATGGAGAGCAAATAAAGCCCTTATGCAAATTAGTTTAGAATTGAGACCATCTGATTGGTTGATGCAATTGTCATTCAAATCACACCATTCTGATTGGTTTATGTACTGTCAGTCAACAGTTCTCTATTTTACAACTTTTGCTGGGACTATCATGCATTAGTCTTCAACCAGCAAGACAATTGGTCAAGAATGCTCTTGTTATCAACTATCTGTGGCTGGTTCTGCAGGTGTTCAATTAGACTAGGGTGAGGAAGGACCTATGTAAGTTATGGAGAGCAAATAAAGCCCTTATGCAAATTAGTTTAGAATTAAGACCATCTGATTGGTTGATGCAACTGTCATTCAAAATAAGCCATTCTGATTGATTTATATACTGTCAGTCAACAGTTTTCTATTTTACAACTTTTGCTGGGACTATCATGCATTAGTCTTCAACCAGCAAGACAATTGGTCAAGAATGCTCTTGTTATCAACTATCTGTGGCTGGTTCTGCAGGTGTTCAATTAAACTAGGGTTAGGAAAGACCTCAGTAAGTTATGGAGAGCAAATAAAGCCCTTATGCAAATTAGTTTAGAATTGAGACCATCTGATTGGTTGATGCAATTGTCATTCAAAATAAGCCATTTCGATTGGTTTATGTACTGTCAGTCAACAGTTCTCTATTTTACAACTTTTGCTGGGACTATCATGCATTAGTCTTCAACCAGCAATACATTTGGTCAAGAATGCTCTTGTTATCAACTATCTGTGGCTGTTTTGTAGGTTTTCAATTAAACTAGGGTTAGGAAGGACCTCAGTAAGTTATGGAGAGCAAATAAAGCCCATATGCAAATTAGTTTAGAATTAAGACCATCTGATTGGTTGATGCAATTGTCATTCAAAATAAGCCATTCTGATTGGTTTATGTACTGTCAGTCAACAGTTCTCTATTTTACAACTTTTGCTGGGACTATCATGCATTAGTCTTCAACCAGCAATACATTTGGTCAAGAATGCTCTTGTTATCAACTATCTGTGGCTGGTTTTGTAGGTTTTCAATTAAACTAGGGTTAGGAAGGACCTCAGTAAGTTATGGAGAGCAAATAAAGCCCTTATGCAAATTAGTTTAGAATTGAGACCATCTGATTGGTTGATGCAATTGTCATTCAAAATACACCATTCTGATTGGTTTATGTACTGTCAGTCAACAGTTCTCTATTTTACAACTTTTGCTGGGACTATCATGCATTAGTCTTCAACCAGCAAGACAATTGGTCAAGAATGCTCTTGTTATCAACTATCTGTGGCTGGTTCTGCAGGTGTTCAATTAGACTAGGGTGAGGAAGGACCTCAGTAAGTTATGAAGAGCAAATAAAGCCCTTATGCAAATTGGTTCAGAATTGAGATCATATGATTGGTTGATGCAACTGTCATTCAAAATAAGCCATTCTGATTGGTTTATGTACTGTCAGTCAACAGTTTTCTATTTTACAACTTTTGCTGGGACTATCATGCATTAGTCTTCAACCAGCAAGACAATTGGTCAAGAATGCTCTTGTTATCAACTATCTGTGGCTGGTTTGGTAGGTTTTCAATTAAACTAGGGTTAGGAAAGACCTCAGTAAGTTATGGAGAGCAAATAAAGCCCTTTTGCAAATTAGTTTAGAATTGAGACCATCTGACTGGTTGATGCAATTGTCATTCAAAATAAGCCATTCTGATTGGTTTATGTGCTGTCAGTCAACAGTTTTCTATTTTATAACTTTTGCTGGGACCATCATGCAATAGTCTTCTACCAGCAAGACAATTGGTCAAGAATGTAGTCAACAGTTTTCTAATTTACAACTTTTGCTGACACCATCACGCAATAGCCTTCAACCAGCAAGACAATTAGTCAAGAATGTTCTTGTTATCAACTATCTGTGGCTGGTTCTGCAGGTGTTCAATTAGACTAGGGTGAGGAAGGACCTCAGTAAGTTATGAAGAGCAAATAAAGCCATTATGCAAATTAGTTCAGAGTTGAGACCATCTGATTGGTTGATGCAACTGTCATTCAAAATAAGCCATTCTGATTGGTTTATGTACCATCAGTCAACAGTTTCCTATTTTACAACGTTTGCTGGGACCATCATGCAATAGTCTTCAACCAGCAAGACAATTGGTCAAGAATGTTCTTGTTATCAACTATCTGTGGCTGGTTCTGCAGGTTTTCAATTAGAATAGGGTGAGGAAGGACCTCAGTAAGTTATAAAGAACAAATAAAGCCCTTATGCAAATTAGTTCAGAATTGAGACCATCTGATTGGTTGATGCAACTGTCATTCAAAATAAGCCATTCTGATTGGTTTATGTACTGTCAGTCAACAGTTTTCTATTTTACAACTTTTGCTGGGACTATCATGCATTAGTCTTCAACTAGCAAGACAATTGGTCAAGAATGCTCTTGTTATCAACTATCTGTGGCTGGTTTGGTAGGTTTTCAATTAAACTAGGGTTAGGAAAGACCTCAGTAAGTTATGGAGAGCAAATAAAGCCCTTATGCAAATTAGTTTAGAATTGAGACCATCTGATTGGTTGATGCAATTGTCATTCAAAATACACCATTCTGATTGGTTTATGTACTGTCAGTCAACAGTTCTCTATTTTACAACTTTTGCTGGGACCATCATGCAATAGTCTTCAACCAGCAAGACAATTGGTCAAGAATGTAGTCAACAGTTTTCTATTTTACAACTTTTGCTGGCACCATCACGCAATAGCCTTCAACCAGCAAGACAATTGGTCAAGAATGCTCTTGTTATCAACTATCTGTGGCTGGTTTTGTAGGTTTTCAATTAAACTAGGGTTAGGAAGGACCTCAGTAAGTTATGGAGAGCAAATAAAGCCCTTATGCAAATTAGTTTAGAATTGAGACCATCTGATTGGTTGATGCAATTGTCATTCAAAATACACCATTCTGATTGGTTTATGTACTGTCAGTCAACAGTTCTCTATTTTATAACTTTTGCTGGGACTATCATGCATTAGTCTTCAACCAGCAAGACATTTGTTCAAGAATGCTCTTGTTATCAACTATCTGTGGCTGGTTTTGTAGGTTTTCAATTAAACTAGGGTTAGGAAGGACCTCAGTAAGTTATGGAGAGCAAATAAAGCCCTTATGCAAATTAGTTCAGAATTGAGACCATCTGATTGGTTGATGCAATTGTCATTCAAAATAAGCCATTCTGATTGGTTTATATACTGTCAGTCAACAGTTTTCTATTTTACAACTTTTGCTGGGACTATCATGCATTAGTCTTCAACCAGCAAGACAATTGGTCAAGAATGCTCTTGTTATCAACTATCTGTGGCTGGTTCTGCAGGTGTTCAATTAGACTAGGGTGAGGAAGGACCTCAGTAAGTTATGAAGAGCAAATAAAGCCCTTATGCAAATTAGTTCAGAATTGAGATCATCTGATTGGTTGATGCAACTGTCATTCAAAATAAGCCATTCTGATTGGTTTATGTACTGTCAGTCAACTGTTTTCTATTTTACAACTTTTTGCTGGGATTATCATGCATTAGTCTTCAACCAGCAAGACAATTGGTCAAGAATGCTCTTGTTATCAACTATCTGTGGCTGGTTTTGTAGGTTTTCAATTAAACTAGGGTTAGGAAGGACCTCAGTAAGTTATGGAGAGCAAATAAAGCCCTTATGCAAATTAGTTTAGAATTGAGACCATCTGATTGGTTGATGCAATTGTCATTCAAAATAAGCCATTCTGATTGGTTTATGTGCTGTCAGTCAACAGTTTTCTATTTTATAACTTTTGCTGGGACCATCATGCAATAGTCTTCTACCAGCAAGACAATTGGTCAAGAATGTAGTCAACAGTTTTCTATTTTACAACTTTTGCTGGCACCATCACGCAATAGCCTTCAACCAGCAAGACAATTGGTCAAGAATGTTCTTGTTATCAACTATCTGTGGCTGGTTCTGCAGGTGTTCAATTAGACTAGGGTGAGGAAGGACCTCAGTAAGTTATGAAGAGCAAATAAAGCCATTATGCAAATTAGTTCAGAATTGAGACCATCTGATTGGTTGATGCAACTGTCATTCAAAATACACCATTCTGATTGGTTTATGTACTGTCAGTCAACAGTTCTCTATTTTACAACTTTTGCTGGGACTATCAAGCATTAGTCTTCAACCAGCAAGACAATTGGTCAAGAATGCTCTTGTTATCAACTATCTGTGGCTGGTTTTGTAGGTTTTCAATTAAACTAGGGTTAGGAAGGACCTCAGTAAGTTATGGAGAGCAAATAAAGCCCTTATGCAAATTAGTTCAGAATTGAGATCATCTGATTGGTTGATGCAACTGTCATTCAAAATAAGCCATTCTGATTGGTTTATATACTGTCAGTCAACAGTTTTCTATTTTACAACTTTTGCTGGGACTATCATGCATTAGTCTTCAACCAGCAAGACAATTGGTCAAGAATGCTCTTGTTATCAACTATCTGTGGCTGGTTTTGTAGGTTTTCAATTAAACTAGGGTTATGAAGGACCTCAGTAAGTTATGGAGAGCAAATAAAGCCCTTATTCAAATTAGTTTAGAATTGAGACCATCTGATTGGTTGATGCAATTGTCATTCAAAATAAGCCATTCTGATTGGTTTATGTACTGTCAGTCAACAGTTCTCTATTTTACAACTTTTGCTGGGACTATCATGCATTAGTCTTCAACCAGCAAGACAATTGGTCAAGAATGTAGTCAACAGTTTTCTATTTTACAACTTTTGCTGGCACCATCACGCAATAGCCTTCAACCAGCAAGACAATTGGTCAAGAATGTTCTTGTTATCAACTATCTGTGGCTGGTTCTGCAGGTGTTCAATTAGACTAGGGTGAGGAAGGACCTCAGTAAGTTATGAAGAGCAAATAAAGCCATTATGCAAATTAGTTCAGAATTGAGACCATCTGATTGGTTGATGCAACTGTCATTCAAAATACACCATTCTGATTGGTTTATGTACTGTCAGTCAACAGTTCTCTATTTTACAACTTTTGCTGGGACTATCAAGCATTAGTCTTCAACCAGCAAGACAATTGGTCAAGAATGCTCTTGTTATCAACTATCTGTGGCTGGTTTTGTAGGTTTTCAATTAAACTAGGGTTAGGAAGGACCTCAGTAAGTTATGGAGAGCAAATAAAGCCCTTATGCAAATTAGTTCAGAATTGAGATCATCTGATTGGTTGATGCAACTGTCATTCAAAATAAGCCATTCTGATTGGTTTATATACTGTCAGTCAACAGTTTTCTATTTTACAACTTTTGCTGGGACTATCATGCATTAGTCTTCAACCAGCAAGACAATTGGTCAAGAATGCTCTTGTTATCAACTATCTGTGGCTGGTTCTGCAGGTGTTCAATTAGACTAGGGTGAGGAAGGACCTCAGTAAGTTATGAAGAGCAAATAAAGCCATTATGCAAATTAGTTCAGAATTGAGACCATCTGATTGGTTGATGCAACTGTCATTCAAAATACACCATTCTGATTGGTTTATGTACTGTCAGTCAACAGTTCTCTATTTTACAACTTTTGCTGGGATTATCATGCATTAGTCTTCAACCAGCAAGACAATTGGTCAAGAATGCTCTTGTTATCAACTATCTGTGGCTGGTTTTGTAGGTTTTCAATTAAACTAGGGTTAGGAAGGACCTCAGTAAGTTATGGAGAGCAAATAAAGCCCTTATGCAAATTAGTTTAGAATTGAGACCATCTGATTGGTTGATGCAATTGTCATTCAAAATAAGCCATTCTGATTGGTTTATGTGCTGTCAGTCAACAGTTTTCTATTTTATAACTTTTGCTGGGACCATCATGCAATAGTCTTCTACCAGCAAGACAATTGGTCAAGAATGTAGTCAACAGTTTTCTATTTTACAACTTTTGCTGGCACCATCACGCAATAGCCTTCAACCAGCAAGACAATTGGTCAAGAATGTTCTTGTTATCAACTATCTGTGGCTGGTTCTGCAGGTGTTCAATTAGACTAGGGTGAGGAAGGACCTCAGTAAGTTATGAAGAGCAAATAAAGCCATTATGCAAATTAGTTCAGAATTGAGACCATCTGATTTGTTGATGCAACTGTCATTCAAAATAAGCTATTCTGATTGGTTTATATACTGTCAGTCAACAGTTTTCTATTTTACAACGTTTGCTGGGACTATCATGCATTAGTCTTCAACCAGCAAGACAATTGGTCAAGAATGCTCTTGTTATCAACTATCTGTGGCTGGTTCTGCAGGTGTTCTATTAGACTAGGGTGAGCAAGGACCTCAGTAAGTTATGAAGAGCAAATAAAGCCCTTATGCAAATTAGTTCAGAATTGAGATCATATGATTGGTTGATGCAACTGTCATTCAAAATAAGCCATTCTGATTGGTTTATGTACTGTCAGTAAAAAGTTTTCTATTTTACAACTTTTGCTGGGACTATCATGCATTAGTCTTCAACCAGCAAGACAATTGGTCAAGAATGCTCTTGCTATCAAATATCTGTGGCTGGTTTTGTAGGTTTTCAATTAAACTAGGGTTAGAAAAGACCTCAGTAAGTTATGGAGAGCAAATAAAGCCCTTATGCAAATTAGTTTAGAATTGAGACCATCTGATTGGTTGATGCAATTGTCATTCAAAATACACCATTCTGATTGGTTTATGTACTGTCAGTCAACAGTTCTCTATTTTACAACTTTTGCTGGGACCATCATGCAATAGTCTTCAACCAGCAAGACAATTGGTCAAGAATGTAGTCAACAGTTTTCTATTTTACAACTTTTGCTGGCACCATCACGCAATAGCCTTCAACCAGCAAGACAATTGGTCAAGAATGCTCTTGTTATCAACTATCTGTGGCTGGTTTTGTAGGTTTTCAATTAAACTAGGGTTAGGAAGGACCTCAGTAAGTTATGGAGAGCAAATAAAGCCCTTATGCAAATTAGTTTAGAATTGAGACCATCTGATTGGTTGATGCAATTGTCATTCAAAATACACCATTCTGATTGGTTTATGTACTGTCAGTCAACAGTTCTCTATTTTATAACTTTTGCTGGGACTATCATGCATTAGTCTTCAACCAGCAAGACATTTGTTCAAGAATGCTCTTGTTATCAACTATCTGTGGCTGGTTTTGTAGGTTTTCAATTAAACTAGGGTTAGGAAGGACCTCAGTAAGTTATGGAGAGCAAATAAAGCCCTTATGCAAATTAGTTCAGAATTGAGACCATCTGATTGGTTGATGCAATTGTCATTCAAAATAAGCCATTCTGATTGGTTTATATACTGTCAGTCAACAGTTTTCTATTTTACAACTTTTGCTGGGACTATCATGCATTAGTCTTCAACCAGCAAGACAATTGGTCAAGAATGCTCTTGTTATCAACTATCTGTGGCTGGTTCTGCAGGTGTTCAATTAGACTAGGGTGAGGAAGGACCTCAGTAAGTTATGAAGAGCAAATAAAGCCCTTATGCAAATTAGTTCAGAATTGAGATCATCTGATTGGTTGATGCAACTGTCATTCAAAATAAGCCATTCTGATTGGTTTATGTACTGTCAGTCAACTGTTTTCTATTTTACAACTTTTTGCTGGGATTATCATGCATTAGTCTTCAACCAGCAAGACAATTGGTCAAGAATGCTCTTGTTATCAACTATCTGTGGCTGGTTTTGTAGGTTTTCAATTAAACTAGGGTTAGGAAGGACCTCAGTAAGTTATGGAGAGCAAATAAAGCCCTTATGCAAATTAGTTTAGAATTGAGACCATCTGATTGGTTGATGCAATTGTCATTCAAAATAAGCCATTCTGATTGGTTTATGTGCTGTCAGTCAACAGTTTTCTATTTTATAACTTTTGCTGGGACCATCATGCAATAGTCTTCTACCAGCAAGACAATTGGTCAAGAATGTAGTCAACAGTTTTCTATTTTACAACTTTTGCTGGCACCATCACGCAATAGCCTTCAACCAGCAAGACAATTGGTCAAGAATGTTCTTGTTATCAACTATCTGTGGCTGGTTCTGCAGGTGTTCAATTAGACTAGGGTGAGGAAGGACCTCAGTAAGTTATGAAGAGCAAATAAAGCCATTATGCAAATTAGTTCAGAATTGAGACCATCTGATTGGTTGATGCAACTGTCATTCAAAATACACCATTCTGATTGGTTTATGTACTGTCAGTCAACAGTTCTCTATTTTACAACTTTTGCTGGGACTATCAAGCATTAGTCTTCAACCAGCAAGACAATTGGTCAAGAATGCTCTTGTTATCAACTATCTGTGGCTGGTTTTGTAGGTTTTCAATTAAACTAGGGTTAGGAAGGACCTCAGTAAGTTATGGAGAGCAAATAAAGCCCTTATGCAAATTAGTTCAGAATTGAGATCATCTGATTGGTTGATGCAACTGTCATTCAAAATAAGCCATTCTGATTGGTTTATATACTGTCAGTCAACAGTTTTCTATTTTACAACTTTTGCTGGGACTATCATGCATTAGTCTTCAACCAGCAAGACAATTGGTCAAGAATGCTCTTGTTATCAACTATCTGTGGCTGGTTTTGTAGGTTTTCAATTAAACTAGGGTTATGAAGGACCTCAGTAAGTTATGGAGAGCAAATAAAGCCCTTATTCAAATTAGTTTAGAATTGAGACCATCTGATTGGTTGATGCAATTGTCATTCAAAATAAGCCATTCTGATTGGTTTATGTACTGTCAGTCAACAGTTCTCTATTTTACAACTTTTGCTGGGACTATCATGCATTAGTCTTCAACCAGCAAGACAATTGGTCAAGAATGTAGTCAACAGTTTTCTATTTTACAACTTTTGCTGGCACCATCACGCAATAGCCTTCAACCAGCAAGACAATTGGTCAAGAATGTTCTTGTTATCAACTATCTGTGGCTGGTTCTGCAGGTGTTCAATTAGACTAGGGTGAGGAAGGACCTCAGTAAGTTATGAAGAGCAAATAAAGCCATTATGCAAATTAGTTCAGAATTGAGACCATCTGATTGGTTGATGCAACTGTCATTCAAAATACACCATTCTGATTGGTTTATGTACTGTCAGTCAACAGTTCTCTATTTTACAACTTTTGCTGGGACTATCAAGCATTAGTCTTCAACCAGCAAGACAATTGGTCAAGAATGCTCTTGTTATCAACTATCTGTGGCTGGTTTTGTAGGTTTTCAATTAAACTAGGGTTAGGAAGGACCTCAGTAAGTTATGGAGAGCAAATAAAGCCCTTATGCAAATTAGTTCAGAATTGAGATCATCTGATTGGTTGATGCAACTGTCATTCAAAATACACCATTCTGATTGGTTTATGTACTGTCAGTCAACAGTTCTCTATTTTACAACTTTTGCTGGGATTATCATGCATTAGTCTTCAACCAGCAAGACAATTGGTCAAGAATGCTCTTGTTATCAACTATCTGTGGCTGGTTTTGTAGGTTTTCAATTAAACTAGGGTTAGGAAGGACCTCAGTAAGTTATGGAGAGCAAATAAAGCCCTTATGCAAATTAGTTTAGAATTGAGACCATCTGATTGGTTGATGCAATTGTCATTCAAAATAAGCCATTCTGATTGGTTTATGTGCTGTCAGTCAACAGTTTTCTATTTTATAACTTTTGCTGGGACCATCATGCAATAGTCTTCTACCAGCAAGACAATTGGTCAAGAATGTAGTCAACAGTTTTCTATTTTACAACTTTTGCTGGCACCATCACGCAATAGCCTTCAACCAGCAAGACAATTGGTCAAGAATGTTCTTGTTATCAACTATCTGTGGCTGGTTCTGCAGGTGTTCAATTAGACTAGGGTGAGGAAGGACCTCAGTAAGTTATGAAGAGCAAATAAAGCCATTATGCAAATTAGTTCAGAATTGAGACCATCTGATTTATTGATGCAACTGTCATTCAAAATACACCATTCTGATTGGTTTATGTACTGTCAGTCAACAGTTCTCTATTTTACAACTTTTGCTGGGACTATCAAGCATTAGTCTTCAACCAGCAAGACAATTGGTCAAGAATGCTCTTGTTATCAACTATCTGTGGCTGGTTTTGTAGGTTTTCAATTAAACTAGGGTTAGGAAGGACCTCAGTAAGTTATGGAGAGCAAATAAAGCCCTTATGCAAATTAGTTCAGAATTGAGATCATCTGATTGGTTGATGCAACTGTCATTCAAAATAAGCCATTCTGATTGGTTTATATACTGTCAGTCAACAGTTTTCTATTTTACAACTTTTGCTGGGACTATCATGCATTAGTCTTCAACCAGCAAGACAATTGGTCAAGAATGCTCTTGTTATCAACTATCTGTGGCTGGTTCTGCAGGTGTTCAATTAGACTAGGGTGAGGAAGGACCTCAGTAAGTTATGAAGAGCAAATAAAGCCATTATGCAAATTAGTTCAGAATTGAGACCATCTGATTGGTTGATGCAACTGTCATTCAAAATACACCATTCTGATTGGTTTATGTACTGTCAGTCAACAGTTCTCTATTTTACAACTTTTGCTGGGACTATCATGCATTAGTCTTCAACCAGCAAGACATTTGGTCAAGAATGCTCTTGTTATCAACTATCTGTGGCTGGTTTTGTAGGTTTTCAATTAAACTAGGGTTATGAAGGACCTCAGTAAGTTATGGAGAGCAAATAAAGCCCTTATGCAAATTAGTTTAGAATTGAGACCATCTGATTGGTTGATGCAATTGTCATTCAAAATAAGCCATTCTGATTGGTTTATGTACTGTCAGTCAACAGTTCTCTATTTTACAACTTTTGCTGGGACTATCATGCATTAGTCTTCAACCAGCAAGACAATTGGTCAAGAATGTAGTCAACAGTTTTCTATTTTACAACTTTTGCTGGCACCATCACGCAATAGCCTTCAACCAGCAAGACAATTGGTCAAGAATGTTCTTGTTATCAACTATCTGTGGCTGGTTCTGCAGGTGTTCAATTAGACTAGGGTGAGGAAGGACCTCAGTAAGTTATGAAGAGCAAATAAAGCCATTATGCAAATTAGTTCAGAATTGAGACCATCTGATTGGTTGATGCAACTGTCATTCAAAATACACCATTCTGATTGGTTTATGTACTGTCAGTCAACAGTTCTCTATTTTACAACTTTTGCTGGGACTATCAAGCATTAGTCTTCAACCAGCAAGACAATTGGTCAAGAATGCTCTTGTTATCAACTATCTGTGGCTGGTTTTGTAGGTTTTCAATTAAACTAGGGTTAGGAAGGACCTCAGTAAGTTATGGAGAGCAAATAAAGCCCTTATGCAAATTAGTTCAGAATTGAGATCATCTGATTGGTTGATGCAACTGTCATTCAAAATAAGCCATTCTGATTGGTTTATATACTGTCAGTCAACAGTTTTCTATTTTACAACTTTTGCTGGGACTATCATGCATTAGTCTTCAACCAGCAAGACAATTGGTCAAGAATGCTCTTGTTATCAACTATCTGTGGCTGGTTTTGTAGGTTTTCAATTAAACTAGGGTTATGAAGGACCTCAGTAAGTTATGGAGAGCAAATAAAGCCCTTATTCAAATTAGTTTAGAATTGAGACCATCTGATTGGTTGATGCAATTGTCATTCAAAATAAGCCATTCTGATTGGTTTATGTACTGTCAGTCAACAGTTCTCTATTTTACAACTTTTGCTGGGACTATCATGCATTAGTCTTCAACCAGCAAGACAATTGGTCAAGAATGTAGTCAACAGTTTTCTATTTTACAACTTTTGCTGGCACCATCACGCAATAGCCTTCAACCAGCAAGACAATTGGTCAAGAATGTTCTTGTTATCAACTATCTGTGGCTGGTTCTGCAGGTGTTCAATTAGACTAGGGTGAGGAAGGACCTCAGTAAGTTATGAAGAGCAAATAAAGCCATTATGCAAATTAGTTCAGAATTGAGACCATCTGATTGGTTGATGCAACTGTCATTCAAAATACACCATTCTGATTGGTTTATGTACTGTCAGTCAACAGTTCTCTATTTTACAACTTTTGCTGGGACTATCAAGCATTAGTCTTCAACCAGCAAGACAATTGGTCAAGAATGCTCTTGTTATCAACTATCTGTGGCTGGTTTTGTAGGTTTTCAATTAAACTAGGGTTAGGAAGGACCTCAGTAAGTTATGGAGAGCAAATAAAGCCCTTATGCAAATTAGTTCAGAATTGAGATCATCTGATTGGTTGATGCAACTGTCATTCAAAATAAGCCATTCTGATTGGTTTATATACTGTCAGTCAACAGTTTTCTATTTTACAACTTTTGCTGGGACTATCATGCATTAGTCTTCAACCAGCAAGACAATTGGTCAAGAATGCTCTTGTTATCAACTATCTGTGGCTGGTTTTGTAGGTTTTCAATTAAACTAGGGTTATGAAGGACCTCAGTAAGTTATGGAGAGCAAATAAAGCCCTTATTCAAATTAGTTTAGAATTGAGACCATCTGATTGGTTGATGCAATTGTCATTCAAAATAAGCCATTCTGATTGGTTTATGTACTGTCAGTCAACAGTTCTCTATTTTACAACTTTTGCTGGGACTATCATGCATTAGTCTTCAACCAGCAAGACAATTGGTCAAGAATGTAGTCAACAGTTTTCTATTTTACAACTTTTGCTGGCACCATCACGCAATAGCCTTCAACCAGCAAGACAATTGGTCAAGAATGTTCTTGTTATCAACTATCTGTGGCTGGTTCTGCAGGTGTTCAATTAGACTAGGGTGAGGAAGGACCTCAGTAAGTTATGAAGAGCAAATAAAGCCATTATGCAAATTAGTTCAGAATTGAGACCATCTGATTGGTTGATGCAACTGTCATTCAAAATACACCATTCTGATTGGTTTATGTACTGTCAGTCAACAGTTCTCTATTTTACAACTTTTGCTGGGACTATCAAGCATTAGTCTTCAACCAGCAAGACAATTGGTCAAGAATGCTCTTGTTATCAACTATCTGTGGCTGGTTTTGTAGGTTTTCAATTAAACTAGGGTTAGGAAGGACCTCAGTAAGTTATGGAGAGCAAATAAAGCCCTTATGCAAATTAGTTCAGAATTGAGATCATCTGATTGGTTGATGCAACTGTCATTCAAAATACACCATTCTGATTGGTTTATGTACTGTCAGTCAACAGTTCTCTATTTTACAACTTTTGCTGGGATTATCATGCATTAGTCTTCAACCAGCAAGACAATTGGTCAAGAATGCTCTTGTTATCAACTATCTGTGGCTGGTTTTGTAGGTTTTCAATTAAACTAGGGTTAGGAAGGACCTCAGTAAGTTATGGAGAGCAAATAAAGCCCTTATGCAAATTAGTTTAGAATTGAGACCATCTGATTGGTTGATGCAATTGTCATTCAAAATAAGCCATTCTGATTGGTTTATGTGCTGTCAGTCAACAGTTTTCTATTTTATAACTTTTGCTGGGACCATCATGCAATAGTCTTCTACCAGCAAGACAATTGGTCAAGAATGTAGTCAACAGTTTTCTATTTTACAACTTTTGCTGGCACCATCACGCAATAGCCTTCAACCAGCAAGACAATTGGTCAAGAATGTTCTTGTTATCAACTATCTGTGGCTGGTTCTGCAGGTGTTCAATTAGACTAGGGTGAGGAAGGACCTCAGTAAGTTATGAAGAGCAAATAAAGCCATTATGCAAATTAGTTCAGAATTGAGACCATCTGATTTGTTGATGCAACTGTCATTCAAAATACACCATTCTGATTGGTTTATGTACTGTCAGTCAACAGTTCTCTATTTTACAACTTTTGCTGGGACTATCAAGCATTAGTCTTCAACCAGCAAGACAATTGGTCAAGAATGCTCTTGTTATCAACTATCTGTGGCTGGTTTTGTAGGTTTTCAATTAAACTAGGGTTAGGAAGGACCTCAGTAAGTTATGGAGAGCAAATAAAGCCCTTATGCAAATTAGTTCAGAATTGAGATCATCTGATTGGTTGATGCAACTGTCATTCAAAATAAGCCATTCTGATTGGTTTATATACTGTCAGTCAACAGTTTTCTATTTTACAACTTTTGCTGGGACTATCATGCATTAGTCTTCAACCAGCAAGACAATTGGTCAAGAATGCTCTTGTTATCAACTATCTGTGGCTGGTTCTGCAGGTGTTCAATTAGACTAGGGTGAGGAAGGACCTCAGTAAGTTATGAAGAGCAAATAAAGCCATTATGCAAATTAGTTCAGAATTGAGACCATCTGATTGGTTGATGCAACTGTCATTCAAAATACACCATTCTGATTGGTTTATGTACTGTCAGTCAACAGTTCTCTATTTTACAACTTTTGCTGGGACTATCATGCATTAGTCTTCAACCAGCAAGACATTTGGTCAAGAATGCTCTTGTTATCAACTATCTGTGGCTGGTTTTGTAGGTTTTCAATTAAACTAGGGTTATGAAGGACCTCAGTAAGTTATGGAGAGCAAATAAAGCCCTTATGCAAATTAGTTTAGAATTGAGACCATCTGATTGGTTGATGCAATTGTCATTCAAAATAAGCCATTCTGATTGGTTTATGTACTGTCAGTCAACAGTTCTCTATTTTACAACTTTTGCTGGGACTATCATGCATTAGTCTTCAACCAGCAAGACAATTGGTCAAGAATGTAGTCAACAGTTTTCTATTTTACAACTTTTGCTGGCACCATCACGCAATAGCCTTCAACCAGCAAGACAATTGGTCAAGAATGTTCTTGTTATCAACTATCTGTGGCTGGTTCTGCAGGTGTTCAATTAGACTAGGGTGAGGAAGGACCTCAGTAAGTTATGAAGAGCAAATAAAGCCATTATGCAAATTAGTTCAGAATTGAGACCATCTGATTGGTTGATGCAACTGTCATTCAAAATACACCATTCTGATTGGTTTATGTACTGTCAGTCAACAGTTCTCTATTTTACAACTTTTGCTGGGACTATCAAGCATTAGTCTTCAACCAGCAAGACAATTGGTCAAGAATGCTCTTGTTATCAACTATCTGTGGCTGGTTTTGTAGGTTTTCAATTAAACTAGGGTTAGGAAGGACCTCAGTAAGTTATGGAGAGCAAATAAAGCCCTTATGCAAATTAGTTCAGAATTGAGATCTTCTGATTGGTTGATGCAACTGTCATTCAAAATAAGCCATTCTGATTGGTTTATATACTGTCAGTCAACAGTTTTCTATTTTACAACTTTTGCTGGGACTATCATGCATTAGTCTTCAACCAGCAAGCCAATTGGTCAAGAATGCTCTTGTTATCAACTATCTGTGGCTGGTTCTGCAGGTGTTCAATTAGACTAGGGTGAGGAAGGACCTCAGTAAGTTATGAAGAGCAAATAAAGCCATTATGCAAATTAGTTCAGAATTGAGACCATCTGATTGGTTGATGCAACTGTCATTCAAAATACACCATTCTGATTGGTTTATGTACTGTCAGTCAACAGTTCTCTATTTTACAACTTTTGCTGGGACTATCATGCATTAGTCTTCAACCAGCAAGACATTTGGTCAAGAATGCTCTTGTTATCAACTATCTGTGGCTGGTTTTGTAGGTTTTCAATTAAACTAGGGTTATGAAGGACCTCAGTAAGTTATGGAGAGCAAATAAAGCCCTTATGCAAATTAGTTTAGAATTGAGACCATCTGATTGGTTGATGCAATTGTCATTCAAAATAAGCCATTCTGATTGGTTTATGTACTGTCAGTCAACAGTTCTCTATTTTACAACTTTTGCTGGGACTATCATGCATTAGTCTTCAACCAGCAAGACAATTGGTCAAGAATGTAGTCAACAGTTTTCTATTTTACAACTTTTGCTGGCACCATCACGCAATAGCCTTCAACCAGCAAGACAATTGGTCAAGAATGTTCTTGTTATCAACTATCTGTGGCTGGTTCTGCAGGTGTTCAATTAGACTAGGGTGAGGAAGGACCTCAGTAAGTTATGAAGAGCAAATAAAGCCATTATGCAAATTAGTTCAGAATTGAGACCATCTGATTGGTTGATGCAACTGTCATTCAAAATACACCATTCTGATTGGTTTATGTACTGTCAGTCAACAGTTCTCTATTTTACAACTTTTGCTGGGACTATCAAGCATTAGTCTTCAACCAGCAAGACAATTGGTCAAGAATGCTCTTGTTATCAACTATCTGTGGCTGGTTTTGTAGGTTTTCAATTAAACTAGGGTTAGGAAGGACCTCAGTAAGTTATGGAGAGCAAATAAAGCCCTTATGCAAATTAGTTCAGAATTGAGATCATCTGATTGGTTGATGCAACTGTCATTCAAAATAAGCCATTCTGATTGGTTTATATACTGTCAGTCAACAGTTTTCTATTTTACAACTTTTGCTGGGACTATCATGCATTAGTCTTCAACCAGCAAGACAATTGGTCAAGAATGCTCTTGTTATCAACTATCTGTGGCTGGTTCTGCAGGTGTTCAATTAGACTAGGGTGAGGAAGGACCTCAGTAAGTTATGAAGAGCAAATAAAGCCATTATGCAAATTAGTTCAGAATTGAGACCATCTGATTGGTTGATGCAACTGTCATTCAAAATACACCATTCTGATTGGTTTATGTACTGTCAGTCAACAGTTCTCTATTTTACAACTTTTGCTGGGACTATCAAGCATTAGTCTTCAACCAGCAAGACAATTGGTCAAGAATGCTCTTGTTATCAACTATCTGTGGCTGGTTTTGTAGGTTTTCAATTAAACTAGGGTTAGGAAGGACCTCAGTAAGTTATGGAGAGCAAATAAAGCCCTTATGCAAATTAGTTCAGAATTGAGATCATCTGATTGGTTGATGCAACTGTCATTCAAAATAAGCCATTCTGATTGGTTTATATACTGTCAGTCAACAGTTTTCTATTTTACAACTTTTGCTGGGACTATCATGCATTAGTCTTCAACCAGCAAGACAATTGGTCAAGAATGCTCTTGTTATCAACTATCTGTGGCTGGTTCTGCAGGTGTTCTATTAGACTAGGGTGAGCAAGGACCTCAGTAAGTTATGAAGAGCAAATAAAGCCCTTATGCAAATTAGTTCAGAATTGAGATCATATGATTGGTTGATGCAACTGTCATTCAAAATAAGCCATTCTGATTGGTTTATGTACTGTCAGTAAAAAGTTTTCTATTTTACAACTTTTGCTGGGACTATCATGCATTAGTCTTCAACCAGCAAGACAATTGGTCAAGAATGCTCTTGCTATCAAATATCTGTGGCTGGTTTTGTAGGTTTTCAATTAAACTAGGGTTAGAAAAGACCTCAGTAAGTTATGGAGAGCAAATAAAGCCCTTATGCAAATTAGTTTAGAATTGAGACCATCTGATTGGTTGATGCAATTGTCATTCAAAATAAGCCATTCTGATTGGTTTATGTGCTGTCAGTCAACAGTTTTCTATTTTAGAACTTTTGCTGGGTCCATCATGCAATAGTCTTCAACCAGCAAGACAATCGGTCAAGAATGTAGTCAACAGTTTTCTATTTTACAACTTTTGCTGGCACCATCACGCAATAGCCTTCAACCAGCAAGACAATTGGTCAAGAATGCTCTTGTTATCAACTATCTGTGGCTGGTTTTATAGGTTTTCAATTAAACTAGGGTTAGGAAGGACCTCAGTAAGTTATGGAGAGCAAATAAAGCCCTTATGCAAATTAGTTTAGAATTGAGACCATCTGATTGATTGATGCAATTGTCATTCAAAATACATCATTCTGATTGGTTTATGTACTGTCAGTCAACAGTTCTCTATTTTACAACTTTTGCTGGGACTATCATGCATTAGTCTTCAACCAGCAAGACAATTGGTCAAGAATGCTCTTGTTATCAACTATCTGTGGCTGGTTCTGCAGGTGTTCAATTAGACTAGGGTGAGGAAGGACCTCAGTGAGTTATGAAGAGCAAATAAAGCCCTTATGCAAATTGGTTCAGAATTGAGATCATATGATTGGTTGATGCAACTGTCATTCAAAATAAGCCATTCTGATTGTTTATATACTGTCAGTCAACAGTTTTCTATTTTACAATGTTTGCTGGGACCATCATGCAATAGTCTTCAACCAGCAAGACAATTGGTCAATAATGTTCTTGTTATCAACTATCTGTGGCTGGTTCTGCAGGTGTTCAATTAGACTAGGGTGAGGAAGGACCTCAGTGAGTTATGAAGAGCAAATAAAGCCCTTATGCAAATTGGTTCAGAATTGAGATCATATGATTGGTTGATGCAACTGTCATTCAAAATAAGCCATTCTGATTGTTTATATACTGTCAGTCAACAGTTTTCTATTTTACAATGTTTGCTGGGACCATCATGCAATAGTCTTCAACCAGCAAGACAATTGGTCAATAATGTTCTTGTTATCAACTATCTGTGGCTGGTTCTGCAGGTGTTTAATTAGAATAGGGTGAGGAAGGACCTCAGTAAGTTATAAAGAGCAAATAAAGCCCTTATGCAAATTAGTTCAGAATTGAGACCATCTGATTGGTTGATGCAACTGTCATTCAAAATAAGCCATTCTGATTTGTTTATGTACTGTTAGTCAACAGTTCTCTATT
The DNA here is from genome assembly GCF_055691185.1 of Crinia signifera. NCBI lineage: Eukaryota > Metazoa > Chordata > Amphibia > Anura > Myobatrachidae > Crinia > Crinia signifera. The sequence goes on along the minus strand of NC_139217.1, from coordinate 212,275,055 downwards.
TTACAACTTTTGCTGGGACTATCAAGCATTAGTCTTCAACCAGCAAGACAATTGGTCAAGAATGCTCTTGTTATCAACTATCTGTGGCGGGTTTTGTAGGGTTTCAATTAAACTAGGGTTAGGAAGGACCTCAGTAAGTTATGGAGAGCAAATAAAGCCCTTATGCAAATTAGTTTAGAATTGAGACCATCTGATTGGTTGATGAAATTGTCATTCAAAATAAGCCATTCTGATTGGTTTATGTGCTGTCAGTCAACAGTTTTCTATTTTATAACTTTTGCTGGGACCATCATGCAATAGTCTTCTACCAGCAAGACAATTGGTCAAGAATGTAGTCAACAGTTTTCTATTTTACAACTTTTGCTGGCACCATCACACAATAGCCTTCAACCAGCAAGACAATTGGTCAAGAATGTTCTTGTTATCAACTATCTGTGGATGGTTCTGCAGGTGTTCAATTAGACTAGGGTGAGGAAGGACCTCAGTAAGTTATGAAGAGCAAATAAAGCCATTATGCAAATTAGTTCAGAATTGAGACCATCTGATTGGTTGATGCAACTGTCATTCAAAATAATCCATTCTGATTGGTTTATGTACCATCATTTAACAGTTTCCTATTTTACAACGTTTGCTGGGACCATCATGCAATAGTCTTCAACCAGCAAGACAATTGGTCAATAATGTTCTTGTTATCAACTTTCTGTGGCTGGTTCTGCAGTTGTTCAATTAGAATAAGGTGAGGAAGGACCTCAGTAAGTTATAAAGAGCAAATAAAGCCCGTATGCAAATTAGTTCAGAATTGAGACCATCTGATTGGTTGATGCAACTGTCATTCAAAATAAGCCACTCTGATTGGTTTATGTACTGTCAGTCAACAGTTCTCTATTTTACAACTTTTGCTGGGACTATCAAGCATTAGTCTTCAACCAGCAAGACAATTGGTCAAGAATGCTCTTGTTATCAACTATCTGTGGCTGGTTTTGTAGGTTTTCAATTAAACTAGGGTTAGGAAGGACCTCAGTAAGTTATGGAGAGCAAATAAAGCCCTTATGCAAATTAGTTCAGAATTGAGATCATCTGATTGGTTGATGCAACTGTCATTCAAAATAAGCCATTCTGATTGGTTTATATACTGTCAGTCAACAGTTTTCTATTTTACAACTTTTGCTGGGACTATCATGCATTAGTCTTCAACCAGCAAGACAATTGGTCAAGAATGCTCTTGTTATCAACTATCTGTGGCTGGTTTTGTAGGTTTTCAATTAAACTAGGGTTAGGAAGGACCTCAGTAAGTTATGGAGAGCAAATAAAGCCCTTATGTAAATTAGTTCAGAATTGAGACCATCTGATTGGTTGATGCAATTGTCATTCAAAATAAGCCATTCTGATTGGTTTATGTACTGTCAGTCAACAGTTCTCTATTTTACAACTTTTGCTGGGACTATCATGCATTAGTCTTCAACCAGCAAGACATTTGATCAAGAATGCTCTTGTTATCAACTATCTGTGGCTGGTTTTGTAGGTTTTCAATTAAACTAGGGTTAGGAAGGACCTCAGTAAGTTATGGAGAGCAAATAAAGCCCTTATGCAAATTAGTTCAGAATTGAGATCATCTGATTGGTTGATGCAACTGTCATTCAAAATAAGCCATTCTGATTTGTTTATATACTGTCAGTCAACAGTTTTCTATTTTACAACTTTTGCTGGGACTATCATGCATTAGTCTTCAACCAGCAAGACAATTGGTCAAGAATGTAGTCAACAGTTTTCTATTTTACAACTTTTGCTGGCACCATCACACAATAGCCTTCAACCAGCAAGACAATTGGTCAAGAATGTTCTTGTTATCAACTATCTGTGGATGGTTCTGCAGGTGTTCAATTAGACTAGGGTGAGGAAGGACCTCAGTAAGTTATGAAGAGCAAATAAAGCCATTATGCAAATTAGTTCAGAATTGAGACCATCTGATTGGTTGATGCAACTGTCATTCAAAATAATCCATTCTGATTGGTTTATGTACCATCATTTAACAGTTTCCTATTTTACAACGTTTGCTGGGACCATCATGCAATAGTCTTCAACCAGCAAGACAATTGGTCAATAATGTTCTTGTTATCAACTTTCTGTGGCTGGTTCTGCAGTTGTTCAATTAGAATAAGGTGAGGAAGGACCTCAGTAAGTTATAAAGAGCAAATAAAGCCCGTATGCAAATTAGTTCAGAATTGAGACCATCTGATTGGTTGATGCAACTGTCATTCAAAATAAGCCACTCTGATTGGTTTATGTACTGTCAGTCAACAGTTCTCTATTTTACAACTTTTGCTGGGACTATCAAGCATTAGTCTTCAACCAGCAAGACCATGGGTCCTCAAACTGCGGCCCTCCAGATGTTGTGAAACTACAAATCCCAGCATGCCTTGCCACAGTTTTAACACTCCCTTATAGCAAAACTGTGGCAAAGCATGCTGGGATTTGTAGTTTCACAACATCTGGAGGGCCGCAGTTTGAGGACCCATGAGCAAGACAATTGGTCAAGAATGCTCTTGTTATCAACTATCTGTGGCTGGTTTTGTAGGTTTTCAATTAAACTAGGGTTAGGAAGGACCTCAGTAAGTTATGGAGAGCAAATAAAGCCCTTATGCAAATTAGTTCAGAATTGAGATCATCTGATTGGTTGATGCAACTGTCATTCAAAATAAGCCATTCTGATTGGTTTATATACTGTCAGTCAACAGTTTTCTATTTTACAACTTTTGCTGGGACTATCATGCATTAGTCTTCAACCAGCAAGACAATTGGTCAAGAATGCTCTTGTTATCAACTATCTGTGGCTGGTTTTGTAGGTTTTCAATTAAACTAGGGTTAGGAAGGACCTCAGTAAGTTATGGAGAGCAAATAAAGCCCTTATGTAAATTAGTTCAGAATTGAGACCATCTGATTGGTTGATGCAATTGTCATTCAAAATAAGCCATTCTGATTGGTTTATGTACTGTCAGTCAACAGTTCTCTATTTTACAACTTTTGCTGGGACTATCATGCATTAGTCTTCAACCAGCAAGACATTTGGTCAAGAATGCTCTTGTTATCAACTATCTGTGGCTGGTTTTGTAGGTTTTCAATTAAACTAGGGTTAGGAAGGACCTCAGTAAGTTATGGAGAGCAAATAAAGCCCTTATGCAAATTAGTTCAGAATTGAGATCATCTGATTGGTTGATGCAACTGTCATTCAAAATAAGCCATTCTGATTGGTTTATATACTGTCAGTCAACAGTTTTCTATTTTACAACTTTTGCTGGGACTATCATGCATTAGTCTTCAACCAGCAAGACAATTGGTCAAGAATGCTCTTGTTATCAACTATCTGTGGCTGGTTTTGTAGGTTTTCAATTAAACTAGGGTTAGGAAGGACCTCAGTAAGTTATGGAGAGCAAATAAAGCCCTTATGCAAATTAGTTCAGAATTGAGATCATCTGATTGGTTGATGCAACTGTCATTCAAAATAAGCCATTCTGATTGGTTTATATACTGTCAGTCAACAGTTTTCTATGTTACAACTTTTGCTGGGACTATCATGCATTAGTCTTCAACCAGCAAGACAATTGGTCAAGAATGTAGTCAACGGTTTTCTATTTTACAACTTTTGCTGGCACCATCACGCAATAGCCTTCAACCAGCAAGACAATTGGTCAAGAATGCTCTTGTTATCAACTATCTGTGGCTGGTTTTATAGGTTTTCAATTAAACTAGGGTTAGGAAGGACCTCAGTAAGTTATGGAGAGCAAATAAAGCCCTTATGCAAATTAGTTTAGAATTGAGACCATCTGATTGGTTGATGCAATTGTCATTCAAAATAAGCCATTCTGATTGGTTTATGTACTGTCAGTCAACAGTTCTCTATTTTACAACTTTTGCTGGGACTATCATGCATTAGTCTTCAACCAGCAAGACATTTGGTCAAGAATGCTCTTGTTATCAACTATCTGTGGCTGGTTTTGTAGGTTTTCAATTAAACTAGGGTTAGGAAGGACCTCAGTAAGTTATGAAGAGCAAATAAAGCCCTTATGCAAATTGGTTCAGAATTGAGATCATATGATTGGTTGATGCAACTGTCATTCAAAATAAGCCATTCTGATTGGTTTATATACTGTCAGTCAACAGTTTTCTATTTTACAACGTTTGCTGGGACCATCATGCAATAGTCTTCAACCAGCAAGACAATTGGTCAATAATGTTCTTGTTATCAACTATCTGTGGCTGGTTCTGCAGGTGTTCAATTAGAATAGGGTGAGGAAGGACCTCATTAAGTTATAAAGAGCAAATAAAGCCCTTATGCAAATTAGTTCAGAATTGAGACCATCTGATTGGTTGATGCAACTGTCATTCAAAATAAGCCATTCTGATTGGTTTATGTACTGTTAGTCAACAGTTCTCTATTTTACAACTTTTGCTGGGACTATCACGCATTAGTCTTCAACCAGCAAGACAATTGGTTAAGAATGCTCTTGTTATCAACTATCTGTGGCTGGTTTTGTAGGTTTTCAATTAAACTAGGGTTAGGAAGGACCTCAGTAAGTTATGGAGAGCAAATAAAGCCCTTATGCAAATTAGTTTAGAATTGAGACCATCTGATTGGTTGATGAAATTGTCATTCAAAATAAGCCATTCTGATTGGTTTATGTGCTGTCAGTCAACAGTTTTCTATTTTATAACTTTTGCTGGGACCATCATGCAATAGTCTTCTACCAGCAAGACAATTGGTCAAGAATGTAGTCAACAGTTTTCTATTTTACAACTTTTGCTGGCACCATCACGCAATAGCCTTCAACCAGCAAGACAATTGGTCAAGAATGTTCTTGTTATCAACTATCTGTGGATGGTTCTGCAGGTGTTCAATTAGACTAGGATGAGGAAGGACCTCAGTAAGTTATGAAGAGCAAATAAAGCCATTATGCAAATTAGTTCAGAATTGAGACCATCTGATTGGTTGATGCAACTGTCATTCAAAATAAACCATTCTGATTGGTTTATGTACCATCAGTCAACAGTTTCCTATTTTACAACGTTTGCTGGGACCATCATGCAATAGTCTTCAACCAGCAAGACAATTGGTCAATAATGTTCTTGTTATCAACTTTCTGTGGCTGGTTTTGTAGGTTTTCAATTAAACTAGGGTTAGGAAAGACCTCAGTAAGTTATGGAGAGCAAATAAAGCCCTTATGCAAATTAGTTTAGAATTGAGACCATCTGATTGGTTGATGCAATTGTCATTCAAAATAAGCCATTCTGATTGGTTTATGTGCTGTCAGTCAACAGTTTTCTATTTTATAACTTTTGCTGGGACCATCATGCAATAGTCTTCAACCAGCAAGACAATTGGTCAAGAATGTAGTCAACAGTTTTCTATTTTACAACTTTTGCTGGCACCATCACGCAATAGCCTTCAACCAGCAAGACAATTGGTCAAGAATGCTCTTGTTATCAACTATCTGTGGCTGGTTTTATAGGTTTTCAATTAAACTAGGGTTAGGAAGGACCTCAGTAAGTTATGGAGAGCAAATAAAGCCCCTATGCAAATTAGTTTAGAATTGAGACCATCTGATTGGTTGATGCAATTGTCATTCAAAATACACCATTCTGATTGGTTTATGTACTGTCCGTCAACAGTTCTCTATTTTACAACTTTTGCTGGGACTATCATGCATTAGTCTTCAACCAGCAAGACAATTGGTCAAGAATGCTCTTGTTATCAACTATCTGTGGCTGGTTTTGTAGGTTTTCAATTAAACTAGGGTTAGGAAGGACCTCAGTAAGTTATGGAGAGCAAATAAAGCCCTTATGTAAATTAGTTCAGAATTGAGACCATCTGATTGGTTGATGCAATTGTCATTCAAAATAAGCCATTCTGATTGGTTTATATACTGTCAGTCAACAGTTCTCTATTTTACAACTTTTGCTGGGACTATCATGCATTAGTCTTCAACCAGCAAGACATTTAGTCAAGAATGCTCTTGTTATCAACTATCTGTGGCTGGTTTTGTAGGTTTTCAATTAAACTAGGGTTAGGAAGGACCTCAGTAAGTTATGGAGAGCAAATAAAGCCCTTATGCAAATTAGTTCAGAATTGAGATCATCTGATTGGTTGATGCAACTGTCATTCAAAATAAGCCATTCTGATTGGTTTATATACTGTCAGTCAACAGTTTTCTATTTTACAACTTTTGCTGGGACTATCATGCATTAGTCTTCAACCAGCAAGACAATTGGTCAAGAATGTAGTCAACAGTTTTCTATTTTACAACTTTTGCTGGCACCATCACGCAATAGCCTTCAACCAGCAAGACAATTGGTCAAGAATGCTCTTGTTATCAACTATCTGTGGCTGGTTTTATAGGTTTTCAATTAAACTAGGGTTAGGAAGGACCTCAATAAGTTATGGAGAGCAAATAAAGCCATTATGCAAATTAGTTTAGAATTGAGAACATCTGATTGGTTGATGCAATTGTCATTCAAAATAAGCCATTCTTATTGGTTTATGTACTGTCAGTCAACAGTTCTCTATTTTACAACTTTTGCTGGGACTATCATGCATTAGTCTTCAACCAGCAAGACATTTGGTTAAGAATGCTCTTGTTATCAACTATCTGTGGCTGGTTTTGTAGGTTTTCAATTAAACTAGGGTTAGGAAGGACCTCAGTAAGTTATGGAGAGCAAATAAAGCCCTTATGCAAATTGGTTCAGAATTGAGATCATATGATTGGTTGATGCAACTGTCATTCAAAATAAGCCATTCTGATTGGTTTATGTACTGTCAGTCAACAGTTTTCTATTTTACAACTTTTGCTGGGACTATCATGCATTAGTCTTCAACCAGCAAGACAATTGGTCAAGAATGCTCTTGTTATCAACTATCTGTGGCTGGTTTTGTAGGTTTTCAATTAAACTAGGGTTAGGAAGGACCTCAGTAAGTTATGGAGAGCAAATAAAGCCCTTATGTAAATTAGTTCAGAATTGAGACCATCTGATTGGTTGATGCAATTGTCATTCAAAATAAGCCATTTTGATTGGTTTATATACTGTCAGTCAACAGTTCTCTATTTTACAACTTTTGCTGGGACTATCATGCATTAGTCTTCAACCAGCAAGACATTTAGTCAAGAATGCTCTTGTTATCAACTATCTGTGGCTGGTTTTGTAGGTTTTCAATTAAACTAGGGTTAGGAAGGACCTCAGTAAGTTATGGAGAGCAAATAAAGCCCTTATGCAAATTAGTTCAGAATTGAGATCATCTGATTGGTTGATGCAACTGTCATTCAAAATAAGCCATTCTGATTGGTTTATATACTGTCAGTCAACAGTTTTCTATTTTACAACTTTTGCTGGGACTATCATGCATTAGTCTTCAACCAGCAAGACAATTGGTCAAGAATGTAGTCAACAGTTTTCTATTTTACAACTTTTGCTGGCACCATCACGCAATAGCCTTCAACCAGCAAGACAATTGGTCAAGAATGCTCTTGTTATCAACTATCTGTGGCTGGTTTTATAGGTTTTCAATTAAACTAGGGTTAGGAAGGACCTCAATAAGTTATGGAGAGCAAATAAAGCCATTATGCAAATTAGTTTAGAATTGAGACCATCTGATTGGTTGATGCAATTGTCATTCAAAATAAGCCATTCTTATTGGTTTATGTACTGTCAGTCAACAGTTCTCTATTTTACAACTTTTGCTGGGACTATCATGCATTAGTCTTCAACCAGCAAGACATTTGGTTAAGAATGCTCTTGTTATCAACTATCTGTGGCTGGTTTTGTAGGTTTTCAATTAAACTAGGGTTAGGAAGGACCTCAGTAAGTTATGGAGAGCAAATAAAGCCCTTATGCAAATTAGTTTAGAATTGAGACCATCTGATTGGTTGATGCAATTGTCATTCAAAATAAGCCATTCTGATTGGTTTATGTGCTGTCAGTCAACAGTTTTCTATTTTACAACTTTTGCTGGCACCATCACACAATAGCCTTCAACCAGCAAGACAATTGGTCAAGAATGTTCTTGTTATCAACTATCTGTGGCTGGTTCTGCAGGTGTTCAATTAGACTAGGGTGAGGAAGGACCTCAGTAAGTTATGAAGAGCAAATAAAGCCATTATGCAAATTAGTTCAGAATTGAGACCATCTGATTGGTTGATGCAACTGTCATTCAAAATAAGCCATTCTGATTGGTTTATGTACCATCAGTCAACAGTTTCCTATTTTACAACGTTTGCTGGCACCATCACGCAATAGCCTTCAACCAGCAAGACATTTGGTCAAGAATGCTCTTGTTATCAACTATCTGTGGCTGGTTTTGTAGGTTTTCAATTAAACTAGGGTTAGGAAGGACCTCAGTAAGTTATGGAGAGCAAATAAAGCCCTTATGCAAATTAGTTCAGAAATGAGATCACCTGATTGGTTGATGCAACTGTCATTCAAAATAAGCCATTCTGATTGGTTTATATACTGTCAGTCAACAGTTTTCTATTTTGCAACTTTTGCTGGGACTATCATGCATTAGTCTTCAACCAGCAAGACAATTGGTCAAGAATGTAGTCAACAGTTTTCTATTTTACAACTTTTGCTGGCACCATCACGCAATAGCCTTCAACCAGCAAGACAATTGGTCAAGAATGCTCTTGTTATCAACTTTTCTTTGGCTGGTTTTATAGGTTTTCAATTAAACTAGGGTTAGGAAGGACCTCAGTAAGTTATGGAAAGCAAATAAAGCCCTTATGCAAATTAGTTTAGAATTGAGACCATCTGATTGGTTGATGCAATTGTCATTCAAAATAAGCCATTCTGATTGGTTTATGTACTGTCAGTCAACAGTTCTCTATTTTACAACTTTTGCTGGGACTATCATGCATTAGTCTTCAACCAGCAAGACATTTGGTTAAGAATGCTCTTGTTATCAACTATCTGTGGCTGGTTTTGTAGGTTTTCAATTAAACTAGGGTTAGGAAGGACCTCAGTAAGTTATAAAAAGCAAATAAAGCCCTTATGCAAATTAGTTCAGAATTGAGACCATCTGATTGGTTGATGCAACTGTCATTCAAAATAAGCCATTCTGATTGGTTTATGTACTGTCAGATAACAGTTCTCTATTTTACAACTTTTGCTGGGACTATCAAGCATTAGTCTTCAACCAGCAAGACAATTGGTCAAGAATGCTCTTGTTATCAACTATCTGTGGCTAGTTTTGTAGGTTTTCAATTAAACTAGGGTTAGGAAGGACCTCAGTAAGTTATGGAGAGCAAATAAAGCCCTTATGCAAATTAGTTCAGAATTGAGATCATCTGATTGGTTGATGCAACTGTCATTCAAAATAAGCCATTCTGATTGGTTTATATACTGTCAGTCAACAGTTTTCTATTTTACAACTTTTGCTGGGACTATCATGCATTAGTCTTCAACCAGCAAGACAATTGGTCAAGAATGCTCTTGTTATCAACTATCTGTGGCTGGTTCTGCAGGTGTTCTATTAGACTAGGGTGAGGAAGGACCTCAGTAAGTTATGAAGAGCAAATAAAGCCCTTATGCAAATTAGTTCAGAATTGAGATCATATGATTGGTTGATGCAACTGTCATTGAAAATAAGCCATTCTGATTGGTTTATGTACTGTCAGTCAACAGTTTTCTATTTTACAACTTTTGCTGGGACTACCATGCATTAGTCTTCAACCAGCAAGACAATTGGTCAAGAATGCTCTTGTTATCAACTATCTGTGGCTGGTTTTGTAGGTTTTCAATTAAACTAGGGTTAGGAAAGACCTCAGTAAGTTATGGAGAGCAAATAAAGCCCTTATGCAAATTAGTTTAGAATTGAGACCATCTGATTGGTTGATGCAATTGTCATTCAAAATAAGCCATTCTGATTGGTTTATGTGCTGTCAGTCAACAGTTTTCTATTTTATAACTTTTGCTGGGACCATCATGCAATATTCTTCAACCAGCAAGACAATTGGTCAAGAATGTAGTCAACAGTTCTCTATTTTACAATTTTTGCTGGGACTATCATGCATTAGTCTTCAACCAGCAAAACATTTGGTCAATAATGCTCTTGTTATCAACTATCTGTGGCTGGTTTTGTAGGTTTTCAATTAGACTAGGGTTAGGAAGGACCTCAGTAAGTTATGGAGAGCAAATAAAGCCCTTATGCAAATTGGTTCAGAATTGAGATCATCTGATTGGTTGATGCAACTGTCATTCAAAATAAGCCATTCTGATTGGTTTATATACTGTCAGTCAACAGTTTTCTTTTTTACAACTTTTGCTGGGACTATCATGCATTAGTCTTCAACCAGCAAGACAATTGGTCAAGAATGCTCTTGTTATCAACTATCTGTGGCTGGTTCTGCAGGTGTTCAATTAAACTAGGGTTAGGAAGGACCTCAGTAAGTTATGGAGAGCAAATAAAGCCCCTATGCAAATTAGTTTAGAATTGAGACCATCTGATTTGTTGATGCAATTGTCATTCAAAATACACCATTCTGATTGGTTTATGTGCTGTCAGTCAACAGTTTTCTATTTTATAACTTTTGCTGGGACCATCATGCAATAGTCTTCTACCAGCAAGACAATTGGTCAAGAATGTAGTCAACAGTTTTCTATTTTACAACTTTTGCTGGCATCATCACGCAATAGCCTTCAACCAGCAAGACAATTGGTCAAGAATGTTCTTGTTATCAACTATCTGTGGATGGTTCTGCAGGTGTTCAATTAGACTAGGGTGAGGAAGGACCTCAGTAAGTTATGAAGAGCAAATAAAGCCATTATGCAAATTAGTTCAGAATTGAGACCATCTGATTGGTTGATGCAACTGTCATTCAAAATAAACCATTCTGATTGGTTTATGTACCATCAGTCAACAGTTTCCTATTTTACAACGTTTGCTGGGACCATCATGCAATAGTCTTCAACCAGCAAGACAATTGGTCAATAATGTTCTTGTTATCAACTTTCTGTGGCTGGTTTTGTAGGTTTTCAATTGAACTAGGGTTAGGAAAGACCTCAGTAAGTTATGGAGAGCAAATAAAGCCCTTATGCAAATTAGTTTAGAATTGAGACCATCTGATTGGTTGATGCAATTGTCATTCAAAATAAGCCATTCTGATTGGTTTATGTGCTGTCAGTCAACAGTTTTCTATTTTATAACTTTTGCTGGGACCATCATGCAATAGTCTTCAACCAGCAAGACAATTGGTCAAGAATGTAGTCAACAGTTTTCTATTTTACAACTTTTGCTGGCACCATCACGCAATAGCCTTCAACCAGCAAGACAATTGGTCAAGAATGCTCTTGTTATCAACTATCTGTGGCTGGTTTTATAGGTTTTCAATGAAACTAGGGTTAGGAAGGACCTCAGTAAGTTATGGAGAGCAAATAAAGCCCTTATGCAAATTAGTTTAGAATTGAGACCATCTGATTGGTTGATGCAATTGTCATTCAAAATAAGCCATTCTGATTGGTTTATATACTGTCAGTCAACAGTTCTCTATTTTACAACTTTTGCTGGGACTATCATGCATTAGTCTTCAACCAGCAAGACATTTGGTTAAGAATGCTCTTGTTATCAACTATCTGTGGCTGGTTCTGCAGGTGTTCAATTAGACTAGGGTGAGGAAGGACCTCAGTAAGTTATGAAGAGCAAATAAAGCCATTATGCAAATTAGTTCAGAATTGAGACCATCTGATTGGTTGATGCAACTGTCATTCAAAATAAGCCATTCTGATTGGTTTATGTACCATCAGTCAACAGTTTCCTATTTTACAACGTTTGCTGGCACCATCACGCAATAGCCTTCAACCAGCAAGACATTTGGTCAAGAATGCTCTTGTTATCAACTATCTGTGGCTGGTTTTGTAGGTTTTCAATTAAACTAGGGTTAGGAAGGACCTCAGTAAGTTATGGAGAGCAAATAAAGCCCTTATGCAAATTAGTTCAGAAATGAGATCACCTGATTGGTTGATGCAACTGTCATTCAAAATAAGCCATTCTGATTGGTTTATATATACTGTCAGTCAACAGTTTTCTATTTTGCAACTTTTGCTGGGACTATCATGCATTAGTCTTCAACCAGCAAGACAATTGGTCAAGAATGTAGTCAACAGTTTTCTATTTTACAACTTTTGCTGGCACCATCACGCAATAGCCTTCAACCAGCAAGACAATTGGTCAAGAATGCTCTTGTTATCAACTATCTGTGGCTGGTTTTATAGGTTTTCAATGAAACTAGGGTTAGGAAGGACCTCAGTAAGTTATGGAGAGCAAATAAAGCCCTTATGCAAATTAGTTTAGAATTGAGACCATCTGATTGGTTGATGCAATTGTCATTCAAAATAAGCCATTCTGATTGGTTTATATACTGTCAGTCAACAGTTCTCTATTTTACAACTTTTGCTGGGACTATCATGCATTAGTCTTCAACCAGCAAGACATTTGGTTAAGAATGCTCTTGTTATCAACTATCTGTGGCTGGTTCTGCAGGTGTTCAATTAGACTAGGGTGAGGAAGGACCTCAGTAAGTTATGAAGAGCAAATAAAGCCATTATGCAAATTAGTTCAGAATTGAGACCATCTGATTGGTTGATGCAACTGTCATTCAAAATAAGCCATTCTGATTGGTTTATGTACCATCAGTCAACAGTTTCCTATTTTACAAAGTTTGCTGGCACCATCACGCAATAGCCTTCAACCAGCAAGACATTTGGTCAAGAATGCTCTTGTTATCAACTATCTGTGGCTGGTTTTGTAGGTTTTCAATTAAACTAGGGTTAGGAAGGACCTCAGTAAGTTATGGAGAGCAAATAAAGCCCTTATGCAAATTAGTTCAGAAATGAGATCACCTGATTGGTTGATGCAACTGTCATTCAAAATAAGCCATTCTGATTGGTTTATATACTGTCAGTCAACAGTTTTCTATTTTGCAACTTTTGCTGGGACTATCATGCATTAGTCTTCAACCAGCAAGACAATTGGTCAAGAATGTAGTCAACAGTTTTCTATTTTACAACTTTTGCTGGCACCATCACGCAATAGCCTTCAACCAGCAAGACAATTGGTCAAGAATGCTCTTGTTATCAACTTTTCTGTGGCTGGTTTTATAGGTTTTCAATTAAACTAGGGTTAGGAAGGACCTCAGTAAGTTATGGAGAGCAAATAAAGCCCTTATGCAAATTAGTTTAGAATTGAGACCATCTGATTGGTTGATGCAATTGTCATTCAAAATAAGCCATTCTGATTGGTTTATGTACTGTCAGTCAACAGTTCTCTATTTTACAACTTTTGCTGGGACTATCATGCATTAGTCTTCAACCAGCAAGACATTTGGTTAAGAATGCTCTTGTTATCAACTATCTGTGGCTGGTTTTGTAGGTTTTCAATTAAACTAGGGTTAGGAAGGACCTCAGTAAGTTATAAAAAGCAAATAAAGCCCTTATGCAAATTAGTTCAGAATTGAGACCATCTGATTGGTTGATGCAACTGTCATTCAAAATAAGCCATTCTGATTGGTTTATGTACTGTCAGATAACAGTTCTCTATTTTACAACTTTTGCTGGGACTATCAAGCATTAGTCTTCAACCAGCAAGACAATTGGTCAAGAATGCTCTTGTTATCAACTATCTGTGGCTAGTTTTGTAGGTTTTCAATTAAACTAGGGTTAGGAAGGACCTCAGTAAGTTATGGAGAGCAAATAAAGCCCTTATGCAAATTAGTTCAGAATTGAGATCATCTGATTGGTTGATGCAACTGTCATTCAAAATAAGCCATTCTGATTGGTTTATATACTGTCAGTCAACAGTTTTCTATTTTACAACTTTTGCTGGGACTATCATGCATTAGTCTTCAACCAGCAAGACAATTGGTCAAGAATGCTCTTGTTATCAACTATCTGTGGCAGGTTCTGCAGGTGTTCTATTAGACTAGGGTGAGGAAGGACCTCAGTAAGTTATGAAGAGCAAATAAAGCCCTTATGCAAATTAGTTCAGAATTGAGATCATATGATTGGTTGATGCAACTGTCATTCAAAATAAGCCATTCTGATTGGTTTATGTACTGTCAGTCAACAGTTTTCTATTTTACAACTTTTGCTGGGACTACCATGCATTAGTCTTCAACCAGCAAGACAATTGGTCAAGAATGCTCTTGTTATCAACTATCTGTGGCTGGTTTTGTAGGTTTTCAATTAAACTAGGGTTAGGAAAGACCTCAGTAAGTTATGGAGAGCAAATAAAGCCCTTATGCAAATTAGTTCAGAATTGAGATCATCTGATTGGTTGATGCAACTGTCATTCAAAATAAGCCATTCTGATTGGTTTATATACTGTCAGTCAACAGTTCTCTATTTTACAACTTTTCTGGGACTATCATGCATTAGTCTTCAACCAGCAAGACATTTAGTCAAGAATGCTCTTGTTATCAACTATCTGTGGCTGGTTTTGTAGGTTTTCAATTAAACTAGGGTTAGGAAGGACCTCAGTAAGTTATGGAGAGCAAATAAAGCCCTTATGCAAATTAGTTCAGAATTGAGATCATCTGATTGGTTGATGCAACTGTCATTCAAAATAAGCCATTCTGATTGGTTTATATACTGTCAGTCAACAGTTTTCTATTTTACAACTTTTGCTGGGACTATCATGCATTAGTCTTCAACCAGCAAGACAATTGGTCAAGAATGTAGTCAACAGTTTTCTATTTTACAACTTTTGCTGGCACCATCACGCAATAGCCTTCAACCAGCAAGACAATTGGTCAAGAATGCTCTTGTTATCAACTATCTGTGGCTGGTTTTATAGGTTTTCAATTAAACTAGGGTTAGGAAGGACCTCAATAAGTTATGGAGAGCAAATAAAGCCCTTATGCAAATTAGTTTAGAATTGAGACCATCTGATTGGTTGATGCAATTGTCATTCAAAATAAGCCATTCTGATTGGTTTATGTACTGTCAGTCAACAGTTCTCTATTTTACAACTTTTGCTGGGACTATCATGCATTAGTCTTCAACCAGCAAGACATTTGGTTAAGAATGCTCTTGTTATCAACTATCTGTGGCTGGTTTTGTAGGTTTTCAATTAAACTAGGGTTAGGAAGGACCTCAGTAAGTTATGGAGAGCAAATAAAGCCCTTATGCAAATTGGTTCAGAATTGAGATCATATGATTGGTTGATGCAACTGTCATTCAAAATAAGCCATTCTGATTGGTTTATGTACTGTCAGTCAACAGTTTTCTATTTTACAACTTTTGCTGGGACTATCATGCATTAGTCTTCAACCAGCAAGGCAATTGGTCACGAATGCTCTTGTTATCAACTATCTGTGTCTGGTTTTGTAGGTTTTAAATTAAACTAGGGTTAGGAAAGACCTCAGTAAGTTATGGAGAGCAAATAAAGCCCTTATGCAAATTAGTTTAGAATTGAGACCATCTGATTGGTTGATGCAATTGTCATTCAAAATAAGCCATTCTGATTGGTTTATGTGCTGTCAGTCAACAGTTTTCTATTTTATAACTTTTGCTGGGACCATCATGCAATAGTCTTCTACCAGCAAGACAATTTGTCAAGAATGTAGTCAACAGTTTTCTATTTTACAACTTTTGCTGGCACCATCACGCAATAGCCTTCAACCAGCAAGACAATTGGTCAAGAATGTTCTTGTTATCAACTATCTGTGGCTGGTTCTGCAGGTGTTCAATTAGACTAGGGTGAGGAAGGACCTCAGTAAGTTATGAAGAGCAAATAAAGCCATTATGCAAATTAGTTCAGAATTGAGACCATCTGATTGGTTGATGCAACTGTCATTCAAAATAAGCCATTCTGATTGGTTTATGTACCATCAGTCAACAGTTTCCTATTTTACAACGTTTGCTGGCACCATCACGCAACAGCCTTCAACCAGCAAGACATTTGGTCAAGAATGCTCTTGTTATCAACTATCTGTGGCTGGTTTTGTAGGTTTTCAATTAAACTAGGGTTAGGAAGGACCTCAGTAAGTTATGGAGAGCAAATAAAGCCCTTATGCAAATTAGTTCAGAAATGAGATCACCTGATTAGTTGATGCAACTGTCATTCAAAATAAGCCATTCTGATTGGTTTATATACTGTCAGTCAACCGTTTTCTATTTTGCAACTTTTGCTGGGACTATCATGCATTAGTCTTCAACCAGCAAGACAATTGGTCAAGAATGTAGTCAACAGTTTTCTATTTTACAACTTTTGCTGGCACCATCACGCAATAGCCTTCAACCAGCAAGACAATTGGTCAAGAATGCTCTTGTTATCAACTTTTCTGTGGCTGGTTTTATAGGTTTTCAATTAAACTAGGGTTAGGAAGGACCTCAGTAAGTTATGGAAAGCAAATAAAGCCCTTATGCAAATTAGTTTAGAATTGAGACCATCTGATTGGTTGATGCAATTGTCATTCAAAATAAGCCATTCTGATTGGTTTATGTACTGTCAGTCAACAGTTCTCTATTTTACAACTTTTGCTGGGACTATCATGCATTAGTCTTCAACCAGCAAGACATTTGGTTAAGAATGCTCTTGTTATCAACTATCTGTGGCTGGTTTTATAGGTTTTCAATTAAAATAGGGTTAGGAAGGACCTCAGTAAGTTATGGAGAGCAAATAAAGCCCTTATGCAAATTAGTTCAGCATTGAGATCATCTGATTGGTTGATGCAACTGTCATTCAAAATAAGCCATTCTGATTGGTTTATATACTGTCAGTCAACAGTTTTCTATTTTACAACTTTTGCTGGGACTATCATGCATTAGTCTTCAACCAGCAAGACAATTGGTCAAGAATGCTCTTGTTATCAACTATCTGTGGCTGGTTCTGCAGGTGTTCTATTAGACTAGGGTGAGGAAGGACCTCAGTAAGTTATGAAGAGCAAATAAAGCCCTTATGCAAATTAGTTCAGAATTGAGATCATATGATTGGTTGATGCAACTGTCATTCAAAATAAGCCATTCTGATTGGTTTATGTACTGTCAGTCAACAGTTTTCTATTTTACAACTTTTGCTGGGACTACCATGCATTAGTCTTCAACCAGCAAGACATTTGGTTAAGAATGCTCTTGTTATCAACTATCTGTGGCTGGTTCTGCAGGTGTTCAATTAGACTAGGGTGAGGAAGGACCTCAGTAAGTTATGAAGAGCAAATAAAGCCATTATGCAAATTAGTTCAGAATTGAGACCATCTGATTGGTTGATGCAACTGTCATTCAAAATAAGCCATTCTGATTGGTTTATGTACCATCAGTCAACAGTTTCCTATTTTACAAAGTTTGCTGGCACCATCACGCAATAGCCTTCAACCAGCAAGACATTTGGTCAAGAATGCTCTTGTTATCAACTATCTGTGGCTGGTTTTGTAGGTTTTCAATTAAACTAGGGTTAGGAAGGACCTCAGTAAGTTATGGAGAGCAAATAAAGCCCTTATGCAAATTAGTTCAGAAATGAGATCACCTGATTGGTTGATGCAACTGTCATTCAAAATAAGCCATTCTGATTGGTTTATATACTGTCAGTCAACAGTTTTCTATTTTGCAACTTTTGCTGGGACTATCATGCATTAGTCTTCAACCAGCAAGACAATTGGTCAAGAATGTAGTCAACAGTTTTCTATTTTACAACTTTTGCTGGCACCATCACGCAATAGCCTTCAACCAGCAAGACAATTGGTCAAGAATGCTCTTGTTATCAACTTTTCTGTGGCTGGTTTTATAGGTTTTCAATTAAACTAGGGTTAGGAAGGACCTCAGTAAGTTATGGAGAGCAAATAAAGCCCTTATGCAAATTAGTTTAGAATTGAGACCATCTGATTGGTTGATGCAATTGTCATTCAAAATAAGCCATTCTGATTGGTTTATGTACTGTCAGTCAACAGTTCTCTATTTTACAACTTTTGCTGGGACTATCATGCATTAGTCTTCAACCAGCAAGACATTTGGTTAAGAATGCTCTTGTTATCAACTATCTGTGGCTGGTTTTGTAGGTTTTCAATTAAACTAGGGTTAGGAAGGACCTCAGTAAGTTATAAAAAGCAAATAAAGCCCTTATGCAAATTAGTTCAGAATTGAGACCATCTGATTGGTTGATGCAACTGTCATTCAAAATAAGCCATTCTGATTGGTTTATGTACTGTCAGATAACAGTTCTCTATTTTACAACTTTTGCTGGGACTATCAAGCATTAGTCTTCAACCAGCAAGACAATTGGTCAAGAATGCTCTTGTTATCAACTATCTGTGGCTAGTTTTGTAGGTTTTCAATTAAACTAGGGTTAGGAAGGACCTCAGTAAGTTATGGAGAGCAAATAAAGCCCTTATGCAAATTAGTTCAGAATTGAGATCATCTGATTGGTTGATGCAACTGTCATTCAAAATAAGCCATTCTGATTGGTTTATATACTGTCAGTCAACAGTTTTCTATTTTACAACTTTTGCTGGGACTATCATGCATTAGTCTTCAACCAGCAAGACAATTGGTCAAGAATGCTCTTGTTATCAACTATCTGTGGCAGGTTCTGCAGGTGTTCTATTAGACTAGGGTGAGGAAGGACCTCAGTAAGTTATGAAGAGCAAATAAAGCCCTTATGCAAATTAGTTCAGAATTGAGATCATATGATTGGTTGATGCAACTGTCATTCAAAATAAGCCATTCTGATTGGTTTATGTACTGTCAGTCAACAGTTTTCTATTTTACAACTTTTGCTGGGACTACCATGCATTAGTCTTCAACCAGCAAGACAATTGGTCAAGAATGCTCTTGTTATCAACTATCTGTGGCTGGTTTTGTAGGTTTTCAATTAAACTAGGGTTAGGAAAGACCTCAGTAAGTTATGGAGAGCAAATAAAGCCCTTATGCAAATTAGTTCAGAATTGAGATCATCTGATTGGTTGATGCAACTGTCATTCAAAATAAGCCATTCTGATTGGTTTATATACTGTCAGTCAACAGTTCTCTATTTTACAACTTTTCTGGGACTATCATGCATTAGTCTTCAACCAGCAAGACATTTAGTCAAGAATGCTCTTGTTATCAACTATCTGTGGCTGGTTTTGTAGGTTTTCAATTAAACTAGGGTTAGGAAGGACCTCAGTAAGTTATGGAGAGCAAATAAAGCCCTTATGCAAATTAGTTCAGAATTGAGATCATCTGATTGGTTGATGCAACTGTCATTCAAAATAAGCCATTCTGATTGGTTTATATACTGTCAGTCAACAGTTTTCTATTTTACAACTTTTGCTGGGACTATCATGCATTAGTCTTCAACCAGCAAGACAATTGGTCAAGAATGTAGTCAACAGTTTTCTATTTTACAACTTTTGCTGGCACCATCACGCAATAGCCTTCAACCAGCAAGACAATTGGTCAAGAATGCTCTTGTTATCAACTATCTGTGGCTGGTTTTATAGGTTTTCAATTAAACTAGGGTTAGGAAGGACCTCAATAAGTTATGGAGAGCAAATAAAGCCCTTATGCAAATTAGTTTAGAATTGAGACCATCTGATTGGTTGATGCAATTGTCATTCAAAATAAGCCATTCTGATTGGTTTATGTACTGTCAGTCAACAGTTCTCTATTTTACAACTTTTGCTGGGACTATCATGCATTAGTCTTCAACCAGCAAGACATTTGGTTAAGAATGCTCTTGTTATCAACTATCTGTGGCTGGTTTTGTAGGTTTTCAATTAAACTAGGGTTAGGAAGGACCTCAGTAAGTTATGGAGAGCAAATAAAGCCCTTATGCAAATTGGTTCAGAATTGAGATCATATGATTGGTTGATGCAACTGTCATTCAAAATAAGCCATTCTGATTGGTTTATGTACTGTCAGTCAACAGTTTTCTATTTTACAACTTTTGCTGGGACTATCATGCATTAGTCTTCAACCAGCAAGGCAATTGGTCACGAATGCTCTTGTTATCAACTATCTGTGTCTGGTTTTGTAGGTTTTAAATTAAACTAGGGTTAGGAAAGACCTCAGTAAGTTATGGAGAGCAAATAAAGCCCTTATGCAAATTAGTTTAGAATTGAGACCATCTGATTGGTTGATGCAATTGTCATTCAAAATAAGCCATTCTGATTGGTTTATGTGCTGTCAGTCAACAGTTTTCTATTTTATAACTTTTGCTGGGACCATCATGCAATAGTCTTCTACCAGCAAGACAATTTGTCAAGAATGTAGTCAACAGTTTTCTATTTTACAACTTTTGCTGGCACCATCACGCAATAGCCTTCAACCAGCAAGACAATTGGTCAAGAATGTTCTTGTTATCAACTATCTGTGGCTGGTTCTGCAGGTGTTCAATTAGACTAGGGTGAGGAAGGACCTCAGTAAGTTATGAAGAGCAAATAAAGCCATTATGCAAATTAGTTCAGAATTGAGACCATCTGATTGGTTGATGCAACTGTCATTCAAAATAAGCCATTCTGATTGGTTTATGTACCATCAGTCAACAGTTTCCTATTTTACAACGTTTGCTGGCACCATCACGCAACAGCCTTCAACCAGCAAGACATTTGGTCAAGAATGCTCTTGTTATCAACTATCTGTGGCTGGTTTTGTAGGTTTTCAATTAAACTAGGGTTAGGAAGGACCTCAGTAAGTTATGGAGATCAAATAAAGCCCTTATGCAAATTAGTTCAGAAATGAGATCACCTGATTAGTTGATGCAACTGTCATTCAAAATAAGCCATTCTGATTGGTTTATATACTGTCAGTCAACAGTTTTCTATTTTGCAACTTTTGCTGGGACTATCATGCATTAGTCTTCAACCAGCAAGACAATTGGTCAAGAATGTAGTCAACAGTTTTCTATTTTACAACTTTTGCTGGCACCATCACGCAATAGCCTTCAACCAGCAAGACAATTGGTCAAGAATGCTCTTGTTATCAACTTTTCTGTGGCTGGTTTTATAGGTTTTCAATTAAACTAGGGTTAGGAAGGACCTCAGTAAGTTATGGAAAGCAAATAAAGCCCTTATGCAAATTAGTTTAGAATTGAGACCATCTGATTGGTTGATGCAATTGTCATTCAAAATAAGCCATTCTGATTGGTTTATGTACTGTCAGTCAACAGTTCTCTATTTTACAACTTTTGCTGGGACTATCATGCATTAGTCTTCAACCAGCAAGACATTTGGTTAAGAATGCTCTTGTTATCAACTATCTGTGGCTGGTTTTATAGGTTTTCAATTAAAATAGGGTTAGGAAGGACCTCAGTAAGTTATGGAGAGCAAATAAAGCCCTTATGCAAATTAGTTCAGCATTGAGATCATCTGATTGGTTGATGCAACTGTCATTCAAAATAAGCCATTCTGATTGGTTTATATACTGTCAGTCAACAGTTTTCTATTTTACAACTTTTGCTGGGACTATCATGCATTAGTCTTCAACCAGCAAGACAATTGGTCAAGAATGCTCTTGTTATCAACTATCTGTGGCTGGTTCTGCAGGTGTTCTATTAGACTAGGGTGAGGAAGGACCTCAGTAAGTTATGAAGAGCAAATAAAGCCCTTATGCAAATTAGTTCAGAATTGAGATCATATGATTGGTTGATGCAACTGTCATTCAAAATAAGCCATTCTGATTGGTTTATGTACTGTCAGTCAACAGTTTTCTATTTTATAACTTTTGCTGGGACCATCATGCAATATTCTTCAACCAGCAAGACAATTGGTCAAGAATGCTGTTGTTATCAACTATCTGTGGCTGGTTTTATAGGTTTTCAATTAAACTAGGGTTAGGAAGGACCTCAGTAAGTTATGGAGAGCAAATAAAGCCCTTATGCAAATTAGTTTAGAATTGAGACCATCTGATTGGTTGATGCAATTGTCATTCAAAATACACCATTCTGATTGGTTTATGTACTGTCAGTCAACAGTTCTCTATTTTACAACTTTTGCTGGGACTATCATGCATTAGTCTTCAACCAGCAAGACAATTGGTCAAGAATGCTCTTGTTATCAACTATCTGTGGCTGGTTTTGTAGGTTTTCAATTAAACTAGGGTTAGGAAGGACCTCAGTAAGTTATGGAGAGCAAATAAAGCCCTTATGCAAATTAGTTTAGAATTAAGACCATCTGATTGGTTGATGCAATTGTCATTCAAAATAAGCCATTCTGATTGGTTTATGTACTGTCAGTCAACAGTTCTCTATTTTACAATTTTTGCTGGGACTATCATGCATTAGTCTTCAACCAGCAAGACATTTGGTCAATAATGCTCTTGTTATCAACTATCTGTGGCTGGTTTTGTAGGTTTTCAATTAGACTAGGGTTAGGAAGGACCTCAGTAAGTTATGGAGAGCAAATAAAGCCCTTATGCAAATTGGTTCAGAATTGAGATAATCTGATTGGTTGATGCAACTGTCATTCAAAATAAGCCATTCTGATTGGTTTATATACTGTCAGTCAACAGTTTTCTTTTTTACAACTTTTGCTGGGACTATCATGCATTAGTCTTCAACCAGCAAGACAATTGGTCAAGAATGCTCTTGTTATCAACTATCTGTGGCTGGTTCTGCAGGTGTTCAATTAAACTAGGGTTAGGAAGGACCTCAGTAAGTTATGGAGAGCAAATAAAGCCCCTATGCAAATTAGTTTAGAATTGAGACCATCTGATTGGTTGATGCAATTGTCTTTCAAAATACACCATTCTGATTGGTTTATGTACTGTCAGTCAACAGTTCTCTATTTTACAATTTTTGCTGGGACTATCATGCATTAGTCTTCAACCAGCAAGACATTTGGTCAATAATGCTCTTGTTATCAACTATCTGTGGCTGGTTTTGTAGGTTTTCAATTAGACTAGGGTTAGGAAGGACCTCAGTAAGTTATGGAGAGCAAATAAAGCCCTTATGCAAATTGGTTCAGAATTGAGATAATCTGATTGGTTGATGCAACTGTCATTCAAAATAAGCCATTCTGATTGGTTTATATACTGTCAGTCAACAGTTTTCTTTTTTACAACTTTTGCTGGGACTATCATGCATTAGTCTTCAACCAGCAAGACAATTGGTCAAGAATGCTCTTGTTATCAACTATCTGTGGCTGGTTCTGCAGGTGTTCAATTAAACTAGGGTTAGGAAGGACCTCAGTAAGTTATGGAGAGCAAATAAAGCCCCTATGCAAATTAGTTTAGAATTGAGACCATCTGATTGGTTGATGCAATTGTCTTTCAAAATACACCATTCTGATTGGTTTATGTGCTGTCAGTCAACAGTTTTCTATTTTATAACTTTTGCTGGGACCATCATGCAATAGTCTTCTACCAGCAAGACAATTGGTCAAGAATGTAGTCAACAGTTTTCTATTTTACAACTTTTGCTGGCACCATCACGCAATAGCCTTCAACCAGCAAGACAATTGGTCAAGAATGTTCTTGTTATCAACTATCTGTGGATGGTTCTGCAGGTGTTCAATTAGACTAGGGTGAGGAAGGACCTCAGTAAGTTATGAAGAGCAAATAAAGCCATTATGCAAATTAGTTCAGAATTGAGACCATCTGATTGGTTGATGCAACTGTCATTCAAAATAAACCATTATGATTGGTTTATGTACCATCAGTCAACAGTTTCCTATTTTACAACGTTTGCTGGGACCATCATGCAATAGTCTTCAACCAGCAAGACAATTGGTCAATAATGTTCTTGTTATCAACTTTCTGTGGCTGGTTTTGTAGGTTTTCAATTAAACTAGGGTTAGGAAAGACCTCAGTAAGTTATGGAGAGCAAATAAAGCCCTTATGCAAATTAGTTTAGAATTGAGACCATCTGATTGGTTGATGCAATTGTCATTCAAAATAAGCCATTCTGATTGGTTTATGTGCTGTCAGTCAACAGTTTTCTATTTTATAACTTTTGCTGGGACCATCATGCAATAGTCTTCAACCAGCAAGACAATTGGTCAAGAATGTAGTCAACAGTTTTCTATTTTACAACTTTTGCTGGCACCATCACGCAATAGCCTTCAACCAGCAAGACAATTGGTCAAGAATGCTCTTGTTATCAACTATCTGTGGCTGGTTTTATAGGTTTTCAATTAAACTAGGGTTAGGAAGGACCTCAGTAAGTTATGGAGAGCAAATAAAGCCCCTATGCAAATTAGTTTAGAATTGAGACCATCTGATTGGTTGATGCAATTGTCATTCAAAATACACCATTCTGATTGGTTTATGTACTGTCAGTCAACAGTTCTCTATTTTACAACTTTTGCTGGGACTATCATGCATTAGTCTTCAACCAGCAAGACATTTGGTTAAGAATGCTCTTGTTATCAACTATCTGTGGCTGGTTTTGTAGGTTTTCAATGAAACTAGGGTTAGGAAGGACCTCAGTAAGTTATGGAGAGCAAATAAAGCCCTTATGCAAATTAGTTTAGAATTGAGACCATCTGATTGGTTGATGCAATTGTCATTCAAAATACACCATTCTGATTGGTTTATGTACTGTCAGTCAACAGTTCTCTATTTTACAACTTTTGCTGGGACTATCATGCATTAGTCTTCAACCAGCAAGACAATTGGTCAAGAATGCTCTTGTTATCAACTATCTGTGGCTGGTTTTGTAGGTTTTCAATTAAACTAGGGTTAGGAAGGACCTCAGTAAGTTATGGAGAGCAAATAAAGCCCTTATGCAAATTAGTTTAGAATTAAGACCATCTGATTGGTTGATGCAATTGTCATTCAAAATAAGCCATTCTGATTGGTTTATGTACTGTCAGTCAACAGTTCTCTATTTTACAATTTTTGCTGGGACTATCATGCATTAGTCTTCAACCAGCAAGACATTTGGTCAATAATGCTCTTGTTATCAACTATCTTTGGCTGGTTTTGTAGGTTTTCAATTAGACTAGGGTTAGGAAGGACCTCAGTAAGTTATGGAGAGCAAATAAAGCCCTTATGCAAATTGGTTCAGAATTGAGATAATCTGATTGGTTGATGCAACTGTCATTCAAAATAAGCCATTCTGATTGGTTTATATACTGTCAGTCAACAGTTTTCTTTTTTACAACTTTTGCTGGGACTATCATGCATTAGTCTTCTACCAGCAAGACAATTGGTCAAGAATGCTCTTGTTATCAACTATCTGTGGCTGGTTCTGCAGGTGTTCAATTAAACTAGGGTTAGGAAGGACCTCAGTAAGTTATGGAGAGCAAATAAAGCCCCTATGCAAATTAGTTTAGAATTGAGACCATCTGATTGGTTGATGCAATTGTCATTCAAAATACACCATTCTGATTGGTTTATGTGCTGTCAGTCAACAGTTTTCTATTTTATAACTTTTGCTGGGACCATCATGCAATAGTCTTCTACCAGCAAGACAATTGGTCAAGAATGTAGTCAACAGTTTTCTATTTTACAACTTTTGCTGGCACCATCACGCAATAGCCTTCAACCAGCAAGACAATTGGTCAAGAATGTTCTTGTTATCAACTATCTGTGGATGGTTCTGCAGGTGTTCAATTAGACTAGGGTGAGGAAGGACCTCAGTAAGTTATGAAGAGCAAATAAAGCCATTATGCAAATTAGTTCAGAATTGAGACCATCTGATTGGTTGATGCAACTGTCATTCAAAATAAACCATTCTGATTGGTTTATGTACCATCAGTCAACAGTTTCCTATTTTACAACGTTTGCTGGGACCATCATGCAATAGTCTTCAACCAGCAAGACAATTGGTCAATAATGTTCTTGTTATCAACTTTCTGTGGCTGGTTTTGTAGGTTTTCAATTAAACTAGGGTTAGGAAAGACCTCAGTAAGTTATGGAGAGCAAATAAAGCCCTTATGCAAATTAGTTTAGAATTGAGACCATCTGATTGGTTGATGCAATTGTCATTCAAAATAAGCCATTCTGATTGGTTTATGTGCTGTCAGTCAACAGTTTTCTATTTTATAACTTTTGCTGGGACCATCATGCAATAGTCTTCAACCAGCAAGACAATTGGTCAAGAATGTAGTCAACAGTTTTCTATTTTACAACTTTTGCTGGCACCATCACGCAATAGCCTTCAACCAGCAAGACAATTGGTCAAGAATGCTCTTGTTATCAACTTTTCTGTGGCTGGTTTTATAGGTTTTCAATTAAACTAGGGTTAGGAAGGACCTCAGTAAGTTATGGAGAGCAAATAAAGCCCTTATGCAAATTAGTTTAGAATTGAGACCATCTGATTGGTTGATGCAATTGTCATTCAAAATAAGCCATTCTGATTGGTTTATGTACTGTCAGTCAACAGTTCTCTATTTTACAACTTTTGCTGGGACTATCATGCATTAGTCTTCAACCAGCAAGACATTTGGTTAAGAATGCTCTTGTTATCAACAATCTGTGGCTGGTTTTGTAGGTTTTCAATTAAACTAGGGTTAGGAAGGACCTCAGTAAGTTATAAAAAGCAAATAAAGCCCTTATGCAAATTAGTTCAGAATTGAGACCATCTGATTGGTTGATGCAACTGTCATTCAAAATAAGCCATTCTGATTGGTTTATATACTGTCAGTCAACAGTTCTCTATTTTACAACTTTTGCTGGGACTATCATGCAATAGCCTTCAACCAGCAAGACATTTGGTCAAGAATGCTCTTGTTATCAACTATCTGTGGCTGGTTTTGTAGGTTTTCAATTAAACTAGGGTTAGGAAGGACCTCAGTAAGTTATGGAGAGCAAATAAAGCCCTTATGCAAATTAGTTCAGAAATGAGATCACCTGATTGGTTGATGCAACTGTCATTCAAAATAAGCCATTCTGATTGGTTTATATACTGTCAGTCAACAGTTTTCTATTTTGCAACTTTTGCTGGGACTATCATGCATTAGTCTTCAACCAGCAAGACAATTGGTCAAGAATGTAGTCAACAGTTTTCTATTTTACAACTTTTGCTGGCACCATCACGCAATAGCCTTCAACCAGCAAGACAATTGGTCAAGAATGCTCTTGTTATCAACTTTTCTGTGGCTGGTTTTATAGGTTTTCAATTAAACTAGGGTTAGGAAGGACCTCAGTAAGTTATGGAGAGCAAATAAAGCCCTTATGCAAATTAGTTTAGAATTGAGACCATCTGATTGGTTGATGCAATTGTCATTCAAAATAAGCCATTCTGATTGGTTTATGTACTGTCAGTCAACAGTTCTCTATTTTACAACTTTTGCTGGGACTATCATGCATTAGTCTTCAACCAGCAAGACATTTGGTTAAGAATGCTCTTGTTATCAACAATCTGTGGCTGGTTTTGTAGGTTTTCAATTAAACTAGGGTTAGGAAGGACCTCAGTAAGTTATAAAAAGCAAATAAAGCCCTTATGCAAATTAGTTCAGAATTGAGACCATCTGATTGGTTGATGCAACTGTCATTCAAAATAAGCCATTCTGATTGGTTTATGTACTGTCAGATAACAGTTCTCTATTTTACAACTTTTGCTGGGACTATCAAGCATTAGTCTTCAACCAGCAAGACAATTGGTCAAGAATGCTCTTGTTATCAACTATCTGTGGCTAGTTTTGCAGGTTTTCAATTAAACTAGGGTTAGGAAGGACCTCAGTAAGTTATGGAGAGCAAATAAAGCCCTTATGCAAATTAGTTCAGAATTGAGATCATCTGATTGGTTGATGCAACTGTCATTCAAAATAAGCCATTCTGATTGGTTTATATACTGTCAGTCAACAGTTTTCTATTTTACAACTATTGCTGGGACTATCATGCATTAGTCTTCAACCAGCAAGACAATTGGTCAAGAATGCTCTTGTTATCAACTATCTGTGGCAGGTTCTGCAGGTGTTCTATTAGACTAGGGTGAGGAAGGACCTCAGTAAGTTATGAAGAGCAAATAAAGCCCTTATGCAAATTAGTTCAGAATTGAGATCATATGATTGGTTGATGCAACTGTCATTCAAAATAAGCCATTCTGATTGGTTTATGTACTGTCAGTCAACAGTTTTCTATTTTACAACTTTTGCTGGGACTACCATGCATTAGTCTTCAACCAGCAAGACAATTGGTAAAGAATGCTCTTGTTATCAACTATCTGTGGCTGGTTTTGTAGGTTTTCAATTAAACTAGGGTTAGGAAAGACCTCAGTAAGTTATGGAGAGCAAATAAAGCCCTTATGCAAATTAGTTCAGAATTGAGATCATCTGATTGGTTGATGCAACTGTCATTCAAAATAAGCCATTCTGATTGGTTTATATACTGTCAGTCAACAGTTCTCTATTTTACAACTTTTGCTGGGACTATCATGCATTAGTCTTCAACCAGCAAGACATTTAGTCAAGAATGCTCTTGTTATCAACTATCTGTGGCTGGTTTTGTAGGTTTTCAATTAAACTAGGGTTAGGAAGGACCTCAGTAAGTTATGGAGAGCAAATAAAGCCCTTATGCAAATTAGTTCAGAATTGAGATCATCTGATTGGTTGATGCAACTGTCATTCAAAATAAGCCATTCTGATTGGTTTATATACTGTCAGTCAACAGTTTTCTATTTTACAACTTTTGCTGGGACTATCATGCATTAGTCTTCAACCAGCAAGACAATTGGTCAAGAATGTAGTCAACAGTTTTCTATTTTACAACTTTTGCTGGCACCATCACGCAATAGCCTTCAACCAGCAAGGCAATTGGTCAAGAATGCTCTTGTTATCAACTATCTGTGGCTGGTTTTATAGGTTTTCAATTAAACTAGGGTTAGGAAGGACCTCAATAAGTTATGGAGAGCAAATAAAGCCCTTATGCAAATTAGTTTAGAATTGAGACCATCTGATTGGTTGATGCAATTGTCATTCAAAATAAGCCATTCTGATTGGTTTATGTACTGTCAGTCAACAGTTCTCTATTTTACAACTTTTGCTGGGACTATCATGCATTAGTCTTCAACCAGCAAGACATTTGGTTAAGAATGCTCTTGTTATCAACTATCTGTGGCTGGTTTTGTAGGTTTTCAATTAAACTAGGGTTAGGAAGGACCTCAGTAAGTTATGGAGAGCAAATAAAGCCCTTATGCAAATTGGTTCAGAATTGAGATCATATGATTGGTTGATGCAACTGTCATTCAAAATAAGCCATTCTGATTGGTTTATGTACTGTCAGTCAACAGTTTTCTATTTTACAACTTTTGCTGGGACTATCATGCATTAGTCTTCAACCAGCAAGACAATTGGTCAAGAATGCTCTTGTTATCAACTATCTGTGTCTGGTTTTGTAAGTTTTAAATTAAACTAGGGTTAGGAAAGACCTCAGTAAGTTATGGAGAGCAAATAAAGCCCTTATGCAAATTAGTTTAGAATTGAGACCATCTGATTGGTTGATGCAATTGTCATTCAAAATAAGCCATTCTGATTGGTTTATGTGCTGTCAGTCAACAGTTTTCTATTTTATAACTTTTGCTGGGACCATCATGCAATAGTCTTCTACCAGCAAGACAATTTGTCAAGAATGTAGTCAACAGTT
This sequence comes from Crinia signifera, assembly GCF_055691185.1. Lineage (NCBI taxonomy): Eukaryota > Metazoa > Chordata > Amphibia > Anura > Myobatrachidae > Crinia > Crinia signifera. The sequence goes on along the minus strand of NC_139217.1, from coordinate 212,245,580 downwards.
TTCTATTTTACAACTTTTGCTGGCACCATCACGCAATAGCCTTCAACCAGCAAGACAATTGGTCAAGAATGTTCTTGTTATCAACTATCTGTGGCTGGTTCTGCAGGTGTTCAATTAGACTAGGGTGAGGAAGGACCTCAGTAAGTTATGAAGAGCAAATAAAGCCATTATGCAAATTAGTTCAGAATTGAGACCATCTGATTGGTTGATGCAACTGTCATTCAAAATAAGCCATTCTGATTGGTTTATGTACCATCAGTCAACAGTTTCCTATTTTACAACGTTTGCTGGCACCATCACGCAATAGCCTTCAACCAGCAAGACATTTGGTCAAGAATGCTCTTGTTATCAACTATCTGTGGCTGGTTTTGTAGGTTTTCAATTAAACTAGGGTTAGGAAGGACCTCAGTAAGTTATGGAGAGCAAATAAAGCCCTTATGCAAATTAGTTCAGAAATGAGATCACCTGATTGGTTGATGCAACTGTCATTCAAAATAAGCCATTCTGATTGGTTTATATACTGTCAGTCAACAGTTTTCTATTTTGCAACTTTTGCTGGGACTATCATGCATTAGTCTTCAACCAGCAAGACAATTGGTCAAGAATGTAGTCTACAGTTTTCTATTTTACAACTTTTGCTGGCACCATCACGCAATAGCCTTCACCCAGCAAGACAATTGGTCAAGAATGCTCTTGTTATCAACTTTTCTGTGGCTGGTTTTATAGGTTTTCAATTAAACTAGGGTTAGGAAGGACCTCAGTAAGTTATGGAAAGCAAATAAAGCCCTTATGCAAATTAGTTTAGAATTGAGACCATCTGATTGGTTGATGCAATTGTCATTCAAAATAAGCCATTCTGATTGGTTTATGTACTGTCAGTCAACAGTTCTCTATTTTACAACTTTTGCTGGGACTATCATGCATTAGTCTTCAACCAGCAAGACATTTGGTTAAGAATGCTCTTGTTATCAACTATCTGTGGCTGGTTTTGTAGGTTTTCAATTAAACTAGGGTTAGGAAGGACCTCAGTAAGTTATAAAAAGCAAATAAAGCCCTTATGCAAATTAGTTCAGAATTGAGACCATCTGATTGGTTGATGCAACTGTCATTCAAAATAAGCCATTCTGATTGGTTTATGTACTGTCAGATAACAGTTCTCTATTTTACAACTTTTGCTGGGACTATCAAGCATTAGTCTTCAACCAGCAAGACAATTGATCAAGAATGCTCTTGTTATCAACTATCTGTGGCTAGTTTTGTAGGTTTTCAATTAAACTAGGGTTAGGAAGGACCTCAGTAAGTTTTGAAGAGCAAATAAAGCCCTTATGCAAATTAGTTCAGAATTGAGATCATATGATTGGTTGATGCAACTGTCATTCAAAATAAGCCATTCTGATTGGTTTATGTACTGTCAGTCAACAGTTTTCTATTTTACAACTTTTGCTGGGACTACCCTTGCATTAGTCTTCAACCAGCAAGACAATTGGTCAAGAATGCTCTTGTTATCAACTATCTGTGGCTGGTTTTGTAGGTTTTCAATTAAACTAGGGTTAGGAAAGACCTCAGTAAGTTATGGAGAGCAAAAAAAGCCCTTATGCAAATTAGTTTAGAATTGAGACCATCTGATTGGTTGATGCAATTGTCATTCAAAATAAGCCATTCTGATTGGTTTATGTGCTGTCAGTCAACAGTTTTCTATTTTATAACTTTTGCTGGGACCATCATGCAATATTCTTCAACCAGCAAGACAATTGGTCAAGAATGTAGTCAACAGTTTTCTATTTTACAACTTTTGCTGGCACCATCACGCAATAGCCTTCAACCAGCAAGACAATTGGTCAAGAATGCTGTTGTTATCAACTATCTGTGGCTGGTTTTATAGGTTTTCAATTAAACTAGGGTTAGGAAGGACCTCAGTAAGTTATGGAGAGCAAATAAAGCCCTTATGCAAATTAGTTTAGAATTGAGACCATCTGATTGGTTGATGCAATTGTCATTCAAAATACACCATTCTGATTGGTTTATGTACTGTCAGTCAACAGTTCTCTATTTTACAACTTTTGCTGGGACTATCATGCATTAGTCTTCAACCAGCAAGACAATTGGTCAAGAATGCTCTTGTTATCAACTATCTGTGGCTGGTTTTGTAGGTTTTCAATTAAACTAGGGTTAGGAAGGACCTCAGTAAGTTATGGAGAGCAAATAAAGCCCTTATGCAAATTAGTTTAGAATTAAGACCATCTGATTGGTTGATGCAATTGTCATTCAAAATAAGCCATTCTGATTGGTTTATGTACTGTCAGTCAACAGTTCTCTATTTTACAATTTTTGCTGGGACTATCATGCATTAGTCTTCAACCAGCAAGACATTTGGTCAAGAATGCTCTTGTTATCAACTATCTGTGGCTGGTTTTGTAGGTTTTCAATTAGACTAGGGTTAGGAAGGACCTCAGTAAGTTATGGAGAGCAAAAAAAGCCCTTATGCAAATTGGTTCAGAATTGAGATCATCTGATTGGTTGATGCAACTGTCATTCAAAATAAGCCATTCTGATTGGTTTATATACTGTCAGTCAACAGTTTTCTTTTTTACAACTTTTGCTGGGACTATCATGCATTAGTCTTCAACCAGCAAGACAATTGGTCAAGAATGCTCTTGTTATCAACTATCTGTGGCTGGTTCTGCAGGTGTTCAATTAAACTAGGGTTAGGAAGGACCTCAGTAAGTTATGGAGAGCAAATAAAGCCCCTATGCAAATTAGTTTAGAATTGAGACCATCTGATTGGTTGATGCAATTGTCATTCAAAATAAACCATTCTGATTGGTTTATGTGCTCTCATTCAACAGTTTTCTATTTTATAACTTTTGCTGGGACCATCATGCAATAGTCTTCTACCAGCAAGACAATTGGTCAAGAATGTAGTCAACAGTTTTCTATTTTACAACTTTTGCTGGCACCATCACGCAATAGCCTTCAACCAGCAAGACAATTGGTCAAGAATGTTCTTGTTATCAACTATCTGTGGATGGTTCTGCAGGTGTTCAATTAGACTAGGGTGAGGAAGGACCTCAGTAAGTTATGAAGAGCAAATAAAGCCATTATGCAAATTAGTTCAGAATTGAGACCATCTGATTGGTTGATGCAACTGTCATTCAAAATAAACCATTCTGATTGGTTTATGTACCATCAGTCAACAGTTTCCTATTTTACAACGTTTGCTGGGACCATCATGCAATAGTCTTCAACCAGCAAGACAATTGGTCAATAATGTTCTTGTTATCAACTTTCTGTGGCTGGTTTTGTAGGTTTTCAATTAAACTAGGGTTAGGAAAGACCTCAGTAAGTTATGGAGAGCAAATAAAGCCCTTATGCAAATTAGTTTAGAATTGAGACCATCTGATTGGTTGATGCAATTGTCATTCAAAATAAGCCATTCTGATTGGTTTATGTGCTGTCAGTCAACAGTTTTCTATTTTATAACTTTTGCTGGGACCATCATGCAATAGTCTTCAACCAGCAAGACAATTGGTCAAGAATGTAGTCAACAGTTTTCTATTTTACAACTTTTGCTGGGACTATCATGCATTAGTCTTCAACCAGCAAGACAATTGGTCAAGAATGCTCTTGTTATCAACTATCTGTGGCTGGTTTTGTAGGTTTTCAATGAAACTAGGGTTAGGAAGGACCTCAGTAAGTTATGGAGAGCAAATAAAGCCCTTATGTTAATTAGTTCAGAATTGAGACCATCTGATTGGTTGATGCAATTGTCATTCAAAATAAGCCATTCTGATTGGTTTATATACTGTCAGTCAACAGTTCTCTATTTTACAACTTTTGCTGGGACTATCATGCATTAGTCTTCAACCAGCAAGACATTTAGTCAAGAATGCTCTTGTTATCAACTATCTGTGGCTGGTTTTGTAGGTTTTCAATTAAACTAGGGTTAGGAAGGACCTCAGTAAGTTATGGAGAGCAAATAAAGCCCTTATGCAAATTAGTTCAGAATTGAGATCATCTGATTGGTTGATGCAACTGTCATTCAAAATAAGCCATTCTGATTGGTTTATATACTGTCAGTCAACAGTTTTCTATTTTACAACTTTTGCTGGGACTATCATGCATTAGTCTTCAACCAGCAAGACAATTGGTCAAGAATGTAGTCAACAGTTTTCTATTTTACAACTTTTGCTGGCACCATCACGCAATAGCCTTCAACCAGCAAGACAATTGTTCAAGAATGCTCTTGTTATCAACTATCTGTGGCTGGTTTTATAGGTTTTCAATTAAACTAGGGTTAGGAAGGACCTCAATAAGTTATGGAGAGCAAATAAAGCCCTTATGCAAATTAGTTTAGAATTGAGACCATCTGATTGGTTGATGCAATTGTCATTCAAAATAAGCCATTCTGATTGGTTTATATACTGTCAGTCAACAGTTCTCTATTTTACAACTTTTGCTGGGACTATCATGCATTAGTCTTCAACCAGCAAGACATTTGGTTAAGAATGCTCTTGTTATCAACTATCTGTGGCTGGTTCTGCAGGTGTTCAATTAGACTAGGGTGAGGAAGGACCTCAGTAAGTTATGAAGAGCAAATAAAGCCATTATGCAAATTAGTTCAGAATTGAGACCATCTGATTGGTTGATGCAACTGTCATTCAAAATAAGCCATTCTGATTGGTTTATGTACCATCAGTCAACAGTTTCCTATTTTACAACGTTTGCTGGCACCATCACGCAATAGCCTTCAACCAGCAAGACATTTGGTCAAGAATGCTCTTGTTATCAACTATCTGTGGCTGGTTTTGTAGGTTTTCAATTAAACTAGGGTTAGGAAGGACCTCAGTAAGTTATGGAGAGCAAATAAAGCCCTTATGCAAATTAGTTCAGAAATGAGATCACCTGATTGGTTGATGCAACTGTCATTCAAAATAAGCAATTCTGATTGGTTTATATACTGTCAGTCAACAGTTTTCTATTTTGCAACTTTTGCTGGGACTATCATGCATTAGTCTTCAACCAGCAAGACAATTGGTCAAGAATGTAGTCAACAGTTTTCTATTTTACAACTTTTGCTGGCACCATCACGCAATAGCCTTCAACCAGCAAGACAATTGGTCAAGAATGCTCTTGTTATCAACTTTTCTGTGGCTGGTTTTATAGGTTTTAAATTAAACTAGGGTTAGGAAGGACCTCAGTAAGTTATGGAGAGCAAATAAAGCCCTTATGCAAATTAGTTTAGAATTGAGACCATCTGATTGGTTGATGCAATTGTCATTCAAAATAAGCCATTCTGATTGGTTTATGTACTGTCAGTCAACAGTTCTCTATTTTACAACTTTTGCTGGGACTATCATGCATTAGTCTTCAACCAGCAAGACATTTGGTTAAGAATGCTCTTGTTATCAACTATCTGTGGCTGGTTTTGTAGGTTTTCAATTAAACTAGGGTTAGGAAGGACCTCAGTAAGTTATAAAAAGCAAATAAAGCCCTTATGCAAATTAGTTCAGAATTGAGACCATCTGATTGGTTGATGCAACTGTCATTCAAAATAAGCCATTCTGATTGGTTTATGTACTGTCATATAACAGTTTTCTATTTTACAACTTTTGCTGGGACTATCAAGCATTAGTCTTCAACCAGCAAGACAATTGGTCAAGAATGCTCTTGTTATCAACTATCTGTGGCTAGTTTTGTAGGTTTTCAATTAAACTAGGGTTAGGAAGGACCTCAGTAAGTTATGGAGATTAAATAAAGCCCTTATGCAAATTAGTTCAGAATTGAGATCATCTGATTGGTTGATGCAACTGTCATTCAAAATAAGCCATTCTGATTGGTTTATATACTGTCAGTCAACAGTTTTCTATTTTACAACTTTTGCTGGGACTATCATGCATTAGTCTTCAACCAGCAAGACATTTGGTCAAGAATGCTCTTGTTATCAACTATCTGTGGCTGGTTTTGTAGGTTTTCAATTAGACTAGGGTTAGGAAGGACCTCAGTAAGTTATGGAGAGCAAATAAAGCCCTTATGCAAATTAGTTCAGAATTGAGATCATCTGATTGGTTGATGCAACTGTCATTCAAAATAAGCCATTCTGATTGGTTTATATATTGTCAGTCAACAGTTTTCTATTTTACAACTTTTGCTGGGACTATCATGCATTAGTCTTCAACCAGCAAGACAATTGGTCAAGAATGCTCTTGTTATCAACTATCTGTGGCTGGTTCTGCAGGTGTTCAATTAAACTAGGGTTAGGAAGGACCTCAGTAAGTTATGGAGAGCAAATAAAGCCCCTATGCAAATTAGTTTAGAATTGAGACCATCTGATTGGTTGATGCAATTGTCATTCAAAATACACCATTCTGATTGGTTTATGTGCTGTCAGTCAACAGTTTTCTATTTTATAACTTTTGCTGGGACCATCATGCAATAGTCTTCTACCAGCAAGACAATTGGTCAAGAATGTAGTCAACAGTTTTCTATTTTACAACTTTTGCTGGCACCATCACGCAATAGCCTTCAACCAGCAAGACAATTGGTCAAGAATGTTCTTGTTATCAACTATCTGTGGATGGTTCTGCAGGTGTTCAATTAGACTAGGGTGAGGAAGGACCTCAGTAAGTTATGAAGAGCAAATAAAGCCATTATGCAAATTAGTTCAGAATTGAGACCATCTGATTGGTTGATGCAACTGTCATTCAAAATAAACCATTCTGATTGGTTTATGTACCATCAGTCAACAGTTTCCTATTTTACAACGTTTGCTGGGACCATCATGCAATAGTCTTCAACCAGCAAGACAATTGGTCAATAATGTTCTTGTTATCAACTTTCTGTGGCTGGTTTTGTAGGTTTTCAATTAAACTAGGGTTAGGAAAGACCTCAGTAAGTTATGGAGAGCAAATAAAGCCCTTATGCAAATTAGTTTAGAATTGAGACCATCTGATTGGTTGATGCAATTGTCATTCAAAATAAGCCATTCTGATTGGTTTATGTGCTGTCAGTCAACAGTTTTCTATTTTATAACTTTTGCTGGGACCATCATGCAATAGTCTTCAACCAGCAAGACAATTGGTCAAGAATGTAGTCAACAGTTTTCTATTTTACAACTTTTGCTGGCACCATCACGCAATAGCCTTCAACCAGCAAGACAATTGGTCAAGAATGCTCTTGTTATCAACTATCTGTGGCTGGTTTTATAGGTTTTCAATTAAACTAGGGTTAGGAAGGACCTCAGTAAGTTATGGAGAGCAAATAAAGCCCCTATGCAAATTAGTTTAGAATTGAGACCATCTGATTGGTTGATGCAATTGTCATTCAAAATACACCATTCTGATTGGTTTATGTACTGTCAGTCAACAGTTCTCTATTTTACAACTTTTGCTGGGACTATCATGCATTAGTCTTCAACCAGCAAGACATTTGGTTAAGAATGCTCTTGTTATCAACTATCTGTGGCTGGTTTTGTAGGTTTTCAATGAAACTAGGGTTAGGAAGGACCTCAGTAAGTTATGGAGAGCAAATAAAGCCCTTATGCAAATTAGTTTAGAATTGAGACCATCTGATTGGTTGATGCAATTGTCATTCAAAATACACCATTCTGATTGGTTTATGTACTGTCAGTCAACAGTTCTCTATTTTACAACTTTTGCTGGGACTATCATGCATTAGTCTTCAACCAGCAAGACAATTGGTCAAGAATGCTCTTGTTATCAACTATCTGTGGCTGGTTTTGTAGGTTTTCAATTAAACTAGGGTTAGGAAGGACCTCAGTAAGTTATGGAGAGCAAATAAAGCCCTTATGCAAATTAGTTTAGAATTAAGACCATCTGATTGGTTGATGCAATTGTCATTCAAAATAAGCCATTCTGATTGGTTTATGTACTGTCAGTCAACAGTTCTCTATTTTACAATTTTTGCTGGGACTATCATGCATTAGTCTTCAACCAGCAAGACATTTGGTCAATAATGCTCTTGTTATCAACTATCTGTGGCTGGTTTTGTAGGTTTTCAATTAGACTAGGGTTAGGAAGGACCTCAGTAAGTTATGGAGAGCAAATAAAGCCCTTATGCAAATTGGTTCAGAATTGAGATAATCTGATTGGTTGATGCAACTGTCATTCAAAATAAGCCATTCTGATTGGTTTATATACTGTCAGTCAACAGTTTTCTTTTTTACAACTTTTGCTGGGACTATCATGCATTAGTCTTCAACCAGCAAGACAATTGGTCAAGAATGCTCTTGTTATCAACTATCTGTGGCTGGTTCTGCAGGTGTTCAATTAAACTAGGGTTAGGAAGGACCTCAGTAAGTTATGGAGAGCAAATAAAGCCCCTATGCAAATTAGTTTAGAATTGAGACCATCTGATTGGTTGATGCAATTGTCATTCAAAATACACCATTCTGATTGGTTTATGTGCTGTCAGTCAACAGTTTTCTATTTTATAACTTTTGCTGGGACCATCATGCAATAGTCTTCTACCAGCAAGACAATTGGTCAAGAATGTAGTCAACAGTTTTCTATTTTACAACTTGTGCTGGCACCATCACGCAATAGCCTTCAACCAGCAAGACAATTGGTCAAGAATGTTCTTGTTATCAACTATCTGTGGATGGTTCTGCAGGTGTTCAATTAGACTAGGGTGAGGAAGGACCTCAGTAAGTTATGAAGAGCAAATAAAGCCATTATGCAAATTAGTTCAGAATTGAGACCATCTGATTGGTTGATGCAACTGTCATTCAAAATAAACCATTCTGATTGGTTTATGTACCATCAGTCAACAGTTTCCTATTTTACAACGTTTGCTGGGACCATCATGCAATAGTCTTCAACCAGCAAGACAATTGGTCAATAATGTTCTTGTTATCAACTTTCTGTGGCTGGTTTTGTAGGTTTTCAATTAAACTAGGGTTAGGAAAGACCTCAGTAAGTTATGGAGAGCAAATAAAGCCCTTATGCAAATTAGTTTAGAATTGAGACCATCTGATTGGTTGATGCAATTGTCATTCAAAATAAGCCATTCTGATTGGTTTATGTGCTGTCAGTCAACAGTTTTCTATTTTATAACTTTTGCTGGGACCATCATGCAATAGTCTTCAACCAGCAAGACAATTGGTCAAGAATGTAGTCAACAGTTTTCTATTTTACAACTTTTGCTGGCACCATCACGCAATAGCCTTCAACCAGCAAGACAATTGGTCAAGAATGCTCTTGTTATCAACTATCTGTGGCTGGTTTTATAGGTTTTCAATTAAACTAGGGTTAGGAAGGACCTCAGTAAGTTATGGAGAGCAAATAAAGCCCCTATGCAAATTAGTTTAGAATTGAGACCATCTGATTGGTTGATGCAATTGTCATTCAAAATACACCATTCTGATTGGTTTATGTACTGTCAGTCAACAGTTCTCTATTTTACAACTTTTGCTGGGACTATCATGCATTAGTCTTCAACCAGCAAGACATTTGGTTAAGAATGCTCTTGTTATCAACTATCTGTGGCTGGTTTTGTAGGTTTTCAATGAAACTAGGGTTAGGAAGGACCTCAGTAAGTTATGGAGAGCAAATAAAGCCCTTATGCAAATTAGTTTAGAATTGAGACCATCTGATTGGTTGATGCAATTGTCATTCAAAATAAGCCATTCTGATTGGTTTATATACTGTCAGTCAACAGTTCTCTATTTTACAACTTTTGCTGGGACTATCATGCAATAGCCTTCAACCAGCAAGACATTTGGTCAAGAATGCTCTTGTTATCAACTATCTGTGGCTGGTTTTGTAGGTTTTCAATTAAACTAGGGTTAGGAAGGACCTCAGTAAGTTATGGAGAGCAAATAAAGCCCTTATGCAAATTAGTTCAGAAATGAGATCACCTGATTGGTTGATGCAACTGTCATTCAAAATAAGCCATTCTGATTGGTTTATATACTGTCAGTCAACAGTTTTCTATTTTGCAACTTTTGCTGGGACTATCATGCATTAGTCTTCAACCAGCAAGACAATTGGTCAAGAATGTAGTCAACAGTTTTCTATTTTACAACTTTTGCTGGCACCATCACGCAATAGCCTTCAACCAGCAAGACAATTGGTCAAGAATGCTCTTGTTATCAACTTTTCTGTGGCTGGTTTTATAGGTTTTCAATTAAACTAGGGTTAGGAAGGACCTCAGTAAGTTATGGAGAGCAAATAAAGCCCTTATGCAAATTAGTTTAGAATTGAGACCATCTGATTGGTTGATGCAATTGTCATTCAAAATAAGCCATTCTGATTGGTTTATGTACTGTCAGTCAACAGTTCTCTATTTTACAACTTTTGCTGGGACTATCATGCATTAGTCTTCAACCAGCAAGACATTTGGTTAAGAATGCTCTTGTTATCAACAATCTGTGGCTGGTTTTGTAGGTTTTCAATTAAACTAGGGTTAGGAAGGACCTCAGTAAGTTATAAAAAGCAAATAAAGCCCTTATGCAAATTAGTTCAGAATTGAGACCATCTGATTGGTTGATGCAACTGTCATTCAAAATAAGCCATTCTGATTGGTTTATGTACTGTCAGATAACAGTTCTCTATTTTACAACTTTTGCTGGGACTATCAAGCATTAGTCTTCAACCAGCAAGACAATTGGTCAAGAATGCTCTTGTTATCAACTATCTGTGGCTAGTTTTGCAGGTTTTCAATTAAACTAGGGTTAGGAAGGACCTCAGTAAGTTATGGAGAGCAAATAAAGCCCTTATGCAAATTAGTTCAGAATTGAGATCATCTGATTGGTTGATGCAACTGTCATTCAAAATAAGCCATTCTGATTGGTTTATATACTGTCAGTCAACAGTTTTCTATTTTACAACTATTGCTGGGACTATCATGCATTAGTCTTCAACCAGCAAGACAATTGGTCAAGAATGCTCTTGTTATCAACTATCTGTGGCAGGTTCTGCAGGTGTTCTATTAGACTAGGGTGAGGAAGGACCTCAGTAAGTTATGAAGAGCAAATAAAGCCCTTATGCAAATTAGTTCAGAATTGAGATCATATGATTGGTTGATGCAACTGTCATTCAAAATAAGCCATTCTGATTGGTTTATGTACTGTCAGTCAACAGTTTTCTATTTTACAACTTTTGCTGGGACTACCATGCATTAGTCTTCAACCAGCAAGACAATTGGTAAAGAATGCTCTTGTTATCAACTATCTGTGGCTGGTTTTGTAGGTTTTCAATTAAACTAGGGTTAGGAAAGACCTCAGTAAGTTATGGAGAGCAAATAAAGCCCTTATGCAAATTAGTTCAGAATTGAGATCATCTGATTGGTTGATGCAACTGTCATTCAAAATAAGCCATTCTGATTGGTTTATATACTGTCAGTCAACAGTTCTCTATTTTACAACTTTTGCTGGGACTATCATGCATTAGTCTTCAACCAGCAAGACATTTAGTCAAGAATGCTCTTGTTATCAACTATCTGTGGCTGGTTTTGTAGGTTTTCAATTAAACTAGGGTTAGGAAGGACCTCAGTAAGTTATGGAGAGCAAATAAAGCCCTTATGCAAATTAGTTCAGAATTGAGATCATCTGATTGGTTGATGCAACTGTCATTCAAAATAAGCCATTCTGATTGGTTTATATACTGTCAGTCAACAGTTTTCTATTTTACAACTTTTGCTGGGACTATCATGCATTAGTCTTCAACCAGCAAGACAATTGGTTAAGAATGTAGTCAACAGTTTTCTATTTTACAACTTTTGCTGGCACCATCACGCAATAGCCTTCAACCAGCAAGACAATTGGTCAAGAATGCTCTTGTTATCAACTATCTGTGGCTGGTTTTATAGGTTTTCAATTAAACTAGGGTTAGGAAGGACCTCAATAAGTTATGGAGAGCAAATAAAGCCCTTATGCAAATTAGTTTAGAATTGAGACCATCTGATTGGTTGATGCAATTGTCATTCAAAATAAGCCATTCTGATTGGTTTATGTACTGTCAGTCAACAGTTCTCTATTTTACAACTTTTGCTGGGACTATCATGCATTAGTCTTCAACCAGCAAGACATTTGGTTAAGAATGCTCTTGTTATCAACTATCTGTGGCTGGTTTTGTAGGTTTTCAATTAAACTAGGGTTAGGAAGGACCTCAGTAAGTTATGGAGAGCAAATAAAGCCCTTATGCAAATTGGTTCAGAATTGAGATCATATGATTGGTTGATGCAACTGTCATTCAAAATAAGCCATTCTGATTGGTTTATGTACTGTCAGTCAACAGTTTTCTATTTTACAACTTTTGCTGGGACTATCATGCATTAGTCTTCAACCAGCAAGACAATTGGTCAAGAATGCTCTTGTTATCAACTATCTGTGTCTGGTTTTGTAAGTTTTAAATTAAACTAGGGTTAGGAAAGACCTCAGTAAGTTATGGAGAGCAAATAAAGCCCTTATGCAAATTAGTTTAGAATTGAGACCATCTGATTGGTTGATGCAATTGTCATTCAAAATAAGCCATTCTGATTGGTTTATGTGCTGTCAGTCAACAGTTTTCTATTTTATAACTTTTGCTGGGACCATCATGCAATAGTCTTCTACCAGCAAGACAATTTGTCAAGAATGTAGTCAACAGTTTTCTATTTTACAACTTTTGCTGGCACCATCACGCAATAGCCTTCAACCAGCAAGACAATTGGTCAAGAATGCTCTTGTTATCAACTATCTGTGGCTGGTTCTGCAGGTGTTCAATTAGACTAGGGTGAGGAAGGACCTCAGTAAGTTATGAAGAGCAAATAAAGCCATTATGCAAATTAGTTCAGAATTGAGACCATCTGATTGGTTGATGCAACTGTCATTCAAAATAAGCCATTCTGATTGGTTTATGTACCATCAGTCAACAGTTTCCTATTTTACAATGTTTGCTGGCACCATCACGCAATAGCCTTCAACCAGCAAGACATTTGGTCAAGAATGCTCTTGTTATCAACTATCTGTGGCTGGTTTTGTAGGTTTTCAATTAAACTAGGGTTAGGAAGGACCTCAGTAAGTTATGGAGAGCAAATAAAGCCCTTATGCAAATTAGTTCAGAAATGAGATCACCTGATTGGTTGATGCAACTGTCATTCAAAATAAGCCATTCTGATTGGTTTATATACTGTCAGTCAACAGTTTTCTATTTTGCAACTTTTGCTGGGACTATCATGCATTAGTCTTCAACCAGCAAGACAATTGGTCAAGAATGTAGTCTACAGTTTTCTATTTTACAACTTTTGCTGGCACCATCACGCAATAGCCTTCACCCAGCAAGACAATTGGTCAAGAATGCTCTTGTTATCAACTTTTTTGTGGCTGGTTTTATAGGTTTTCAATTAAACTAGGGTTAGGAAGGACCTCAGTAAGTTATGGAAAGCAAATAAAGCCCTTATGCAAATTAGTTTAGAATTGAGACCATCTGATTGGTTGATGCAATTGTCATTCAAAATAAGCCATTCTGATTGGTTTATGTACTGTCAGTCAACAGTTCTCTATTTTACAACTTTTGCTGGGACTATCATGCATTAGTCTTCAACCAGCAAGACATTTGGTTAAGAATGCTCTTGTTATCAACTATCTGTGGCTGGTTTTGTAGGTTTTCAATTAAACTAGGGTTAGGAAGGACCTCAGTAAGTTATAAAAAGCAAATAAAGCCCTTATGCAAATTAGTTCAGAATTGAGACCATCTGATTGGTTGATGCAACTGTCATTCAAAATAAGCCATTCTGATTGGTTTATGTACTGTCAGATAACAGTTCTCTATTTTACAACTTTTGCTGGGACTATCAAGCATTAGTCTTCAACCAGCAAGACAATTGGTCAAGAATGCTCTTGTTATCAACTATCTGTGGCTAGTTTTGTAGGTTTTCAATTAAACTAGGGTTAGGAAGGACCTCAGTAAGTTATGAAGAGCAAATAAAGCCCTTATGCAAATTAGTTCAGAATTGAGATCATATGATTGGTTGATGCAACTGTCATTCAAAATAAGCCATTCTGATTGGTTTATGTACTGTCAGTCAACAGTTTTCTATTTTACAACTTTTGCTGGGACTACCATGCATTAGTCTTCAACCAGCAAGACAATTGGTCAAGAATGCTCTTGTTATCAACTATCTGTGGCTGGTTTTGTAGGTTTTCAATTAAACTAGGGTTAGGAAAGACCTCAGTAAGTTATGGAGAGCAAATAAAGCCCTTATGCAAATTAGTTTAGAATTGAGACCATCTGATTGGTTGATGCAATTGTCATTCAAAATAAGCCATTCTGATTGGTTTATGTGCTGTCAGTCAACAGTTTTCTATTTTATAACTTTTGCTGGGACCATCATGCAATATTCTTCAACCAGCAAGACAATTGGTCAAGAATGTAGTCAACAGTTTTCTATTTTACAACTTTTGCTGGCACCATCACGCAATAGCCTTCAACCAGCAAGACAATTGGTCAAGAATGCTGTTGTTATCAACTATCTGTGGCTGGTTTTATAGGTTTTCAATTAAACTAGGGTTAGGAAGGACCTCAGTAAGTTATGGAGAGCAAATAAAGCCCTTATGCAAATTAGTTTAGAATTGAGACCATCTGATTGGTTGATGCAATTGTCATTCAAAATACACCATTCTGATTGGTTTATGTACTGTCAGTCAACAGTTCTCTATTTTACAACTTTTGCTGGGACTATCATGCATTAGTCTTCAACCAGCAAGACAATTGGTCAAGAATGCTCTTGTTATCAACTATCTGTGGCTGGTTTTGTAGGTTTTCAATTAAACTAGGGTTAGGAAGGACCTCAGTAAGTTATGGAGAGCAAATAAAGCCCTTATGCAAATTAGTTTAGAATTAAGACCATCTGATTGGTTGATGCAATTGTCATTCAAAATAAGCCATTCTGATTGGTTTATGTACTGTCAGTCAACAGTTCTCTATTTTACAATTTTTGCTGGGACTATCATGCATTAGTCTTCAACCAGCAAGACATTTGGTCAAGAATGCTCTTGTTATCAACTATCTGTGGCTGGTTTTGTAGGTTTTCAATTAGACTAGGGTTAGGAAGGACCTCAGTAAGTTATGGAGAGCAAATAAAGCCCTTATGCAAATTGGTTCAGAATTGAGATCATCTGATTGGTTGATGCAACTGTCATTCAAAATAAGCCATTCTGATTGGTTTATATACTGTCAGTCAACAGTTTTCTTTTTTACAACTTTTGCTGGGACTATCATGCATTAGTCTTCAACCAGCAAGACAATTGGTCAAGAATGCTCTTGTTATCAACTATCTGTGGCTGGTTCTGCAGGTGTTCAATTAAACTAGGGTTAGGAAGGACCTCAGTAAGTTATGGAGAGCAAATAAAGCCCCTATGCAAATTAGTTTAGAATTGAGACCATCTGATTGGTTGATGCAATTGTCATTCAAAATAAACCATTCTGATTGGTTTATGTGCTCTCATTCAACAGTTTTCTATTTTATAACTTTTGCTGGGACCATCATGCAATAGTCTTCTACCAGCAAGACAATTGGTCAAGAATGTAGTCAACAGTTTTCTATTTTACAACTTTTGCTGGCACCATCACGCAATAGCCTTCAACCAGCAAGACAATTGGTCAAGAATGTTCTTGTTATCAACTATCTGTGGATGGTTCTGCAGGTGTTCAATTAGACTAGGGTGAGGAAGGACCTCAGTAAGTTATGAAGAGCAAATAAAGCCATTATGCAAATTAGTTCAGAATTGAGACCATCTGATTGGTTGATGCAACTGTCATTCAAAATAAACCATTCTGATTGGTTTATGTACCATCAGTCAACAGTTTCCTATTTTACAACGTTTGCTGGGACCATCATGCAATAGTCTTCAACCAGCAAGACAATTGGTCAATAATGTTCTTGTTATCAACTTTCTGTGGCTGGTTTTGTAGGTTTTCAATTAAACTAGGGTTAGGAAAGACCTCAGTAAGTTATGGAGAGCAAATAAAGCCCTTATGCAAATTAGTTTAGAATTGAGACCATCTGATTGGTTGATGCAATTGTCATTCAAAATAAGCCATTCTGATTGGTTTATGTGCTGTCAGTCAACAGTTTTCTATTTTATAACTTTTGCTGGGACCATCATGCAATAGTCTTCAACCAGCAAGACAATTGGTCAAGAATGTAGTCAACAGTTTTCTATTTTACAACTTTTGCTGGGACTATCATGCATTAGTCTTCAACCAGCAAGACAATTGGTCAAGAATGCTCTTGTTATCAACTATCTGTGGCTGGTTTTGTAGGTTTTCAATGAAACTAGGGTTAGGAAGGACCTCAGTAAGTTATGGAGAGCAAATAAAGCCCTTATGTTAATTAGTTCAGAATTGAGACCATCTGATTGGTTGATGCAATTGTCATTCAAAATAAGCCATTCTGATTGGTTTATATACTGTCAGTCAACAGTTCTCTATTTTACAACTTTTGCTGGGACTATCATGCATTAGTCTTCAACCAGCAAGACATTTAGTCAAGAATGCTCTTGTTATCAACTATCTGTGGCTGGTTTTGTAGGTTTTCAATTAAACTAGGGTTAGGAAGGACCTCAGTAAGTTATGGAGAGCAAATAAAGCCCTTATGCAAATTAGTTCAGAATTGAGATCATCTGATTGGTTGATGCAACTGTCATTCAAAATAAGCCATTCTGATTGGTTTATATACTGTCAGTCAACAGTTTTCTATTTTACAACTTTTGCTGGGACTATCATGCATTAGTCTTCAACCAGCAAGACAATTGGTCAAGAATGTAGTCAACAGTTTTCTATTTTACAACTTTTGCTGGCACCATCACGCAATAGCCTTCAACCAGCAAGACAATTGTTCAAGAATGCTCTTGTTATCAACTATCTGTGGCTGGTTTTATAGGTTTTCAATTAAACTAGGGTTAGGAAGGACCTCAATAAGTTATGGAGAGCAAATAAAGCCCTTATGCAAATTAGTTTAGAATTGAGACCATCTGATTGGTTGATGCAATTGTCATTCAAAATAAGCCATTCTGATTGGTTTATATACTGTCAGTCAACAGTTCTCTATTTTACAACTTTTGCTGGGACTATCATGCATTAGTCTTCAACCAGCAAGACATTTGGTTAAGAATGCTCTTGTTATCAACTATCTGTGGCTGGTTCTGCAGGTGTTCAATTAGACTAGGGTGAGGAAGGACCTCAGTAAGTTATGAAGAGCAAATAAAGCCATTATGCAAATTAGTTCAGAATTGAGACCATCTGATTGGTTGATGCAACTGTCATTCAAAATAAGCCATTCTGATTGGTTTATGTACCATCAGTCAACAGTTTCCTATTTTACAACGTTTGCTGGCACCATCACGCAATAGCCTTCAACCAGCAAGACATTTGGTCAAGAATGCTCTTGTTATCAACTATCTGTGGCTGGTTTTGTAGGTTTTCAATTAAACTAGGGTTAGGAAGGACCTCAGTAAGTTATGGAGAGCAAATAAAGCCCTCATGCAAATTAGTTCAGAAATGAGATCACCTGATTGGTTGATGCAACTGTCATTCAAAATAAGCAATTCTGATTGGTTTATATACTATCAGTCAACAGTTTTCTATTTTGCAACTTTTGCTGGGACTATCATGCATTAGTCTTCAACCAGCAAGACAATTGGTCAAGAATGTAGTCAACAGTTTTCTATTTTACAACTTTTGCTGGCACCATCACGCAATAGCCTTCAACCAGCAAGACAATTGGTCAAGAATGCTCTTGTTATCAACTTTTCTGTGGCTGGTTTTATAGGTTTTCAATTAAACTAGGGTTAGGAAGGACCTCAGTAAGTTATGGAGAGCAAATAAAGCCCTTATGCAAATTAGTTTAGAATTGAGACCATCTGATTGGTTGATGCAATTGTCATTCAAAATAAGCCATTCTGATTGGTTTATGTACTGTCAGTCAACAGTTCTCTATTTTACAACTTTTGCTGGGACTATCATGCATTAGTCTTCAACCAGCAAGACATTTGGTTAAGAATGCTCTTGTTATCAACTATCTGTGGCTGGTTTTGTAGGTTTTCAATTAAACTAGGGTTAGGAAGGACCTCAGTAAGTTATAAAAAGCAAATAAAGCCCTTATGCAAATTAGTTCAGAATTGAGACCATCTGATTGGTTGATGCAACTGTCATTCAAAATAAGCCATTCTGATTGGTTTATGTACTGTCATATAACAGTTCTCTATTTTACAACTTTTGCTGGGACTATCAAGCATTAGTCTTCAACCAGCAAGACAATTGGTCAAGAATGCTCTTGTTATCAACTATCTGTGGCTAGTTTTGTAGGTTTTCAATTAAACTAGGGTTAGGAAGGACCTCAGTAAGTTATGGAGATTAAATAAAGCCCTTATGCAAATTAGTTCAGAATTGAGATCATCTGATTGGTTGATGCAACTGTCATTCAAAATAAGCCATTCTGATTGGTTTATATACTGTCAGTCAACAGTTTTCTATTTTACAACTTTTGCTGGGACTATCATGCATTAGTCTTCAACCAGCAAGACATTTGGTCAAGAATGCTCTTGTTATCAACTATCTGTGGCTGGTTTTGTAGGTTTTCAATTAGACTAGGGTTAGGAAGGACCTCAGTAAGTTATGGAGAGCAAATAAAGCCCTTATGCAAATTAGTTCAGAATTGAGATCATCTGATTGGTTGATGCAACTGTCATTCAAAATAAGCCATTCTGATTGGTTTATGTACTGTCATATAACAGTTCTCTATTTTACAACTTTTGCTGGGACTATCAAGCATTAGTCTTCAACCAGCAAGACAATTGGTCAAGAATGCTCTTGTTATCAACTATCTGTGGCTAGTTTTGTAGGTTTTCAATTAAACTAGGGTTAGGAAGGACCTCAGTAAGTTATGGAGATTAAATAAAGCCCTTATGCAAATTAGTTCAGAATTGAGATCATCTGATTGGTTGATGCAACTGTCATTCAAAATAAGCCATTCTGATTGGTTTATATACTGTCAGTCAACAGTTTTCTATTTTACAACTTTTGCTGGGACTATCATGCATTAGTCTTCAACCAGCAAGACATTTGGTCAAGAATGCTCTTGTTATCAACTATCTGTGGCTGGTTTTGTAGGTTTTCAATTAGACTAGGGTTAGGAAGGACCTCAGTAAGTTATGGAGAGCAAATAAAGCCCTTATGCAAATTAGTTCAGAATTGAGATCATCTGATTGGTTGATGCAACTGTCATTCAAAATAAGCCATTCTGATTGGTTTATATACTGTCAGTCAACAGTTTTCTATTTTACAACTTTTGCTGGGACTATCATGCATTAGTCTTCAACCAGCAAGACAATTGGTCAAGAATGCTCTTGTTATCAACTATCTGTGGCTGGTTCTGCAGGTGTTCAATTAAACTAGGGTTAGGAAGGACCTCAGTAAGTTATGGAGAGCAAATAAAGCCCCTATGCAAATTAGTTTAGAATTGAGACCATCTGATTGGTTGATGCAATTGTCATTCAAAATACACCATTCTGATTGGTTTATGTACTGTCAGTCAACAGTTCTCTATTTTACAACTTTTGCTGGGACTATCATGTATTAATCTTCAACCAGCAAGACAATTGGTCAAGAATGCTCTTGTTATCAACTATCTGTGGCTGGTTCTGCAGGTGTTCAATTAAACTAGGGTTAGGAAGGACCTCAGTAAGTTATGGAGAGCAAATAAAGCCCCTATGCAAATTAGTTTAGAATTGAGACCATCTGATTGGTTGATGCAATTGTCATTCAAAATAAACCATTCTGATTGGTTTATGTGCTCTCATTCAACAGTTTTCTATTTTATAACTTTTGCTGGGACCATCATGCAATAGTCTTCTACCAGCAAGACAATTGGTCAAGAATGTAGTCAACAGTTTTCTATTTTACAACTTTTGCTGGCACCATCACGCAATAGCCTTCAACCAGCAAGACAATTGGTCAAGAATGTTCTTGTTATCAACTATCTGTGGATGGTTCTGCAGGTGTTCAATTAGACTAGGGTGAGGAAGGACCTCAGTAAGTTATGAAGAGCAAATAAAGCCATTATGCAAATTAGTTCAGAATTGAGACCATCTGATTGGTTGATGCAACTGTCATTCAAAATAAACCATTCTGATTGGTTTATGTACCATCAGTCAACAGTTTCCTATTTTACAACGTTTGCTGGGACCATCATGCAATAGTCTTCAACCAGCAAGACAATTGGTCAATAATGTTCTTGTTATCAACTTTCTGTGGCTGGTTTTGTAGGTTTTCAATTAAACTAGGGTTAGGAAAGACCTCAGTAAGTTATGGAGAGCAAATAAAGCCCTTATGCAAATTAGTTTAGAATTGAGACCATCTGATTGGTTGATGCAATTGTCATTCAAAATAAGCCATTCTGATTGGTTTATGTGCTGTCAGTCAACAGTTTTCTATTTTATAACTTTTGCTGGGACCATCATGCAATAGTCTTCAACCAGCAAGACAATTGGTCAAGAATGTAGTCAACAGTTTTCTATTTTACAACTTTTGCTGGGACTATCATGCATTAGTCTTCAACCAGCAAGACAATTGGTCAAGAATGCTCTTGTTATCAACTATCTGTGGCTGGTTTTGTAGGTTTTCAATGAAACTAGGGTTAGGAAGGACCTCAGTAAGTTATGGAGAGCAAATAAAGCCCTTATGTTAATTAGTTCAGAATTGAGACCATCTGATTGGTTGATGCAATTGTCATTCAAAATAAGCCATTCTGATTGGTTTATATACTGTCAGTCAACAGTTCTCTATTTTACAACTTTTGCTGGGACTATCATGCATTAGTCTTCAACCAGCAAGACATTTAGTCAAGAATGCTCTTGTTATCAACTATCTGTGGCTGGTTTTGTAGGTTTTCAATTAAACTAGGGTTAGGAAGGACCTCAGTAAGTTATGGAGAGCAAATAAAGCCCTTATGCAAATTAGTTCAGAATTGAGATCATCTGATTGGTTGATGCAACTGTCATTCAAAATAAGCCATTCTGATTGGTTTATATACTGTCAGTCAACAGTTTTCTATTTTACAACTTTTGCTGGGACTATCATGCATTAGTCTTCAACCAGCAAGACAATTGGTCAAGAATGTAGTCAACAGTTTTCTATTTTACAACTTTTGCTGGCACCATCACGCAATAGCCTTCAACCAGCAAGACAATTGTTCAAGAATGCTCTTGTTATCAACTATCTGTGGCTGGTTTTATAGGTTTTCAATTAAACTAGGGTTAGGAAGGACCTCAATAAGTTATGGAGAGCAAATAAAGCCCTTATGCAAATTAGTTTAGAATTGAGACCATCTGATTGGTTGATGCAATTGTCATTCAAAATAAGCCATTCTGATTGGTTTATATACTGTCAGTCAACAGTTCTCTATTTTACAACTTTTGCTGGGACTATCATGCATTAGTCTTCAACCAGCAAGACATTTGGTTAAGAATGCTCTTGTTATCAACTATCTGTGGCTGGTTCTGCAGGTGTTCAATTAGACTAGGGTGAGGAAGGACCTCAGTAAGTTATGAAGAGCAAATAAAGCCATTATGCAAATTAGTTCAGAATTGAGACCATCTGATTGGTTGATGCAACTGTCATTCAAAATAAGCCATTCTGATTGGTTTATGTACCATCAGTCAACAGTTTCCTATTTTACAACGTTTGCTGGCACCATCACGCAATAGCCTTCAACCAGCAAGACATTTGGTCAAGAATGCTCTTGTTATCAACTATCTGTGGCTGGTTTTGTAGGTTTTCAATTAAACTAGGGTTAGGAAGGACCTCAGTAAGTTATGGAGAGCAAATAAAGCCCTTATGCAAATTAGTTCAGAAATGAGATCACCTGATTGGTTGATGCAACTGTCATTCAAAATAAGCAATTCTGATTGGTTTATATACTATCAGTCAACAGTTTTCTATTTTGCAACTTTTGCTGGGACTATCATGCATTAGTCTTCAACCAGCAAGACAATTGGTCAAGAATGTAGTCAACAGTTTTCTATTTTACAACTTTTGCTGGCACCATCACGCAATAGCCTTCAACCAGCAAGACAATTGGTCAAGAATGCTCTTGTTATCAACTTTTCTGTGGCTGGTTTTATAGGTTTTCAATTAAACTAGGGTTAGGAAGGACCTCAGTAAGTTATGGAGAGCAAATAAAGCCCTTATGCAAATTAGTTTAGAATTGAGACCATCTGATTGGTTGATGCAATTGTCATTCAAAATAAGCCATTCTGATTGGTTTATGTACTGTCAGTCAACAGTTCTCTATTTTACAACTTTTGCTGGGACTATCATGCATTAGTCTTCAACCAGCAAGACATTTGGTTAAGAATGCTCTTGTTATCAACTATCTGTGGCTGGTTTTGTAGGTTTTCAATTAAACTAGGGTTAGGAAGGACCTCAGTAAGTTATAAAAAGCAAATAAAGCCCTTATGCAAATTAGTTCAGAATTGAGACCATCTGATTGGTTGATGCAACTGTCATTCAAAATAAGCCATTCTGATTGGTTTATGTACTGTCATATAACAGTTCTCTATTTTACAACTTTTGCTGGGACTATCAAGCATTAGTCTTCAACCAGCAAGACAATTGGTCAAGAATGCTCTTGTTATCAACTATCTGTGGCTAGTTTTGTAGGTTTTCAATTAAACTAGGGTTAGGAAGGACCTCAGTAAGTTATGGAGATTAAATAAAGCCCTTATGCAAATTAGTTCAGAATTGAGATCATCTGATTGGTTGATGCAACTGTCATTCAAAATAAGCCATTCTGATTGGTTTATATACTGTCAGTCAACAGTTTTCTATTTTACAACTTTTGCTGGGACTATCATGCATTAGTCTTCAACCAGCAAGACATTTGGTCAAGAATGCTCTTGTTATCAACTATCTGTGGCTGGTTTTGTAGGTTTTCAATTAGACTAGGGTTAGGAAGGACCTCAGTAAGTTATGGAGAGCAAATAAAGCCCTTATGCAAATTAGTTCAGAATTGAGATCATCTGATTGGTTGATGCAACTGTCATTCAAAATAAGCCATTCTGATTGGTTTATATACTGTCAGTCAACAGTTTTCTATTTTACAACTTTTGCTGGGACTATCATGCATTAGTCTTCAACCAGCAAGACAATTGGTCAAGAATGCTCTTGTTATCAACTATCTGTGGCTGGTTCTGCAGGTGTTCAATTAAACTAGGGTTAGGAAGGACCTCAGTAAGTTATGGAGAGCAAATAAAGCCCCTATGCAAATTAGTTTAGAATTGAGACCATCTGATTGGTTGATGCAATTGTCATTCAAAATACACCATTCTGATTGGTTTATGTACTGTCAGTCAACAGTTCTCTATTTTACAACTTTTGCTGGGACTATCATGTATTAATCTTCAACCAGCAATACAATTGGTCAAGAATGCTCTTGTTATTAACTATCTGTGGCTGGTTTTGTAGGTTTTCAATTAAACTAGGGTTAGGAAGGACCTCAGTAAGTTATGGAGAGCAAATAAAGCCCTTATGCAAATTAGTTCAGAATTGAGACCATCTGATTGGTTGATGCAATTGTCATTCAAAATAAGCCATTCTGATTGGTTTATGTACTGTCAGTCAACAGTTCTCTATTTCACAACTTTTGCTGGGACTATCATGCATTAGTCTTCAACCAGCAAGACATTTGGTCAAGAATGCTCTTGTTATCAACTATCTGTGGCTGGTTTTGTAGGTTTTCAATTAAACTAGGGTTAGGAAGGACCTCAGTAAGTTATGGAGAGCAAATAAAGCCCTTATGCAAATTAGTTCAGAATTGAGATCATCTGATTGGTTGATGCAACTGTCATTCAAAATAAGCCATTCTGATTGGTTTATATACTGTCAGTCAACAGTTTTCTATTTTACAACTTTTGCTGGGACTATCATGCATTAGTCTTCAACCAGCAAGACAATTGGTCAAGAATGCTCTTGTTATCAACTATCTGTGGCTGGTTTTATAGGTTTTCAATTAAACTAGGGTTAGGAAGGACCTCAGTAAGTTATGGAGAGCAAATAAAGCCCTTATGCAAATTAGTTTAGAATTGAGACCATCTGATTGGTTGATGCAATTGTCATTCAAAATAAGCCATTCTGATTGGTTTATGTGCTGTCAGTCAACAGTTTTCTATTTTATAACTTTTGCTGGGACCATCATGCAATATTCTTCAACCAGCAAGACAATTGGTCAAGAATGTAGTCAACAGTTTTCTATTTTACAACTTTTGCTGGCACCATCACACAATAGCCTTCAACCAGCAAGACAATTGGTCAAGAATGCTGTTGTTATCAACTATCTGTGGCTGGTTTTATAGGTTTTCAATTAAACTAGGGTTAGGAAGGACCTCAGTAAGTTATGGAGAGCAAATAAAGCCCTTATGCAAATTAGTTTAGAATTGAGACCATCTAATTGGTTGATGCAATTGTCATTCAAAATACACCATTTTGATTGGTTTATGTACTGTCAGTCAACAGTTCTCTATTTTACAACTTTTGCTGGGACTATCATGCATTAGTCTTCAACCAGCAAGACAATTGGTCAAGAATGCTCTTGTTATCAACTATCTGTGGCTGGTTTTGTAGGTTTTCAATTAAACTAGGGTTAGGAAGGACCTCAGTAAGTTATGGAGAGCAAATAAAGCCCTTATGCAAATTAGTTTAGAATTAAGACCATCTGATTGGTTGATGCAATTGTCATTCAAAATAAGCCATTCTGATTGGTTTATGTACTGTCAGTCAACAGTTCTCTATTTTACAATTTTTGCTGGGACTATCATGCATTAGTCTTCAACCAGCAAGACATTTGGTCAAGAATGCTCTTGTTATCAACTATCTGTGGCTGGTTTTGTAGGTTTTCAATTAGACTAGGGTTAGGAAGGACCTCAGTAAGTTATGGAGAGCAAATAAAGCCCTTATGCAAATTAGTTCAGAATTGAGATCATCTGATTGGTTGATGCAACTGTCATTCAAAATAAGCCATTCTGATTGGTTTATATACTGTCAGTCAACAGTTTTCTATTTTACAACTTTTGCTGGGACTATCATGCATTAGTCTTCAACCAGCAAGACAATTGGTCAAGAATGCTCTTGTTATCAACTATCTGTGGCTGGTTCTGCAGGTGTTCAATTAAACTAGGGTTAGGAAGGACCTCAGTAAGTTATGGAGAGCAAATAAAGCCCCTATGCAAATTAGTTTAGAATTGAGACCATCTGATTGGTTGATGCAATTGTCATTCAAAATACACCATTCTGATTGGTTTATGTACTGTCAGTCAACAGTTCTCTGTTTTACAACTTTTGCTGGGACTATCATGTATTAATCTTCAACCAGCAAGACAATTGGTCAAGAATGCTCTTGTTATCAACTATCTGTGGCTAGTTTTGTAGGTTTTCAATTAAACTAGGGTTAGGAAGGACCTCAGTAAGTTATGGAGAGCAAATAAAGCCCTTATGCAAATTAGTTCAGAATTGAGATCATCTGATTGGTTGATGCAACTGTCATTCAAAATAAGCCATTCTGATTGGTTTATATACTGTCAGTCAACAGTTTTCTATTTTACAACTTTTGCTGGGACTATCATGCATTAGTCTTCAACCAGCAAGACAATTGGTCAAGAATGCTCTTGTTATCAACTATCTGTGGCTGGTTCTGCAGGTGTTCTATTAGACTAGGGTGAGGAAGGACCTCAGTAAGTTATGAAGAGCAAATAAAGCCCTTATGCAAATTAGTTCAGAATTGAGATCATATGATTGGTTGATGCAATTGTCATTCAAAATAAGCCATTCTGATTGGTTTATGTACTGTCAGTCAACAGTTTTCTATTTTACAACTTTTGCTGGGACTACCATGCATTAGTCTTCAACCAGCAAGACAATTGGTCAAGAATGCTCTTGTTATCAACTATCTGTGGCTGGTTTTGTAGGTTTTCAATTAAACTAGGGTTAGGAAAGACCTCAGTAAGTTATGGAGAGCCAATAAAGCCCTTATGCAAATTAGTTTAGAATTGAGACCATCTGATTGGTTGATGCAATTGTCATTCAAAATAAGCCATTCTGATTGGTTTATGTGCTGTCAGTCAACAGTTTTCTATTTTATAACTTTTGATGGGACCATCATGCAATATTCTTCAACCAGCAAGACAATTGGTCAAGAATGTAGTCAACAGTTTTCTATTTTACAACTTTTGCTGGCACCATCACGCAATAGCCTTCAACCAGCAAGACAATTGGTCAAGAATGCTGTTGTTATCAACTATCTGTGGCTGGTTTTGTAGGTTTTCAATTAAACTAGGGTTAGGAAGGACCTCAGTAAGTTATGGAGAGCAAATAAAGCCCTTATGCAAATTAGTTTAGAATTAAGACCATCTGATTGGTTGATGCAATTGTCATTCAAAATACACCATTCTGATTGGTTTATGTACTGTCAGTCAACAGTTCTCTATTTTACAACTTTTGCTGGGACTATCATGCATTAGTCTTCAACCAGCAAGACATTTAGTCAAGAATGCTCTTGTTATCAACTATCTGTGGCTGGTTTTGTAGGTTTTCAATTAAACTAGGGTTAGGAAGGACCTCAGTAAGTTATGGAGAGCAAATAAAGCCCTTATGCAAATTAGTTCAGAATTGAGATCATCTGATTGGTTGATGCAACTGTCATTCAAAATAAGCCATTCTGATTGGTTTATATACTGTCAGTCAACAGTTTTCTATTTTACAACTTTTGCTGGGACTATCATGCATTAGTCTTCAACCAGCAAGACAATTGGTCAAGAATGTAGTCAACAGTTTTCTATTTTACAACTTTTGCTGGCACCATCACGCAATAGCCTTCAACCAGCAAGACAATTGTTCAAGAATGCTCTTGTTATCAACTATCTGTGGCTGGTTTTATAGGTTTTCAATTAAACTAGGGTTAGGAAGGACCTCAATAAGTTATGGAGAGCAAATAAAGCCCTTATGCAAATTAGTTTAGAATTGAGACCATCTGATTGGTTGATGCAATTGTCATTCAAAATAAGCCATTCTGATTGGTTTATATACTGTCAGTCAACAGTTCTCTATTTTACAACTTTTGCTGGGACTATCATGCATTAGTCTTCAACCAGCAAGACATTTGGTTAAGAATGCTCTTGTTATCAACTATCTGTGGCTGGTTCTGCAGGTGTTCAATTAGACTAGGGTGAGGAAGGACCTCAGTAAGTTATGAAGAGCAAATAAAGCCATTATGCAAATTAGTTCAGAATTGAGACCATCTGATTGGTTGATGCAACTGTCATTCAAAATAAGCCATTCTGATTGGTTTATGTACCATCAGTCAACAGTTTCCTATTTTACAACTTTTGCTGGCACCATCACGCAATAGCCTTCAACCAGCAAGACAATTGGTCAAGAATGCTCTTTTTATCAACTTTTCTGTGGCTGGTTTTATAGGTTTTCAATTAAACTAGGGTTAGGAAGGACCTCAGTAAGTTATGGAGAGCAAATAAAGCCCTTATGCAAATTAGTTTAGAATTGAGACCATCTGATTGGTTGATGCAATTGTCATTCAAAATAAGCCATTCTGATTGGTTTATGTACTGTCAGTCAACAGTTCTCTATTTTACAACTTTTGCTGGGACTATCAAGCATTAGTCTTCAACCAGCAAGACAATTGGTCAAGAATGCTCTTGTTATCAACTATCTGTGGCTAGTTTTGTAGGTTTTCAATTAAACTAGGGTTAGGAAGGACCTCAGTAAGTTATGGAGAGCAAATAAAGCCCTTATGCAAATTAGTTCAGAATTGAGACCATCTGATTGGTTGATGCAACTGTCATTCAAAATAAGCCATTCTGATTGGTTTATGTACTGTCAGATAACAGTTCTCTATTTTACAACTTTTGCTGGGACTATCAAGCATTAGTCTTCAACCAGCAAGACAATTGGTCAAGAATGCTCTTGTTATCAACTATCTGTGGCTAGTTTTGTAGGTTTTCAATTAAACTAGGGTTAGGAAGGACCTCAGTAAGTTATGGAGAGCAAATAAAGCCCTTATGCAAATTAGTTCAGAATTGAGATCATCTGATTGGTTGATGCAACTGTCATTCAAAATAAGCCATTCTGATTGGTTTATATACTGTCAGTCAACAGTTTTCTATTTTACAACTTTTGCTGGGACTATCATGCATTAGTCTTCAACCAGCAAGACAATTGGTCAAGAATGCTCTTGTTATCAACTATTTGTGGCTGGTTCTGCAGGTGTTCTATTAGACTAGGGTGAGGAAGGACCTCAGTAAGTTATGAAGAGCAAATAAAGCCCTTATGCAAATTAGTTCAGAATTGAGATCATATGATTGGTTGATGCAATTGTCATTCAAAATAAGCCATTCTGATTGGTTTATGTACTGTCAGTCAACAGTTTTCTATTTTACAACTTTTGCTGGGACTACCATGCATTAGTCTTCAACCAGCAAGACAATTGGTCAAGAATGCTCTTGTTATCAACTATCTGTGGCTGGTTTTGTAGGTTTTCAATTAAACTAGGGTTAGGAAAGACCTCAGTAAGTTATGGAGAGCAAATAAAGCCCTTATGCAAATTAGTTTAGAATTGAGACCATCTGATTGGTTGATGCAATTGTCATTCAAAATAAGCCATTCTGATTGGTTTATGTGCTGTCAGTCAACAGTTTTCTATTTTATAACTTTTGCTGGGACCATCATGCAATATTCTTCAACCAGCAAGACAATTGGTCAAGAATGTAGTCAACAGTTTTCTATTTTACAACTTTTGCTGGCACCATCACGCAATAGCCTTCAACCAGCAAGACAATTGGTCAAGAATGCTGTTGTTATCAACTATCTGTGGCTGGTTTTGTAGGTTTTCAATTAAACTAGGGTTAGGAAGGACCTCAGTAAGTTATGGAGAGCAAATAAAGCCCTTATGCAAATTAGTTTAGAATTAAGACCATCTGATTGGTTGATGCAATTGTCATTCAAAATACACCATTCTGATTGGTTTATGTACTGTCAGTCAACAGTTCTCTATTTTACAACTTTTGCTGGGACTATCATGCATTAGTCCTCAACCAGCAAGACAATTGGTCAAGAATGCTCTTGTTATCAACTATCTGTGGCTGGTTTTGTAGGTTTTCAATTAAACTAGGGTTAGGAAGGACCTCAGTAAGTTATGGAGAGCAAATAAAGCCCTTATGCAAATTAGTTTAGAATTAAGACCATCTGATTGGTTGATGCAATTGTCATTCAAAATAAGCCATTCTGATTGGTTTATGTACTGTCAGTCAACAGTTCTCTATTTTACAATTTTTGCTGGGACTATCATGCATTAGTCTTCAACCAGCAAGACATTTGGTCAAGAATGCTCTTGTTATCAACTATCTGTGGCTGGTTTTGTAGGTTTTCAATTAGACTAGGGTTAGGAAGGACCTCAGTAAGTTATGGAGAGCAAATAAAGCCCTTATGCAAATTAGTTCAGAATTGAGATCATCTGATTGGTTGATGCAACTGTCATTCAAAATAAGCCATTCTGATTGGTTTATATACTGTCAGTCAACAGTTCTCTATTTTACAACTTTTGCTGGGACTATCATGCATTAGTCTTCAACCAGCAAGACAATTAGTCAAGAATGCTCTTGTTATCAACTATCTGTGGCTGGTTCTGCAGGTGTTCAATTAAACTAGGGTTAGGAAGGACCTCAGTAAGTTATGGAGAGCAAATAAAGCCCATATGCAAATTAGTTTAGAATTGAGACCATCTGATTGGTTGATGCAATTGTCATTCAAAATACACCATTCTGATTGGTTTATGTACTGTCAGTCAACAGTTCTCTATTTTACAACTTTTGCTGGGACTATCATGTATTAATCTTCAACCAGCAAGACAATTGGTCAAGAATGCTCTTGTTATTAACTATCTGTGGCTGGTTTTGTAGGTTTTCAATTAAACTAGGGTTAGGAAGGACCTCAGTAAGTTATGGAGAGCAAATAAAGCCCTTATGCAAATTAGTTCAGAATTGAGACCATCTGATTGGTTGATGCAATTGTCATTCAAAATAAGCCATTCTGATTGGTTTATGTACTGTCAGTCAACAGTTCTCTATTTCACAACTTTTGCTGGGACTATCATGCATTAGTCTTCAACCAGCAAGACATTTGGTCAAGAATGCTCTTGTTATCAACTATCTGTGGCTGGTTTTGTAGGTTTTCAATTAAACTAGGGTTAGGAAGGACCTCAGTAAGTTATGGAGAGCAAATAAAGCCCTTATGCAAATTAGTTCAGAATTGAGATCATCTGATTGGTTGATGCAACTGTCATTCAAAATAAGCCATTCTGATTGGTTTATATACTGTCAGTCAACAGTTTTCTATTTTACAACTTTTGCTGGGACTATCATGCATTAGTCTTCAACCAGCAAGACAATTGGTCAAGAATGTAGTCAACAGTTTTCTATTTTACAACTTTTGCTGGCACCATCACGCAATAGCCTTCAACCAGCAAGACAATTGGTCAAGAATGCTCTTGTTATCAACTATCTGTGGCTGGTTTTATAGGTTTTCAATTAAACTAGGGTTAGGAAGGACCTCAGTAAGTTATGGAGAGCAAATAAAGCCCTTATGCAAATTAGTTTAGAATTGAGACCATCTGATTGGTTGATGCAATTGTCATTCAAAATAAGCCATTCTGATTGGTTTATGTATTGTCAGTCAACAGTTTTCTATTTTACAACTTTTGCTGGGACTATCATGCATTAGTCTTTAACCAGCAAGACATTTGGTTAAGAATGCTCTTGTTATCAACTATCTGTGGCTGGTTTTGTAAGTTTTCAATTAAACTAGGGTTAGGAAGGACCTCAGTAAGTTATGGAGAGCAAATAAAGCCCTTATGCAAATTAGTTCAGAATTGAGATCATCTGATTGGTTGATGCAACTGTCATCCAAAATAAGCCATTCTGATTGGTTTATGTATTGTCAGTCAACAGTTTTCTATTTTACAACTTTTGCTGGGACTATCATGCATTAGTCTTCAACCAGCAAGACAATTGGTCAAGAATGCTCTTGTTATCAACTATCTGTGGCTGGTTTGGTAGGTTTTCAATTAAACTAGGGTTAGGAAAGACCTCAGTAAGTTATGGAGAGCAAATAAAGCCCTTATGCAAATTAGTTTAGAATTGAGACCATCTGATTTGTTGATGCAATTGTCATTCAAAATAAGCCATTCTGATTGGTTTATGTGCTGTCAGTCAACAGTTTTCTATTTTATAACTTTTGCTGGGACCATCATGCAATAGTCTTCTACCAGCAAGACAATTGGTCAAGAATGTAGTCAACAGTTTTCTATTTTACAGCTTTTGCTGGCACCATCACGCTATAGCCTTCAACCAGCAAGACAATTGGTCAAGAATGTTCTTGTTATCAACTATCTGTGGATGGTTCTGCAGGTGTTCAATTAGACTAGGGTGAGGAAGGACCTCAGTAAGTTATGAAGAGCAAATAAAGCCATTATGCAAATTAGTTCAGAATTGAGACCATCTGATTGGTTGATGCAACTGTCATTCAAAATAAGCCATTCTGATTGGTTTATGTACCATCAGTCAACAGTTTCCTATTTTACAACGTTTGCTGGGACCATCATGCAATAGTCTTCAACCAGCAAGACAATTGGTCAATAATGTTCTTGTTATCAACTATCTGTGGCTGGTTCTGCAGTTGTTCAATTAGAATAGGGTGAGGAAGGACCTCAGTAAGTTATAAAAAGCAAATAAAGCCCTTATGCAAATTAGTTTAGAATTGAGACCATCTGATTGGTTGATGCAATTGTCATTCAAAATAAGCCATTCTGATTGGTTTATGTGCTGTCAGTCAACAGTTTTCTATTTTATAACTTTTGCTGGGACTATCATGCATTAGTCTTCAACCAGCAAGACAATTGGTTAAGAATGCTCTTGTTATCAACTATCTGTGGCTGGTTCTGCAGGTGTTCAATTAAACTAGGGTGAGGAAGGACCTCAGTAAGTTATGAAGAGCAAATAAAGCCCTTATGCAAATTGGTTCAGAATTGAGATCATATGATTGGTTGATGCAACTGTCATTCAAAATAAGCCATTCTGATTGGTTTATGTACTGTCAGTAAACAGTTTTCTATTTTACAACTTTTGCTGGGACTATCATGCATTAGTCTTCAACCAGCAAGACAATTGGTCAAGAATGCTCTTGTTATCAACTATCTGTGGCTGGTTTTGTAGGTTTTCAATTAAACTAGGGTTAGGAAGGACCTCAGTAAGTTATGGAGAGCAAATAAAGCCCTTATGCAAATTAGTTTAGAATTAAGATCATATAATTGGTTGATGCAATTGTCATTCAAAATAAGCCATTCTGATTGGTTTATGTACTGTCAGTCAACAGTTTTCTATTTTATAACTTTTGCTGGGACCATCATGCAATAGTCTTCAACCAGCAAGACAATTGGTCAAGAATGTAGTCAACAGTTTTCTATTTTACAAATTTTGCTGGCACCATCACGCAATAGCCTTCAAACAGCAAGACAATTGGTCAAGAATGTTCATGTTATCAACTATCTGTGGCTGGTTCTGCAGGTGTTCAATTAGACTAGGGTGAGGAAGGACCTCAGTAAGTTATGAAGAGCAAATAAAGCCATTATGCAAATTAGTTCAGAATTAAGACCATCTGATTGGTTGATGCAACTGTCATTCAAAATAAGCCATTCTGATTGGTTTATGTACCATCAGTCAACAGTTTCCTATTTTACAACGTTTGCTGGGACCATCATGCAATAGTCTTCAACCAGCAAGACAATTGGTCAATAATGTTCTTGTTAGCAACTATCTGTGGCTGGTTCTGCAGGTGTTCAATTAGAATAGGGTGAGGAAGGACCTCAGTAAGTTATGAAGAGCAAATAAAGCCCTTATGCAAATTAGTTCAGAATTGAGACAATCTGATTGGTTGATGCAACTGTCATTCAAAATAAGCCATTCTGATTGGTTTATGTACTGTCAGTCAACAGTTTTCTATTTTACAACTTTTGCTGGGACTATCATGCATTAGTCTTCAACCAGCAAGACAATTGGTCAAGAATGCTCTTGTTATCAACTATCTGTGGCTGGTTTTCAATTAAACTAGGGTTAGGAAAGACCTCAGTAAGTTATGGAGAGCAAATAAAGCCCTTATGCAAATTAGTTTAGAATTGAGACCATCTGATT
Organism: Crinia signifera; assembly: GCF_055691185.1. NCBI lineage: Eukaryota > Metazoa > Chordata > Amphibia > Anura > Myobatrachidae > Crinia > Crinia signifera. Next base: position 212,212,336 of record NC_139217.1, on the reverse strand, counting down.
GGTTGATGCAATTGTCATTCAAAATAAGCCATTCTGATTGGTTTATGTACTGTCAGTCAACAGTTCTTTATTTTACAACTTTTGCTGGGACTATCATGCATTAGTCTTCAACCAGCAAGACAATTGGTCAAGAATGCTCTTGTTATCAACTATCTGTGGCTGGTTTTGTAGGTTTTCAATTAGACTAGGGTTAGGAAAGACCTCAGTAAGTTATGGAGAGCAAATAAAGCCCTTATGCAAATTAGTTTAGAATTGAGACCATCTGATTGGTTGATGCAATTGTCATTCAAAATAAGCCATTCTGATTGGTTTATGTGCTGTCAGTCAACAGTTTTCTATTTTATAACTTTTGCTGGGACCATCATGCAATATTCTTCAACCAGCAAGACAATTGGTCAAGAATGTAGTCAACAGTTTTCTATTTTACAACTTTTGCTGGCACCATCACGCAATAGCCTTCAACCAGCAAGACAATTGGTCAAGACTGCTGTTGTTATCAACTGTCTGTGGCTGGTTTTATAGGTTTTCAATTAAACTAGGGTTAGGAAGGACCTCAGTAAGTTATGGAGAGCAAATAAAGCCCTTATGCAAATTAGTTTAGAATTGAGACCATCTGATTGGTTGATGCAATTGTCATTCAAAATACGCCATTCTGATTGGTTTATGTACTGTCAGTCAACAGTTCTCTATTTTACAACTTTTGCTGGGACTATCATGCATTAGTCTTCAACCAGCAAGACAATTGGTCAAGAATGCTCTTGTTATCAACTATCTGTGGCTGGTTTTGTAGGTTTTCAATTAAACTAGGGTTAGGAAGGACCTCAGTAAGTTATGGAGAGCAAATAAAGCCCTTATGCAAATTAGTTTACAATTAAGATCATATAATTGGTTGATGCAATTGTCATTCAAAATAAGCCATTCTGATTGGTTTATGTACTGTCAGTCAACAGTTTTCTATTTTATAACTTTTGCTGGGACCATCATGCAATAGTCTTCAACCAGCAAGACAATTGGTCAAGAATGTAGTCAACAGTTTTCTATTTTACAAATTTTGCTGGCACCATCACGCAATAGCCTTCAAACAGCAAGACAATTGGTCAAGAATGTTCATGTTATCAACTATCTGTGGCTGGTTCTGCAGGTGTTCAATTAGACTAGGGTGAGGAAGGACCTCAGTAAGTTATGAAGAGCAAATAAAGCCATTATGCAAATTAGTTCAGAATTGAGACCATCTGATTGGTTGATGCAACTGTCATTCAAAATAAGCCATTCTGATTGGTTTATGTACCATCAGTCAACAGTTTCCTATTTTACAACGTTTGCTGGGACCATCATGCAATAGTCTTCAACCAGCAAGACAATTGGTCAATAATGTTCTTGTTAGCAACTATCTGTGGCTGGTTCTGCAGGTGTTCAATTAGAATAGGGTGAGGAAGGACCTCAGTAAGTTATGAAGAGCAAATAAAGCCCTTATGCAAATTAGTTCAGAATTGAGACAATCTGATTGGTTGATGCAACTGTCATTCAAAATAAGCCATTCTGATTGGTTTATGTACTGTGAGTCAACAGTTCTCTATTTTACATCTTTTGCTGGGACTATCATGCATTAATCTTCAACCAGCAAGACAATTGGTCAAGAATGCTCTTGTTATCAACTATCTGTGGCTGGATTTATAGGTTTTCAATTAAACTAGGGTTAGGAAGGACCTCAGTAAGTTATGGAGAGCAAATAAAGCCCTTATGCAAATTAGTTTAGAATTGAGACCATCTGATTGGTTGATGCAATTGTCATTCAAAAAGAGCCATTCTGATTGGTTTATGTACTGTCAGTCAACAGTTCTTTATTTTACAACTTTTGCTGGCACCATCACGCAATAGCCTTCAAACAGCAAGACAATTGGTCAATAATGTTCTTGTTATCAACTATCTGTGGCTGGTTCTGCAGGTGTTCAATTAGAATAGGGTGAGGAAGGACCTCAGTAAGTTATGAAGAGCAAATAAAGCCCTTATGCAAATTAGTTCAGAATTGAGACCATCTGATTGGTTGCTGCAACTGTCATTCAAAATAAGCCATTCTGATTGGTTTATGTACTGTCAGTCAACAGTTTTCTATTTTACAACTTTTGCTGGGACTATCATGCATTAGTCTTCAACCAGCAAGACAATTGGTCAAGAATGCTCTTGTTATCAACTATCTGTGGCTGGTTTTCAATTAAACTAGGGTTAGGAAAGACCTCAGTAAGTTATGGAGAGCAAATAAAGCCCTTATGCAAATTAGTTTAGAATTGAGACCATCTGATTGGTTGATGCAATTGTCATTCAAAATAAGCCATTCTGATTGGTTTATGTACTGTCAGTCAACAGTTCTTTATTGTACAACTTTTGCTGGGACTATCATGCATTAGTCTTCAACCAACAAGACAATTGGTAAAGAATGCTCTTGTTATCAACTATCTGTGGCTGGTTTTGTAGGTTTTCAATTAAACTAGGGTTAGGAAGGACCTCAGTAAGTTATGGAGAGCAAATAAAGCCCTTATGCAAATTAGTTCAGAATTGAGACCATCTGATTGGTTGATGCAATTGTCATTCAAAATAAGCCATTCTGATTGGTTTATGTGCTGTCAGTCAACAGTTTTCTATTTTATAACTTTTGCTGGGACCATCATGCAATAATCTTCAACCAGGAAAACAATTCGTCAAGAATGTAGTCAACAGTTTTCTATTTTACAACTTTTGCTGGCACCATCAGGCAATAGCCTTCAAACAGCAAGACAATTGGTCAAGAATGTTCATGTTATCAACTATCTGTGGCTGGTTCTGCAGGTGTTCAATTAGACTAGGGTGAGGAAGGACCTCAGTAAGTTATGAAGAGCAAATAAAGCCATTATGCAAATTAGTTCAGAATTGAGACCATCTGATTGGTTGATGCAACTGTCATTCAAAATAAGCCATTCTGATTGGTTTATGTACCATCAGTCAACAGTTTCCTTTTTTACAACGTTTGCTGGGACCATCATGCAATAGTCTTCAACCAGCAAGACAATTTGTCAATAATGTTCTTGTTAGCAACTATCTGTGGCTGGTTCTGCAGGTGTTCAATTAGAATAGGGTGAGGAAGGACCTCAGTAAGTTATGAAGAGCAAATAAAACCCTTATGCAAATTAGTTCAGAATTGAGACCATCTGATTGGTTGATGCAACTGTCATTCAAAATAAGCCATTCTGATTGGTTTATGTACTGTCAGTCAACAGTTCTCTATTTTACATCTTTTGCTGGGACTATCATGCATTAATCTTCAACCAGCAAGACAATTCGTCAAGAATGTTCTTGTTATCAACTATCTGTGGCTGGTTTTATAGGTTTTCAATTAAACTAGGGTTAGGAAGGACCGCAGTAAGTTATGGAGAGCAAATAAAGCCCTTATACAAATTAGTTCAGAATTGAGACCATCTGATTGGTTGATGCAACTGTCATTCAAAATAAGCCATTCTGATTGGTTTATATACTGTCAGTCAACAGTTTTCTATTTTACAACTTTTGCTGGGACTATCATGCATTAGTCTTCAACCAGCAAGACAATTGGTCAAGAATGCTCTTGTTATCAACAATCTGTGGCTGGTTTTGTAGGTTTTCAATTAAACTAGGGTTAGGAAGGACCTCAGTAAGTTATGGAGAGCAAATAAAGCCCTTATGCAAATTAGTTTATAATTAAGACCATCTGATTGGTTGATGCAATTGTCATTCAAAATAAGCCATTCTGATTGGTTTATGTACTGTCAGTCAACAGTTCTCTATTTTACAACTTTTGCTGGGACTATCATGCATTAGTCTTCAACCAGCAAGACATTTGGTCAAGAATGCTCTTGTTATCAACTATCTGTGGCTGGTTTTGTAGGTTTTCAATTAAACTAGGGTTAGGAAAGACCTCAGTAAGTTATGGAGAGCAAATAAAGCCATTATGCAAATTAGTTTAGAATTGAGACCATCTGATTGGTTGATGCAATTGTCATTCAAAATACACCATTCTGATTGGTTTATGTACTGTCAGTCAACAGTTCTCTATTTTACAACTTTTGCTGGGACTATCATGCATAAGTCTTCAACCAGCAAGACAATTGGTCAAGAATGCTCTTGTTATCAACTATCTGTGGCTGGTTTTGTAGGTTTTCAATTAAACTAGGGTTAGGAAGGACCTCAGTAAGTTATGGAGAGCAAATAAAGCCCTTATGCAAATTAGTTCAGAATTGAGATCATCTGATTGGTTGATGCAACTGTCATTCAAAATAAGCCATTCTGATTGGTTTATATACTGTCAGTCAACAGTTTTCTATTTTACAACTTTTGCTGGGACTATCATGCATTAGTCTTCAACCAGCAAGACAATTGGTCAAGAATGCTCTTGTTATCAACAATCTGTGGCTGGTTCTGCAGGTGTTCAATTAAACTAGGGTTAGGAAGGACCTCAGTAAATTATGGAGAGCAAATAAAGCCCTTATGCAAATTAGTTCAGAATTGAGATCATCTGATTGGTTGATGCAACTGTCATTCAAAATAAGCCATTCTGATTGGTTTATGTACTGTCAGTCAACAGTTCTCTATTTTACATCTTTTGCTGGGACTATCATGCATTAATCTTCAACCAGCAAGACAATTGGTCAAGAATGTTCTTGTTATCAACTATCTGTGGCTGGTTTTATAGGTTTTCAATTAAACTAGGGTTAGGAAGGACCGCAGTAAGTTATGGAGAGCAAATAAAGCCCTTATACAAATTAGTTCAGAATTGAGACCATCTGATTGGTTGATGCAACTGTCATTCAAAATAAGCCATTCTGATTGGTTTATATACTGTCAGTCAACAGTTTTCTATTTTACAACTTTTGCTGGGACTATCATGCATTAGTCTTCAACCAGCAAGACAATTGGTCAAGAATGCTCTTGTTATCAACAATCTGTGGCTGGTTTTGTAGGTTTTCAATTAAACTAGGGTTAGGAAGGACCTCAGTAAGTTATGGAGAGCAAATAAAGCCCTTATGCAAATTAGTTTATAATTAAGACCATCTGATTGGTTGATGCAATTGTCATTCAAAATAAGCCATTCTGATTGGTTTATGTACTGTCAGTCAACAGTTCTCTATTTTACAACTTTTGCTGGGACTATCATGCATTAGTCTTCAACCAGCAAGACAATTGGTCAAGAATGCTCTTGTTATCAACTATCTGTGGCTGGTTTTGTAGGTTTTCAATTAAACTAGGGTTAGGAAGGACCTCAGTAAGTTATGGAGAGCAAATAAAGCCCTTATGCAAATTAGTTTAGAATTGAGATCATCTGATTGGTTGATGCAACTGTCATTCAAAATAAGCCATTCTGATTGGTTTATATACTGTCAGTCAACAGTTTTCTATTTTACAACTTTTGCTGGGACTATCATGCATTAGTCTTCAACCAGCAAGACAATTGGTCAAGAATGCTCTTGTTATCAACAATCTGTGGCTGGTTCTGCAGGTGTTCAATTAAACTAGGGTTAGGAAGGACCTCAGTAAATTATGGAGAGCAAATAAAGCCCTTATGCAAATTAGTTCAGAATTGAGATCATCTGATTGGTTGATGCAACTGTCATTCAAAATAAGCCATTCTGATTGGTTTATGTACTGTCAGTCAACAGTTCTCTATTTTACAACTTTTGCTGGGACTATCATGCATTAGTCTTCAACCAGCAAGACAATTGGTCAAGAATGCTCTTGTTATCAACTATCTGTGGCTGGTTCTGCAGGTGTTCAATTAAACTAGGGTTAGGAAAGACCTCAGTACGTTATGGAGAGCAAATAAAGCCCTTATGCAAATTAGTTCAGAATTGAGATCATATGATTGGTTGATGCAACTGTCATTCAAAATAAGCCATTCTGATTGGTTTATATACTGTCCGTCAACAGTTTTCTATTTTACAACTTTTGCTGGGACTATCATGCATTAGTCTTCAACCAGCAAGACAATTGGTCAAGAATGCTCTTGTTATCAACTATCTGTGGCTGGTTCTGCAGGTGTTCAATTAAACTAGGGTTAGGAAAGACCTCAGTAAGTTATGGAGAGCAAATAAAGCCCTTATGCAAATTAGTTTAGAATTAAGACCATCTGATTGGTTGATGCAATTGTCATTCAAAATACACCATTCTGATTGGTTTATGTACTGTCAGTCAACAGTTCTCTATTTTACAACTTTTGCTGGGACTATCATGCATTAGTCTTCAACCAGCAAGACAATTGGTCAAGAATGCTCTTGTTATCAACTATCTGTGGCTGGTTCTGCAGGTATTCAATTAAACTAGGGTTAGGAAAGACCTCAATAAGTTATGGAGAGCAAATAAAGCCCTTATGCAAATTAGTTCAGAATTGAGATAATATGATTGGTTGATGCAACTGTCATTCAAAATAAGCCATTCTGATTGGTTTATGTACTGTCAGTCATCAGTTTTCTATTTTACAACTTTTGCTGGGACTATCATGCATTAGTCTTCAACCAGCAAGACAATTGGTCAAGAATGCTCTTGTTATCAACTATCTGTGGCTGGTTTTGTAGGTTTTCAATTAAACTAGGGTTAGGAAAGACCTCAGTAAGTTATGGAGAGCAAATAAAGCCCTTATGCAAATTAGTTTAGAATTGAGACCATCTGATTGGTTGATGCAATTGTCATTCAAAATACACCATTCTGATTGGTTTATGTACTGTCAGTCAACAGTTCTTTATTTCACAACTTTTGCTGGGACTATCATGCATTAGTCTTCAACCAGCAAGACAATTGGTCAAGAATGCTCTTGTTATCAACTATCTGTGGCTGGTTCTGCAGGTGTTCAATTAAACTAGGGTTAGGAAAGACCTCAGTACGTTATGGAGAGCAAATAAAGCCCTTATGCAAATTAGTTCAGAATTGAGATCATCTGATTGGTTGATGCAACTGTCATTCAAAATAAGCCATTCTGATTGGTTTATATACTGTCAGTCAACAGTTTTCTATTTTACAACTTTTGCTGGGACTATCATGCATTAGTCTTCAACCAGCAAGACAATTGGTCAAGAATGCTCTTGTTATCAACTATCTGTGGCTGGTTCTGCAGGTATTCAATTAAACTAGGGTTAGGAAAGACCTCAATAAGTTATGGAGAGCAAATAAAGCCCTTATGCAAATTAGTTCAGAATTGAGATCATCTGATTGGTTGATGCAACTGTCATTCAAAATAAGCCATTCTGATTGGTTTATATACTGTCAGTCATCAGTTTTCTATTTTACAACTTTTGCTGGGACTATCATGCATTAGTCTTCAACCAGCAAGACAATTGGTCAAGAATGCTCTTGTTATCAACAATCTGTGGCTGGTTCTGCAGGTGTTCAATAAAACTAGGGTTAGGAAAGACCTCAGTACGTTATGAAGGGCAAATAAAGCCCTTATGCAAATTAGTTTAGAATTAAGACCATCTGATTGGTTGATGCAACTGTCATTCAAAATAAGCCATTCTGATTGGTTTATATACTGTCAGTCAACAGTTTTCTATTTTACAACTTTTGCTGGGACTATCATGCATTAGTCTTCAACCAGCAAGACAATTGGTCAAGAATGCTCTTGTTATCAACTATCTGTGGCTGGTTCTGCAGGTGTTCAATTAAACTAGGGTTAGGAAAGACCTCAGTACGTTATGGAGAGCAAATAAAGCCCTTATGCAAATTAGTTTAGAATTGAGACCATCTGATTGGTTGATGCAATTGTCATTCAAAATAAGCCATTCTGATTGGTTTATGTACTGTCAGCCAACAGTTCTCTATTTTGCAACTTTTGCTGGGACTATCATGCATTAGTCTTCAACCAGCAAGACAATTGGTCAAGAATGCTCTTGTTATCAACTATCTGTGGCTGGTTTTATAGGTTTTCAATTAAACTAGGGTTAGGAAGGACCTCAGTAAGTTATGGAGAGCAAATAAAGCCCTTATGCAAATTAGTTTAGAATTGAGACCATCTGATTGGTTGATGCAATTGTCATTCAAAATACACCATTCTGATTGGTTTATGTACTGTCAGTCAACAGTTCTCTATTTTACAACTTTTGCTGGGACTATCATGCATTAGTCTTCAACCAGCAAGACAATTGGTCAAGAATGCTCTTGTTATCAACTATCTGTGGCTGGTTTTGTAGGTTTTCAATTAAACTAGGGTTAGGAAAGACCTCAGTAAGTTATGGAGAGCAAATAAAGCCCTTATGCAAATTAGTTTAGAATTGAGACCATCTGATTGGTTGATGCAATTGTCATTCAAAATAAGCCATTCTGATTGGTTTATGTGCTGTCAGTCAACAGTTTTCTATTTTATAACTTTTGCTGGGACCATCATGCAATAGTCTTCAACCAGCAAGACAATTGGTCAAGAATGTAGTCAACAGTTTTCTATTTTACAACTTTTGCTGGCACCATCACGCAATAGCCTTCAACCAGCAAGACAATTGGTCAAGAATGCTCTTGTTATCAACTATCTGTGGCTGGTTTTATAGGTTTTCAATTTAACTAGGGTTAGGAAGGACCTCAGTAAGTTATGGAGAGCAAATAAAGCCCCTATGCAAATTAGTTTAGAATTGAGACCATCTGATTGGTTGATGCAATTGTCATTCAAAATACACCATTCTGATTGGTTTATGTACTGTCAGTCAACAGTTCTCTATTTTACAACTTTTGCTGGGACTATCATGCATTAGTCTTCAACCAGCAAGACAATTGGTCAAGAATGCTCTTGTTATCAATTATCTGTGGCTGGTTTTGTAGGTTTTCAATTAAACTAGGGTTAGGAAGGACCTCAGTAAGTTATGGAGAGCAAATAAAGCCCTTATGCAAATTAGTTCAGAATTGAGATCATCTGATTGGTTGATGCAACTGTCATTCAAAATAAGCCATTCTGATTGGTTTATATACTGTCAGTCAACAGTTTTCTATTTTACAACTTTTGCTGGGACTATCATGCATTAGTCTTCAACCAGCAAGACAATTGGTCAAGAATGCTCTTGTTATCAACAATCTGTGGCTGGTTCTGCAGGTGTTCAATTAAACTAGGGTTAGGAAAGACCTCAGTACGTTATGGAGAGCAAATAAAGCCCTTATGCAAATTAGTTTAGAATTAAGACCATCTGATTGGTTGATGCAATTGTCATTCAAAATAAGCCATTCTGATTGGTTTATGTACTGTCAGTCAACAGTTCTCTATTTTACAACTTTTGCTGGGACTATCATGCATTAGTCTTCAACCAGCAAGACATTTGGTCAAGAATGCTCTTGTTATCAACTATCTGTGGCTGGTTTTGTAGGTTTTCAATTAAACTAGGGTTAGGAAGGACCTCAGTAAGTTATGGAGAGCAAATAAAGCCCTTATGCAAATTAGTTCAGAATTGAGATCATCTGATTGGTTGATGCAACTGTCATTCAAAATAAGCCATTCTGATTGGTTTATATACTGTCAGTCAACAGTTTTCTATTTTACAACTTTTGCTGGGACTATCATGCATTAGTCTTCAACCAGCAAGACAATTGGTCAAGAATGCTCTTGTTATCAACTATCTGTGGCTGGTTCTGCAGGTGTTCAATTAAACTAGGGTTAGGAAAGACCTCAGTACGTTATGGAGAGCAAATAAAGCCCTTATGCAAATTAGTTTAGAATTGAGACCATCTGATTGGTTGATGCAATTGTCATTCAAAATAAGCCATTCTGATTGGTTTATGTACTGTCAGTCAACAGTTCTCTATTTTACAACTTTTGCTGGGACTATCATGCATTAGTCTTCAACCAGCAAGACAATTGGTCAAGAATGCTCTTGTTATCAACTATCTGTGGCTGGTTTTATAGGTTTTCAATTAAACTAGGGTTAGGAAGGACCTCAGTAAGTTATGGAGAGCAAATAAAGCCCTTATGCAAATTAGTTTAGAATTGAGACCATCTGATTGGTTGATGCAATTGTCATTCAAAATACACCATTCTGATTGGTTTATGTACTGTCAGTCAACAGTTCTCTATTTTACAACTTTTGCTGGGACTATCATGCATTAGTCTTCAACCAGCAAGACAATTGGTCAAGAATGCTCTTGTTATCAACAATCTGTGGCTGGTTCTGCAGGTGTTCAATTAAACTAGGGTTAGGAAGGACCTCAGTAAATTATGGAGAGCAAATAAAGCCCTTATGCAAATTAGTTCAGAATTGAGATCATCTGATTGGTTGATGCAACTGTCATTCAAAATAAGCCATTCTGATTGGTTTATGTACTGTCAGTCAACAGTTCTCTATTTTACAACTTTTGCTGGGACTATCATGCATTAGTCTTCAACCAGCAAGACAATTGGTCAAGAATGCTCTTGTTATCAACTATCTGTGGCTGGTTCTGCAGGTGTTCAATTAAACTAGGGTTAGGAAAGACCTCAGTACGTTATGGAGAGCAAATAAAGCCCTTATGCAAATTAGTTCAGAATTGAGATCATATGATTGGTTGATGCAACTGTCATTCAAAATAAGCCATTCTGATTGGTTTATATACTGTCCGTCAACAGTTTTCTATTTTACAACTTTTGCTGGGACTATCATGCATTAGTCTTCAACCAGCAAGACAATTGGTCAAGAATGCTCTTGTTATCAACTATCTGTGGCTGGTTCTGCAGGTGTTCAATTAAACTAGGGTTAGGAAAGACCTCAGTAAGTTATGGAGAGCAAATAAAGCCCTTATGCAAATTAGTTTAGAATTAAGACCATCTGATTGGTTGATGCAATTGTCATTCAAAATACACCATTCTGATTGGTTTATGTACTGTCAGTCAACAGTTCTCTATTTTACAACTTTTGCTGGGACTATCATGCATTAGTCTTCAACCAGCAAGACAATTGGTCAAGAATGCTCTTGTTATCAACTATCTGTGGCTGGTTCTGCAGGTATTCAATTAAACTAGGGTTAGGAAAGACCTCAATAAGTTATGGAGAGCAAATAAAGCCCTTATGCAAATTAGTTCAGAATTGAGATAATATGATTGGTTGATGCAACTGTCATTCAAAATAAGCCATTCTGATTGGTTTATGTACTGTCAGTCATCAGTTTTCTATTTTACAACTTTTGCTGGGACTATCATGCATTAGTCTTCAACCAGCAAGACAATTGGTCAAGAATGCTCTTGTTATCAACTATCTGTGGCTGGTTTTGTAGGTTTTCAATTAAACTAGGGTTAGGAAAGACCTCAGTAAGTTATGGAGAGCAAATAAAGCCCTTATGCAAATTAGTTTAGAATTGAGACCATCTGATTGGTTGATGCAATTGTCATTCAAAATACACCATTCTGATTGGTTTATGTACTGTCAGTCAACAGTTCTTTATTTCACAACTTTTGCTGGGACTATCATGCATTAGTCTTCAACCAGCAAGACAATTGGTCAAGAATGCTCTTGTTATCAACTATCTGTGGCTGGTTCTGCAGGTGTTCAATTAAACTAGGGTTAGGAAAGACCTCAGTACGTTATGGAGAGCAAATAAAGCCCTTATGCAAATTAGTTCAGAATTGAGATCATCTGATTGGTTGATGCAACTGTCATTCAAAATAAGCCATTCTGATTGGTTTATATACTGTCAGTCAACAGTTTTCTATTTTACAACTTTTGCTGGGACTATCATGCATTAGTCTTCAACCAGCAAGACAATTGGTCAAGAATGCTCTTGTTATCAACTATCTGTGGCTGGTTCTGCAGGTATTCAATTAAACTAGGGTTAGGAAAGACCTCAATAAGTTATGGAGAGCAAATAAAGCCCTTATGCAAATTAGTTCAGAATTGAGATCATCTGATTGGTTGATGCAACTGTCATTCAAAATAAGCCATTCTGATTGGTTTATATACTGTCAGTCATCAGTTTTCTATTTTACAACTTTTGCTGGGACTATCATGCATTAGTCTTCAACCAGCAAGACAATTGGTCAAGAATGCTCTTGTTATCAACAATCTGTGGCTGGTTCTGCAGGTGTTCAATAAAACTAGGGTTAGGAAAGACCTCAGTACGTTATGAAGGGCAAATAAAGCCCTTATGCAAATTAGTTTAGAATTAAGACCATCTGATTGGTTGATGCAACTGTCATTCAAAATAAGCCATTCTGATTGGTTTATATACTGTCAGTCAACAGTTTTCTATTTTACAACTTTTGCTGGGACTATCATGCATTAGTCTTCAACCAGCAAGACAATTGGTCAAGAATGCTCTTGTTATCAACTATCTGTGGCTGGTTCTGCAGGTGTTCAATTAAACTAGGGTTAGGAAAGACCTCAGTACGTTATGGAGAGCAAATAAAGCCCTTATGCAAATTAGTTTAGAATTGAGACCATCTGATTGGTTGATGCAATTGTCATTCAAAATAAGCCATTCTGATTGGTTTATGTACTGTCAGCCAACAGTTCTCTATTTTGCAACTTTTGCTGGGACTATCATGCATTAGTCTTCAACCAGCAAGACAATTGGTCAAGAATGCTCTTGTTATCAACTATCTGTGGCTGGTTTTATAGGTTTTCAATTAAACTAGGGTTAGGAAGGACCTCAGTAAGTTATGGAGAGCAAATAAAGCCCTTATGCAAATTAGTTTAGAATTGAGACCATCTGATTGGTTGATGCAATTGTCATTCAAAATACACCATTCTGATTGGTTTATGTACTGTCAGTCAACAGTTCTCTATTTTACAACTTTTGCTGGGACTATCATGCATTAGTCTTCAACCAGCAAGACAATTGGTCAAGAATGCTCTTGTTATCAACTATCTGTGGCTGGTTTTGTAGGTTTTCAATTAAACTAGGGTTAGGAAAGACCTCAGTAAGTTATGGAGAGCAAATAAAGCCCTTATGCAAATTAGTTTAGAATTGAGACCATCTGATTGGTTGATGCAATTGTCATTCAAAATAAGCCATTCTGATTGGTTTATGTGCTGTCAGTCAACAGTTTTCTATTTTATAACTTTTGCTGGGACCATCATGCAATAGTCTTCAACCAGCAAGACAATTGGTCAAGAATGTAGTCAACAGTTTTCTATTTTACAACTTTTGCTGGCACCATCACGCAATAGCCTTCAACCAGCAAGACAATTGGTCAAGAATGCTCTTGTTATCAACTATCTGTGGCTGGTTTTATAGGTTTTCAATTTAACTAGGGTTAGGAAGGACCTCAGTAAGTTATGGAGAGCAAATAAAGCCCCTATGCAAATTAGTTTAGAATTGAGACCATCTGATTGGTTGATGCAATTGTCATTCAAAATACACCATTCTGATTGGTTTATGTACTGTCAGTCAACAGTTCTCTATTTTACAACTTTTGCTGGGACTATCATGCATTAGTCTTCAACCAGCAAGACAATTGGTCAAGAATGCTCTTGTTATCAATTATCTGTGGCTGGTTTTGTAGGTTTTCAATTAAACTAGGGTTAGGAAGGACCTCAGTAAGTTATGGAGAGCAAATAAAGCCCTTATGCAAATTAGTTCAGAATTGAGATCATCTGATTGGTTGATGCAACTGTCATTCAAAATAAGCCATTCTGATTGGTTTATATACTGTCAGTCAACAGTTTTCTATTTTACAACTTTTGCTGGGACTATCATGCATTAGTCTTCAACCAGCAAGACAATTGGTCAAGAATGCTCTTGTTATCAACAATCTGTGGCTGGTTCTGCAGGTGTTCAATTAAACTAGGGTTAGGAAAGACCTCAGTACGTTATGGAGAGCAAATAAAGCCCTTATGCAAATTAGTTTAGAATTAAGACCATCTGATTGGTTGATGCAATTGTCATTCAAAATAAGCCATTCTGATTGGTTTATGTACTGTCAGTCAACAGTTCTCTATTTTACAACTTTTGCTGGGACTATCATGCATTAGTCTTCAACCAGCAAGACATTTGGTCAAGAATGCTCTTGTTATCAACTATCTGTGGCTGGTTTTGTAGGTTTTCAATTAAACTAGGGTTAGGAAGGACCTCAGTAAGTTATGGAGAGCAAATAAAGCCCTTATGCAAATTAGTTCAGAATTGAGATCATCTGATTGGTTGATGCAACTGTCATTCAAAATAAGCCATTCTGATTGGTTTATATACTGTCAGTCAACAGTTTTCTATTTTACAACTTTTGCTGGGACTATCATGCATTAGTCTTCAACCAGCAAGACAATTGGTCAAGAATGCTCTTGTTATCAACTATCTGTGGCTGGTTCTGCAGGTGTTCAATTAAACTAGGGTTAGGAAAGACCTCAGTACGTTATGGAGAGCAAATAAAGCCCTTATGCAAATTAGTTTAGAATTGAGACCATCTGATTGGTTGATGCAATTGTCATTCAAAATAAGCCATTCTGATTGGTTTATGTACTGTCAGTCAACAGTTCTCTATTTTACAACTTTTGCTGGGACTATCATGCATTAGTCTTCAACCAGCAAGACAATTGGTCAAGAATGCTCTTGTTATCAACTATCTGTGGCTGGTTTTATAGGTTTTCAATTAAACTAGGGTTAGGAAGGACCTCAGTAAGTTATGGAGAGCAAATAAAGCCCTTATGCAAATTAGTTTAGAATTGAGACCATCTGATTGGTTGATGCAATTGTCATTCAAAATACACCATTCTGATTGGTTTATGTACTGTCAGTCAACAGTTCTCTATTTTACAACTTTTGCTGGGACTATCATGCATTAGTCTTCAACCAGCAAGACAATTGGTCAAGAATGCTCTTGTTATCAACTATCTGTGGCTGGTTTTGTAGGTTTTCAATTAAACTAGGGTTAGGAAAGACCTCAGTAAGTTATGGAGAGCAAATAAAGCCCTTATGCAAATTAGTTTAGAATTGAGACCATCTGATTGGTTGATGCAATTGTCATTCAAAATAAGCCATTCTGATTGGTTTATGTGCTGTCAGTCAACAGTTTTCTATTTTATAACTTTTGCTGGGACCATCATGCAATAGTCTTCAACCAGCAAGACAATTGGTCAAGAATGCAGTCAACAGTTTTCTATTTTACAACTTTTGCTGGCACCATCATGCAATAGCCTTCAACCAGCAAGACAATTGGTCAAGAATGCTCTTGTTATCAACTATCTGTGGCTGGTTTTATAGGTTTTCAATTTAACTAGGGTTAGGAAGGACCTCAGTAAGTTATGGAGAGCAAATAAAGCCCCTATGCAAATTAGTTTAGAATTGAGACCATCTGATTGGTTGATGCAATTGTCATTCAAAATACACCATTCTGATTGGTTTATGTACTGTCAGTCAACAGTTCTCTATTTTACAACTTTTGCTGGGACTATCATGCATTAGTCTTCAACCAGCAAGACAATTGGTCAAGAATGCTCTTGTTATCAACTATCTGTGGCTGGTTTTGTAGGTTTTCAATTAAACTAGGGTTAGGAAGGACCTCAGTAAGTTATGGAGAGCAAATAAAGCCCTTATGCAAATTAGTTCAGAATTGAGATCATCTGATTGGTTGATGCAACTGTCATTCAAAATAAGCCATTCTGATTGGTTTATATACTGTCAGTCAACAGTTTTCTATTTTACAACTTTTGCTGGGACTATCATGCATTAGTCTTCAACCAGCAAGACAATTGGTCAAGAATGCTCTTGTTATCAACAATCTGTGGCTGGTTCTGCAGGTGTTCAATTAAACTAGGGTTAGGAAAGACCTCAGTACGTTATGGAGAGCAAATAAAGCCCTTATGCAAATTAGTTTAGAATTAAGACCATCTGATTGGTTGATGCAATTGTCATTCAAAATAAGCCATTCTGATTGGTTTATGTACTGTCAGTCAACAGTTCTCTATTTTACAACTTTTGCTGGGACTATCATGCATTAGTCTTCAACCAGCAAGACATTTGGTCAAGAATGCTCTTGTTATCAACTATCTGTGGCTGGTTTTGTAGGTTTTCAATTAAACTAGGGTTAGGAAGGACCTCAGTAAGTTATGGAGAGCAAATAAAGCCCTTATGCAAATTAGTTCAGAATTGAGATCATCTGATTGGTTGATGCAACTGTCATTCAAAATAAGCCATTCTGATTGGTTTATATACTGTCAGTCAACAGTTTTCTATTTTACAACTTTTGCTGGGACTATCATGCATTAGTCTTCAACCAGCAAGACAATTGGTCAAGAATGCTCTTGTTATCAACTATCTGTGGCTGGTTCTGCAGGTGTTCAATTAAACTAGGGTTAGGAAAGACCTCAGTACGTTATGGAGAGCAAATAAAGCCCTTATGCAAATTAGTTTAGAATTGAGACCATCTGATTGGTTGATGCAATTGTCATTCAAAATAAGCCATTCTGATTGGTTTATGTACTGTCAGTCAACAGTTCTCTATTTTACAACTTTTGCTGGCACCATCACGCAATAGCCTTCAAACAGCAAGACAATTGGTCAATAATGTTCTTGTTATCAACTATCTGTGGCTGGTTCTGCAGGTGTTCAATTAGAATAGGGTGAGGAAGGACCTCAGTAAGTTATGAAGAGCAAATAAAGCCCTTATGCAAATTAGTTCAGAATTGAGACCATCTGATTGGTTGATGCAACTGTCATTCAAAATAAGCCATTCTGATTGGTTTATGTACTGTCGGTCAACAGTTTTCTATTTTACAACTTTTGCTGGGACTATCATGCATTAGTCTTTAACCAGCAAGACAATTGGTCAAGAATGCTCTTGTTATCAACTATCTGTGGCTGGTTTTCAATTAAACTAGGGTTAGGAAAGACCTCAGTAAGTTATGGAGAGCAAATAAAGCCCTTATGCAAATTAGTTTAGAATTGAGACCATCTGATTGGTTGATGCAATTGTCATTCAAAATAAGCCATTCTGATTGGTTTATGTACTGTCAGTCAACAGTTCTTTATTTTACAACTTTTGCTGGGACTATCATGCATTAGTATTCAACCAACAAGACAATTGGTAAAGAATGCTCTTGTTATCAACTATCTGTGGCTGGTTTTGTAGGTTTTCAATTTAACTAGGGTTAGGAAGGACCTAAGTAAGTTATGGAGAGCAAATAAAGCCCTTATGCAAATTAGTTCAGAATTGAGACCATCTGATTGGTTGATGCAATTGTCATTCAAAATAAGCCATTCTGATTGGTTTATGTGCTGTCAGTCAACAGTTTTCTATTTTATAACTTTTGCTGGGACCATCATGCAATAATCTTCAACCAGCAAAACAATTCGTCAAGAATGTAGTCAACAGTTTTCTATTTTACAACTTTTGCTGGGACTATCATGCATTAGTCTTCAACCAGCAAGACAATTGGTCAAGAATGCTCTTGTTATCAACTATCTGTGGCTGGTTTTGTAGGTTTTCAATTAAACTAGGGTTAGGAAAGACCTCAGTAAGTTATGGAGAGCAAATAAAGCCCTTATGCAAATTAGTTTAGAATTGAGACCATCTGATTGGTTGATGCAATTATCATTCAAAATACACCATTCTGATTGGTTTATGTACTGTCAGTCTACAGTTCTTTATTTCACAACTTTTGCTGGGACTATCATGCATTAGTCTTCAACCAGCAAGACAATTGGTCAAGAATGCTCTTGTTATCAACTATCTGTTGCTGGTTTTGTAGGTTTTCAATTAAACTAGGGTTAGGAAGGACCTCAGTAAGTTATGGAGAGCAAATAAAGCCCTTATGCAAATTAGTTTAGAATTGAGACCATCTGATTGGTTGATGCAATTATCATTCAAAATACACCATTCTGATTGGTTTATGTACTGTCAGTCTACAGTTCTTTATTTCACAACTTTTGCTGGGACTATCATGCATTAGTCTTCAACCAGCAAGACAATTGGTCAAGAATGCTCTTGTTATCAACTATCTGTTGCTGGTTTTGTAGGTTTTCAATTAAACTAGGGTTAGGAAGGACCTCAGTAAGTTATGGAGAGCAAATAAAGCCCTTATGCAAATAAGTTCAGAATTGAGATCATCTGATTGGTTGATGCAACTGTCATTCAAAATAAGCCATTCTGATTGGTTTATATACTGTCAGTCAACAGTTTTCTATTTTACAACTTTTGCTGGGACTATCATGCATTAGTCTTCAACCAGCAAGACAATTGGTCAAGAATGCTCTTGTTATCAACAATCTGTGGCTGGTTCTGCAGGTGTTCAATTAAACTAGGGTTAGGAAGGACCTCAGTAAATTATGGAGAGCAAATAAAGCCCTTATGCAAATTAGTTCAGAATTGAGATCATCTGATTGGTTGATGCAACTGTCATTCAAAATAAGCCATTCTGATTGGTTTATGTACTGTCAGTCAACAGTTCTCTATTTTACAACTTTTGCTGGGACTATCATGCATTAGTCTTCAACCAGCAAGACAATTGGTCAAGAATGCTCTTGTTATCAACTATCTGTGGCTGGTTCTGCAGGTGTTCAATTAAACTAGGGTTAGGAAAGACCTCAGTACGTTATGGAGAGCAAATAAAGCCCTTATGCAAATTAGTTCAGAATTGAGATCATATGATTGGTTGATGCAACTGTCATTCAAAATAAGCCATTCTGATTGGTTTATATACTGTCCGTCAACAGTTTTCTATTTTACAACTTTTGCTGGGACTATCATGCATTAGTCTTCAACCAGCAAGACAATTGGTCAAGAATGCTCTTGTTATCAACTATCTGTGGCTGGTTCTGCAGGTGTTCAATTAAACTAGGGTTAGGAAAGACCTCAGTAAGTTATGGAGAGCAAATAAAGCCCTTATGCAAATTAGTTTAGAATTAAGACCATCTGATTGGTTGATGCAATTGTCATTCAAAATACACCATTCTGATTGGTTTATGTACTGTCAGTCAACAGTTCTCTATTTTACAACTTTTGCTGGGACTATCATGCATTAGTCTTCAACCAGCAAGACAATTGGTCAAGAATGCTCTTGTTATCAACTATCTGTGGCTGGTTCTGCAGGTATTCAATTAAACTAGGGTTAGGAAAGACCTCAATAAGTTATGGAGAGCAAATAAAGCCCTTATGCAAATTAGTTCAGAATTGAGATAATATGATTGGTTGATGCAACTGTCATTCAAAATAAGCCATTCTGATTGGTTTATGTACTGTCAGTCATCAGTTTTCTATTTTACAACTTTTGCTGGGACTATCATGCATTAGTCTTCAACCAGCAAGACAATTGGTCAAGAATGCTCTTGTTATCAACTATCTGTGGCTGGTTTTGTAGGTTTTCAATTAAACTAGGGTTAGGAAAGACCTCAGTAAGTTATGGAGAGCAAATAAAGCCCTTATGCAAATTAGTTTAGAATTGAGACCATCTGATTGGTTGATGCAATTGTCATTCAAAATACACCATTCTGATTGGTTTATGTACTGTCAGTCAACAGTTCTTTATTTCACAACTTTTGCTGGGACTATCATGCATTAGTCTTCAACCAGCAAGACAATTGGTCAAGAATGCTCTTGTTATCAACTATCTGTGGCTGGTTCTGCAGGTGTTCAATTAAACTAGGGTTAGGAAAGACCTCAGTACGTTATGGAGAGCAAATAAAGCCCTTATGCAAATTAGTTCAGAATTGAGATCATCTGATTGGTTGATGCAACTGTCATTCAAAATAAGCCATTCTGATTGGTTTATATACTGTCAGTCAACAGTTTTCTATTTTACAACTTTTGCTGGGACTATCATGCATTAGTCTTCAACCAGCAAGACAATTGGTCAAGAATGCTCTTGTTATCAACTATCTGTGGCTGGTTCTGCAGGTATTCAATTAAACTAGGGTTAGGAAAGACCTCAATAAGTTATGGAGAGCAAATAAAGCCCTTATGCAAATTAGTTCAGAATTGAGATCATCTGATTGGTTGATGCAACTGTCATTCAAAATAAGCCATTCTGATTGGTTTATATACTGTCAGTCATCAGTTTTCTATTTTACAACTTTTGCTGGGACTATCATGCATTAGTCTTCAACCAGCAAGACAATTGGTCAAGAATGCTCTTGTTATCAACAATCTGTGGCTGGTTCTGCAGGTGTTCAATAAAACTAGGGTTAGGAAAGACCTCAGTACGTTATGAAGGGCAAATAAAGCCCTTATGCAAATTAGTTTAGAATTAAGACCATCTGATTGGTTGATGCAACTGTCATTCAAAATAAGCCATTCTGATTGGTTTATATACTGTCAGTCAACAGTTTTCTATTTTACAACTTTTGCTGGGACTATCATGCATTAGTCTTCAACCAGCAAGACAATTGGTCAAGAATGCTCTTGTTATCAACTATCTGTGGCTGGTTCTGCAGGTGTTCAATTAAACTAGGGTTAGGAAAGACCTCAGTACGTTATGGAGAGCAAATAAAGCCCTTATGCAAATTAGTTTAGAATTGAGACCATCTGATTGGTTGATGCAATTGTCATTCAAAATAAGCCATTCTGATTGGTTTATGTACTGTCAGCCAACAGTTCTCTATTTTGCAACTTTTGCTGGGACTATCATGCATTAGTCTTCAACCAGCAAGACAATTGGTCAAGAATGCTCTTGTTATCAACTATCTGTGGCTGGTTTTATAGGTTTTCAATTAAACTAGGGTTAGGAAGGACCTCAGTAAGTTATGGAGAGCAAATAAAGCCCTTATGCAAATTAGTTTAGAATTGAGACCATCTGATTGGTTGATGCAATTGTCATTCAAAATACACCATTCTGATTGGTTTATGTACTGTCAGTCAACAGTTCTCTATTTTACAACTTTTGCTGGGACTATCATGCATTAGTCTTCAACCAGCAAGACAATTGGTCAAGAATGCTCTTGTTATCAACTATCTGTGGCTGGTTTTGTAGGTTTTCAATTAAACTAGGGTTAGGAAAGACCTCAGTAAGTTATGGAGAGCAAATAAAGCCCTTATGCAAATTAGTTTAGAATTGAGACCATCTGATTGGTTGATGCAATTGTCATTCAAAATAAGCCATTCTGATTGGTTTATGTGCTGTAAGTCAACAGTTTTCTATTTTATAACTTTTGCTGGGACCATCATGCAATAGTCTTCAACCAGCAAGACAATTGGTCAAGAATGTAGTCAACAGTTTTCTATTTTACAACTTTTGCTGGCACCATCACGCAATAGCCTTCAACCAGCAAGACAATTGGTCAAGAATGCTCTTGTTATCAACTATCTGTGGCTGGTTTTATAGGTTTTCAATTTAACTAGGGTTAGGAAGGACCTCAGTAAGTTATGGAGAGCAAATAAAGCCCCTATGCAAATTAGTTTAGAATTGAGACCATCTGATTGGTTGATGCAATTGTCATTCAAAATACACCATTCTGATTGGTTTATGTACTGTCAGTCAACAGTTCTCTATTTTACAACTTTTGCTGGGACTATCATGCATTAGTCTTCAACCAGCAAGACAATTGGTCAAGAATGCTCTTGTTATCAATTATCTGTGGCTGGTTTTGTAGGTTTTCAATTAAACTAGGGTTAGGAAGGACCTCAGTAAGTTATGGAGAGCAAATAAAGCCCTTATGCAAATTAGTTCAGAATTGAGATCATCTGATTGGTTGATGCAACTGTCATTCAAAATAAGCCATTCTGATTGGTTTATATACTGTCAGTCAACAGTTTTCTATTTTACAACTTTTGCTGGGACTATCATGCATTAGTCTTCAACCAGCAAGACAATTGGTCAAGAATGCTCTTGTTATCAACAATCTGTGGCTGGTTCTGCAGGTGTTCAATTAAACTAGGGTTAGGAAAGACCTCAGTACGTTATGGAGAGCAAATAAAGCCCTTATGCAAATTAGTTTAGAATTAAGACCATCTGATTGGTTGATGCAATTGTCATTCAAAATAAGCCATTCTGATTGGTTTATGTACTGTCAGTCAACAGTTCTCTATTTTACAACTTTTGCTGGGACTATCATGCATTAGTCTTCAACCAGCAAGACATTTGGTCAAGAATGCTCTTGTTATCAACTATCTGTGGCTGGTTTTGTAGGTTTTCAATTAAACTAGGGTTAGGAAGGACCTCAGTAAGTTATGGAGAGCAAATAAAGCCCTTATGCAAATTAGTTCAGAATTGAGATCATCTGATTGGTTGATGCAACTGTCATTCAAAATAAGCCATTCTGATTGGTTTATATACTGTCAGTCAACAGTTTTCTATTTTACAACTTTTGCTGGGACTATCATGCATTAGTCTTCAACCAGCAAGACAATTGGTCAAGAATGCTCTTGTTATCAACTATCTGTGGCTGGTTCTGCAGGTGTTCAATTAAACTAGGGTTAGGAAAGACCTCAGTACGTTATGGAGAGCAAATAAAGCCCTTATGCAAATTAGTTTAGAATTGAGACCATCTGATTGGTTGATGCAATTGTCATTCAAAATAAGCCATTCTGATTGGTTTATGTACTGTCAGTCAACAGTTCTCTATTTTACAACTTTTGCTGGGACTATCATGCATTAGTCTTCAACCAGCAAGACAATTGGTCAAGAATGCTCTTGTTATCAACTATCTGTGGCTGGTTTTATAGGTTTTCAATTAAACTAGGGTTAGGAAGGACCTCAGTAAGTTATGGAGAGCAAATAAAGCCCTTATGCAAATTAGTTTAGAATTGAGACCATCTGATTGGTTGATGCAATTGTCATTCAAAATACACCATTCTGATTGGTTTATGTACTGTCAGTCAACAGTTCTCTATTTTACAACTTTTGCTGGGACTATCATGCATTAGTCTTCAACCAGCAAGACAATTGGTCAAGAATGCTCTTGTTATCAACTATCTGTGGCTGGTTTTGTAGGTTTTCAATTAAACTAGGGTTAGGAAAGACCTCAGTAAGTTATGGAGAGCAAATAAAGCCCTTATGCAAATTAGTTTAGAATTGAGACCATCTGATTGGTTGATGCAATTGTCATTCAAAATAAGCCATTCTGATTGGTTTATGTGCTGTCAGTCAACAGTTTTCTATTTTATAACTTTTGCTGGGACCATCATGCAATAGTCTTCAACCAGCAATACAATTGGTCAAGAATGCAGTCAACAGTTTTCTATTTTACAACTTTTGCTGGCACCATCATGCAATAGCCTTCAACCAGCAAGACAATTGGTCAAGAATGCTCTTGTTATCAACTATCTGTGGCTGGTTTTATAGGTTTTCAATTTAACTAGGGTTAGGAAGGACCTCAGTAAGTTATGGAGAGCAAATAAAGCCCCTATGCAAATTAGTTTAGAATTGAGACCATCTGATTGGTTGATGCAATTGTCATTCAAAATACACCATTCTGATTGGTTTATGTACTGTCAGTCAACAGTTCTCTATTTTACAACTTTTGCTGGGACTATCATGCATTAGTCTTCAACCAGCAAGACAATTGGTCAAGAATGCTCTTGTTATCAACTATCTGTGGCTGGTTTTGTAGGTTTTCAATTAAACTAGGGTTAGGAAGGACCTCAGTAAGTTATGGAGAGCAAATAAAGCCCTTATGCAAATTAGTTCAGAATTGAGATCATCTGATTGGTTGATGCAACTGTCATTCAAAATAAGCCATTCTGATTGGTTTATATACTGTCAGTCAACAGTTTTCTATTTTACAACTTTTGCTGGGACTATCATGCATTAGTCTTCAACCAGCAAGACAATTGGTCAAGAATGCTCTTGTTATCAACAATCTGTGGCTGGTTCTGCAGGTGTTCAATTAAACTAGGGTTAGGAAAGACCTCAGTACGTTATGGAGAGCAAATAAAGCCCTTATGCAAATTAGTTTAGAATTAAGACCATCTGATTGGTTGATGCAATTGTCATTCAAAATAAGCCATTCTGATTGGTTTATGTACTGTCAGTCAACAGTTCTCTATTTTACAACTTTTGCTGGGACTATCATGCATTAGTCTTCAACCAGCAAGACATTTGGTCAAGAATGCTCTTGTTATCAACTATCTGTGGCTGGTTTTGTAGGTTTTCAATTAAACTAGGGTTAGGAAGGACCTCAGTAAGTTATGGAGAGCAAATAAAGCCCTTATGCAAATTAGTTCAGAATTGAGATCATCTGATTGGTTGATGCAACTGTCATTCAAAATAAGCCATTCTGATTGGTTTATATACTGTCAGTCAACAGTTTTCTATTTTACAACTTTTGCTGGGACTATCATGCATTAGTCTTCAACCAGCAAGACAATTGGTCAAGAATGCTCTTGTTATCAACTATCTGTGGCTGGTTCTGCAGGTGTTCAATTAAACTAGGGTTAGGAAAGACCTCAGTACGTTATGGAGAGCAAATAAAGCCCTTATGCAAATTAGTTTAGAATTGAGACCATCTGATTGGTTGATGCAATTGTCATTCAAAATAAGCCATTCTGATTGGTTTATGTACTGTCAGTCAACAGTTCTCTATTTTACAACTTTTGCTGGCACCATCACGCAATAGCCTTCAAACAGCAAGACAATTGGTCAATAATGTTCTTGTTATCAACTATCTGTGGCTGGTTCTGCAGGTGTTCAATTAGAATAGGGTGAGGAAGGACCTCAGTAAGTTATGAAGAGCAAATAAAGCCCTTATGCAAATTAGTTCAGAATTGAGACCATCTGATTGGTTGATGCAACTGTCATTCAAAATAAGCCATTCTGATTGGTTTATGTACTGTCGGTCAACAGTTTTCTATTTTACAACTTTTGCTGGGACTATCATGCATTAGTCTTTAACCAGCAAGACAATTGGTCAAGAATGCTCTTGTTATCAACTATCTGTGGCTGGTTTTCAATTAAACTAGGGTTAGGAAAGACCTCAGTAAGTTATGGAGAGCAAATAAAGCCCTTATGCAAATTAGTTTAGAATTGAGACCATCTGATTGGTTGATGCAATTGTCATTCAAAATAAGCCATTCTGATTGGTTTATGTACTGTCAGTCAACAGTTCTTTATTTTACAACTTTTGCTGGGACTATCATGCATTAGTATTCAACCAACAAGACAATTGGTAAAGAATGCTCTTGTTATCAACTATCTGTGGCTGGTTTTGTAGGTTTTCAATTTAACTAGGGTTAGGAAGGACCTCAGTAAGTTATGGAGAGCAAATAAAGCCCTTATGCAAATTAGTTCAGAATTGAGACCATCTGATTGGTTGATGCAATTGTCATTCAAAATAAGCCATTCTGATTGGTTTATGTGCTGTCAGTCAACAGTTTTCTATTTTATAACTTTTGCTGGGACCATCATGCAATAATCTTCAACCAGCAAAACAATTCGTCAAGAATGTAGTCAACAGTTTTCTATTTTACAACTTTTGCTGGGACTATCATGCATTAGTCTTCAACCAGCAAGACAATTGGTCAAGAATGCTCTTGTTATCAACTATCTGTGGCTGGTTTTGTAGGTTTTCAATTAAACTAGGGTTAGGAAAGACCTCAGTAAGTTATGGAGAGCAAATAAAGCCCTTATGCAAATTAGTTTAGAATTGAGACCATCTGATTGGTTGATGCAATTATCATTCAAAATACACCATTCTGATTGGTTTATGTACTGTCAGTCTACAGTTCTTTATTTCACAACTTTTGCTGGGACTATCATGCATTAGTCTTCAACCAGCAAGACAATTGGTCAAGAATGCTCTTGTTATCAACTATCTGTTGCTGGTTTTGTAGGTTTTCAATTAAACTAGGGTTAGGAAGGACCTCAGTAAGTTATGGAGAGCAAATAAAGCCCTTATGCAAATAAGTTCAGAATTGAGATCATCTGATTGGTTGATGCAACTGTCATTCAAAATAAGCCATTCTGATTGGTTTATATACTGTCAGTCATCAGTTTTCTATTTAACAACTTTTGCTGGGACTATCACGCATTAGTCTTCAACCAGCAAGACAATTGGTCAAGAATGCTCTTGTTATCAACAATCTGTGGCTGGTTCTGCAGGTGTTCAATAAAACTAGGGTTAGGAAAGACCTCAGTACGTTATGGAGAGCAAATAAAGCCCTTATGCAAATTAGTTTAGAATTAAGACCATCTGATTAGTTGATGCAATTGTCATTCAAAATAAGCCATTCTGATTGGTTTATGTACTGTCAGTCAACAATTCTCTATTTTACAACTTTTGCTGGGACTATCATGCATTAGTCTTCAACCAGCAAGACATTTGGTCAAGAATGCTCTTGTTATCAACTATCTGAGGGTGGTTTTGTAAGTTTTCAATTAAACTAGGGTTAGGAAGGACCTCAGTAAGTTATGGAGAGCAAATAAAGCCCTTATGCAAATTAGTTCAGAATTGAGATCATCTGATTGGTTGATGCAACTGTCATTCAAAATAAGCCATTCTGATTGGTTTATGTACTGTCAGTCAACAGTTTTCTATTTTACAACTTTTGCTGGGACTATTATGCATTAGTCTTCAACCAGCAAGACAATTGGTCAAGAATGCTCTTGTTATCAACTATCTGTGGCTGGTTTTATAGGTTTTCAATTAAACTAGGGTTAGGAAGGACCTCAGTAAGTTATGGAGAGCAAATAAAGCCCTTATGCAAATTAGTTTAGAATTGAGACCATCTGATTGGTTGATGCAATTGTCATTCAAAATACACCATTCTGATTGGTTTATGTACTGTCAGTCAACAGTTCTCTATTTTACAACTTTTGCCGGAACTATCATGCATTAGTCTTCAACCAGCAAGACAATTGGTCAAGAATGCTCTTGTTATCAACTATCTGTGGCTGGTTTTGTAGGTTTTCAATTAAACTAGGGTTAGGAAGGACCTCAGTAAGTTATGGAGAGCAAATAAAGCCCTTATGCAAATTAGTTTAGAATTAAGACCATCTGATTGGTTGATGCAACTGTCATTCAAAATAAGCCATTCTGATTGGTTTATATACTGTCAGACATCAGTTTTCTATTTTACAACTTTTGCTGGGACTATCACGCATTAGTCTTCAACCAGCAAGACAATTGGTCAAGAATGCTCTTGTTATCAACAATCTGTGGCTGGTTCTGCAGGTGTTCAATAAAACTAGGGTTAGGAAAGACCTCAGTACGTTATGGAGAGCAAATAAAGCCCTTATGCAAATTAGTTTAGAATTAAGACCATCTGATTGGTTGATGCAATTGTCATTCAAAATAAGCCATTCTGATTGGTTTATGTACTGTCAGTCAACAGTTCTCTATTTTACAACTTTTGCTGGGACTATCATGCATTAGTCTTCAACCAGCAAGACATTTGGTCAAGAATGCTCTTGTTATCAACTATCTGAGGGTGGTTGTGTAAGTTTTCAATTAAACTAGGGTTAGGAAGGACCTAAGTAAGTTATGGAGAGCAAATAAAGCCCTTATGCAAATTAGTTCAGAATTGAGATCATCTGATTGGTTGATGCAACTGTCATTCAAAATAAGCCATTCTGATTGGTTTATATACTGTCAGTCAACAGTTTTCTATTTTACAACTTTTGCTGGGACTATCATGCATTAGTCTTCAACCAGCAAGACAATTGGTCAAGAATGCTCTTGTTATCAACTATCTGAGGGTGGTTTTGTAAGTTTTCAATTAAACTAGGGTTAGGAAGGACCTCAGTAAGTTATGGAGAGCAAATAAAGCCCTTATGCAAATTAGTTTAGAATTAAGACCATCTGATTAGTTGATGCAATTGTCATTCAAAATAAGCCATTCTGATTGGTTTATGTACTGTCAGTCAACAGTTCTCTATTTTACAACTTTTGCTGGGACTATCATGCATTAGTCTTCAACCAGCAAGACATTTGGTCAAGAATGCTCTTGTTATCAACTATCTGAGGGTGGTTTTGTAAGTTTTCAATTAAACTAGGGTTAGGAAGGACCTCAGTAAGTTATGGAGAGCAAATAAAGCCCTTATGCAAATTAGTTCAGAATTGAGATCATCTGATTGGTTGATGCAACTGTCATTCAAAATAAGCCATTCTGATTGGTTTATATACTGTCAGTCAACAGTTTTCTATTTTACAACTTTTGCTGGGACTATTATGCATTAGTCTTCAACCAGCAAGACAATTGGTCAAGAATGCTCTTGTTATCAACTATCTGTGGCTGGTTTTGTAGGTTTTCAATTAAACTAGGGTTAGGAAGGACCTCAGTAAGTTATGGAGAGCAAATAAAGCCCTTATGCAAATTAGTTTAGAATTAAGACCATCTGATTGGTTGATGTAATTGTCATTCAAAATAAGCCATTCTGATAGGTTTATGTACTGTCAGTCAACAGTTCTCTATTTTACAACTTTTGCTGGGACTATCATGCATTAGTCTTCAACCAGCAAGACAATTGGTCAAGAATGCTCTTGTTATCAACTATCTGTGGCTGGTTTTGTAGGTTTTCAATTAAACTAGGGTTAGAAAGGACCTCAGTAAGTTATGGAGAGCAAATAAAGCCCTTATGCAAATTAGTTTAGAATTAAGACCATCTGATTAGTAGATGCAATTGTCATTCAAAATAAGCCATTCTGATTGGTTTATGTACTGTCAGTCAACAGTTCTCTATTTTACAACTTTTGCTGGGACTATCATGCATTAGTCTTCAACCAGCAAGACATTTGGTCAAGAATGCTCTTGTTATCAACTATCTGTGGCTGATTTTGTAGGTTTTCAATTAAACTAGGGTTAGGAAGGACCTCAGTAAGTTATGGAGAGCAAATAAAGCCCTTATGCAAATTAGTTTAGAATTAAGACCATCTGATTAGTTGATGTAATTGTCATTCAAAATAAGCCATTCTGATTGGTTTATGTACTGTCAGTCAACAGTTCTCTATTTTACAACTTTTGCTGGGACTATCATGCATTAGTCTTCAACCAGCAAGACAATTGGTCAAGAATGCTCTTGTTATCAACTATCTGTGGCTGGTTTTGTAGGTTTTCAATTAAACTAGGGTTAGGAAGGACCTCAGTAAGTTATGGAGAGCAAATAAAGCCCTTATGCAAATTAGTTTAGAATTAAGACCATCTGATTAGTTGATGCAATTGTCATTCAAAATAAGCCATTCTGATTGGTTTATATACTGTCAGTCAACAGTTTTCTATTTTACAACTTTTGCTGGGACTATCATGCATTAGTCTTCAACCAGCAAGACAATTGGTCAAGAATGCTCTTGTTATCAACTATCTGAGGGTGGTTTTGTAAGTTTTCAATTAAACTAGGGTTAGGAAGGACCTCAGTAAGTTATGGAGAGCAAATAAAGCCCTTATGCAAATTAGTTTAGAATTAAGACCATCTGATTAGTTGATGCAATTGTCATTCAAAATAAGCCATTCTGATTGGTTTATGTACTGTCAGTCAACAGTTCTCTATTTTACAACTTTTGCTGGGACTATCATGCATTAGTCTTCAACCAGCAAGACATTTGGTCAAGAATGCTCTTGTTATCAACTATCTGAGGGTGGTTTTGTAAGTTTTCAATTAAACTAGGGTTAGGAAGGACCTCAGTAAGTTATGGAGAGCAAATAAAGCCCTTATGCAAATTAGTTCAGAATTGAGATCATCTGATTGGTTGATGCAACTGTCATTCAAAATAAGCCATTCTGATTGGTTTATATACTGTCAGTCAACAGCTTTCTATTTTACAACTTTTGCTGGGACTATCATGCATTAGTCTTCAACCAGCAAGACAATTGGTCAAGAATGCTCTTGTTATCAACTATCTGTGGCTGGTTTTGTAGGTTTTCAATTAAACTAGGGTTAGGAAAGACCTCAGTAAGTTATGGAGAGCAAATAAAGCCCTTATGCAAATTAGTTTAGAATTGAGACCATCTGATTGGTTGATGCAATTGTCATTCAAAATAAGCCATTCTGATTGGTTTATGTACTGTCAGTCAACAGTTCTCTATTTTACAACTTTTGCTGGGACTATCATGCATTAGTCTTTAACCAGCAAGACATTTGGTCAGGAATGCTCTTGTTATCAACTATCTGTTGCTGGTTTTGTAGGTTTTCAATTAAACTAGGGTTAGGAAGGACCTCAGTAAGTTATGGAGAGGAAATAATGCCCTTATGCAAATTAGTTTAGAATTAAGACCATCTGATTAGTTGATGCAATTGTCATTCAAAATAAGCCATTCTGATTGGTTTATGTACTGTCAGTCAACAGTTCTCTATTTTACAACTTTTGCTGGGACTATCATGCATTAGTCTTCAACCAGCAAGACATTTGGTCAAGAATGCTCTTGTTATCAACTATCTGACGGTGGTTGTGTAAGTTTTCAATTAAACTAGGGTTAGGAAGGACCTAAGTAAGTTATGGAGAGCAAATAAAGCCCTTATGCAAATTAGTTCAGAATTGAGATCATCTGATTGGTTGATGCAACTGTCATTCAAAATAAGCCATTCTGATTGGTTTATATACTGTCAGTCAACAGTTTTCTATTTTACAACTTTTGCTGGGACTATCATGCATTAGTCTTCAACCAGCAAGACAATTGGTCAAGAATGCTCTTGTTATCAACTATCTGAGGGTGGTTTTGTAAGTTTTCAATTAAACTAGGGTTAGGAAGGACCTCAGTAAGTTATGGAGAGCAAATAAAGCCCTTATGCAAATTAGTTTAGAATTAAGACCATCTGATTAGTTGATGCAATTGTCATTCAAAATAAGCCATTCTGATTGGTTTATGTACTGTCAGTCAACAGTTCTCTATTTTACAACTTTTGCTGGGACTATCATGCATTAGTCTTCAACCAGCAAGACATTTGGTCAAGAATGCTCTTGTTATCAACTATCTGAGGGTGGTTTTGTAAGTTTTCAATTAAACTAGGGTTAGGAAGGACCTCAGTAAGTTATGGAGAGCAAATAAAGCCCTTATGCAAATTAGTTCAGAATTGAGATCATCTGATTGGTTGATGCAACTGTCATTCAAAATAAGCCATTCTGATTGGTTTATATACTGTCAGTCAACAGTTTTCTATTTTACAACTTTTGCTGGGACTATTATGCATTAGTCTTCAACCAGCAAGACAATTGGTCAAGAATGCTCTTGTTATCAACTATCTGTGGCTGGTTTTGTAGGTTTTCAATTAAACTAGGGTTAGGAAGGACCTCAGTAAGTTATGGAGAGCAAATAAAGCCCTTATGCAAATTAGTTTAGAATTAAGACCATCTGATTAGTTGATGTAATTGTCATTCAAAATAAGCCATTCTGATTGGTTTATGTACTGTCAGTCAACAGTTCTCTATTTTACAACTTTTGCTGGGACTATCATGCATTAGTCTTCAACCAGCAAGACAATTGGTCAAGAATGCTCTTGTTATCAACTATCTGTGGCTGGTTTTGTAGGTTTTCAATTAAACTAGGGTTAGGAAGGACCTCAGTAAGTTATGGAGAGCAAATAAAGCCCTTATGCAAATTAGTTTAGAATTAAGACCATCTGATTAGTTGATGCAATTGTCATTCAAAATAAGCCATTCTGATTGGTTTATGTACTGTCAGTCAACAGTTCTCTATTTTACAACTTTTGCTGGGACTATCATGCATTAGTCTTCAACCAGCAAGACATTTGGTCAAGAATGCTCTTGTTATCAACTATCTGTGGCTGGTTTTGTAGGTTTTCAATTAAACTAGGGTTAGGAAGGACCTCAGTAAGTTATGGAGAGCAAATAAAGCCCTTATGCAAATTAGTTTAGAATTAAGACCATCTGATTAGTTGATGTAATTGTCATTCAAAATAAGCCATTCTGATTGGTTTATGTACTGTCAGTCAACAGCTTTCTATTTTACAACTTTTGCTGGGACTATCATGCATTAGTCTTCAACCAGCAAGACAATTGGTCAAGAATGCTCTTGTTATCAACTATCTGTGGCTGGTTTTGTAGGTTTTCAATTAAACTAGGGTTAGGAAAGACCTCAGTAAGTTATGGAGAGCAAATAAAGCCCTTATGCAAATTAGTTTAGAATTGAGACCATCTGATTGGTTGATGCAATTGTCATTCAAAATAAGCCATTCTGATTGGTTTATGTACTGTCAGTCAACAGTTCTCTATTTTACAACTTTTGCTGGGACTATCATGCATTAGTCTTCAACCAGCAAGACATTTGGTCAGGAATGCTCTTGTTATCAACTATCTGTTGCTGGTTTTGTAGGTTTTCAATTAAACTAGGGTTAGGAAGGACCTCAGTAAGTTATGGAGAGGAAATAATGCCCTTATGCAAATTAGTTTAGAATTAAGACCATCTGATTAGTTGATGCAATTGTCATTCAAAATAAGCCATTCTGATTGGTTTATGTACTGTCAGTCAACAGTTCTCTATTTTACAACTTTTGCTGGGACTATCATGCATTAGTCTTCAACCAGCAAGACATTTGGTCAAGAATGCTCTTGTTATCAACTATCTGAGGGTGGTTGTGTAAGTTTTCAATTAAACTAGGGTTAGGAAGGACCTAAGTAAGTTATGGAGAGCAAATAAAGCCCTTATGCAAATTAGTTCAGAATTGAGATCATCTGATTGGTTGATGCAACTGTCATTCAAAATAAGCCATTCTGATTGGTTTATATACTGTCAGTCAACAGTTTTCTATTTTACAACTTTTGCTGGGACTATCATGCATTAGTCTTCAACCAGCAAGACAATTGGTCAAGAATGCTCTTGTTATCAACTATCTGAGGGTGGTTTTGTAAGTTTTCAATTAAACTAGGGTTAGGAAGGACCTCAGTAAGTTATGGAGAGCAAATAAAGCCCTTATGCAAATTAGTTTAGAATTAAGACCATCTGATTAGTTGATGCAATTGTCATTCAAAATAAGCCATTCTGATTGGTTTATGTACTGTCAGTCAACAGTTCTTTATTTTACAACTTTTGCTGGGACTATCATGCATTAGTCTTCAACCAGCAAGACATTTGGTCAAGAATGCTCTTGTTATCAACTATCTGAGGGTGGTTTTGTAAGTTTTCAATTAAACTAGGGTTAGGAAGGACCTCAGTAAGTTATGGAGAGCAAATAAAGCCCTTATGCAAATTAGTTCAGAATTGAGATCATCTGATTGGTTGATGCAACTGTCATTCAAAATAAGCCATTCTGATTGGTTTATATACTGTCAGTCAACAGTTTTCTATTTTACAACTTTTGCTGGGACTATTATGCATTAGTCTTCAACCAGCAAGACAATTGGTCAAGAATGCTCTTGTTATCAACTATCTGTGGCTGGTTTTGTAGGTTTTCAATTAAACTAGGGTTAGGAAGGACCTCAGTAAGTTATGGAGAGCAAATAAAGCCCTTATGCAAATTAGTTTAGAATTAAGACCATCTGATTAGTTGATGTAATTGTCATTCAAAATAAGCCATTCTGATTGGTTTATGTACTGTCAGTCAACAGTTCTCTATTTTACAACTTTTGCTGGGACTATCATGCATTAGTCTTCAACCAGCAAGACAATTGGTCAAGAATGCTCTTGTTATCAACTATCTGTGGCTGGTTTTGTAGGTTTTCAATTAAACTAGGGTTAGGAAGGACCTCAGTAAGTTATGGAGAGCAAATAAAGCCCTTATGCAAATTAGTTTAGAATTAAGACCATCTGATTAGTTGATGCAATTGTCATTCAAAATAAGCCATTCTGATTGGTTTATGTACTGTCAGTCAACAGTTCTCTATTTTACAACTTTTGCTGGGACTATCATGCATTAGTCTTCAACCAGCAAGACATTTGGTCAAGAATGCTCTTGTTATCAACTATCTGTGGCTGGTTTTGTAGGTTTTCAATTAAACTAGGGTTAGGAAGGACCTCAGTAAGTTATGGAGAGCAAATAAAGCCCTTATGCAAATTAGTTTAGAATTAAGACCATCTGATTAGTTGATGCAATTGTCATTCAAAATAAGCCATTCTGATTGGTTTATGTACTGTCAGTCAACAGTTCTCTATTTTACAACTTTTGCTGGGACTATCATGCATTAGTCTTCAACCAGCAAGACATTTGGTCAAGAATGCTCTTGTTATCAACTATCTGAGGGTGGTTGTGTAAGTTTTCAATTAAACTAGGGTTAGGAAGGACCTAAGTAAGTTATGGAGAGCAAATAAAGCCCTTATGCAAATTAGTTCAGAATTGAGATCATCTGATTGGTTGATGCAACTGTCATTCAAAATAAGCCATTCTGATTGGTTTATATACTGTCAGTGAACAGTTTTCTATTTTACAACTTTTGCTGGGACTATCATGCATTAGTCTTCAACCAGCAAGACAATTGGTCAAGAATGCTCTTGTTATCAACTATCTGAGGGTGGTTTTGTAAGTTTTCAATTAAACTAGGGTTAGGAAGGACCTCAGTAAGTTATGGAGAGCAAATAAAGCCCTTATGCAAATTAGTTTAGAATTAAGACCATCTGATTAGTTGATGCAATTGTCATTCAAAATAAGCCATTCTGATTGGTTTATGTACTGTCAGTCAACAGTTCTCTATTTTACAACTTTTGCTGGGACTATCATGCATTAGTCTTCAACCAGCAAGACATTTGGTCAAGAATGCTCTTGTTATCAACTATCTGAGGGTGGTTTTGTAAGTTTTCAATTAAACTAGGGTTAGGAAGGACCTCAGTAAGTTATGGAGAGCAAATAAAGCCCTTATGCAAATTAGTTCAGAATTGAGATCATCTGATTGGTTGATGCAACTGTCATTCAAAATAAGCCATTCTGATTGGTTTATATACTGTCAGTCAACAGTTTTCTATTTTACAACTTTTGCTGGGACTATTATGCATTAGTCTTCAACCAGCAAGACAATTGGTCAAGAATGCTCTTGTTATCAACTATCTGTGGCTGGTTTTGTAGGTTTTCAATTAAACTAGGGTTAGGAAGGACCTCAGTAAGTTATGGAGAGCAAATAAAGCCCTTATGCAAATTAGTTTAGAATTAAGACCATCTGATTAGTTGATGTAATTGTCATTCAAAATAAGCCATTCTGATAGGTTTATGTACTGTCAGTCAACAGTTCTCTATTTTACAACTTTTGCTGGGACTATCATGCATTAGTCTTCAACCAGCAAGACAATTGGTCAAGAATGCTCTTGTTATCAACTATCTGTGGCTGGTTTTGTAGGTTTTCAATTAAACTAGGGTTAGAAAGGACCTCAGTAAGTTATGGAGAGCAAATAAAGCCCTTATGCAAATTAGTTTAGAATTAAGACCATCTGATTAGTAGATGCAATTGTCATTCAAAATAAGCCATTCTGATTGGTTTATGTACTGTCAGTCAACAGTTCTCTATTTTACAACTTTTGCTGGGACTATCATGCATTAGTCTTCAACCAGCAAGACATTTGGTCAAGAATGCTCTTGTTATCAACTATCTGTGGCTGGTTTTGTAGGTTTTCAATTAAACTAGGGTTAGGAAGGACCTCAGTAAGTTATGGAGAGCAAATAAAGCCCTTATGCAAATTAGTTTAGAATTAAGACCATCTGATTAGTTGATGTAATTGTCATTCAAAATAAGCCATTCTGATTGGTTTATGTACTGTCAGTCAACAGTTCTCTATTTTACAACTTTTGCTGGGACTATCATGCATTAGTCTTCAACCAGCAAGACAATTGGTCAAGAATGCTCTTGTTATCAACTATCTGTGGCTGGTTTTGTAGGTTTTCAATTAAACTAGGGTTAGGAAGGACCTCAGTAAGTTATGGAGAGCAAATAAAGCCCTTATGCAAATTAGTTTAGAATTAAGACCATCTGATTAGTTGATGCAATTGTCATTCAAAATAAGCCATTCTGATTGGTTTATATACTGTCAGTCAACAGTTTTCTATTTTACAACTTTTGCTGGGACTATCATGCATTAGTCTTCAACCAGCAAGACAATTGGTCAAGAATGCTCTTGTTATCAACTATCTGAGGGTGGTTTTGTAAGTTTTCAATTAAACTAGGGTTAGGAAGGACCTCAGTAAGTTATGGAGAGCAAATAAAGCCCTTATGCAAATTAGTTTAGAATTAAGACCATCTGATTAGTTGATGCAATTGTCATTCAAAATAAGCAATTCTGATTGGTTTATGTACTGTCAGTCAACAGTTCTCTATTTTACAACTTTTGCTGGGACTATCATGCATTAGTCTTCAACCAGCAAGACATTTGGTCAAGAATGCTCTTGTTATCAACTATCTGAGGGTGGTTTTGTAAGTTTTCAATTAAACTAGGGTTAGGAAGGACCTCAGTAAGTTATGGAGAGCAAATAAAGCCCTTATGCAAATTAGTTTAGAATTAAGACCATCTGATTAGTTGATGCAATTGTCATTCAAAATAAGCCATTCTGATTGGTTTATGTACTGTCAGTCAACAGTTCTCTATTTTACAACTTTTGCTGGGACTATCATGCATTAGTCTTCAACCAGCAAGACATTTGGTCAAGAATGCTCTTGTTATCAACTATCTGAGGGTGGTTTTGTAAGTTTTCAATTAAACTAGGGTTAGGAAGGACCTCAGTAAGTTATGGAGAGCAAATAAAGCCCTTATGCAAATTAGTTCAGAATTGAGATCATCTGATTGGTTGATGCAACTGTCATTCAAAATAAGCCATTCTGATTGGTTTATATACTGTCAGTCAACAGTTTTCTATTTTACAACTTTTGCTGGGACTATTATGCATTAGTCTTCAACCAGCAAGACAATTGGTCAAGAATGCTCTTGTTATCAACTATCTGTGGCTGGTTTTGTAGGTTTTCAATTAAACTAGGGTTAGGAAGGACCTCAGTAAGTTATGGAGAGCAAATAAAGCCCTTATGCAAATTAGTTTAGAATTAAGACCATCTGATTAGTTGATGTAATTGTCATTCAAAATAAGCCATTCTGATAGGTTTATGTACTGTCAGTCAACAGTTCTCTATTTTACAACTTTTGCTGGGACTATCATGCATTAGTCTTCAACCAGCAAGACAATTGGTCAAGAATGCTCTTGTTATCAACTATCTGTGGCTGGTTTTGTAGGTTTTCAATTAAACTAGGGTTAGAAAGGACCTCAGTAAGTTATGGAGAGCAAATAAAGCCCTTATGCAAATTAGTTTAGAATTAAGACCATCTGATTAGTAGATGCAATTGTCATTCAAAATAAGCCATTCTGATTGGTTTATGTACTGTCAGTCAACAGTTCTCTATTTTACAACTTTTGCTGGGACTATCATGCATTAGTCTTCAACCAGCAAGACATTTGGTCAAGAATGCTCTTGTTATCAACTATCTGAGGGTGGTTGTGTAAGTTTTCAATTAAACTAGGGTTAGGAAGGACCTAAGTAAGTTATGGAGAGCAAATAAAGCCATTATGCAAATTAGTTCAGAATTGAGATCATCTGATTGGTTGATGCAACTGTCATTCAAAATAAGCCATTCTGATTGGTTTATATACTGTCAGTGAACAGTTTTCTATTTTACAACTTTTGCTGGGACTATCATGCATTAGTCTTCAACCAGCAAGACAATTGGTCAAGAATGCTCTTGTTATCAACTATCTGAGGGTGGTTTTGTAAGTTTTCAATTAAACTAGGGTTAGGAAGGACCTCAGTAAGTTATGGAGAGCAAATAAAGCCCTTATGCAAATTAGTTTAGAATTAAGACCATCTGATTAGTTGATGCAATTGTCATTCAAAATAAGCCATTCTGATTGGTTTATGTACTGTCAGTCAACAGTTCTCTATTTTACAACTTTTGCTGGGACTATCATGCATTAGTCTTCAACCAGCAAGACATTTGGTCAAGAATGCTCTTGTTATCAACTATCTGAGGGTGGTTTTGTAAGTTTTCAATTAAACTAGGGTTAGGAAGGACCTCAGTAAGTTATGGAGAGCAAATAAAGCCCTTATGCAAATTAGTTCAGAATTGAGATCATCTGATTGGTTGATGCAACTGTCATTCAAAATAAGCCATTCTGATTGGTTTATATACTGTCAGTCAACAGTTTTCTATTTTACAACTTTTGCTGGGACTATTATGCATTAGTCTTCAACCAGCAAGACAATTGGTCAAGAATGCTCTTGTTATCAACTATCTGTGGCTGGTTTTGTAGGTTTTCAATTAAACTAGGGTTAGGAAGGACCTCAGTAAGTTATGGAGAGCAAATAAAGCCCTTATGCAAATTAGTTTAGAATTAAGACCATCTGATTAGTTGATGTAATTGTCATTCAAAATAAGCCATTCTGATAGGTTTATGTACTGTCAGTCAACAGTTCTCTATTTTACAACTTTTGCTGGGACTATCATGCATTAGTCTTCAACCAGCAAGACAATTGGTCAAGAATGCTCTTGTTATCAACTATCTGTGGCTGGTTTTGTAGGTTTTCAATTAAACTAGGGTTAGAAAGGACCTCAGTAAGTTATGGAGAGCAAATAAAGCCCTTATGCAAATTAGTTTAGAATTAAGACCATCTGATTAGTAGATGCAATTGTCATTCAAAATAAGCCATTCTGATTGGTTTATGTACTGTCAG
Organism: Crinia signifera; assembly: GCF_055691185.1. Classification (NCBI taxonomy): domain Eukaryota; kingdom Metazoa; phylum Chordata; class Amphibia; order Anura; family Myobatrachidae; genus Crinia; species Crinia signifera. The sequence continues at coordinate 212,173,957 of NC_139217.1, read as the reverse complement.
TCAACAGTTCTCTATTTTACAACTTTTGCTGGGACTATCATGCATTAGTCTTCAACCAGCAAGACATTTGGTCAAGAATGCTCTTGTTATCAACTATCTGTGGCTGGTTTTGTAGGTTTTCAATTAAACTAGGGTTAGGAAGGACCTCAGTAAGTTATGGAGAGCAAATAAAGCCCTTATGCAAATTAGTTTAGAATTAAGACCATCTGATTAGTTGATGTAATTGTCATTCAAAATAAGCCATTCTGATTGGTTTATGTACTGTCAGTCAACAGTTCTCTATTTTACAACTTTTGCTGGGACTATCATGCATTAGTCTTCAACCAGCAAGACAATTGGTCAAGAATGCTCTTGTTATCAACTATCTGTGGCTGGTTTTGTAGGTTTTCAATTAAACTAGGGTTAGGAAGGACCTCAGTAAGTTATGGAGAGCAAATAAAGCCCTTATGCAAATTAGTTTAGAATTAAGACCATCTGATTAGTTGATGCAATTGTCATTCAAAATAAGCCATTCTGATTGGTTTATATACTGTCAGTCAACAGTTTTCTATTTTACAACTTTTGCTGGGACTATCATGCATTAGTCTTCAACCAGCAAGACAATTGGTCAAGAATGCTCTTGTTATCAACTATCTGAGGGTGGTTTTGTAAGTTTTCAATTAAACTAGGGTTAGGAAGGACCTCAGTAAGTTATGGAGAGCAAATAAAGCCCTTATGCAAATTAGTTTAGAATTAAGACCATCTGATTAGTTGATGCAATTGTCATTCAAAATAAGCCATTCTGATTGGTTTATGTACTGTCAGTCAACAGTTCTCTATTTTACAACTTTTGCTGGGACTATCATGCATTAGTCTTCAACCAGCAAGACATTTGGTCAAGAATGCTCTTGTTATCAACTATCTGAGGGTGGTTTTGTAAGTTTTCAATTAAACTAGGGTTAGGAAGGACCTCAGTAAGTTATGGAGAGCAAATAAAGCCCTTATGCAAATTAGTTCAGAATTGAGATCATCTGATTGGTTGATGCAACTGTCATTCAAAATAAGCCATTCTGATTGGTTTATATACTGTCAGTCAACAGCTTTCTATTTTACAACTTTTGCTGGGACTATCATGCATTAGTCTTCAACCAGCAAGACAATTGGTCAAGAATGCTCTTGTTATCAACTATCTGTGGCTGGTTTTGTAGGTTTTCAATTAAACTAGGGTTAGGAAAGACCTCAGTAAGTTATGGAGAGCAAATAAAGCCCTTATGCAAATTAGTTTAGAATTGAGACCATCTGATTGGTTGATGCAATTGTCATTCAAAATAAGCCATTCTGATTGGTTTATGTACTGTCAGTCAACAGTTCTCTATTTTACAACTTTTGCTGGGACTATCATGCATTAGTCTTTAACCAGCAAGACATTTGGTCAGGAATGCTCTTGTTATCAACTATCTGTTGCTGGTTTTGTAGGTTTTCAATTAAACTAGGGTTAGGAAGGACCTCAGTAAGTTATGGAGAGGAAATAATGCCCTTATGCAAATTAGTTTAGAATTAAGACCATCTGATTAGTTGATGCAATTGTCATTCAAAATAAGCCATTCTGATTGGTTTATGTACTGTCAGTCAACAGTTCTCTATTTTACAACTTTTGCTGGGACTATCATGCATTAGTCTTCAACCAGCAAGACATTTGGTCAAGAATGCTCTTGTTATCAACTATCTGAGGGTGGTTGTGTAAGTTTTCAATTAAACTAGGGTTAGGAAGGACCTAAGTAAGTTATGGAGAGCAAATAAAGCCCTTATGCAAATTAGTTCAGAATTGAGATCATCTGATTGGTTGATGCAACTGTCATTCAAAATAAGCCATTCTGATTGGTTTATATACTGTCAGTCAACAGTTTTCTATTTTACAACTTTTGCTGGGACTATCATGCATTAGTCTTCAACCAGCAAGACAATTGGTCAAGAATGCTCTTGTTATCAACTATCTGAGGGTGGTTTTGTAAGTTTTCAATTAAACTAGGGTTAGGAAGGACCTCAGTAAGTTATGGAGAGCAAATAAAGCCCTTATGCAAATTAGTTTAGAATTAAGACCATCTGATTAGTTGATGCAATTGTCATTCAAAATAAGCCATTCTGATTGGTTTATGTACTGTCAGTCAACAGTTCTCTATTTTACAACTTTTGCTGGGACTATCATGCATTAGTCTTCAACCAGCAAGACATTTGGTCAAGAATGCTCTTGTTATCAACTATCTGAGGGTGGTTTTGTAAGTTTTCAATTAAACTAGGGTTAGGAAGGACCTCAGTAAGTTATGGAGAGCAAATAAAGCCCTTATGCAAATTAGTTCAGAATTGAGATCATCTGATTGGTTGATGCAACTGTCATTCAAAATAAGCCATTCTGATTGGTTTATATACTGTCAGTCAACAGTTTTCTATTTTACAACTTTTGCTGGGACTATTATGCATTAGTCTTCAACCAGCAAGACAATTGGTCAAGAATGCTCTTGTTATCAACTATCTGTGGCTGGTTTTGTAGGTTTTCAATTAAACTAGGGTTAGGAAGGACCTCAGTAAGTTATGGAGAGCAAATAAAGCCCTTATGCAAATTAGTTTAGAATTAAGACCATCTGATTAGTTGATGTAATTGTCATTCAAAATAAGCCATTCTGATTGGTTTATGTACTGTCAGTCAACAGTTCTCTATTTTACAACTTTTGCTGGGACTATCATGCATTAGTCTTCAACCAGCAAGACAATTGGTCAAGAATGCTCTTGTTATCAACTATCTGTGGCTGGTTTTGTAGGTTTTCAATTAAACTAGGGTTAGGAAGGACCTCAGTAAGTTATGGAGAGCAAATAAAGCCCTTATGCAAATTAGTTTAGAATTAAGACCATCTGATTAGTTGATGCAATTGTCATTCAAAATAAGCCATTCTGATTGGTTTATGTACTGTCAGTCAACAGTTCTCTATTTTACAACTTTTGCTGGGACTATCATGCATTAGTCTTCAACCAGCAAGACATTTGGTCAAGAATGCTCTTGTTATCAACTATCTGTGGCTGGTTTTGTAGGTTTTCAATTAAACTAGGGTTAGGAAGGACCTCAGTAAGTTATGGAGAGCAAATAAAGCCCTTATGCAAATTAGTTTAGAATTAAGACCATCTGATTAGTTGATGTAATTGTCATTCAAAATAAGCCATTCTGATTGGTTTATGTACTGTCAGTCAACAGCTTTCTATTTTACAACTTTTGCTGGGACTATCATGCATTAGTCTTCAACCAGCAAGACATTTGGTCAGGAATGCTCTTGTTATCAACTATCTGTTGCTGGTTTTGTAGGTTTTCAATTAAACTAGGGTTAGGAAGGACCTCAGTAAGTTATGGAGAGGAAATAATGCCCTTATGCAAATTAGTTTAGAATTAAGACCATCTGATTAGTTGATGCAATTGTCATTCAAAATAAGCCATTCTGATTGGTTTATGTACTGTCAGTCAACAGTTCTCTATTTTACAACTTTTGCTGGGACTATCATGCATTAGTCTTCAACCAGCAAGACATTTGGTCAAGAATGCTCTTGTTATCAACTATCTGAGGGTGGTTGTGTAAGTTTTCAATTAAACTAGGGTTAGGAAGGACCTAAGTAAGTTATGGAGAGCAAATAAAGCCCTTATGCAAATTAGTTCAGAATTGAGATCATCTGATTGGTTGATGCAACTGTCATTCAAAATAAGCCATTCTGATTGGTTTATATACTGTCAGTCAACAGTTTTCTATTTTACAACTTTTGCTGGGACTATCATGCATTAGTCTTCAACCAGCAAGACAATTGGTCAAGAATGCTCTTGTTATCAACTATCTGAGGGTGGTTTTGTAAGTTTTCAATTAAACTAGGGTTAGGAAGGACCTCAGTAAGTTATGGAGAGCAAATAAAGCCCTTATGCAAATTAGTTTAGAATTAAGACCATCTGATTAGTTGATGCAATTGTCATTCAAAATAAGCCATTCTGATTGGTTTATGTACTGTCAGTCAACAGTTCTCTATTTTACAACTTTTGCTGGGACTATCATGCATTAGTCTTCAACCAGCAAGACATTTGGTCAAGAATGCTCTTGTTATCAACTATCTGAGGGTGGTTTTGTAAGTTTTCAATTAAACTAGGGTTAGGAAGGACCTCAGTAAGTTATGGAGAGCAAATAAAGCCCTTATGCAAATTAGTTCAGAATTGAGATCATCTGATTGGTTGATGCAACTGTCATTCAAAATAAGCCATTCTGATTGGTTTATATACTGTCAGTCAACAGTTTTCTATTTTACAACTTTTGCTGGGACTATTATGCATTAGTCTTCAACCAGCAAGACAATTGGTCAAGAATGCTCTTGTTATCAACTATCTGTGGCTGGTTTTGTAGGTTTTCAATTAAACTAGGGTTAGGAAGGACCTCAGTAAGTTATGGAGAGCAAATAAAGCCCTTATGCAAATTAGTTTAGAATTAAGACCATCTGATTAGTTGATGTAATTGTCATTCAAAATAAGCCATTCTGATTGGTTTATGTACTGTCAGTCAACAGTTCTCTATTTTACAACTTTTGCTGGGACTATCATGCATTAGTCTTCAACCAGCAAGACAATTGGTCAAGAATGCTCTTGTTATCAACTATCTGTGGCTGGTTTTGTAGGTTTTCAATTAAACTAGGGTTAGGAAGGACCTCAGTAAGTTATGGAGAGCAAATAAAGCCCTTATGCAAATTAGTTTAGAATTAAGACCATCTGATTAGTTGATGCAATTGTCATTCAAAATAAGCCATTCTGATTGGTTTATGTACTGTCAGTCAACAGTTCTCTATTTTACAACTTTTGCTGGGACTATCATGCATTAGTCTTCAACCAGCAAGACATTTGGTCAAGAATGCTCTTGTTATCAACTATCTGTGGCTGGTTTTGTAGGTTTTCAATTAAACTAGGGTTAGGAAGGACCTCAGTAAGTTATGGAGAGCAAATAAAGCCCTTATGCAAATTAGTTTAGAATTAAGACCATCTGATTAGTTGATGTAATTGTCATTCAAAATAAGCCATTCTGATTGGTTTATGTACTGTCAGTCAACAGTTCTCTATTTTACAACTTTTGCTGGGACTATCATGCATTAGTCTTCAACCAGCAAGACAATTGGTCAAGAATGCTCTTGTTATCAACTATCTGTGGCTGGTTTTGTAGGTTTTCAATTAAACTAGGGTTAGGAAGGACCTCAGTAAGTTATGGAGAGCAAATAAAGCCCTTATGCAAATTAGTTTAGAATTAAGACCATCTGATTAGTTGATGCAATTGTCATTCAAAATAAGCCATTCTGATTGGTTTATGTACTGTCAGTCATCAGTTTTCTATTTTACAACTTTTGCTGGGACTATCATGCATTAGTCTTCAACCAGCAAGACAATTGGTCAAGAATGCTCTTGTTATCAACTATCTGTGGCTGGTTTTGTAGGTTTTCAATTAAACTAGGGTTAGGAAAGACCTCAGTAAGTTATGGAGAGCAAATAAAGCCCTTATGCAAATTAGTTTAGAATTGAGACCATCTGATTGGTTGATGCAATTGTCATTCAAAATACATCATTCTGATTGGTTTATGTACCGTCAGTCAACAGTTCTTTATTTCACAACTTTTGCTGGGACTATCATGCATTAGTCTTCAACCAGCAAGACAATTGGTCAAGAATGCTCTTGTTATCAACTATCTGTTGCTGGTTTTGTAGGTTTTCAATTAAACTAGGGTTAGGAAGGACCTCAGTAAGTTATGGAGAGCAAATAAAGCCCTTATGCAAATTAGTTCAGAATTGAGATCATCTGATTGGTTGATGCAACTGTCATTCAAAATAAGCCATTCTGATTGGTTTATATACTGTCAGACATCAGTTTTCTATTTTACAACTTTTGCTGGGACTATCACGCATTAGTCTTCAACCAGCAAGACAATTGGTCAAGAATGCTCTTGTTATCAACAATCTGTGGCTGGTTCTGCAGGTGTTCAATAAAACTAGGGTTAGGAAAGACCTCAGTACGTTATGGAGAGCAAATAAAGCCCTTATGCAAATTAGTTTAGAATTGAGACCATCTGATTGGTTGATGCAATTGTCATTCAAAATAAGCCATTCTGATTGGTTTATGTACTGTCAGTCAACAGTTCTCTATTTTACAACTTTTGCTGGGACTATCATGCATTAGTCTTCAACCAGCAATACATTTGGTTAAGGATGCTCTTGTTATCAAATATCTGTTGCTGGTTTTGTAGGTTTTCAATTAAACTAGGGTTAGAAAGGACCTCAGTAAGTTATGGAGAGAAAATAAAGCCCTTATGCAAATTAGTTTAGAATTAAGACCATCTGATTAGTTGATGCAATTGTCATTCAAAATAAGCCATTCTGATTGGTTTATGTACTGTCAGTCAACAGTTCTCTATTTTACAACTTTTGCTGGGACTATCATGCATTAGTCTTCAACCAGCAAGACATTTGGTCAAGAATGCTCTTGTTATCAACTATCTGAGGGTGGTTGTGTAAGTTTTCAATTAAACTAGGGTTAGGAAGGACCTCAGTAAGTTATGGAGAGCAAATAAAGCCCTTATGCAAATTAGTTCAGAATTGAGATCATCTGATTGGTTGATGCAACTGTCATTCAAAATAAGCCATTCTGATTGGTTTATATACTGTCAGTCAACAGTTTTCTATTTTACAACTTTTGCTGGGACTATCATGCATTAGTCTTCAACCAGCAAGACAATTGGTCAAGAATGCTCTTGTTATCAACTATCTAAGGGTGGTTTTGTAAGTTTTCAATTAAACTAGGGTTAGGAAGGACCTCAGTAAGTTATGGAGAGCAAATAAAGCCCTTATGCAAATTAGTTTAGAATTAAGACCATCTGATTAGTTGATGCAATTGTAATTCAAAATAAGCCATTCTGATTGGTTTATGTACTGTCAGTCAACAGTTCTCTATTTTACAACTTTTGCTGGGACTATCATGCATTAGTCTTCAACCAGCAAGACATTTGGCCAAGAATGCTCTTGTTATCAACTATCTAAGGGTGGTTTTGTAAGTTTTCAATTAAACTAGGGTTAGGAAGGACCTCAGTAAGTTATGGAGAGCAAATAAAGCCCTTATGCAAATTAGTTCAGAATTGAGATCATCTGATTGGTTGATGCAACTGTCATTCAAAATAAGCCATTCTGATTGGTTTATATACTGTCAGTCAACAGTTTTCTATTTTACAACTTTTGCTGGGACTATTATGCATTAGTCTTCAACCAGCAAGACAATTGGCCAAGAATGCTCTTGTTATCAACTATCTGTGGCTGGTTTTATAGGTTTTCAATTAAACTAGGGTTAGGAAGGACCTCAGTAAGTTATGGAGAGCAAATAAAGCCCTTATGCAAATTAGTTTAGAATTGAGACCATCTGATTGGTTGATGCAATTGTCATTCAAAATACACCATTCTGATTGGTTTATGTACTGTCAGTCAACAGTTCTCTATTTTACAACTTTTGCTGGGACTATCATGCATTAGTCTTCAACCAGCAAGACAATTGGTCAAGAATGCTCTTGTTATCAACTATCTGTGGCTGGTTTTGTAGGTTTTCAATTAAACTAGGGTTAGGAAGGACCTCAGTAAGTTATGGAGAGCAAATAAAGCCCTTATGCAAATTAGTTTAGAATTAAGACCATCTGATTAGTTGATGCAATTGTCATTCAAAATAAGCCATTCTGATTGGTTTATGTACTGTCAGTCAACAGTTCTCTATTTTACAACTTTTGCTGGGACTATCATGCATTAGTCTTCAACCAGCAAGACATTTGGTCAAGAATGCTCTTGTTATCAACTATCTGAGGGTGGTTTTGTAAGTTTTCAATTAAACTAGGGTTAGGAAGGACCTCAGTAAGTTATGTAGAGCAAATAAAGCCCTTATGAAAATTAGTTTAGAATTAAGACCATCTGATTGGTTGATGCAATTGTCATTCAAAATAAGCCATTCTGATTGGTTTATGTACTGTCAGTCAACAGTTCTCTATTTTACAACTTTTGCTGGGACTATCATGCATTAGTCTTCAAAAAGCAAGACATTTGGTCAAGAATGCTCTTGTTATCAACTATCTGAGGGTGGTTTTGTAAGTTTTCAATTAAACTAGGGTTAGGAAGGACCTCAGTAAGTTATGGAGAGCAAATAAAGCCCTTATGCAAATTAGTTCAGAATTGAGATCATCTGATTGGTTGATGCAATTGTCATTCAAAATAAGCCATTCTGATTGGTTTATGTACTGTCAGTCAACAGTTCTCTATTTTACAACTTTTGCTGGGACTATCATGCATTAGTCTTCAACCAGCAAGACAATTGGTCAGGAATGCTCTTGTTATCAACTATCTGTGGCTGGTTTTGTAGGTTTTCAATTAAACAAGGGTTAGGAAGGACCTCAGTAAGTTATGGAGAGGAAATAAAGCCCTTATGCAAATTAGTTTAGAATTAAGACCATCTGATTAGTTGATGCAATTGTCATTCAAAATAAGCCATTCTGATTGGTTTATGTACTGTCAGTCAACAGTTCTCTATTTTACAACTTTTGCTGGGACTATCATGCATTAGTCTTCAACCAGCAAGACATTTGGTTAAGAATGCTCTTGTTATCAACTATCTGTTGCTGGTTTTGTAGGTTTTCAATTAAACTAGGGTTAGGAAGGACCTCAGTAAGTTATGGAGAGAAAATAAAGCCCTTATGCAAATTAGTTTAGAATTAAGACCATCTGATTAGTTGATGCAATTGTCATTCAAAATAAGCCATTCTGATTGGTTTATGTACTGTCAGTCAACAGTTCTCTATTTTACAACTTTTGCTGGGACTATCATGCATTAGTCTTCAACCAGCAAGACATTTGGTCAAGAATGCTCTTGTTATCAACTATCTGTGGCTGGTTTTGTAGGTTTTCAATTAAACTAGGGTTAGGAAGGACCTCAGTAAGTTATGGAGAGCAAATAAAGCCCTTATGCAAATTAGTTTAGAATTAAGACCATCTGATTAGTTGATGTAATTGTCATTCAAAATAAGCCATTCTGATTGGTTTATGTACTGTCAGTCAACAGCTTTCTATTTTACAACTTTTGCTGGGACTATCATGCATTAGTCTTCAACCAGCAAGACATTTGGTCAGGAATGCTCTTGTTATCAACTATCTGTTGCTGGTTTTGTAGGTTTTCAATTAAACTAGGGTTAGGAAGGACCTCAGTAAGTTATGGAGAGGAAATAATGCCCTTATGCAAATTAGTTTAGAATTAAGACCATCTGATTAGTTGATGCAATTGTCATTCAAAATAAGCCATTCTGATTGGTTTATGTACTGTCAGTCAACAGTTCTCTATTTTACAACTTTTGCTGGGACTATCATGCATTAGTCTTCAACCAGCAAGACATTTGGTCAAGAATGCTCTTGTTATCAACTATCTGAGGGTGGTTGTGTAAGTTTTCAATTAAACTAGGGTTAGGAAGGACCTAAGTAAGTTATGGAGAGCAAATAAAGCCCTTATGCAAATTAGTTCAGAATTGAGATCATCTGATTGGTTGATGCAACTGTCATTCAAAATAAGCCATTCTGATTGGTTTATATACTGTCAGTCAACAGTTTTCTATTTTACAACTTTTGCTGGGACTATCATGCATTAGTCTTCAACCAGCAAGACAATTGGTCAAGAATGCTCTTGTTATCAACTATCTGAGGGTGGTTTTGTAAGTTTTCAATTAAACTAGGGTTAGGAAGGACCTCAGTAAGTTATGGAGAGCAAATAAAGCCCTTATGCAAATTAGTTTAGAATTAAGACCATCTGATTAGTTGATGCAATTGTCATTCAAAATAAGCCATTCTGATTGGTTTATGTACTGTCAGTCAACAGTTCTCTATTTTACAACTTTTGCTGGGACTATCATGCATTAGTCTTCAACCAGCAAGACATTTGGTCAAGAATGCTCTTGTTATCAACTATCTGAGGGTGGTTTTGTAAGTTTTCAATTAAACTAGGGTTAGGAAGGACCTCAGTAAGTTATGGAGAGCAAATAAAGCCCTTATGCAAATTAGTTCAGAATTGAGATCATCTGATTGGTTGATGCAACTGTCATTCAAAATAAGCCATTCTGATTGGTTTATATACTGTCAGTCAACAGTTTTCTATTTTACAACTTTTGCTGGGACTATTATGCATTAGTCTTCAACCAGCAAGACAATTGGTCAAGAATGCTCTTGTTATCAACTATCTGTGGCTGGTTTTGTAGGTTTTCAATTAAACTAGGGTTAGGAAGGACCTCAGTAAGTTATGGAGAGCAAATAAAGCCCTTATGCAAATTAGTTTAGAATTAAGACCATCTGATTAGTTGATGTAATTGTCATTCAAAATAAGCCATTCTGATTGGTTTATGTACTGTCAGTCAACAGTTCTCTATTTTACAACTTTTGCTGGGACTATCATGCATTAGTCTTCAACCAGCAAGACAATTGGTCAAGAATGCTCTTGTTATCAACTATCTGTGGCTGGTTTTGTAGGTTTTCAATTAAACTAGGGTTAGGAAGGACCTCAGTAAGTTATGGAGAGCAAATAAAGCCCTTATGCAAATTAGTTTAGAATTAAGACCATCTGATTAGTTGATGCAATTGTCATTCAAAATAAGCCATTCTGATTGGTTTATGTACTGTCAGTCAACAGTTCTCTATTTTACAACTTTTGCTGGGACTATCATGCATTAGTCTTCAACCAGCAAGACATTTGGTCAAGAATGCTCTTGTTATCAACTATCTGTGGCTGGTTTTGTAGGTTTTCAATTAAACTAGGGTTAGGAAGGACCTCAGTAAGTTATGGAGAGCAAATAAAGCCCTTATGCAAATTAGTTTAGAATTAAGACCATCTGATTAGTTGATGTAATTGTCATTCAAAATAAGCCATTCTGATTGGTTTATGTACTGTCAGTCAACAGTTCTCTATTTTACAACTTTTGCTGGGACTATCATGCATTAGTCTTCAACCAGCAAGACAATTGGTCAAGAATGCTCTTGTTATCAACTATCTGTGGCTGGTTTTGTAGGTTTTCAATTAAACTAGGGTTAGGAAGGACCTCAGTAAGTTATGGAGAGCAAATAAAGCCCTTATGCAAATTAGTTTAGAATTAAGACCATCTGATTAGTTGATGCAATTGTCATTCAAAATAAGCCATTCTGATTGGTTTATGTACTGTCAGTCATCAGTTTTCTATTTTACAACTTTTGCTGGGACTATCATGCATTAGTCTTCAACCAGCAAGACAATTGGTCAAGAATGCTCTTGTTATCAACTATCTGTGGCTGGTTTTGTAGGTTTTCAATTAAACTAGGGTTAGGAAAGACCTCAGTAAGTTATGGAGAGCAAATAAAGCCCTTATGCAAATTAGTTTAGAATTGAGACCATCTGATTGGTTGATGCAATTGTCATTCAAAATACATCATTCTGATTGGTTTATGTACCGTCAGTCAACAGTTCTTTATTTCACAACTTTTGCTGGGACTATCATGCATTAGTCTTCAACCAGCAAGACAATTGGTCAAGAATGCTCTTGTTATCAACTATCTGTTGCTGGTTTTGTAGGTTTTCAATTAAACTAGGGTTAGGAAGGACCTCAGTAAGTTATGGAGAGCAAATAAAGCCCTTATGCAAATTAGTTCAGAATTGAGATCATCTGATTGGTTGATGCAACTGTCATTCAAAATAAGCCATTCTGATTGGTTTATATACTGTCAGACATCAGTTTTCTATTTTACAACTTTTGCTGGGACTATCACGCATTAGTCTTCAACCAGCAAGACAATTGGTCAAGAATGCTCTTGTTATCAACAATCTGTGGCTGGTTCTGCAGGTGTTCAATAAAACTAGGGTTAGGAAAGACCTCAGTACGTTATGGAGAGCAAATAAAGCCCTTATGCAAATTAGTTTAGAATTGAGACCATCTGATTGGTTGATGCAATTGTCATTCAAAATAAGCCATTCTGATTGGTTTATGTACTGTCAGTCAACAGTTCTCTATTTTACAACTTTTGCTGGGACTATCATGCATTAGTCTTCAACCAGCAATACATTTGGTTAAGGATGCTCTTGTTATCAAATATCTGTTGCTGGTTTTGTAGGTTTTCAATTAAACTAGGGTTAGAAAGGACCTCAGTAAGTTATGGAGAGAAAATAAAGCCCTTATGCAAATTAGTTTAGAATTAAGACCATCTGATTAGTTGATGCAATTGTCATTCAAAATAAGCCATTCTGATTGGTTTATGTACTGTCAGTCAACAGTTCTCTATTTTACAACTTTTGCTGGGACTATCATGCATTAGTCTTCAACCAGCAAGACATTTGGTCAAGAATGCTCTTGTTATCAACTATCTGAGGGTGGTTGTGTAAGTTTTCAATTAAACTAGGGTTAGGAAGGACCTCAGTAAGTTATGGAGAGCAAATAAAGCCCTTATGCAAATTAGTTCAGAATTGAGATCATCTGATTGGTTGATGCAACTGTCATTCAAAATAAGCCATTCTGATTGGTTTATATACTGTCAGTCAACAGTTTTCTATTTTACAACTTTTGCTGGGACTATCATGCATTAGTCTTCAACCAGCAAGACAATTGGTCAAGAATGCTCTTGTTATCAACTATCTAAGGGTGGTTTTGTAAGTTTTCAATTAAACTAGGGTTAGGAAGGACCTCAGTAAGTTATGGAGAGCAAATAAAGCCCTTATGCAAATTAGTTTAGAATTAAGACCATCTGATTAGTTGATGCAATTGTAATTCAAAATAAGCCATTCTGATTGGTTTATGTACTGTCAGTCAACAGTTCTCTATTTTACAACTTTTGCTGGGACTATCATGCATTAGTCTTCAACCAGCAAGACATTTGGCCAAGAATGCTCTTGTTATCAACTATCTGAGGGTGGTTTTGTAAGTTTTCAATTAAACTAGGGTTAGGAAGGACCTCAGTAAGTTATGGAGAGCAAATAAAGCCCTTATGCAAATTAGTTCAGAATTGAGATCATCTGATTGGTTGATGCAACTGTCATTCAAAATAAGCCATTCTGATTGGTTTATATACTGTCAGTCAACAGTTTTCTATTTTACAACTTTTGCTGGGACTATTATGCATTAGTCTTCAACCAGCAAGACAATTGGCCAAGAATGCTCTTGTTATCAACTATCTGTGGCTGGTTTTATAGGTTTTCAATTAAACTAGGGTTAGGAAGGACCTCAGTAAGTTATGGAGAGCAAATAAAGCCCTTATGCAAATTAGTTTAGAATTGAGACCATCTGATTGGTTGATGCAATTGTCATTCAAAATACACCATTCTGATTGGTTTATGTACTGTCAGTCAACAGTTCTCTATTTTACAACTTTTGCTGGGACTATCATGCATTAGTCTTCAACCAGCAAGACAATTGGTCAAGAATGCTCTTGTTATCAACTATCTGTGGCTGGTTTTGTAGGTTTTCAATTAAACTAGGGTTAGGAAGGACCTCAGTAAGTTATGGAGAGCAAATAAAGCCCTTATGCAAATTAGTTTAGAATTAAGACCATCTGATTAGTTGATGCAATTGTCATTCAAAATAAGCCATTCTGATTGGTTTATGTACTGTCAGTCAACAGTTCTCTATTTTACAACTTTTGCTGGGACTATCATGCATTAGTCTTCAACCAGCAAGACATTTGGTCAAGAATGCTCTTGTTATCAACTATCTGAGGGTGGTTTTGTAAGTTTTCAATTAAACTAGGGTTAGGAAGGACCTCAGTAAGTTATGTAGAGCAAATAAAGCCCTTATGAAAATTAGTTTAGAATTAAGACCATCTGATTGGTTGATGCAATTGTCATTCAAAATAAGCCATTCTGATTGGTTTATGTACTGTCAGTCAACAGTTCTCTATTTTACAACTTTTGCTGGGACTATCATGCATTAGTCTTCAAAAAGCAAGACATTTGGTCAAGAATGCTCTTGTTATCAACTATCTGAGGGTGGTTTTGTAAGTTTTCAATTAAACTAGGGTTAGGAAGGACCTCAGTAAGTTATGGAGAGCAAATAAAGCCCTTATGCAAATTAGTTCAGAATTGAGATCATCTGATTGGTTGATGCAATTGTCATTCAAAATAAGCCATTCTGATTGGTTTATGTACTGTCAGTCAACAGTTCTCTATTTTACAACTTTTGCTGGGACTATCATGCATTAGTCTTCAACCAGCAAGACAATTGGTCAGGAATGCTCTTGTTATCAACTATCTGTGGCTGGTTTTGTAGGTTTTCAATTAAACAAGGGTTAGGAAGGACCTCAGTAAGTTATGGAGAGGAAATAAAGCCCTTATGCAAATTAGTTTAGAATTAAGACCATCTGATTAGTTGATGCAATTGTCATTCAAAATAAGCCATTCTGATTGGTTTATGTACTGTCAGTCAACAGTTCTCTATTTTACAACTTTTGCTGGGACTATCATGCATTAGTCTTCAACCAGCAAGACATTTGGTTAAGAATGCTCTTGTTATCAACTATCTGTTGCTGGTTTTGTAGGTTTTCAATTAAACTAGGGTTAGGAAGGACCTCAGTAAGTTATGGAGAGAAAATAAAGCCCTTATGCAAATTAGTTTAGAATTAAGACCATCTGATTAGTTGATGCAATTGTCATTCAAAATAAGCCATTCTGATTGGTTTATGTACTGTCAGTCAACAGTTCTCTATTTTACAACTTTTGCTGGGACTATCATGCATTAGTCTTCAACCAGCAAGACATTTGGTCAAGAATGCTCTTGTTTTCAACTATCTGAGGGTGGTTGTGTAAGTTTTCAATTAAACTAGGGTTAGGAAGGACCTCAGTAAGTTATGGAGAGCAAATAAAGCCCTTATGCAAATTAGTTCAGAATTGAGATCATCTGATTGGTTGATGCAACTGTCATTCAAAATAAGCCATTCTGATTGGTTTATATACTGTCAGTCAACAGTTTTCTATTTTACAACTTTTGCTGGGACTATCATGCATTAGTCTTCAACCAGCAAGACAATTGGTCAAGAATGCTCTTGTTATCAACTATCTGAGGGTGGTTTTGTAAGTTTTCAATTAAACTAGGGTTAGGAAGGACCTCAGTAAGTTATGGAGAGCAAATAAAGCCCTTATGCAAATTAGTTTAGAATTGAGACCATCTGATTGGTTGATGCAATTGTCATTCAAAATAAGCCATTCTGATTGGTTTATGTACTGTCAGTCAACAGTTCTCTATTTTACAACTTTTGCTGGGACTATCATGCATTAGTCTTCAACCAGCAAGACAATTGGTCAGGAATGCTCTTGTTATCAACTATCTGTGGCTGGTTTTGTAGGTTTTCAATTAAACAAGGGTTAGGAAGGACCTCAGTAAGTTATGGAGAGGAAATAAAGCCCTTATGCAAATTAGTTTAGAATTAAGACCATCTGATTAGTTGATGCAATTGTCATTCAAAATAAGCCATTCTGATTGGTTTATGTACTGTCAGTCAACAGTTCTCTATTTTACAACTTTTGCTGGGACTATCATGCATTAGTCTTCAACCAGCAAGACATTTGGTTAAGAATGCTCTTGTTATCAACTATCTGTTGCTGGTTTTGTAGGTTTTCAATTAAACTAGGGTTAGGAAGGACCTCAGTAAGTTATGGAGAGAAAATAAAGCCCTTATGCAAATTAGTTTAGAATTAAGACCATCTGATTAGTTGATGCAATTGTCATTCAAAATAAGCCATTCTGATTGGTTTATGTACTGTCAGTCAACAGTTCTCTATTTTACAACTTTTGCTGGGACTATCATGCATTAGTCTTCAACCAGCAAGACATTTGGTCAAGAATGCTCTTGTTTTCAACTATCTGAGGGTGGTTGTGTAAGTTTTCAATTAAACTAGGGTTAGGAAGGACCTCAGTAAGTTATGGAGAGCAAATAAAGCCCTTATGCAAATTAGTTCAGAATTGAGATCATCTGATTGGTTGATGCAACTGTCATTCAAAATAAGCCATTCTGATTGGTTTATATACTGTCAGTCAACAGTTTTCTATTTTACAACTTTTGCTGGGACTATCATGCATTAGTCTTCAACCAGCAAGACAATTGGTCAAGAATGCTCTTGTTATCAACTATCTGAGGGTGGTTTTGTAAGTTTTCAATTAAACTAGGGTTAGGAAGGACCTCAGTAAGTTATGGAGAGCAAATAAAGCCCTTATGCAAATTAGTTTAGAATTGAGACCATCTGATTGGTTGATGCAATTGTCATTCAAAATAAGCCATTCTGATTGGTTTATGTACTGTCAGTCAACAGTTCTCTATTTTACAACTTTTGCTGGGACTATCATGCATTAGTCTTCAACCAGCAAGACATTTGGTTAAGAATGCTCTTGTTATCAACTATCTGTTGCTGGTTTTGTAGGTTTTCAATTAAACTAGGGTTAGGAAGGACCTCAGTAAGTTATGGAGAGAAAATAAAGCCCTTATGCAAATTAGTTTAGAATTAAGACCATCTGATTAGTTGATGCAATTGTCATTCAAAATAAGCCATTCTGATTGGTTTATGTACTGTCAGTCAACAGTTCTCTATTTTACAACTTTTGCTGGGACTATCATGCATTAGTCTTCAACCAGCAAGACATTTGGTCAAGAATGCTCTTGTTATCAACTATCTGAGGGTGGTTGTGTAAGTTTTCAATTAAACTAGGGTTAGGAAGGACCTCAGTAAGTTATGGAGAGCAAATAAAGCCCTTATGCAAATTAGTTCAGAATTGAGATCATCTGATTGGTTGATGCAACTGTCATTCAAAATAAGCCATTCTGATTGGTTTATATACTGTCAGTCAACAGTTTTCTATTTTACAACTTTTGCTGGGACTATCATGCATTAGTCTTCAACCAGCAAGACAATTGGTCAAGAATGCTCTTGTTATCAACTATCTGAGGGTGGTTTTGTAAGTTTTCAATTAAACTAGGGTTAGGAAGGACCTCAGTAAGTTATGGAGAGCAAATAAAGCCCTTATGCAAATTAGTTTAGAATTAAGACCATCTGATTAGTTGATGCAATTGTCATTCAAAATAAGCCATTCTGATTGGTTTATGTACTGTCAGTCAACAGTTCTCTATTTTACAACTTTTGCTGGGACTATCATGCATTAGTCTTCAACCAGCAAGACATTTGGCCAAGAATGCTCTTGTTATCAACTATCTGAGGGTGGTTTTGTAAGTTTTCAATTAAACTAGGGTTAGGAAGGACCTCAGTAAGTTATGGAGAGCAAATAAAGCCCTTATGCAAATTAGTTCAGAATTGAGATCATCTGATTGGTTGATGCAACTGTCATTCAAAATAAGCCATTCTGATTGGTTTATATACTGTCAGTCAACAGTTTTCTATTTTACAACT
This sequence comes from Crinia signifera, assembly GCF_055691185.1. Lineage (NCBI taxonomy): Eukaryota > Metazoa > Chordata > Amphibia > Anura > Myobatrachidae > Crinia > Crinia signifera. The sequence goes on along the minus strand of NC_139217.1, from coordinate 212,156,513 downwards.
TTTGCTGGGACTATTATGCATTAGTTTTCAACCAGCAAGACAATTGGCCAAGAATGCTCTTGTTATCAACTATCTGTGGCTGGTTTTATAGGTTTTCAATTAAACTAGGGTTAGGAAGGACCTCAGTAAGTTATGGAGAGCAAATAAAGCCCTTATGCAAATTAGTTTAGAATTGAGACCATCTGATTGGTTGATGCAATTGTCATTCAAAATACACCATTCTGATTGGTTTATGTACTGTCAGTCAACAGTTCTCTATTTTACAACTTTTGCTGGGACTATCATGCATTAGTCTTCAACCAGCAAGACAATTGGTCAAGAATGCTCTTGTTATCAACTATCTGTGGCTGGTTTTGTAGGTTTTCAATTAAACTAGGGTTAGGAAGGACCTCAGTAAGTTATGGAGAGCAAATAAAGCCCTTATGCAAATTAGTTTAGAATTAAGACCATCTGATTAGTTGATGCAATTGTCATTCAAAATAAGCCATTCTGATTGGTTTATGTACTGTCAGTCAACAGTTCTCTATTTTACAACTTTTGCTGGGACTATCATGCATTAGTCTTCAACCAGCAAGACATTTGGTCAAGAATGCTCTTGTTATCAACTATCTGAGGGTGGTTTTGTAAGTTTTCAATTAAACTAGGGTTAGGAAGGACCTCAGTAAGTTATGTAGAGCAAATAAAGCCCTTATGAAAATTAGTTTAGAATTAAGACCATCTGATTAGTTGATGTAATTGTCATTCAAAATAAGCCATTCTGATTGGTTTATGTACTGTCAGTCAACAGTTCTCTATTTTACAACTTTTGCTGGGACTATCATGCATTAGTCTTCAACCAGAAAGACAATTGGTCAAGAATGCTCTTGTTATCAACTATCTGTGGCTGGTTCTGCAGGTGTTCAATTAGACTAGGGTGAGGAAGGACCTCAGTAAGTTATGAAGAGCAAATAAAGCCCTTATGCAAATTGGTTCAGAATTGAGATCATATGATTGGTTGATGCAACTGTCATTCAAAATAAGCCATTCTGATTGGTTTATGTACTGTCAGTCAACAGTTTTCTATTTTACAACTTTTGCTGGGACTATCATGCATTAGTCTTCAACCAGCAAGACAATTGGTCAAGAATGCTCTTGTTATCAACTATCTGTGGCTGGTTTGGTAGGTTTTCAATTAAACTAGGGTTAGGAAAGACCTCAGTAAGTTACGGAGAGCAAATAAAGCCCTTATGCAAATTAGTTTAGAATTGAGACCATCTGATTGGTTAATGCAATTGTCATTCAAAATAAGCCATTCTGATTGGTTTATGTGCTGTCAGTCAACAGTTTTCTATTTTATAACTTTTGCTGGGACCATCATGCAATAGTCTTCTACCAGCAAGACAATTGGTCAAGAATGTAGTCAACAGTTTTCTATTTTACAACTTTTGCTGGCACCATCACGCAATAGCCTTCAACCAACAAGACAATTGGTCAAGAATGTTCTTGTTATCAACTATCTGTGGCTGGTTCTGCAGGTGTTCAATTAGACTAGGGTGAGGAAGGACCTCAGTAAGTTATGAAGAGCAAATAAAGCCATTATGCAAATTAGTTCAGAATTGAGACCATCTGATTGGTTGATGCAACTGTCATTCAAAATAAGCCATTCTGATTGGTTTATGTACCATCAGTCAACAGTTTCCTATTTTACAACGTTTGCTGGGACCATCATGCAATAGTCTTCAACCAGCAAGACAATTGGTCAATAATGTTCTTGTTATCAACTATCTGTGGCTTGTTCTGCAGTTGTTCAATTAGAATAGGGTGAGGAAGGACCTCAGTAAGTTATAAAGAGCAAATAAAGCCCTTATGCAAATTAGTTCAGAATTGAGATCATATGATTGGTTGATGCAACTGTCATTCAAAATAAGCCATTCTGATTGGTTTATATACTGTCAGTCAACAGTTTTCTATTTTACAACTTTTGCTGGGACTATCATGCATTAGTCTTCAACCAGCAAGACAATTGGTCAAGAATGCTCTTGTTATTAACTATCTGTGGCTGGTTTGGTAGGTTTTCAATTAAACTAGGGTTAGGAAAGACCTCAGTAAGTTATGGAGAGCAAATAAAGCCCTTATGCAAATTAGTTTAGAATTGAGACCATCTGATTGGTTGATGCAATTGTCATTCAAAATAAGCCATTCTGATTGGTTTATGTGCTGTCAGTCAACAGTTTTCTATTTTATAACTTTTGCTGGGACCATCATGCAATAGTCTTCTACCAGCAAGACAATTGGTCAAGAATGTATTGGTCAAGAATGTAGTCAACAGTTTTCTATTTTACAACTTTTGCTGGCACCATCACGCAATAGCCTTCAACCAGCAAGACAATTGGTCAAGAATGCTCTTGTTATCAACTATCTGTGGCTGGTTCTGCAGGTGTTCAATTAAACTAGGGTGAGGAAGGACCTCAGTAAGTTATGAAGAGCAAATAAAGCCCTTATGCAAATAGGTTCAGAATTGAGATCATATGATTGGTTGATGCAACTGTCATTTAAAATAAGCCATTCTGATTGGTTTATGTACTGTCAGTCAACAGTTTTCTATTTTACAACTTTTGCTGGGACTATCATGCATTAGTCTTCAACCAGCAAGACAATTGGTCAAGAATGCTCTTGTTATCAACTATCTGTGGCTGGTTTGGTAGGTTTTCAATTAAACTAGGGTTAGGAAAGACCTCAGTAAGTTATGGAGAGCAAATAAAGCCCTTATGCAAATTAGTTTAGAATTGAGACCATCTGATTGGTTGATGCAATTGTCATTCTGATTGGTTTATGTACTGTCAGTCAACAGTTCTCTATTGTACAACTTTTGCTGGCACCATCACGCAATAGCCTTCAACCAGCAAGACAATTGGTCAAGAATGCTCTTGTTATCAACTATCTGTGGCTGGTTCTGCAGGTGTTCAATTAAACTAGGGTGAGGAAGGACCTCAGTAAGTTATGAAGAGCAAATAAAGCCCTTATGCAAATAGGTTCAGAATTGAGATCATATGATTGGTTGATGCAACTGTCATTTAAAATAAGCCATTCTGATTGGTTTATGTACTGTCAGTCAACAGTTTTCTATTTTACAACTTTTGCTGGGACTATCATGCATTAGTCTTCAACCAGCAAGACAATTGGTCAAGAATGCTCTTGTTATCAACTATCTGTGGCTGGTTTGGTAGGTTTTCAATTAAACTAGGGTTAGGAAAGACCTCAGTAAGTTATGGAGAGCAAAAAAAGCCCTTATGCAAATTAGTTCAGAATTGAGATCATCTGATTGGTTGATGCAACTGTCATTCAAAATAAGCCATTCTGATTGGTTTATATACTGTCAGTCAACAGCTTTCTATTTTACAACTTTTGCTGGGACTATCATGCATTAGTCTTCAACCAGCAAGACAATTGGTCAAGAATGCTCTTGTTATCAACTATCTGTGGCTGGTTTTTTAGGTTTTCAATTAAACTAGGGTTAGGAAAGACCTCAGTAAGTTATGGAGAGCAAATAAAGCCCTTATGCAAATTAGTTTAGAATTGAGACCATCTGATTGGTTGATGCAATTGTCATTCAAAATAAGCCATTCTGATTGGTTTATGTACTGTCAGTCAACAGTTCTCTATTTTACAACTTTTGCTGGGACTATCATGCATTAGTCTTCAACCAGCAAGACATTTGGTTAAGAATGCTCTTGTTATCAACTATCTGTTGCTGGTTTTGTAGGTTTTCAATTAAACTAGGGTTAGGAAGGACCTCAGTAAGTTATGGAGAGAAAATAAAGCCCTTATGCAAATTAGTTTAGAATTAAGACCATCTGATTAGTTGATCCAATTGTCATTCAAAATAAGCCATTCTGATTGGTTTATGTACTGTCAGTCAACAGTTCTCTATTTTACAACTTTTGCTGGGACTATCATGCATTAGTCTTCAACCAGCAAGACATTTGGTCAAGAATGCTCTTGTTATCAACTATCTGAGGGTGGTTGTGTAAGTTTTCAATTAAACTAGGGTTAGGAAGGACCTCAGTAAGTTATGGAGAGCAAATAAAGCCCTTATGCAAATTAGTTCAGAATTGAGATCATCTGATTGGTTGATGCAACTGTCATTCAAAATAAGCCATTCTGATTGGTTTATATACTGTCAGTCAACAGTTTTCTATTTTACAACTTTTGCTGGGACTATCATGCATTAGTCTTCAACCAGCAAGACAATTGGTCAAGAATGCTCTTGTTATCAACTATCTGAGGGTGGTTTTGTAAGTTTTCAATTAAACTAGGGTTAGGAAGGACCTCAGTAAGTTATGGAGAGCAAATAAAGCCCTTATGCAAATTAGTTTAGAATTAAGACCATCTGATTAGTTGATGCAATTGTCATTCAAAATAAGCCATTCTGATTGGTTTATGTACTGTCAGTCAACAGTTCTCTATTTTACAACTTTTGCTGGGACTATCATGCATTAGTCTTCAACCAGCAAGACATTTGGCCAAGAATGCTCTTGTTATCAACTATCTGAGGGTGGTTTTGTAAGTTTTCAATTAAACTAGGGTTAGGAAGGACCTCAGTAAGTTATGGAGAGCAAATAAAGCCCTTATGCAAATTAGTTCAGAATTGAGATCATCTGATTGGTTGATGCAACTGTCATTCAAAATAAGCCATTCTGATTGGTTTATATACTGTCAGTCAACAGTTTTCTATTTTACAACTTTTGCTGGGACTATTATGCATTAGTCTTCAACCAGCAAGACAATTGGCCAAGAATGCTCTTGTTATCAACTATCTGTGGCTGGTTTTATAGGTTTTCAATTAAACTAGGGTTAGGAAGGACCTCAGTAAGTTATGGAGAGCAAATAAAGCCCTTATGCAAATTAGTTTAGAATTGAGACCATCTGATTGGTTGATGCAATTGTCATTCAAAATACACCATTCTGATTGGTTTATGTACTGTCAGTCAACAGTTCTCTATTTTACAACTTTTGCTGGGACTATCATGCATTAGTCTTCAACCAGCAAGACAATTGGTCAAGAATGCTCTTGTTATCAACTATCTGTGGCTGGTTTTGTAGGTTTTCAATTAAACTAGGGTTAGGAAGGACCTCAGTAAGTTATGGAGAGCAAATAAAGCCCTTATGCAAATTAGTTTAGAATTAAGACCATCTGATTAGTTGATGCAATTGTCATTCAAAATAAGCCATTCTGATTGGTTTATGTACTGTCAGTCAACAGTTCTCTATTTTACAACTTTTGCTGGGACTATCATGCATTAGTCTTCAACCAGCAAGACATTTGGTCAAGAATGCTCTTGTTATCAACTATCTGAGGGTGGTTTTGTAAGTTTTCAATTAAACTAGGGTTAGGAAGGACCTCAGTAAGTTATGTAGAGCAAATAAAGCCCTTATGAAAATTAGTTTAGAATTAAGACCATCTGATTGGTTGATGCAATTGTCATTCAAAATAAGCCATTCTGATTGGTTTATGTACTGTCAGTCAACAGTTCTCTATTTTACAACTTTTGCTGGGACTATCATGCATTAGTCTTCAAAAAGCAAGACATTTGGTCAAGAATGCTCTTGTTATCAACTATCTGAGGGTGGTTTTGTAAGTTTTCAATTAAACTAGGGTTAGGAAGGACCTCAGTAAGTTATGGAGAGCAAATAAAGCCCTTATGCAAATTAGTTCAGAATTGAGATCATCTGATTGGTTGATGCAATTGTCATTCAAAATAAGCCATTCTGATTGGTTTATGTACTGTCAGTCAACAGTTCTCTATTTTACAACTTTTGCTGGGACTATCATGCATTAGTCTTCAACCAGCAAGACAATTGGTCAGGAATGCTCTTGTTATCAACTATCTGTGGCTGGTTTTGTAGGTTTTCAATTAAACAAGGGTTAGGAAGGACCTCAGTAAGTTATGGAGAGGAAATAAAGCCCTTATGCAAATTAGTTTAGAATTAAGACCATCTGATTAGTTGATGCAATTGTCATTCAAAATAAGCCATTCTGATTGGTTTATGTACTGTCAGTCAACAGTTCTCTATTTTACAACTTTTGCTGGGACTATCATGCATTAGTCTTCAACCAGCAAGACATTTGGTCAAGAATGCTCTTGTTATCAACTATCTGAGGGTGGTTTTGTAAGTTTTCAATTAAACTAGGGTTAGGAAGGACCTCAGTAAGTTATGGAGAGCAAATAAAGCCCTTATGCAAATTAGTTTAGAATTAAGACCATCTGATTAGTTGATGCAATTGTCATTCAAAATAAGCCATTCTGATTGGTTTATGTACTGTCAGTCAACAGTTCTCTATTTTACAAGTTTTGCTGGGACTATCATGCATTAGTCTTCAACCAGCAAGACATTTGGTCAAGAATGCTCTTGTTATCAACTATCTGAGGGTGGTTTTGTAAGTTTTCAATTAAACTAGGGTTAGGAAGGACCTCAGTAAGTTATGGAGAGCAAATAAAGCCCTTATGCAAATTAGTTCAGAATTGAGATCATCTGATTGGTTGATGCAACTGTCATTCAAAATAAGCCATTCTGATTGGTTTATATACTGTCAGTCAACAGTTCTCTATTTTACAACTTTTGCTGGGACTATCATGCATTAGTCTTCAACCAGCAAGACAATTGGTCAAGAATGCTCTTGTTATCAACTATCTGTGGCTGGTTTTGTAGGTTTTCAATTAAACTAGGGTTAGGAAGGACCTCAGTAAGTTATGGAGAGCAAATAAAGCCCTTATGCAAATTAGTTTAGAATTAAGACCATCTGATTAGTTGATGTAATTGTCATTCAAAATAAGCCATTCTGATTGGTTTATGTACTGTCAGTCAACAGTTCTCTATTTTACAACTTTTGCTGGGACTATCATGCATTAGTCTTCAACCAGCAAGACAATTGGTCAAGAATGCTCTTGTTATCAACTATCTGTGGCTGGTTTTGTAGGTTTTCAATTAAACTAGGGTTAGGAAGGACCTCAGTAAGTTATGGAGAGCAAATAAAGCCCTTATGCAAATTAGTTTAGAATTAAGACCATCTGATTAGTTGATGCAATTGTCATTCAAAATAAGCCATTCTGATTGGTTTATGTACTGTCAGTCAACAGTTCTCTATTTTACAACTTTTGCTGGGACTATCATGCATTAGTCTTCAAAAAGCAAGACATTTGGTCAAGAATGCTCTTGTTATCAACTATCTGAGGGTGGTTTTGTAAGTTTTCAATTAAACTAGGGTTAGGAAGGACCTCAGTAAGTTATGGAGAGCAAATAAAGCCCTTATGCAAATTAGTTCAGAATTGAGATCATCTGATTGGTTGATGCAATTGTCATTCAAAATAAGCCATTCTGATTGGTTTATGTACTGTCAGTCAACAGTTCTCTATTTTACAACTTTTGCTGGGACTATCATGCATTAGTCTTCAACCAGCAAGACAATTGGTCAGGAATGCTCTTGTTATCAACTATCTGTGGCTGGTTTTGTAGGTTTTCAATTAAACAAGGGTTAGGAAGGACCTCAGTAAGTTATGGAGAGGAAATAAAGCCCTTATGCAAATTAGTTTAGAATTAAGACCATCTGATTAGTTGATGCAATTGTCATTCAAAATAAGCCATTCTGATTGGTTTATGTACTGTCAGTCAACAGTTCTCTATTTTACAACTTTTGCTGGGACTATCATGCATTAGTCTTCAACCAGCAAGACATTTGGTCAAGAATGCTCTTGTTATCAACTATCTGAGGGTGGTTTTGTAAGTTTTCAATTAAACTAGGGTTAGGAAGGACCTCAGTAAGTTATGGAGAGCAAATAAAGCCCTTATGCAAATTAGTTTAGAATTAAGACCATCTGATTAGTTGATGCAATTGTCATTCAAAATAAGCCATTCTGATTGGTTTATGTACTGTCAGTCAACAGTTCTCTATTTTACAAGTTTTGCTGGGACTATCATGCATTAGTCTTCAACCAGCAAGACATTTGGTCAAGAATGCTCTTGTTATCAACTATCTGAGGGTGGTTTTGTAAGTTTTCAATTAAACTAGGGTTAGGAAGGACCTCAGTAAGTTATGGAGAGCAAATAAAGCCCTTATGCAAATTAGTTCAGAATTGAGATCATCTGATTGGTTGATGCAACTGTCATTCAAAATAAGCCATTCTGATTGGTTTATATACTGTCAGTCAACAGTTTTCTATTTTACAACTTTTGCTGGGACTATTATGCATTAGTCTTCAACCAGCAAGACAATTGGTCAAGAATGCTCTTGTTATCAACTATCTGTGGCTGGTTTTATAGGTTTTCAATTAAACTAGGGTTAGGAAGGACCTCAGTAAGTTATGGAGAGCAAATAAAGCCCTTATGCAAATTAGTTTAGAATTGAGACCATCTGATTGGTTGATGCAATTGTCATTCAAAATACACCATTCTGATTGGTTTATGTACTGTCAGTCAACAGTTCTCTATTTTACAACTTTTGCTGGGACTATCATGCATTAGTCTTCAACCAGCAAGACAATTGGTCAAGAATGCTCTTGTTATCAACTATCTGTGGCTGGTTTTGTAGGTTTTCAATTAAACTAGGGTTAGGAAGGACCTCAGTAAGTTATGGAGAGCAAATAAAGCCCTTATGCAAATTAGTTTAGAATTAAGACCATCTGATTAGTTGATGTAATTGTCATTCAAAATAAGCCATTCTGATTGGTTTATGTACTGTCAGTCAACAGTTCTCTATTTTACAACTTTTGCTGGGACTATCATGCATTAGTCTTCAACCAGCAAGACATTTGGTCAAGAATGCTCTTGTTATCAACAATCTGTGGCTGGTTCTGCAGGTGTTCAATTAAACTAGGGTTAGGAAAGACCTCAGTACGTTATGGAGAGATAATAAAGCCCTTATGCAAATTAGTTTAGAATTAAGACCATCTGATTAGTTGATGCAATTGTCATTCAAAATAAGCCATTCTGATTGATTTATGCACTGTCAGTCAACAGTTCTCTATTTTACAACTTTTGCTGGGACTATCATGCATTAGTCTTCAACCAGCAAGACATTTGGTCAAGAATGCTCTTGTTATCAACTATCTGTGGCTGGTTTTGTAGGTTTTCAATTAAACTAGGGTTAGGAAGGACCTCAGTAAGTTATGGAGAGCAAATAAAGCCCTTATGCAAATTAGTTCAGAATTGAGATCATCTGATTGGTTGATGCAACTGTCATTCAAAATAAGCCATTCTGATTGGTTTATATACTGTCAGTCAACAGTTTTCCATTTTACAACTTTTGCTGGGACTATCATGCATTAGTCTTCAACCAGCAAGACAATTGGTCAAGAATGCTCTTGTTATCAACTATCTGTGGCTGGTTTTGTAGGTTTTCAATTAAACTAGGGTTAGGAAGGACCTCAGTAAGTTATGGAGAGCAAATAAAGCCCTTATGCAAATTAGTTTAGAAGTAAGACCATCTGATTGGTTGATGCAATTGTCATTCAAAATAAGCCATTCTGATTGGTTTATGTACTGTCAGTCAACAGTTCTCTATTTTACAACTTTTGTTGGGACTATCATGCATTAGTCTTCAACCAGCAAGACATTTGGTCAGGAATGCTCTTGTTATCAACTATCTGTGGCTGGTTTTGTAGGTTTTCAATTAAACTAGGGTTAGGAAGGACCTCAGTAAGTTATGGAGAGGAAATAAAGCCCTTATGCAAATTAGTTTAGAATTAAGACCATCTGATTAGTTGATGCAATTGTCATTCAAAATAAGCCATTCTGATTGGTTTATGTACTGTCAGTCAACAGTTCTCTATTTTACAACTTTTGCTGGGACTATCATGCATTAGTCTTCAACCAGCAAGACATTTGGTCAAGAATGCTCTTGTTATCAACTATCTGAGGGTGGTTTTGTAAGTTTTCAATTAAACTAGGGTTAGGAAGGACCTCAGTAAGTTATGGAGAGCAAAGAAAGCCCTTATGCAAATTAGTTCAGAATTGAGATCATCTGATTGGTTGATGCAACTGTCATTCAAAATAAGCCATTCTGATTGGTTTATATACTGTCAGTCAACAGTTTTCTATTTTACAACTTTTGCTGGGACTATCATGCATTAGTCTTCAACCAGCAAGACAATTGGTCAAGAATGCTCTTGTTATCAACTATCTGTGGCTGGTTTTATAGGTTTTCAATTAAACTAGGGTTAGGAAGGACCTCAGTAAGTTATGGAGAGCAAATAAAGCCCTTACGCAAATTAGTTTAGAATTGAGACCATCTGATTGGTTGATGCAATTGTCATTCAAAATACACCATTCTGATTGGTTTATGTACTGTCAGTCAACAGTTCTCTATTTTACAACTTTTGCTGGGACTATCATGCATTAGTCTTCAACCAGCAAGACAATTGGTCAAGAATGCTCTTGTTATCAACTATCTGTGGCTGGTTTTGTAGGTTTTCAATTAAACTAGGGTTAGGAAGGACCTCAGTAAGTTATGGAGAGCAAATAAAGCCCTTATGCAAATTAGTTTAGAATTAAGACCATCTGATTAGTTGATGTAATTGTCATTCAAAATAAGCCATTCTGATTGGTTTATGTACTGTCAGTCAACAGTTCTCTATTTTACAACTTTTGCTGGGACTATCATGCATTAGTCTTCAACCAGCAAGACATTTGGTCAAGAATGCTCTTGTTATCAACAATCTGTGGCTGGTTCTGCAGGTGTTCAATTAAACTAGGGTTAGGAAAGACCTCAGTACGTTATGGAGAGATAATAAAGCCCTTATGCAAATTAGTTTAGAATTAAGACCATCTGATTAGTTGATGCAATTGTCATTCAAAATAAGCCATTCTGATTGATTTATGCACTGTCAGTCAACAGTTCTCTATTTTACAACTTTTGCTGGGACTATCATGCATTAGTCTTCAACCAGCAAGACATTTGGTCAAGAATGCTCTTGTTATCAACTATCTGTGGCTGGTTTTGTAGGTTTTCAATTAAACTAGGGTTAGGAAGGACCTCAGTAAGTTATGGAGAGCAAATAAAGCCCTTATGCAAATTAGTTCAGAATTGAGATCATCTGATTGGTTGATGCAACTGTCATTCAAAATAAGCCATTCTGATTGGTTTATATACTGTCAGTCAACAGTTTTCCATTTTACAACTTTTGCTGGGACTATCATGCATTAGTCTTCAACCAGCAAGACAATTGGTCAAGAATGCTCTTGTTATCAACTATCTGTGGCTGGTTTTGTAGGTTTTCAATTAAACTAGGGTTAGGAAGGACCTCAGTAAGTTATGGAGAGCAAATAAAGCCCTTATGCAAATTAGTTTAGAAGTAAGACCATCTGATTGGTTGATGCAATTGTCATTCAAAATAAGCCATTCTGATTGGTTTATGTACTGTCAGTCAACAGTTCTCTATTTTACAACTTTTGTTGGGACTATCATGCATTAGTCTTCAACCAGCAAGACATTTGGTCAGGAATGCTCTTGTTATCAACTATCTGTGGCTGGTTTTGTAGGTTTTCAATTAAACTAGGGTTAGGAAGGACCTCAGTAAGTTATGGAGAGGAAATAAAGCCCTTATGCAAATTAGTTTAGAATTAAGACCATCTGATTAGTTGATGCAATTGTCATTCAAAATAAGCCATTCTGATTGGTTTATGTACTGTCAGTCAACAGTTCTCTATTTTACAACTTTTGCTGGGACTATCATGCATTAGTCTTCAACCAGCAAGACATTTGGTCAAGAATGCTCTTGTTATCAACTATCTGAGGGTGGTTTTGTAAGTTTTCAATTAAACTAGGGTTAGGAAGGACCTCAGTAAGTTATGGAGAGCAAATAAAGCCCTTATGCAAATTAGTTCAGAATTGAGATCATCTGATTGGTTGATGCAACTGTCATTCAAAATAAGCCATTCTGATTGGTTTATATACTGTCAGTCAACAGTTTTCTATTTTACAACTTTTGCTGGGACTATCATGCATTAGTCTTCAACCAGCAAGACAATTGGTCAAGAATGCTCTTGTTATCAATTATCTGAGGGTGGTTTTGTAAGTTTTCAATTAAACTAGGGTTAGGAAGGACCTCAGTAAGTTATGGAGAGCAAATAAAGCCCTTATGCAAATTAGTTTAGAATTAAGACCATCTGATTAGTTGATGCAATTGTCATTCAAAATAAGCCATTCTGATTGGTTTATGTACTGTCAGTCAACAGTTCTCTATTTTACAACTTTTGCTGGGACTATCATGCATTAGTCTTCAACCAGCAAGACATTTGGTCAAGAATGCTCTTGTTATCAACTATCTGAGGGTGGTTTTGTAAGTTTTCAATTAAACTAGGGTTAGGAAGGACCTCAGTAAGTTATGGAGAGCAAATAAAGCCCTTATGCAAATTAGTTCAGAATTGAGATCATCTGATTGGTTGATGCAACTGTCATTCAAAATAAGCCATTCTGATTGGTTTATGTACTGTCAGTCAACAGTTCTCTATTTTACAACTTTTGTTGGGACTATCATGCATTAGTCTTCAACCAGCAAGACATTTGGTCAAGAATGCTCTTGTTATCAACTATCTGTGGCTGGTTTTGTAGGTTTTCAATTAAACTAGGGTTAGGAAGGACCTCAGTAAGTTATGGAGAGCAAATAAAGCCCTTATGCAAATTAGTTTAGAATTAAGACCATCTGATTAGTTGATGTAATTGTCATTCAAAATAAGCCATTCTGATTGGTTTATGTACTGTCAGTCAACAGTTCTCTATTTTACAACTTTTGCTGGGACTATCATGCATTAGTCTTCAACCAGCAAGACATTTGGTCAAGAATGCTCTTGTTATCAACAATCTGTGGCTGGTTCTGCAGGTGTTCAATTAAACTAGGGTTAGGAAAGACCTCAGTACGTTATGGAGAGATAATAAAGCCCTTATGCAAATTAGTTTAGAATTAAGACCATCTGATTAGTTGATGCAATTGTCATTCAAAATAAGCCATTCTGATTGGTTTATGTACTGTCAGTCAACAGTTCTCTATTTTACAACTTTTGCTGGGACTATCATGCATTAGTCTTCAACCAGCAAGACATTTGGTCAAGAATGCTCTTGTTATCAACTATCTGTGGCTGGTTTTGTAGGTTTTCAATTAAACTAGGGTTAGGAAGGACCTCAGTAAGTTATGGAGAGCAAATAAAGCCCTTATGCAAATTAGTTCTGAATTGAGATCATCTGATTGGTTGATGCAACTGTCATTCAAAATAAGCCATTCTGATTGGTTTATATACTGTCAGTCAACAGTTTTCTATTTTACAACTTTTGCTGGGACTATCATGCATTAGTCTTCAACCAGCAAGACAATTGGTCAAGAATGCTCTTGTTATCAACTATCTGTGGCTGGTTTTGTAGGTTTTCAATTAAACTAGGGTTAGGAAGGACCTCAGTAAGTTATGGAGAGCAAATAAAGCCCTTATGCAAATTAGTTTAGAATTGAGACCATCTGATTGGTTGATGCAATTGTCATTCAAAATACACCATTCTGATTGGTTTATGTACTGTCAGTCAACAGTTCTCTATTTGACAACTTTTGTTGGGACTATCATGCATTAGTCTTCAACCAGCAAGACATTTGGTCAAGAATGCTCTTGTTATCAACTATCTGTGGCTGGTTTTGTAGGTTTTCAATTAAACTAGGGTTAGGAAGGACCTCAGTAAGTTATGGAGAGCAAATAAAGCCCTTATGCAAATTAGTTCAGAATTGAGATCATCTGATTGGTTGATGCAACTGTCATTCAAAATAAGCCATTCTGATTGGTTTATATACTGTCAGTCAACAGTTTTCTATTTTACAACTTTTGCTGGGACTATCATGCATTAGTCTTCAACCAGCAAGACAATTGGTCAAGAATGCTCTTGTTATCAACTAACTGTGGCTGGTTCTGCAGGTGTTCAATTAAACTAGGGTTAGGAAAGATCTCAGTACGTTATGGAGAGCAAATAAAGCCCTTATGCAAATTAGTTTAGAATTGAGACCATCTGATTGGTTGATGCAATTGTCATTCAAAATAAGCCATTCTGATTGGTTTATGTACTGTCAGTCAACAGTTCTCTATTTTACAACTTTTGCTGGGACTATCATGCATTAGTCTTCAACCAGCAAGACATTTGGTCAAGAATGCACTTGTTATCAACTATCTGTGGCTGGTTTTGTAGGTTTTCAATTAAACTAGGGTTAGGAAGGACCTCAGTAAGTTATGGAGAGCAAATAAAGCCCTTATGCAAATTAGTTCAGAATTGAGATCATCTGATTGGTTGATGCAACTGTCATTCAAAATAAGCCATTCTGATTGGTTTATATACTGTCAGACATCATTTTTCTATTTTACAACTTTTGCTGGGACTATCACGCATTAGTCTTCAACCAGCAAGACAATTGGTCAAGAATGCTCTTGTTATCAACAATCTGTGGATGGTTCTGCAGGTGTTCAATAAAACTAGGGTTAGGAAAGACCTCAGTACGTTATGGAGAGCAAATAAAGCCCTTATGCAAATTAGTTTAGAATTAAGACCATCTGATTGGTTGATGCAATTGTCATTCAAAACAAGCCATTCTGATTGGTTTATGTACTGTCAGTCAACAGTTCTCTATTTTACAACTTTTGCTGGGACTATCATGCATTAGTCTTCAACCAGCAAGACATTTGGTCAAGAATGCTCTTGTTATCAACTATCTGTGGGTGGTTTTGTAGGTTTTCAATTAAACTAGGGTTAGGAAGGACCTCAGTAAGTTATGGAGAGCAAAAAAAGCCCTTATGCAAATTAGTTCAGAATTGAGATCATCTTATTGGTTGATGCAACTGTCATTCAAAATAAGCCATTCTGATTGGTTTATATACTGTCAGTCAACAGCTTTCTATTTTACAACTTTTGCTGGGACTATCATGCATTAGTCTTCAACCAGCAAGACAATTGGTCAAGAATGCTCTTGTTATCAACTATCTGTGGCTGGTTTTGTAGGTTTTCAATTAAACTAGGGTTAGGAAAGACCTCAGTAAGTTATGGAGAGCAAATAAAGCCCTTATGCAAATTAGTTTAGAATTGAGACCATCTGATTGGTTGATGCAATTGTCATTCAAAATAAGCCATTCTGATTGGTTTATGTACTGTCAGTCAACAGTTCTCTATTTTACAACTTTTGCTGGGACTATCATGCATTAGTCTTCAACCAGCAAGACATTTGGTTAAGAATGCTCTTGTTATCAACTATCTGTTGCTGGTTTTGTAGGTTTTCAATTAAACTAGGGTTAGGAAGGACCTCAGTAAGTTATGGAGAGGAAATAAAGCCCTTATGCAAATTAGTTTAGAATTAAGACCATCTGATTAGTTGATGCAATTGTCATTCAAAATAAGCCATTCTGATTGGTTTATGTACTGTCAGTCAACAGTTCTCTATTTTACAACTTTTGCTGGGACTATCATGCATTAGTCTTCAACCAGCAAGACATTTGGTCAAGAATGCTCTTGTTATCAACTATCTGAGGGTGGTTGTGTAAGTTTTCAATTAAACTAGGGTTAGGAAGGACCTCAGTAAGTTATGGAGAGCAAATAAAGCCCTTATGCAAATTAGTTCAGAATTGAGATCATCTGATTGGTTGATGCAACTGTCATACAAAATAAGCCATTCTGATTGGTTTATATACTGTCAGTCAACAGTTTTCTATTTTACAACTTTTGCTGGGACTATCATGCATTAGTCTTCAACCAGCAAGACAATTGGTCAAGAATGCTCTTGTTATCAACTATCTGAGGGTGGTTTTGTAAGTTTTCAATTAAACTAGGGTTAGGAAGGACCTCAGTAAGTTATGGAGAGCAAATAAAGCCCTTATGCAAATTAGTTCAGAATTGAGATCATCTGATTGGTTGATGCAACTGTCATTCAAAATAAGCCATTCTGATTGGTTTATATACTGTCAGTCAACAGTTTTCTATTTTACAACTTTTGCTGGGACTATTATGCATTAGTCTTCAACCAGCAAGACAATTGGTCAAGAATGCTCTTGTTATCAACTATCTGTGGCTGGTTTTATAGGTTTTCAATTAAACTAGGGTTAGGAAGGACCTCAGTAAGTTATAGAGAGCAAATAAAGCCCTTATGCAAATTAGTTTAGAATTGAGACCATCTGATTGGTTGATGCAATTGTCATTCAAAATACACCATTCTGATTGGTTTATGTACTGTCAGTCAACAGTTCTCTATTTTACAACTTTTGCTGGGACTATCATGCATTAGTCTTCAACCAGCAAGACAATTGGTCAAGAATGCTCTTGTTATCAACTATCTGTGGCTGGTTTTGTAGGTTTTCAATTAAACTAGGGTTAGGAAGGACCTCAGTAAGTTATGGAGAGCAAATAAAGCCCTTATGCAAATTAGTTTAGAATTAAGACCATCTGATTAGTTGATGTAATTGTCATTCAAAATAAGCCATTCTGATTGGTTTATGTACTGTCAGTCAACAGTTCTCTATTTTACAACTTTTGCTGGGACTATCATGCATTAGTCTTCAACCAGCAAGACATTTGGTCAAGAATGCTCTTGTTATCAACAATCTGTGGCTGGTTCTGCAGGTGTTCAATTAAACTAGGGTTAGGAAAGACCTCAGTACGTTATGGAGAGATAATAAAGCCCTTATGCAAATTAGTTTAGAATTAAGACCATCTGATTAGTTGATGCAATTGTCATTCAAAATAAGCCATTCTGATTGGTTTATGTACTGTCAGTCAACAGTTCTCTATTTTACAACTTTTGCTGGGACTATCATGCATTAGTCTTAAACCAGCAAGACATTTGGTCAAGAATGCTCTTGTTATCAACTATCTGTGGCTGGTTTTGTAGGTTTTCAATTAAACTAGGGTTAGGAAGGACCTCAGTAAGTTATGGAGAGCAAATAAAGCCCTTATGCAAATTAGTTCAGAATTGAGATCATCTGATTGGTTGATGCAACTGTCATTCAAAATAAGCCATTCTGATTGGTTTATATACTGTCAGTCAACAGTTTTCTATTTTGCAACTTTTGCTGGGACTATCATGCATTAGTCTTCAACCAGCAAGACAATTGGTCAAGAATGCTCTTGTTATCAACTATCTATGGCTGGTTTTGTAGGTTTTCAATTAAACTAGGGTTAGGAAGTACCTCAGTAAGTTATGGAGAGCAAATAAAGCCCTTATGCAAATTAGTTTAGAAGTAAGACCATCTGATTGGTTGATGCAATTGTCATTCAAAATAAGCCATTCTGATTGGTTTATGTACTGTCAGTCAACAGTTCTCTATTTTACAACTTTTGCTGGGACTATCATGCATTAGTCTTCAACCAGCAAGACATTTGGTCAAGAATGCTCTTGTTATCAACTATCTGAGGGTGGTTTTGTAAGTTTTCAATTAAACTAGGGTTAGGAAGGACCTCAGTAAGTTATGGAGAGCAAATAAAGCCCTTATGCAAATTAGTTTAGAATTGAGACCATCTGATTGGTTGATGCAATTGTCATTCAAAATAAGCCATTCTGATTGGTTTATGTACTGTCAGTCATCAGTTTTCTATTTTACAACTTTTGCTGGGACTATCATGCATTAGTCTTCAACCAGCAAGACAATTGGTCAAGAATGCTCTTGTTATCAACTATCTGTGGCTGGTTTTGTAGGTTTTCAATTAAACTAGGGTTAGGAAGGACCTCAGTAAGTTATGGAGAGCAAATAAAGCCCTTATGCAAATTAGTTCAGAATTGAGATCATCTGATTGGTTGATGCAACTGTCATTCAAAATAAGCCATTCTGATTGGTTTATATACTGTCAGTCAACAGTTTTCTATTTTACAACGTTTGCTGGGACTATCATGCATTAGTCTTCAACCAGCAAGACAATTGGTCAAGAATGCTCTTGTTATCAACTATCTGTGGCTGGTTCTGCAGGTGTTCAATTAAACTAGGGTTAGGAAAGACCTCAGTAAGTTATGGAGAGCTAATAAAGCCCTTATGCAAATTAGTTCGGAATTGAGATCATATGATTGGTTGATGCAACTGTCATTCAAAATAAGCCATTCTGATTGGTTTATGTACTGTCAGTCAACAGTTTTCTATTTTACAACTTTTGCTGGGACTATCATGCATTAGTCTTCAACCAGCAAGACAATTGGTCAAGAATGCTCTTGTTATCAACTATCTGTGGCTGGTTTTGTAGGTTTTCAATTAAACTAGGGTTAGGAAAGACCTCAGTAAGTTATGGAGAGCAAATAAAGCCATTATGCAAATTAGTTTAGAATTGAGACCATCTGATTGGTTGATGCAATTGTCATTCAAAATACACCATTCTGATTGGTTTATGTACTGTCAGTCAACAGTTCTCTATTTTACAACTTTTGCTGGGACTATCATGCATTAGTCTTCAACCAGCAAGACAATTTGTCAAGAATGCTCTTGTTATCAACTATCTGTGGCTGGTTTTGTAGGTTTTCAATTAAACTAGGGTTAGGAAGGAACTCAGTAAGTTATGGAGAGCAAATAAAGCCCTTATGCAAATTAGTTCAGAATTGAGATCATCTGATTGGTTGATGCAACTGTCATTCAAAATAAGCCATTCTGATTGGTTTATATACTGTCAGTCAACAGTTTTCTATTTTACATCTTTTGCTGGGACTATCATGCATTAGTCTTCAACCAGCAAGACAATTGGTCAAGAATGCTCTTGTTATCAACTATCTGTGGCTGGTTCTGCAGGTGTTCAATTAGACTAGGGTGAGGAAGGACCTCAGTAAGTTATGAAGAGCAAATAAAGCCCTTATGCAAATTGGTTCAGAATTGAGATCATATGATTGGTTGATGCAACTGTCATTCAAAATAAGCCATTCTGATTGGTTTATGTACTGTCAGTCAACAGTTCTCTATTTTACAACTTTTGCTGGGACTATCATGCATTAGTCTTCAACCAGCAAGACAATTGGTCAAGAATGCTCTTGTTATCAACTATCTGTGGCTGGTTTTGTAGGTTTTCAATTAAACTAGGGTTAGGAAGGACCTCAGTAAGTTATGGAGAGCAAATAAAGCCCTTATGCAAATTAGTTCAGAATTGAGATCATATGATTGGTTGATGCAACTGTCATTCAAAATAAGCCATTCTGATTGGTTTATGTACTGTCAGTCAACAGTTTTCTATTTTACAACTTTTGCTCGGACTATTATGCATTAGTCTTCAACCAGCAAGACAATTGGTCAAGAATGCTCTTGTTATCAACTATCTGTGGCTGGTTTGGTAGGTTTTCAATTAAACTAGGGTTAGGAAAGACCTCAGTAAGTTATGGAGAGCAAATAAAGCCCTTATGCAAATTAGTTTAGAATTGAGACCATCTGATTGGTTGATGCAATTGTCATTCAAAATAAGCCATTCTGATTGGTTTATGTGCTGTCAGTCAACAGTTTTCTATTTTATAACTTTTGCTGGGACCATCATGCAATAGTCTTCAACCAGCAAGACAATTGGTCAAGAATGTAGTCAACAGTTTTCTATTTTACAACTTTTGCTGGCACCATCACGCAATAGCCTTCAACCAGCAAGACAATTGGTCAAGAATGCTCTTGTTATCAACTATCTGTAGCTGGTTATATAGGTTTTCAATTTAACTAGGGTTAGGAAGGACCTCAGTAAGTTATGGAGAGCAAATAAAGCCCCTATGCAAATTAGTTTAGAATTGAGACCATCTGATTGGTTGATGCAATTGTCATTCAAAATACACCATTCTGATTGGTTTATGTACTGTTAGTCAACAGTTCTCTATTTTACAACTTTTGCTGGGACTATCATGCATTAGTCTTCAACCAGCAAGACAATTGGTCAAGAATGCTCTTGTTATCAACTATCTGTGGCTGGTTTTGTAGGTTTTCAATTAAACTAGGGTTAGGAAGGACCTCAGTAAGTTATGGAGAGCAAATAAAGCCCTTATGCAAATTAGTTTAGAATTGAGACAATCTGATTGGTTGATGCAATTGTCAATCAAAATAAGACATTCTGATTGGTTTATGTACTGTCAGTCAACAGTTCTTTATTTCACAACTTTTGCTGGGACTATCATGCATTAGTCTTTAACCAGCAAGACAATTGGTAAAGAATGCTCTTGTTATCAACTATCTGTGGCTGGTTTTGTTGGTTTTCAATTAAACTAGCGTTTGGAAGGACCTCAGTAAGTTATGGAGAGCAAATAAAGCCCTTATGCAAATTAGTTCAGAATTGAGACCATCTGATTGGTTGATGCAACTGTCATTCAAAATAAGCCATTCTGATTGGTTTATGTGCTGTCAGTCAACAGTTTTCTATTTTATAACTTTTGCTGGGACCATCATGCAATAGTCTTCAACCAGCAAGACAATTGGTCAAGAATGTAGTCAACAGTTTTCTATTTTACAAATTTTGCTGGCACCATCACGCAATAGCCTTTAACCAGCAAGACAATTGGTCAAGAATGTTCTTGTTATCAACTATCTGTGGCTGGTTCTGCAGGTGTTCAATTAGACTAGGGTGAGGAAGGACCTCAGTAAGTTATGAAGAGCAAATAAAGCCATTATGTAAATTAGTTCAGAATTGAGATCATCTGATTGGTTGATGCAACTGTCATTCAAAATAAGCCATTCTGATTGGTTTATATACTGTCAGTCAACAGTTTTCTATTTTACAACTTTTGCTGGGACTATCATGCATTAGTCTTCAACCAGCAAGACAATTGGTCAAGAATGCTCTTGTTATCAACTTTCTGTGGCTGGTTCTGCAGTTGTTCAATAAGACTAGGGTAAGGAAGGACCTCAGTAAGTTATGAAGAGCAAATAAAGCCATTATGCAAATTAGTTCAGAATTGAGACCATCTGATTGGTTGATGCAAATGTCATTCAAAATAAGCAATTCTGATTGGTTTATGTACCATCAGTCAACAGTTTCCTATTTTACAACGTTTGCTGGGACCATCATGCAATAGTCTTCAACCAGCAAGACAATTGGTCAATAATGTTCTTGTTATCAACTATCTGTGGCTGGTTCTGCAGGTGTTCAATTAGAATAGGGTTAGGAAGGACCTCAGTAAGTTATAAAGAGCAAATAAAGCCCTTATGCAAATTAGTTCAGAATTGAGACCATCTGATTGGTTGATGTAACTGTCATTCAAAATAAGCCATTCTGATTGGTTTATATACTGTCAGTCAACAGTTTTCTATTTTACAACGTTTGCTGGGACTATCATGCATTAGTCTTCAACCAGCAAGACAATTGGTCAAGAATGCTCTTGTTATCAACTATCTGTGGCTGGTTCTGCAGGTGTTCAATTAAACTAGGGTTAGGAAAGACCTCAGTAAGTTATGGAGAGCTAATAAAGCCCTTATGCAAATTAGTTTGGAATTGAGATCATATGATTGGTTGATGCAACTGTCATTCAAAATAAGCCATTCTGATTGGTTTATGTACTGTCAGTCAACAGTTTTCTATTTTACAACTTTTGCTGGGACTATCATGCATTAGTCTTCAACCAGCAAGACAATTGGTCAAGAATGCTCTTGTTATCAACTATCTGTGGCTGGTTTTGTAGGTTTTCAATTAAACTAGGGTTAGGAAAGACCTCAGTAAGTTATGGAGAGCAAATAAAGACATTATGCAAATTAGTTTAGAATTGAGACCATCTGATTGGTTGATGCAATTGTCATTCAAAATACACCATTCTGATTGGTTTATGTACTGTCAGTCAACAGTTCTCTATTTTACAACTTTTGCTGGGACTATCATGCATTAGTCTTCAACCAGCAAGACAATTTGTCAAGAATGCTCTTGTTATCAACTATCTGTGGCTGGTTTTGTAGGTTTTCAATTAAACTAGGGTTAGGAAGGAACTCAGTAAGTTATGGAGAGCAAATAAAGCCCTTATGCAAATTAGTTCAGAATTGAGATCATCTGATTGGTTGATGCAACTGTCATTCAAAATAAGCCATTCTGATTGGTTTATATACTGTCAGTCAACAGTTTTCTATTTTACATCTTTTGCTGGGACTATCATGCATTAGTCTTCAACCAGCAAGACAATTGGTCAAGAATGCTCTTGTTATCAACTATCTGTGGCTGGTTCTGCAGGTGTTCAATTAGACTAGGGTGAGGAAGGACCTCAGTAAGTTATGAAGAGCAAATAAAGCCCTTATGCAAATTGGTTCAGAATTGAGATCATATGATTGGTTGATGCAACTGTCATTCAAAATAAGCCATTCTGATTGGTTTATGTACTGTCAGTCAACAGTTTTCTATTTTACAACTTTTGCTGGGACTATCATGCATTAGTCTTCAACCAGCAAGACAATTGGTCAAGAATGCTCTTGTTATCAACTATCTGTGGCTGGTTTTGTAGGTTTTCAATTAAACTAGGGTTAGGAAGGACCTCAGTAAGTTATGGAGAGCAAATAAAGCCCTTATGCAAATTAGTTCAGAATTGAGATCATATGATTGGTTGATGCAACTTTCATTCAAAATAAGCCATTCTGATTGGTTTATGTACTGTCAGTCAACAGTTCTCTATTTTACAACTTTTGCTGGTACCATCACGCAATAGCCTTCAACCAGCAAGACAATTGGTCAAGAATGCTCTTGTTATCAACTATCTGTAGCTGGTTTTATAGGTTTTCAATTTAACTAGGGTTAGGAAGGACCTCAGTAAGTTATGGAGAGCAAATAAAGCCCCTATGCAAATTAGTTTAGAATTGAGACCATCTGATTGGTTGATGCAATTGTCATTCAAAATACACCATTCTGATTGGTTTATGTACTGTCAGTCAACAGTTCTCTATTTTACAACTTTTGCTGGGACTATCATGCATTAGTCTTCAACCAGCAAGACAATTGGTCAAGAATGCTCTTGTTATCAACTATCTGTGGCTGGTTTTGTAGGTTTTCAATTAAACTAGGGTTAGGAAGGACCTCAGTAAGTTATGGAGAGCAAATAAAGCCCTTATGCAAATTAGTTTAGAATTAAGACCATCTGATTAGTTGATGCAATTGTCATTCAAAATAAGCCATTCTGATTGGTTTATGTACTGTCAGTCAACAGTTCTCTATTTTACAACTTTTGCTGGGACTATCATGCATTAGTCTTCAACCAGCAAGACAATTGGTCAAGAATGCTCTTGTTATCAACTATCTGTGGCTGGTTTGGTAGGTTTTCAATTAAACTAGGGTTAGGAAAGACCTCAGTAAGTTATGGAGAGCAAATAAAGCCCTTATGCAAATTAGTTTAGAATTGAGACCATCTGATTGGTTGATGCAATTGTCATTCAAAATAAGCCATTCTGATTGGTTTATGTGCTGTCAGTCAACAGTTTTCTATTTTATAACTTTTGCTGGGACCATCATGCAATAGTCTTCAACCAGCAAGACAATTGGTCAAGAATGTAGTCAACAGTTTTCTATTTTACAACTTTTGCTGGCACCATCACGCAATAGCCTTCAACCAGCAAGACAATTGGTCAAGAATGCTCTTGTTATCAACTATCTGTGGCTGGTATTATAGGTTTTCAATTTAACTAGGGTTAGGAAGGACCTCAGTAAGTTATGGAGAGCAAATAAAGCCCCTATGCAAATTAATTTAGAATTGAGACCATCTGATTGGTTGATGCAATTGTCATTCAAAATACACCATTCTGATTGGTTTATGTACTGTCAGTCAACAGTTCTCTATTTTACAACTTTTGCTGGGACTATCATGCATTAGTCTTCAACCAGCAAGACAATTGGTCAAGAATGCTCTTGTTATCAACTATCTGTGGCTGGTTTTATAGGTTTTCAATTAAACTAGGGTTAGGAAGGACCTCAGTAAGTTATGGAGAGCAAATAAAGCCCTTATGCAAATTAGTTTAGAATTGAGACCATCTGATTGGTTGATGCAATTGTCATTCAAAATAAGCCATTCTGATTGGTTTATGTACTGTCAGTCATCAGTTTTCTATTTTACAACTTTTGCTGGGACTATCATGCATTAGTCTTCAACCAGCAAGACAATTGGTCAAGAATGCTCTTGTTATCAACTATCTGTGGCTGGTTTTGTAGGTTTTCAATTAAACTAGGGTTAGGAAGGACCTCAGTAAGTTATGGAGAGCAAATAAAGCCCTTATGCAAATTAGTTCAGAATTGAGATCATCTGATTGGTTGATGCAACTGTCATTCAAAATAAGCCATTCTGATTGGTTTATATACTGTCAGTCAACAGTTTTCTATTTTACAACGTTTGCTGGGACTATCATGCATTAGTCTTCAACCAGCAAGACAATTGGTCAAGAATGCTCTTGTTATCAACTATCTGTGGCTGGTTCTGCAGGTGTTCAATTAAACTAGGGTTAGGAAAGACCTCAGTAAGTTATGGAGAGCTAATAAAGCCCTTATGCAAATTAGTTCGGAATTGAGATCATATGATTGGTTGATGCAACTGTCATTCAAAATAAGCCATTCTGATTGGTTTATGTACTGTCAGTCAACAGTTTTCTATTTTACAACTTTTGCTGGGACTATCATGCATTAGTCTTCAACCAGCAAGACAATTGGTCAAGAATGCTCTTGTTATCAACTATCTGTGGCTGGTTTTGTAGGTTTTCAATTAAACTAGGGTTAGGAAAGACCTCAGTAAGTTATGGAGAGCAAATAAAGCCATTATGCAAATTAGTTTAGAATTGAGACCATCTGATTGGTTGATGCAATTGTCATTCAAAATACACCATTCTGATTGGTTTATGTACTGTCAGTCAACAGTTCTCTATTTTACAACTTTTGCTGGGACTATCATGCATTAGTCTTCAACCAGCAAGACAATTTGTCAAGAATGCTCTTGTTATCAACTATCTGTGGCTGGTTTTGTAGGTTTTCAATTAAACTAGGGTTAGGAAGGAACTCAGTAAGTTATGGAGAGCAAATAAAGCCCTTATGCAAATTAGTTCAGAATTGAGATCATCTGATTGGTTGATGCAACTGTCATTCAAAATAAGCCATTCTGATTGGTTTATATACTGTCAGTCAACAGTTTTCTATTTTACATCTTTTGCTGGGACTATCATGCATTAGTCTTCAACCAGCAAGACAATTGGTCAAGAATGCTCTTGTTATCAACTATCTGTGGCTGGTTCTGCAGGTGTTCAATTAGACTAGGGTGAGGAAGGACCTCAGTAAGTTATGAAGAGCAAATAAAGCCCTTATGCAAATTGGTTCAGAATTGAGATCATATGATTGGTTGATGCAACTGTCATTCAAAATAAGCCATTCTGATTGGTTTATGTACTGTCAGTCAACAGTTTTCTATTTTACAACTTTTGCTGGGACTATCATGCATTAGTCTTCAACCAGCAAGACAATTGGTCAAGAATGCTCTTGTTATCAACTATCTGTGGCTGGTTTTGTAGGTTTTCAATTAAACTAGGGTTAGGAAGGACCTCAGTAAGTTATGGAGAGCAAATAAAGCCCTTATGCAAATTAGTTCAGAATTGAGATCATATGATTGGTTGATGTAACTTTCATTCAAAATAAGCCATTCTGATTGGTTTATGTACTGTCAGTCAACAGTTCTCTATTTTACAACTTTTGCTGGTACCATCACGCAATAGCCTTCAACCAGCAAGACAATTGGTCAAGAATGCTCTTGTTATCAACTATCTGTAGCTGGTTTTATAGGTTTTCAATTTAACTAGGGTTAGGAAGGACCTCAGTAAGTTATGGAGAGCAAATAAAGCCCCTATGCAAATTAGTTTAGAATTGAGACCATCTGATTGGTTGATGCAATTGTCATTCAAAATACACCATTCTGATTGGTTTATGTACTGTCAGTCAACAGTTCTCTATTTTACAACTTTTGCTGGGACTATCATGCATTAGTCTTCAACCAGCAAGACAATTGGTCAAGAATGCTCTTGTTATCAACTATCTGTGGCTGGTTTTGTAGGTTTTCAATTAAACTAGGGTTAGGAAGGACCTCAGTAAGTTATGGAGAGCAAATAAAGCCCTTATGCAAATTAGTTTAGAATTAAGACCATCTGATTAGTTGATGCAATTGTCATTCAAAATAAGCCATTCTGATTGGTTTATGTACTGTCAGTCAACAGTTCTCTATTTTACAACTTTTGCTGGGACTATCATGCATTAGTCTTCAACCAGCAAGACAATTGGTCAAGAATGCTCTTGTTATCAACTATCTGTGGCTGGTTTGGTAGGTTTTCAATTAAACTAGGGTTAGGAAAGACCTCAGTAAGTTATGGAGAGCAAATAAAGCCCTTATGCAAATTAGTTTAGAATTGAGACCATCTGATTGGTTGATGCAATTGTCATTCAAAATAAGCCATTCTGATTGGTTTATGTGCTGTCAGTCAACAGTTTTCTATTTTATAACTTTTGCTGGGACCATCATGCAATAGTCTTCAACCAGCAAGACAATTGGTCAAGAATGTAGTCAACAGTTTTCTATTTTACAACTTTTGCTGGCACCATCACGCAATAGCCTTCAACCAGCAAGACAATTGGTCAAGAATGCTCTTGTTATCAACTATCTGTGGCTGGTATTATAGGTTTTCAATTTAACTAGGGTTAGGAAGGACCTCAGTAAGTTATGGAGAGCAAATAAAGCCCCTATGCAAATTAATTTAGAATTGAGACCATCTGATTGGTTGATGCAATTGTCATTCAAAATACACCATTCTGATTGGTTTATGTACTGTCAGTCAACAGTTCTCTATTTTACAACTTTTGCTGGGACTATCATGCATTAGTCTTCAACCAGCAAGACAATTGGTCAAGAATGCTCTTGTTATCAACTATCTGTGGCTGGTTTTATAGGTTTTCAATTAAACTAGGGTTAGGAAGGACCTCAGTAAGTTATGGAGAGCAAATAAAGCCCTTATGCAAATTAGTTTAGAATTGAGACCATCTGATTGGTTGATGCAATTGTCATTCAAAATAAGCCATTCTGATTGGTTTATGTACTGTCAGTCATCAGTTTTCTATTTTACAACTTTTGCTGGGACTATCATGCATTAGTCTTCACCCAGCAAGACAATTGGTCAAGAATGCTCTTGTTATCAACTATCTGTGGCTGGTTTTGTAGGTTTTCAATTAAACTAGGGTTAGGAAGGACCTCAGTAAGTTATGGAGAGCAAATAAAGCCCTTATGCAAATTAGTTCAGAATTGAGATCATCTGATTGGTTGATGCAACTGTCATTCAAAATAAGCCATTCTGATTGGTTTATATACTGTCAGTCAACAGTTTTCTATTTTACAACGTTTGCTGGGACTATCACGCATTAGTCTTCAACCAGCAAGACAATTGGTCAAGAATGCTCTTGTTATCAACTATCTGTGGCTGGTTCTGCAGGTGTTCAATTAAACTAGGGTTAGGAAAGACCTCAGTAAGTTATGGAGAGCTAATAAAGCCCTTATGCAAATTAGTTCGGAATTGAGATCATATGATTGGTTGATGCAACTGTCATTCAAAATAAGCCATTCTGATTGGTTTATGTACTGTCAGTCAACAGTTTTCTATTTTACAACTTTTGCTGGGACTATCATGCATTAGTCTTCAACCAGCAAGACAATTGGTCAAGAATGCTCTTGTTATCAACTATCTGTGGCTGGTTTTGTAGGTTTTCAATTAAACTAGGGTTAGGAAGGACCTCAGTAAGTTATGGAGAGCAAATAAAGCCCTTATGCAAATTAGTTCAGAATTGAGATCATATGATTGGTTGATGCAACTTTCATTCAAAATAAGCCATTCTGATTGGTTTATGTACTGTCAGTCAACAGTTCTCTATTTTACAACTTTTGCTGGTACCATCACGCAATAGCCTTCAACCAGCAAGACAATTGGTCAAGAATGCTCTTGTTATCAACTATCTGTAGCTGGTTTTATAGGTTTTCAATTTAACTAGGGTTAGGAAGGACCTCAGTAAGTTATGGAGAGCAAATAAAGCCCCTATGCAAATTAGTTTAGAATTGAGACCATCTGATTGGTTGATGCAATTGTCATTCAAAATACACCATTCTGATTGGTTTATGTACTGTCAGTCAACAGTTCTCTATTTTACAACTTTTGCTGGGACTATCATGCATTAGTCTTCAACCAGCAAGACAATTGGTCAAGAATGCTCTTGTTATCAACTATCTGTGGCTGGTTTTGTAGGTTTTCAATTAAACTAGGGTTAGGAAGGACCTCAGTAAGTTATGGAGAGCAAATAAAGCCCTTATGCAAATTAGTTTAGAATTAAGACCATCTGATTAGTTGATGCAATTGTCATTCAAAATAAGCCATTCTGATTGGTTTATGTACTGTCAGTCAACAGTTCTCTATTTTACAACTTTTGCTGGGACTATCATGCATTAGTCTTCAACCAGCAAGACAATTGGTCAAGAATGCTCTTGTTATCAACTATCTGTGGCTGGTTTGGTAGGTTTTCAATTAAACTAGGGTTAGGAAAGACCTCAGTAAGTTATGGAGAGCAAATAAAGCCCTTATGCAAATTAGTTTAGAATTGAGACCATCTGATTGGTTGATGCAATTGTCATTCAAAATAAGCCATTCTGATTGGTTTATGTGCTGTCAGTCAACAGTTTTCTATTTTATAACTTTTGCTGGGACCATCATGCAATAGTCTTCAACCAGCAAGACAATTGGTCAAGAATGTAGTCAACAGTTTTCTATTTTACAACTTTTGCTGGCACCATCACGCAATAGCCTTCAACCAGCAAGACAATTGGTCAAGAATGCTCTTGTTATCAACTATCTGTGGCTGGTATTATAGGTTTTCAATTTAACTAGGGTTAGGAAGGACCTCAGTAAGTTATGGAGAGCAAATAAAGCCCCTATGCAAATTAATTTAGAATTGAGACCATCTGATTGGTTGATGCAATTGTCATTCAAAATACACCATTCTGATTGGTTTATGTACTGTCAGTCAACAGTTCTCTATTTTACAACTTTTGCTGGGACTATCATGCATTAGTCTTCAACCAGCAAGACAATTGGTCAAGAATGCTCTTGTTATCAACTATCTGTGGCTGGTTTTATAGGTTTTCAATTAAACTAGGGTTAGGAAGGACCTCAGTAAGTTATGGAGAGCAAATAAAGCCCTTATGCAAATTAGTTTAGAATTGAGACCATCTGATTGGTTGATGCAATTGTCATTCAAAATAAGCCATTCTGATTGGTTTATGTACTGTCAGTCATCAGTTTTCTATTTTACAACTTTTGCTGGGACTATCATGCATTAGTCTTCAACCAGCAAGACAATTGGTCAAGAATGCTCTTGTTATCAACTATCTGTGGCTGGTTTTGTAGGTTTTCAATTAAACTAGGGTTAGGAAGGACCTCAGTAAGTTATGGAGAGCAAATAAAGCCCTTATGCAAATTAGTTCAGAATTGAGATCATCTGATTGGTTGATGCAACTGTCATTCAAAATAAGCCATTCTGATTGGTTTATATACTGTCAGTCAACAGTTTTCTATTTTACAACGTTTGCTGGGACTATCACGCATTAGTCTTCAACCAGCAAGACAATTGGTCAAGAATGCTCTTGTTATCAACTATCTGTGGCTGGTTCTGCAGGTGTTCAATTAAACTAGGGTTAGGAAAGACCTCAGTAAGTTATGGAGAGCTAATAAAGCCCTTATGCAAATTAGTTCGGAATTGAGATCATATGATTGGTTGATGCAACTGTCATTCAAAATAAGCCATTCTGATTGGTTTATGTACTGTCAGTCAACAGTTTTCTATTTTACAACTTTTGCTGGGACTATCATGCATTAGTCTTCAACCAGCAAGACAATTGGTCAAGAATGCTCTTGTTATCAACTATCTGTGGCTGGTTTTGTAGGTTTTCAATTAAACTAGGGTTAGGAAAGACCTCAGTAAGTTATGGAGAGCAAATAAAGCCATTATGCAAATTAGTTTAGAATTGAGACCATCTGATTGGTTGATGCAATTGTCATTCAAAATACACCATTCTGATTGGTTTATGTACTGTCAGTCAACAGTTCTCTATTTTACAACTTTTGCTGGGACTATCATGCATTAGTCTTCAACCAGCAAGACAATTTGTCAAGAATGCTCTTGTTATCAACTATCTGTGGCTGGTTTTGTAGGTTTTCAATTAAACTAGGGTTAGGAAGGAACTCAGTAAGTTATGGAGAGCAAATAAAGCCCTTATGCAAATTAGTTCAGAATTGAGATCATCTGATTGGTTGATGCAACTGTCATTCAAAATAAGCCATTCTGATTGGTTTATATACTGTCAGTCAACAGTTTTCTATTTTACATCTTTTGCTGGGACTATCATGCATTAGTCTTCAACCAGCAAGACAATTGGTCAAGAATGCTCTTGTTATCAACTATCTGTGGCTGGTTTTGTAGGTTTTCAATTAAACTAGGGTTAGGAAGGACCTCAGTAAGTTATGGAGAGCAAATAAAGCCCTTATGCAAATTAGTTCAGAATTGAGATCATATGATTGGTTGATGCAACTGTCATTCAAAATAAGCCATTCTGATTGGTTTATGTACTGTCAGTCAACAGTTTTCTATTTTACAACTTTTGCTCGGACTATTATGCATTAGTCTTCAACCAGCAAGACAATTGGTCAAGAATGCTCTTGTTATCAACTATCTGTGGCTGGTTTGGTAGGTTTTCAATTAAACTAGGGTTAGGAAAGACCTCAGTAAGTTATGGAGAGCAAATAAAGCCCTTATGCAAATTAGTTTAGAATTGAGACCATCTGATTGGTTGATGCAATTGTCATTCAAAATAAGCCATTCTGATTGGTTTATGTGCTGTCAGTCAACAGTTTTCTATTTTATAACTTTTGCTGGGACCATCATGCAATAGTCTTCAACCAGCAAGACAATTGGTCAAGAATGTAGTCAACAGTTTTCTATTTTACAACTTTTGCTGGCACCATCACGCAATAGCCTTCAACCAGCAAGACAATTGGTCAAGAATGCTCTTGTTATCAACTATCTGTAGCTGGTTATATAGGTTTTCAATTTAACTAGGGTTAGGAAGGACCTCAGTAAGTTATGGAGAGCAAATAAAGCCCCTATGCAAATTAGTTTAGAATTGAGACCATCTGATTGGTTGATGCAATTGTCATTCAAAATACACCATTCTGATTGGTTTATGTACTGTCAGTCAACAGTTCTCTATTTTACAACTTTTGCTGGGACTATCATGCATTAGTCTTCAACCAGCAAGACAATTGGTCAAGAATGCTCTTGTTATCAACTATCTGTGGCTGGTTTTGTAGGTTTTCAATTAAACTAGGGTTAGGAAGGACCTCAGTAAGTTATGGAGAGCAAATAAAGCCCTTATGCAAATTAGTTTAGAATTGAGACAATCTGATTGGTTGATGCAATTGTCAATCAAAATAAGACATTCTGATTGGTTTATGTACTGTCAGTCAACAGTTCTTTATTTCACAACTTTTGCTGGGACTATCATGCATTAGTCTTTAACCAGCAAGACAATTGGTAAAGAATGCTCTTGTTATCAACTATCTGTGGCTGGTTTTGTTGGTTTTCAATTAAACTAGCGTTTGGAAGGACCTCAGTAAGTTATGGAGAGCAAATAAAGCCCTTATGCAAATTAGTTCAGAATTGAGACCATCTGATTGGTTGATGCAATTGTCATTCAAAATAAGCCATTCTGATTGGTTTATGTGCTGTCAGTCAACAGTTTTCTATTTTATAACTTTTGCTGGGACCATCATGCAATAGTCTTCAACCAGCAAGACAATTGGTCAAGAATGTAGTCAACAGTTTTCTATTTTACAAATTTTGCTGGCACCATCACGCAATAGCCTTTAACCAGCAAGACAATTGGTCAAGAATGTTCTTGTTATCAACTATCTGTGGCTGGTTCTGCAGGTGTTCAATTAGACTAGGGT
This sequence comes from Crinia signifera, assembly GCF_055691185.1. Taxonomy (NCBI): domain Eukaryota; kingdom Metazoa; phylum Chordata; class Amphibia; order Anura; family Myobatrachidae; genus Crinia; species Crinia signifera. Next base: position 212,124,566 of record NC_139217.1, on the reverse strand, counting down.
GAGGAAGGACCTCAGTAAGTTATGAAGAGCAAATAAAGCCATTATGTAAATTAGTTCAGAATTGAGATCATCTGATTGGTTGATGCAACTGTCATTCAAAATAAGCCATTCTGATTGGTTTATATACTGTCAGTCAACAGTTTTCTATTTTACAACTTTTGCTGGGACTATCATGCATTAGTCTTCAACCAGCAAGACAATTGGTCAAGAATGCTCTTGTTATCAACTTTCTGTGGCTGGTTCTGCAGTTGTTCAATAAGACTAGGGTAAGGAAGGACCTCAGTAAGTTATGAAGAGCAAATAAAGCCATTATGCAAATTAGTTCAGAATTGAGACCATCTGATTGGTTGATGCAACTGTCATTCAAAATAAGCAATTCTGATTGGTTTATGTACCATCAGTCAACAGTTTCCTATTTTACAACGTTTGCTGGGACCATCATGCAATAGTCTTCAACCAGCAAGACAATTGGTCAATAATGTTCTTGTTATCAACTATCTGTGGCTGGTTCTGCAGGTGTTCAATTAGAATAGGGTTAGGAAGGACCTCAGTAAGTTATAAAGAGCAAATAAAGCCCTTATGCAAATTAGTTCAGAATTGAGACCATCTGATTGGTTGATGTAACTGTCATTCAAAATAAGCCATTCTGATTGGTTTATATACTGTCAGTCAACAGTTTTCTATTTTACAACGTTTGCTGGGACTATCATGCATTAGTCTTCAACCAGCAAGACAATTGGTCAAGAATGCTCTTGTTATCAACTATCTGTGGCTGGTTTTGTAGGTTTTCAATTAAACTAGGGTTAGGAAAGACCTCAGTAAGTTATGGAGAGCAAATAAAGACATTATGCAAATTAGTTTAGAATTGAGACCATCTGATTGGTTGATGCAATTGTCATTCAAAATACACCATTCTGATTGGTTTATGTACTGTCAGTCAACAGTTCTCTATTTTACAACTTTTGCTGGGACTATCATGCATTAGTCTTCAACCAGCAAGACAATTTGTCAAGAATGCTCTTGTTATCAACTATCTGTGGCTGGTTTTGTAGGTTTTCAATTAAACTAGGGTTAGGAAGGAACTCAGTAAGTTATGGAGAGCAAATAAAGCCCTTATGCAAATTAGTTCAGAATTGAGATCATCTGATTGGTTGATGCAACTGTCATTCAAAATAAGCCATTCTGATTGGTTTATATACTGTCAGTCAACAGTTTTCTATTTTACATCTTTTGCTGGGACTATCATGCATTAGTCTTCAACCAGCAAGACAATTGGTCAAGAATGCTCTTGTTATCAACTATCTGTGGCTGGTTCTGCAGGTGTTCAATTAGACTAGGGTGAGGAAGGACCTCAGTAAGTTATGAAGAGCAAATAAAGCCCTTATGCAAATTGGTTCAGAATTGAGATCATATGATTGGTTGATGCAACTGTCATTCAAAATAAGCCATTCTGATTGGTTTATGTACTGTCAGTCAACAGTTTTCTATTTTACAACTTTTGCTGGGACTATCATGCATTAGTCTTCAACCAGCAAGACAATTGGTCAAGAATGCTCTTGTTATCAACTATCTGTGGCTGGTTTTGTAGGTTTTCAATTAAACTAGGGTTAGGAAGGACCTCAGTAAGTTATGGAGAGCAAATAAAGCCCTTATGCAAATTAGTTCAGAATTGAGATCATATGATTGGTTGATGCAACTTTCATTCAAAATAAGCCATTCTGATTGGTTTATGTACTGTCAGTCAACAGTTCTCTATTTTACAACTTTTGCTGGTACCATCACGCAATAGCCTTCAACCAGCAAGACAATTGGTCAAGAATGCTCTTGTTATCAACTATCTGTAGCTGGTTTTATAGGTTTTCAATTTAACTAGGGTTAGGAAGGACCTCAGTAAGTTATGGAGAGCAAATAAAGCCCCTATGCAAATTAGTTTAGAATTGAGACCATCTGATTGGTTGATGCAATTGTCATTCAAAATACACCATTCTGATTGGTTTATGTACTGTCAGTCAACAGTTCTCTATTTTACAACTTTTGCTGGGACTATCATGCATTAGTCTTCAACCAGCAAGACAATTGGTCAAGAATGCTCTTGTTATCAACTATCTGTGGCTGGTTTTGTAGGTTTTCAATTAAACTAGGGTTAGGAAGGACCTCAGTAAGTTATGGAGAGCAAATAAAGCCCTTATGCAAATTAGTTTAGAATTAAGACCATCTGATTAGTTGATGCAATTGTCATTCAAAATAAGCCATTCTGATTGGTTTATGTACTGTCAGTCAACAGTTTTCTATTTTATAACTTTTGCTGGGACCATCATGCAATAGTCTTCAACCAGCAAGACAATTGGTCAAGAATGTAGTCAACAGTTTTCTATTTTACAACTTTTGCTGGCACCATCACGCAATAGCCTTCAACCAGCAAGACAATTGGTCAAGAATGCTCTTGTTATCAACTATCTGTGGCTGGTATTATAGGTTTTCAATTTAACTAGGGTTAGGAAGGACCTCAGTAAGTTATGGAGAGCAAATAAAGCCCCTATGCAAATTAATTTAGAATTGAGACCATCTGATTGGTTGATGCAATTGTCATTCAAAATACACCATTCTGATTGGTTTATGTACTGTCAGTCAACAGTTCTCTATTTTACAACTTTTGCTGGGACTATCATGCATTAGTCTTCAACCAGCAAGACAATTGGTCAAGAATGCTCTTGTTATCAACTATCTGTGGCTGGTTTTATAGGTTTTCAATTAAACTAGGGTTAGGAAGGACCTCAGTAAGTTATGGAGAGCAAATAAAGCCCTTATGCAAATTAGTTTAGAATTGAGACCATCTGATTGGTTGATGCAATTGTCATTCAAAATAAGCCATTCTGATTGGTTTATGTACTGTCAGTCATCAGTTTTCTATTTTACAACTTTTGCTGGGACTATCATGCATTAGTCTTCAACCAGCAAGACAATTGGTCAAGAATGCTCTTGTTATCAACTATCTGTGGCTGGTTTTGTAGGTTTTCAATTAAACTAGGGTTAGGAAGGACCTCAGTAAGTTATGGAGAGCAAATAAAGCCCTTATGCAAATTAGTTCAGAATTGAGATCATCTGATTGGTTGATGCAACTGTCATTCAAAATAAGCCATTCTGATTGGTTTATATACTGTCAGTCGACAGTTTTCTATTTTACAACGTTTGCTGGGACTATCATGCATTAGTCTTCAACCAGCAAGACAATTGGTCAAGAATGCTCTTGTTATCAACTATCTGTGGCTGGTTCTGCAGGTGTTCAATTAAACTAGGGTTAGGAAAGACCTCAGTAAGTTATGGAGAGCTAATAAAGCCCTTATGCAAATTAGTTCGGAATTGAGATCATATGATTGGTTGATGCAACTGTCATTCAAAATAAGCCATTCTGATTGGTTTATGTACTGTCAGTCAACAGTTTTCTATTTTACAACTTTTGCTGGGACTATCATGCATTAGTCTTCAACCAGCAAGACAATTGGTCAAGAATGCTCTTGTTATCAACTATCTGTGGCTGGTTTTGTAGGTTTTCAATTAAACTAGGGTTAGGAAAGACCTCAGTAAGTTATGGAGAGCAAATAAAGCCATTATGCAAATTAGTTTAGAATTGAGACCATCTGATTGGTTGATGCAATTGTCATTCAAAATACACCATTCTGATTGGTTTATGTACTGTCAGTCAACAGTTCTCTATTTTACAACTTTTGCTGGGACTATCATGCATTAGTCTTCAACCAGCAAGACAATTTGTCAAGAATGCTCTTGTTATCAACTATCTGTGGCTGGTTTTGTAGGTTTTCAATTAAACTAGGGTTAGGAAGGAACTCAGTAAGTTATGGAGAGCAAATAAAGCCCTTATGCAAATTAGTTCAGAATTGAGATCATCTGATTGGTTGATGCAACTGTCATTCAAAATAAGCCATTCTGATTGGTTTATATACTGTCAGTCAACAGTTTTCTATTTTACATCTTTTGCTGGGACCATCATGCAATAGTCTTCAACCAGCAAGACAATTGGTCAAGAATGTAGTCAACAGTTTTCTATTTTACAACTTTTGCTGGCACCATCACGCAATAGCCTTCAACCAGCAAGACAATTGGTCAAGAATGCTCTTGTTATCAACTATCTGTGGCTGGTATTATAGGTTTTCAATTTAACTAGGGTTAGGAAGGACCTCAGTAAGTTATGGAGAGCAAATAAAGCCCCTATGCAAATTAATTTAGAATTGAGACCATCTGATTGGTTGATGCAATTGTCATTCAAAATACACCATTCTGATTGGTTTATGTACTGTCAGTCAACAGTTCTCTATTTTACAACTTTTGCTGGGACTATCATGCATTAGTCTTCAACCAGCAAGACAATTGGTCAAGAATGCTCTTGTTATCAACTATCTGTGGCTGGTTTTATAGGTTTTCAATTAAACTAGGGTTAGGAAGGACCTCAGTAAGTTATGGAGAGCAAATAAAGCCCTTATGCAAATTAGTTTAGAATTGAGACCATCTGATTGGTTGATGCAATTGTCATTCAAAATAAGCCATTCTGATTGGTTTATGTACTGTCAGTCATCAGTTTTCTATTTTACAACTTTTGCTGGGACTATCATGCATTAGTCTTCAACCAGCAAGACAATTGGTCAAGAATGCTCTTGTTATCAACTATCTGTGGCTGGTTTTGTAGGTTTTCAATTAAACTAGGGTTAGGAAGGACCTCAGTAAGTTATGGAGAGCAAATAAAGCCCTTATGCAAATTAGTTCAGAATTGAGATCATCTGATTGGTTGATGCAACTGTCATTCAAAATAAGCCATTCTGATTGGTTTATATACTGTCAGTCAACAGTTTTCTATTTTACAACGTTTGCTGGGACTATCATGCATTAGTCTTCAACCAGCAAGACAATTGGTCAAGAATGCTCTTGTTATCAACTATCTGTGGCTGGTTCTGCAGGTGTTCAATTAAACTAGGGTTAGGAAAGACCTCAGTAAGTTATGGAGAGCTAATAAAGCCCTTATGCAAATTAGTTCGGAATTGAGATCATATGATTGGTTGATGCAACTGTCATTCAAAATAAGCCATTCTGATTGGTTTATGTACTGTCAGTCAACAGTTTTCTATTTTACAACTTTTGCTGGGACTATCATGCATTAGTCTTCAACCAGCAAGACAATTGGTCAAGAATGCTCTTGTTATCAACTATCTGTGGCTGGTTTTGTAGGTTTTCAATTAAACTAGGGTTAGGAAAGACCTCAGTAAGTTATGGAGAGCAAATAAAGCCATTATGCAAATTAGTTTAGAATTGAGACCATCTGATTGGTTGATGCAATTGTCATTCAAAATACACCATTCTGATTGGTTTATGTACTGTCAGTCAACAGTTCTCTATTTTACAACTTTTGCTGGGACTATCATGCATTAGTCTTCAACCAGCAAGACAATTTGTCAAGAATGCTCTTGTTATCAACTATCTGTGGCTGGTTTTGTAGGTTTTCAATTAAACTAGGGTTAGGAAGGAACTCAGTAAGTTATGGAGAGCAAATAAAGCCCTTATGCAAATTAGTTCAGAATTGAGATCATCTGATTGGTTGATGCAACTGTCATTCAAAATAAGCCATTCTGATTGGTTTATATACTGTCAGTCAACAGTTTTCTATTTTACATCTTTTGCTGGGACTATCATGCATTAGTCTTCAACCAGCAAGACAATTGGTCAAGAATGCTCTTGTTATCAACTATCTGTGGCTGGTTTTGTAGGTTTTCAATTAAACTAGGGTTAGGAAGGACCTCAGTAAGTTATGGAGAGCAAATAAAGCCCTTATGCAAATTAGTTCAGAATTGAGATCATATGATTGGTTGATGCAACTGTCATTCAAAATAAGCCATTCTGATTGGTTTATGTACTGTCAGTCAACAGTTTTCTATTTTACAACTTTTGCTCGGACTATTATGCATTAGTCTTCAACCAGCAAGACAATTGGTCAAGAATGCTCTTGTTATCAACTATCTGTGGCTGGTTTGGTAGGTTTTCAATTAAACTAGGGTTAGGAAAGACCTCAGTAAGTTATGGAGAGCAAATAAAGCCCTTATGCAAATTAGTTTAGAATTGAGACCATCTGATTGGTTGATGCAATTGTCATTCAAAATAAGCCATTCTGATTGGTTTATGTGCTGTCAGTCAACAGTTTTCTATTTTATAACTTTTGCTGGGACCATCATGCAATAGTCTTCAACCAGCAAGACAATTGGTCAAGAATGTAGTCAACAGTTTTCTATTTTACAACTTTTGCTGGCACCATCACGCAATAGCCTTCAACCAGCAAGACAATTGGTCAAGAATGCTCTTGTTATCAACTATCTGTAGCTGGTTATATAGGTTTTCAATTTAACTAGGGTTAGGAAGGACCTCAGTAAGTTATGGAGAGCAAATAAAGCCCCTATGCAAATTAGTTTAGAATTGAGACCATCTGATTGGTTGATGCAATTGTCATTCAAAATACACCATTCTGATTGGTTTATGTACTGTCAGTCAACAGTTCTCTATTTTACAACTTTTGCTGGGACTATCATGCATTAGTCTTCAACCAGCAAGACAATTGGTCAAGAATGCTCTTGTTATCAACTATCTGTGGCTGGTTTTGTAGGTTTTCAATTAAACTAGGGTTAGGAAGGACCTCAGTAAGTTATGGAGAGCAAATAAAGCCCTTATGCAAATTAGTTTAGAATTGAGACAATCTGATTGGTTGATGCAATTGTCAATCAAAATAAGACATTCTGATTGGTTTATGTACTGTCAGTCAACAGTTCTTTATTTCACAACTTTTGCTGGGACTATCATGCATTAGTCTTTAACCAGCAAGACAATTGGTAAAGAATGCTCTTGTTATCAACTATCTGTGGCTGGTTTTGTTGGTTTTCAATTAAACTAGCGTTTGGAAGGACCTCAGTAAGTTATGGAGAGCAAATAAAGCCCTTATGCAAATTAGTTCAGAATTGAGACCATCTGATTGGTTGATGCAATTGTCATTCAAAATAAGCCATTCTGATTGGTTTATGTGCTGTCAGTCAACAGTTTTCTATTTTATAACTTTTGCTGGGACCATCATGCAATAGTCTTCAACCAGCAAGACAATTGGTCAAGAATGTAGTCAACAGTTTTCTATTTTACAAATTTTGCTGGCACCATCACGCAATAGCCTTTAACCAGCAAGACAATTGGTCAAGAATGTTCTTGTTATCAACTATCTGTGGCTGGTTCTGCAGGTGTTCAATTAGACTAGGGTGAGGAAGGACCTCAGTAAGTTATGAAGAGCAAATAAAGCCATTATGTAAATTAGTTCAGAATTGAGATCATCTGATTGGTTGATGCAACTGTCATTCAAAATAAGCCATTCTGATTGGTTTATATACTGTCAGTCAACAGTTTTCTATTTTACAACTTTTGCTGGGACTATCATGCATTAGTCTTCAACCAGCAAGACAATTGGTCAAGAATGCTCTTGTTATCAACTTTCTGTGGCTGGTTCTGCAGTTGTTCAATAAGACTAGGGTAAGGAAGGACCTCAGTAAGTTATGAAGAGCAAATAAAGCCATTATGCAAATTAGTTCAGAATTGAGACCATCTGATTGGTTGATGCAACTGTCATTCAAAATAAGCAATTCTGATTGGTTTATGTACCATCAGTCAACAGTTTCCTATTTTACAACGTTTGCTGGGACCATCATGCAATAGTCTTCAACCAGCAAGACAATTGGTCAATAATGTTCTTGTTATCAACTATCTGTGGCTGGTTCTGCAGGTGTTCAATTAGAATAGGGTTAGGAAGGACCTCAGTAAGTTATAAAGAGCAAATAAAGCCCTTATGCAAATTAGTTCAGAATTGAGACCATCTGATTGGTTGATGTAACTGTCATTCAAAATAAGCCATTCTGATTGGTTTATATACTGTCAGTCAACAGTTTTCTATTTTACAACGTTTGCTGGGACTATCATGCATTAGTCTTCAACCAGCAAGACAATTGGTCAAGAATGCTCTTGTTATCAACTATCTGTGGCTGGTTTTGCAGGTGTTCAATTAAACTAGGGTTAGGAAAGACCTCAGTAAGTTATGGAGAGCTAATAAAGCCCTTATGCAAATTAGTTTGGAATTGAGATCATATGATTGGTTGATGCAACTGTCATTCAAAATAAGCCATTCTGATTGGTTTATGTACTGTCAGTCAACAGTTTTCTATTTTACAACTTTTGCTGGGACTATCATGCATTAGTCTTCAACCAGCAAGACAATTGGTCAAGAATGCTCTTGTTATCAACTATCTGTGGCTGGTTTTGTAGGTTTTCAATTAAACTAGGGTTAGGAAAGACCTCAGTAAGTTATGGAGAGCAAATAAAGACATTATGCAAATTAGTTTAGAATTGAGACCATCTGATTGGTTGATGCAATTGTCATTCAAAATACACCATTCTGATTGGTTTATGTACTGTCAGTCAACAGTTCTCTATTTTACAACTTTTGCTGGGACTATCATGCATTAGTCTTCAACCAGCAAGACAATTTGTCAAGAATGCTCTTGTTATCAACTATCTGTGGCTGGTTTTGTAGGTTTTCAATTAAACTAGGGTTAGGAAGGAACTCAGTAAGTTATGGAGAGCAAATAAAGCCCTTATGCAAATTAGTTCAGAATTGAGATCATCTGATTGGTTGATGCAACTGTCATTCAAAATAAGCCATTCTGATTGGTTTATATACTGTCAGTCAACAGTTTTCTATTTTACATCTTTTGCTGGGACTATCATGCATTAGTCTTCAACCAGCAAGACAATTGGTCAAGAATGCTCTTGTTATCAACTATCTGTGGCTGGTTCTGCAGGTGTTCAATTAGACTAGGGTGAGGAAGGACCTCAGTAAGTTATGAAGAGCAAATAAAGCCCTTATGCAAATTGGTTCAGAATTGAGATCATATGATTGGTTGATGCAACTGTCATTCAAAATAAGCCATTCTGATTGGTTTATGTACTGTCAGTCAACAGTTTTCTATTTTACAACTTTTGCTGGGACTATCATGCATTAGTCTTCAACCAGCAAGACAATTGGTCAAGAATGCTCTTGTTATCAACTATCTGTGGCTGGTTTTGTAGGTTTTCAATTAAACTAGGGTTAGGAAGGACCTCAGTAAGTTATGGAGAGCAAATAAAGCCCTTATGCAAATTAGTTCAGAATTGAGATCATATGATTGGTTGATGCAACTTTCATTCAAAATAAGCCATTCTGATTGGTTTATGTACTGTCAGTCAACAGTTCTCTATTTTACAACTTTTGCTGGTACCATCACGCAATAGCCTTCAACCAGCAAGACAATTGGTCAAGAATGCTCTTGTTATCAACTATCTGTAGCTGGTTTTATAGGTTTTCAATTTAACTAGGGTTAGGAAGGACCTCAGTAAGTTATGGAGAGCAAATAAAGCCCCTATGCAAATTAGTTTAGAATTGAGACCATCTGATTGGTTGATGCAATTGTCATTCAAAATACACCATTCTGATTGGTTTATGTACTGTCAGTCAACAGTTCTCTATTTTACAACTTTTGCTGGGACTATCATGCATTAGTCTTCAACCAGCAAGACAATTGGTCAAGAATGCTCTTGTTATCAACTATCTGTGGCTGGTTTTGTAGGTTTTCAATTAAACTAGGGTTAGGAAAGACCTCAATAAGTTATGGAGAGCAAATAAAGCCCTTATGCAAATTAGTTCAGAATTGAGATCATATGATTGGTTGATGCAACTGTCATTCAAAATAAGCCATTCTGATTGGTTTATGTACTGTCAGTCATCAGTTTTCTATTTTACAACTTTTGCTGGGACTATCATGCATTAGTCTTCAACCAGCAAGACAATTGGTCAAGAATGCTCTTGTTATCAACTATCTGTGGCTGGTTTTGTAGGTTTTCAATTAAACTAGGGTTAGGAAAGACCTCAGTAAGTTATGGAGAGCAAATAAAGCCCTTATGCAAATTAGTTTAGAATTGAGACCATCTGATTGGTTGATGCAATTGTCATTCAAAATACACCATTCTGATTGGTTTATGTACTGTCAGTCAACAGTTCTTTATTTCACAACTTTTGCTGCGACTATCATGCATTAGTCTTCAACCAGCAAGACAATTGGTCAATAATGCTCTTGTTATCAACTATCTGTGGCTGGTTCTGCAGGTATTCAATTAAACTAGGGTTAGGAAAGACCTCAATAAGTTATGGAGAGCAAATAAAGCCCTTATGCAAATTAGTTCAGAATTGAGATCATATGATTGGTTGATGCAACTGTCATTCAAAATAAGCCATTCTGATTGGTTTATGTACTGTCAGTCATCAGTTTTCTATTTTACAACTTTTGCTGGGACTATCATGCATTAGTCTTCAACCAGCAAGACAATTGGTCAAGAATGCTCTTGTTATCAACTATCTGTGGCTGGTTTTATAGGTTTTCAATTAAACTAGGGTTAGGAAAGACCTCAGTAAGTTATGGAGAGCAAATAAAGCCCTTATGCAAATTAGTTTAGAATTGAGACCATCTGATTGGTTGATGCAATTGTCATTCAAAATACACCATTCTGATTGGTTTATGTACTGTCAGTCAACAGTTCTTTATTTCACAACTTTTGCTGGGACTATCATGCATTAGTCTTCAACCAGCAAGACAATTGGTCAAGAATGCTCTTGTTATCAACAATCTGTGGCTGGTTCTGCAGGTGTTCAATTAAACTAGGGTTAGGAAGGACCTCAGTAAGTTATGGAGAGCAAATAAAGCCCTTATGCAAATTAGTTCAGAATTGAGATCATCTGATTGGTTGATGCAACTGTCATTCAAAATAAGCCATTCTGATTGGTTTATGTACTGTCAGTCAACAGTTCTCTATTTTACAACTTTTGCTGGGACTATCATGCATTAGTCTTCAACCAGCAAGACAATTGGTCAATAATGCTCTTGTTATCAACTATCTGTGGCTGGTTTTGTAGGTTTTCAATTAAACTAGGGTTAGGAAAGACCTCAGTAAGTTATGGAGAGCAAATAAAGCCCTTATGCAAATTAGTTTAGAATTGAGACCATCTGATTGGTTGATGCAATTGTCATTCAAAATACACCATTCTGATTGGTTTATGTACTGTCAGTCAACAGTTCTTTATTTCACAACTTTTGCTGGGACTATCATGCATTAGTCTTCAACCAGCAAGACAATTGGTCAAGAATGCTCTTGTTATCAACAATCTGTGGCTGGTTCTGCAGGTGTTCAATTAAACTAGGGTTAGGAAGGACCTCAGTAAGTTATGGAGAGCAAATAAAGCCCTTATGCAAATTAGTTCAGAATTGAGATCATCTGATTGGTTGATGCAACTGTCATTCAAAATAAGCCATTCTGATTGGTTTATGTACTGTCAGTCAACAGTTCTCTATTTTACAACTTTTGCTGGGACTATCATGCATTAGTCTTCAACCAGCAAGACAATTGGTCAATAATGCTCTTGTTATCAACTATCTGTGGCTGGTTCTGCAGGTATTCAATTAAACTAGGGTTAGGAAGGACCTCAGTAAGTTATGGAGAGCAAATAAAGCCCTTATGCAAATTAGTTCAGAATTGAGATCATATGATTGGTTGATGCAACTGTCATTCAAAATAAGCCATTCTGATTGGTTTATGTACTGTCAGTCAACAGTTTTCTATTTTACAACTTTTGCTCGGACTATTATGCATTAGTCTTCAACCAGCAAGACAATTGGTCAAGAATGCTCTTGTTTTCAACTATCTGTGGCTGGTTTGGTAGGTTTTCAATTAAACTAGGGTTAGGAAAGACCTCAGTAAGTTATGGAGAGCAAATAAAGCCCTTATGCAAATTAGTTTAGAATTGAGACCATCTGATTGGTTGATGCAATTGTCATTCAAAATAAGCCATTCTGATTGGTTTATGTGCTGTCAGTCAACAGTTTTCTATTTTATAACTTTTGCTGGGACCATCATGCAATAGCCTTCAACCAGCAAGACAATTGGTCAAGAATGCTCTTGTTATCAACTATCTGTAGCTGGTTTTATAGGTTTTCAATTTAACTAGGGTTAGGAAGGACCTCAGTAAGTTATGGAGAGCAAATAAAGCCCCTATGCAAATTAGTTTAGAATTGAGACCATCTGATTGGTTGATGCAATTGTCATTCAAAATACACCATTCTGATTGGTTTATGTACTGTCAGTCAACAGTTCTCTATTTTACAACTTTTGCTGGGACTATCATGCATTAGTCTTCAACCAGCAAGACAATTGGTCAAGAATGCTCTTGTTATCAACTATCTGTGGCTGGTTTTGTAGGTTTTCAATTAAACTAGGGTTAGGAAGGACCTCAGTAAGTTATGGAGAGCAAATAAAGCCCTTATGCAAATTAGTTCAGAATTGAGATCATCTGATTGGTTGATGCAACTGTCATTCAAAATAAGCCATTCTGATTGGTTTATATACTGTCAGTCAACAGTTTTCTATTTTACAACTTTTGCTGGGACTATCATGCATTAGTCTTCAACCAGCAAGACAATTGGTCAAGAATGCTCTTGTTATCAACAATCTGTGGCTGGTTCTGCAGGTGTTCAATTAAACTAGGGTTAGGAAGGACCTCAGTAAGTTATGGAGAGCAAATAAAGCCTTATGCAAATTAGTTCAGAATTGAGATCATCTGATTGGTTGATGCAACTGTCATTCAAAATAAGCCATTCTGATTGGTTTATATACTGTCAGTCAACAGTTTTCTATTTTACAACTTTTGCTGGGACTATCATGCATTAGTCTTCAACCAGCAAGACAATTGGTCAAGAATGCTCTTGTTATCAACTATCTGTGGCTGGTTCTGCAGGTATTCAATTAAACTAGGGTTAGGAAAGACCTCAATAAGTTATGGAGAGCAAATAAAGCCCTTATGCAAATTAGTTCAGAATTGAGATCATATGATTGGTTGATGCAACTGTCATTCAAAATAAGCCATTCTGATTGGTTTATGTACTGTCAGTCATCAGTTTTCTATTTTACAACTTTTGCTGGGACTATCATGCATTAGTCTTCAACCAGCAAGACAATTGGTCAAGAATGCTCTTGTTATCAACTATCTGTGGCTGGTTTTATAGGTTTTCAATTAAACTAGGGTTAGGAAAGACCTCAGTAAGTTATGGAGAGCAAATAAAGCCATTATGCAAATTAGTTTAGAATTGAGACCATCTGATTGGTTGATGCAATTGTCATTCAAAATACACCATTCTGATTGGTTTATGTACTGTCAGTCAACAGTTCTCTATTTTACAACTTTTGCTGGGACTATCATGCATTAGTCTTCAACCAGCAAGACAATTGGTCAAGAATGCTCTTGTTATCAACTATCTGTGGCTGGTTTGGTAGGTTTTCAATTAAACTAGGGTTAGGAAAGACCTCAGTAAGTTATGGAGAGCAAATAAAGCCCTTATGCAAATTAGTTTAGAATTGAGACCATCTGATTGGTTGATGCAATTGTCATTCAAAATAAGCCATTCTGATTGGTTTATGTGCTGTCAGTCAACAGTTTTCTATTTTATAACTTTTGCTGGGACCATCATGCAATAGTCTTCAACCAGCAAGACAATTGGTCAAGAATGTAGTCAACAGTTTTCTATTTTACAACTTTTGCTGGCACCATCACGCAATAGCCTTCAACCAGCAAGACAATTGGTCAAGAATGCTCTTGTTATCAACTATCTGTGGCTGGTATTATAGGTTTTCAATTTAACTAGGGATAGGAAGGACCTCAGTAAGTTATGGAGAGCAAATAAAGCCCCTATGCAAATTAATTTAGAATTGAGACCATCTGATTGGTTGATGCAATTGTCATTCAAAATACACCATTCTGATTGGTTTATGTACTGTCAGTCAACAGTTCTCTATTTTACAACTTTTGCTGGGACTATCATGCATTAGTCTTCAACCAGCAAGACAATTGGTCAAGAATGCTCTTGTTATCAACTATCTGTGGCTGGTTTTATAGGTTTTCAATTAAACTAGGGTTAGGAAGGACCTCAGTAAGTTATGGAGAGCAAATAAAGCCCTTATGCAAATTAGTTTAGAATTGAGACCATCTGATTGGTTGATGCAATTGTCATTCAAAATAAGCCATTCTGATTGGTTTATGTACTGTCAGTCATCAGTTTTCTATTTTACAACTTTTGCTGGGACTATCATGCATTAGTCTTCAACCAGCAAGACAATTGGTCAAGAATGCTCTTGTTATCAACTATCTGTGGCTGGTTTTGTAGGTTTTCAATTAAACTAGGGTTAGGAAGGACCTCAGTAAGTTATGGAGAGCAAATAAAGCCCTTATGCAAATTAGTTCAGAATTGAGATCATCTGATTGGTTGATGCAACTGTCATTCAAAATAAGCCATTCTGATTGGTTTATATACTGTCAGTCAACAGTTTTCTATTTTACAACGTTTGCTGGGACTATCATGCATTAGTCTTCAACCAGCAAGACAATTGGTCAAGAATTCTCTTGTTATCAACTATCTGTGGCTGGTTCTGCAGGTGTTCAATTAAACTAGGGTTAGGAAAGACCTCAGTAAGTTATGGAGAGCTAATAAAGCCCTTATGCAAATTAGTTCGGAATTGAGATCATATGATTGGTTGATGCAACTGTCATTCAAAATAAGCCATTCTGATTGGTTTATGTACTGTCAGTCAACAGTTTTCTATTTTACAACTTTTGCTGGGACTATCATGCATTAGTCTTCAACCAGCAAGACAATTGGTCAAGAATGCTCTTGTTATCAACTATCTGTGGCTGGTTTTGTAGGTTTTCAATTAAACTAGGGTTAGGAAAGACCTCAGTAAGTTATGGAGAGCAAATAAAGCCATTATGCAAATTAGTTTAGAATTGAGACCATCTGATTGGTTGATGCAATTGTCATTCAAAATACACCATTCTGATTGGTTTATGTACTGTCAGTCAACAGTTCTCTATTTTACAACTTTTGCTGGGACTATCATGCATTAGTCTTCAACCAGCAAGACAATTTGTCAAGAATGCTCTTGTTATCAACTATCTGTGGCTGGTTTTGTAGGTTTTCAATTAAACTAGGGTTAGGAAGGAACTCAGTAAGTTATGGAGAGCAAATAAAGCCCTTATGCAAATTAGTTCAGCATTGAGATCATCTGATTGGTTGATGCAACTGTCATTCAAAATAAGCCATTCTGATTGGTTTATATACTGTCAGTCAACAGTTTTCTATTTTACAACTTTTGCTGGGACTATCATGCATTAGTCTTCAACCAGCAAGACAATTGGTCAAGAATGCTCTTGTTATCAACTATCTGTGGCTGGTTCTGCAGGTGTTCAATTAGACTAGGGTGAGGAAGGACCTCAGTAAGTTATGAAGAGCAAACAAAGCCCTTATGCAAATTGGTTCAGAATTGAGATCATATGATTGGTTGATGCAACTGTCATTCAAAATAAGCCATTCTGATTGGTTTATGTACTGTCAGTCAACAGTTTTCTATTTTACAACTTTTGCTGGGACTATCATGCATTAGTCTTCAACCAGCAAGACAATTGGTCAAGAATGCTCTTGTTATCAACTATCTGTGGCTGGTTTTGTAGGTTTTCAATTAAACTAGGGTTAGGAAGGACCTCAGTAAGTTATGGAGAGCAAATAAAGCCGATATGCAAATTAGTTCAGAATTGAGATCATATGATTGGTTGATGCAACTGTCATTCAAAATAAGCCATTCTGATTGGTTTATGTACTGTCAGTCAACAGTTTTCTATTTTACAACTTTTGCTCAGACTATTATGCATTAGTCTTCAACCAGCAAGACAATTGGTCAAGAATGCTCTTGTTATCAACTATCTGTGGCTGGTTTGGTAGGTTTTCAATTAAACTAGGGTTAGGAAGGACCTCAGTAAGTTATGGAGAGCAAATAAAGCCCCTATGCAAATTAGTTTAGAATTGAGACCATCTGATTGGTTGATGCAATTGTCATTCAAAATAAGCCATTCTGATTGGTTTATGTGCTGTCAGTCAACAGGTTTCTATTTTATAACTTTTGCTGGGACCATCATGCAATAGTCTTCAACCAGCAAGACAATTGGTCAAGAATGTAGTCAACAGTTTTCTATTTTACAACTTTTGCTGGCACCATCACGCATTAGCCTTCAACCAGCAAGACAATTGGTCAAGAATGCTCTTGTTATCAACTATCTGTGGCTGGTTTTGTAGGTTTTCAATTAAACTAGGGTTAGGAAGGACCTCAGTAAGTTATGGAGAGCAAATAAAGCCCTTATGCAAATTAGTTCAGAATTGAGATCATCTGATTGGTTGATGCAACTGTCGTTCAAAATAAGCCATTCTGATTGGTTTATATACTGTCAGTCAACAGTTTTCTATTTTACAACTTTTGCTGGGACTATCATGCATTAGTCTTCAACCAGCAAGACAATTGGTCAAGAATGCTCTTGTTATCAACAATCTGTGGCTGGTTCTGCAGGTGTTCAATTAAACTAGGGTTAGGAAGGACCTCAGTAAGTTATGGAGAGCAAATAAAGCCCTTATGCAAATTAGTTCAGAATTGAGATCATCTGATTGGTTGATGCAACTGTCATTCAAAATAAGCCATTCTGATTGGTTTATGTACTGTCAGTCAACAGTTTTCTATTTTACAACTTTTGCTGGGACTATCATGCATTAGTCTTCAACCAGCAAGACAATTGGTCAAGAATGCTCTTGTTATCAACTATCTGTGGCTGGTTTTGTAGGTTTTCAATTAAACTAGGGTTAGGAAAGACCTCAGTAAGTTATGGAGAGCAAATAAAGCCATTATGCAAATTAGTTTAGAATTGAGACCATCTGATTGGTTGATGCAATTGTCATTCAAAATACACCATTCTGATTGGTTTATGTACTGTCAGTCACCAGTTCTCTATTTTACAACTTTTGCTGGGACTATCATGCATTAGTCTTCAACCAGCAAGACAATTTGTCAAGAATGCTCTTGTTATCAACTATCTGTGGCTGGTTTTGTAGGTTTTCAATTAAACTAGGGTTAGGAAGGAACTCAGTAAGTTATGGAGAGCAAATAAAGCCCTTATGCAAATTGGTTCAGAATTGAGATCATATGATTGGTTGATGCAACTGTCATTCAAAATAAGCCATTCTGATTGGTTTATATACTGTCAGTCAACAGTTTTCTATTTTACAACTTTTGCTGGGACTATCATGCATTAGTCTTCAACCAGCAAGACAATTGGTCAAGAATGCTCTTGTTATCAACTATCTGTGGCTGGTTCTGCAGGTGTTCAATTAGACTAGGGTGAGGAAGGACCTCAGTAACTTATGAAGAGCAAATAAAGCCCTTATGCAAATTGGTTCAGAATTGAGATCATATGATTGGTTGATGCAACTGTCATTCAAAATAAGCCATTCTGATTGGTTTATGTACTGTCAGTCAACAGTTCTCTATTTTACAACTTTTGCTGGGACTATCATGCATTAGTCTTCAACCAGCAAGACAATTGGTCAAGAATGCTCTTGTTATCAACTATCTGTGGCTGGTTTTGTAGGTTTTCAATTAAACTAGGGTTAGGAAGGACCTCAATAAGTTATGGAGAGCAAATAAAGCCCTTATGCAAATTAGTTTAGAATTAAGACCATCTGATTAGTTGATGCAATTGTCATTCAAAATAAGCCATTCTGATTGGTTTATGTACTGTCAGTCAACAGTTCTCTATTTTACAACTTTTGCTGGGACTATCATGCATTAGTCTTCAACCAGCAAGACAATTTGTCAAGAATGCTCTTGTTATCAACTATCTGTGGCTGGTTTTGTAGGTTTTCAATTAAACTAGGGTTAGGAAGGAACTCAGTAAGTTATGGAGAGCAAATAAAGCCCTTATGCAAATTAGTTCAAAATTGAGATCATCTGATTGGTTGATGCAACTGTCATTCAAAATAAGCCATTCTGATTGGTTTATATACTGTCAGTCAACAGTTTTCTATTTTACAACTTTTGCTGGGACTATCATGCATTAGTCTTCAACCAGCAAGACAATTGGTCAAGAATGCTCTTGTTATCAACTATCTGTGGCTGGTTCTGCAGGTGTTCAATTAGACTAGGGTGAGGAAGGACCTCAGTAACTTATGAAGAGCAAATAAAGCCCTTATGCAAATTGGTTCAGAATTGAGATCATATGATTGGTTGATGCAACTGTCATTCAAAATAAGCCATTCTGATTGGTTTATGTACTGTCAGTCAACAGTTCTCTATTTTACAACTTTTGCTGGGACTATCATGCATTAGTCTTCAACCAGCAAGACAATTGGTCAAGAATGCTCTTGTTATCAACTATCTGTGGCTGGTTTTGTAGGTTTTCAATTAAACTAGGGTTAAGAAGGACCTCAATAAGTTATGGAGAGCAAAAAAAGCCCTTATGCAAATTAGTTTAGAATTAAGACCATCTGATTAGTTGATGCAATTGTCATTCAAAATAAGCCATTCTGATTGGTTTATGTACTGTCAGTCAACAGTTCTCTATTTTACAACTTTTGCTGGGACTATCATGCATTAGTCTTCAACCAGCAAGACAATTGGTCAAGAATGCTCTTGTTATCAACTATCTGTGGCTGGTTTTATAGGTTTTCAATTAAACTAGGGTTAGGAAAGACCTCAGTAAGTTATGGAGAGCAAATAAAGCCATTATGCAAATTAGTTTAGAATTGAGACCATCTGATTGGTTGATGCAATTGTCATTCAAAATACACCATTCTGATTGGTTTATGTACTGTCAGTCAACAGTTCTCTATTTTACAACTTTTGCTGGGACTATCATGCATTAGTCTTCAACCAGCAAGACAATTTGTCAAGAATGCTCTTGTTATCAACTATCTGTGGCTGGTTTTGAAGGTTTTCAATTAAACTAGGGTTAGGAAGGAACTCAGTAAGTTATGGAGAGCAAATAAAGCCCTTATGCAAATTAGTTCAAAATTGAGATCATCTGATTGGTTGATGCAACTGTCATTCAAAATAAGCCATTCTGATTGGTTTATATACTGTCAGTCAACAGTTTTCTATTTTACAACTTTTGCTGGGACTATTATGCATTAGTCTTCAACCAGCAAGACAATTGGTCAAGAATGCTCTTGTTATCAACTATCTGTGGCTGGTTTTATAGGTTTTCAATTAAACTAGGGTTAGGAAGGACCTCAGTAAGTTATGGAGAGCAAATAAAGCCCTTATGCAAATTAGTTTAGAATTGAGACCATCTGATTGGTTGATGCAATTGTCATTCAAAATACACCATTCTGATTGGTTTATGTACTGTCAGTCAACAGTTCTCTATTTTACAACTTTTGCTGGGACTATCATGCATTAGTCTTCAACCAGCAAGACAATTGGTCAAGAATGCTCTTGTTATCAACTATCTGTGGCTGGTTTTGTAGGTTTTCAATTAAACTAGGGTTAGGAAGGACCTCAGTAAGTTATGGAGAGCAAATAAAGCCCTTATGCAAATTAGTTTAGAATTAAGACCATCTGATTAGTTGATGTAATTGTCATTCAAAATAAGCCATTCTGATTGGTTTATGTACTGTCAGTCAACAGTTCTCTATTTTACAACTTTTGCTGGGACTATCATGCATTAGTCTTCAACCAGCAAGACATTTGGTCAAGAATGCTCTTGTTATCAACAATCTGTGGCTGGTTCTGCAGGTGTTCAATTAAACTAGGGTTAGGAAAGACCTCAGTACGTTATGGAGAGATAATAAAGCCCTTATGCAAATTAGTTTAGAATTAAGACCATCTGATTAGTTGATGCAATTGTCATTCAAAATAAGCCATTCTGATTGATTTATGCACTGTCAGTCAACAGTTCTCTATTTTACAACTTTTGCTGGGACTATCATGCATTAGTCTTCAACCAGCAAGACATTTGGTCAAGAATGCTCTTGTTATCAACTATCTGTGGCTGGTTTTGTAGGTTTTCAATTAAACTAGCGTTAGGAAGGACCTCAGTAAGTTATGGAGAGCAAATAAAGCCCTTATGCAAATTAGTTCAGAATTGAGATCATCTGATTGGTTGATGCAACTGTCATTCAAAATAAGCCATTCTGATTGGTTTATATACTGTCAGTCAACAGTTTTCCATTTTACAACTTTTGCTGGGACTATCATGCATTAGTCTTCAACCAGCAAGACAATTGGTCAAGAATGCTCTTGTTATCAACTATCTGTGGCTGGTTTTGTAGGTTTTCAATTAAACTAGGGTTAGGAAGGACCTCAGTAAGTTATGGAGAGCAAATAAAGCCCTTATGCAAATTAGTTTAGAAGTAAGACCATCTGATTGGTTGATGCAATTGTCATTCAAAATAAGCCATTCTGATTGGTTTATGTACTGTCAGTCAACAGTTCTCTATTTTACAACTTTTGTTGGGACTATCATGCATTAGTCTTCAACCAGCAAGACATTTGGTCAGGAATGCTCTTGTTATCAACTATCTGTGGCTGGTTTTGTAGGTTTTCAATTAAACTAGGGTTAGGAAGGACCTCAGTAAGTTATGGAGAGGAAATAAAGCCCTTATGCAAATTAGTTTAGAATTAAGACCATCTGATTAGTTGATGCAATTGTCATTCAAAATAAGCCATTCTGATTGGTTTATGTACTGTCAGTCAACAGTTCTCTATTTTACAACTTTTGCTGGGACTATCATGCATTAGTCTTCAACCAGCAAGACATTTGGTCAAGAATGCTCTTGTTATCAACTATCTGAGGGTGGTTTTGTAAGTTTTCAATTAAACTAGGGTTAGGAAGGACCTCAGTAAGTTATGGAGAGCAAATAAAGCCCTTATGCAAATTAGTTCAGAATTGAGATCATCTGATTGGTTGATGCAACTGTCATTCAAAATAAGCCATTCTGATTGGTTTATATACTGTCAGTCAACAGTTTTCTATTTTACAACTTTTGCTGGGACTATCATGCATTAGTCTTCAACCAGCAAGACAATTGGTCAAGAATGCTCTTGTTATCAATTATCTGAGGGTGGTTTTGTAAGTTTTCAATTAAACTAGGGTTAGGAAGGACCTCAGTAAGTTATGGAGAGCAAATAAAGCCCTTATGCAAATTAGTTTAGAATTAAGACCATCTGATTAGTTGATGCAATTGTCATTCAAAATAAGCCATTCTGATTGGTTTATGTACTGTCAGTCAACAGTTCTCTATTTTACAACTTTTGCTGGGACTATCATGCATTAGTCTTCAACCAGCAAGACATTTGGTCAAGAATGCTCTTGTTATCAACTATCTGAGGGTGGTTTTGTAAGTTTTCAATTAAACTAGGGTTAGGAAGGACCTCAGTAAGTTATGGAGAGCAAATAAAGCCCTTATGCAAATTAGTTCAGAATTGAGATCATCTGATTGGTTGATGCAACTGTCATTCAAAATAAGCCATTCTGATTGGTTTATGTACTGTCAGTCAACAGTTCTCTATTTTACAACTTTTGTTGGGACTATCATGCATTAGTCTTCAACCAGCAAGACATTTGGTCAAGAATGCTCTTGTTATCAACTATCTGTGGCTGGTTTTGTAGGTTTTCAATTAAACTAGGGTTAGGAAGGACCTCAGTAAGTTATGGAGAGCAAATAAAGCCCTTATGCAAATTAGTTTAGAATTAAGACCATCTGATTAGTTGATGTAATTGTCATTCAAAATAAGCCATTCTGATTGGTTTATGTACTGTCAGTCAACAGTTCTCTATTTTACAACTTTTGCTGGGACTATCATGCATTAGTCTTCAACCAGCAAGACATTTGGTCAAGAATGCTCTTGTTATCAACAATCTGTGGCTGGTTCTGCAGGTGTTCAATTAAACTAGGGTTAGGAAAGACCTCAGTACGTTATGGAGAGATAATAAAGCCCTTATGCAAATTAGTTTAGAATTAAGACCATCTGATTAGTTGATGCAATTGTCATTCAAAATAAGCCATTCTGATTGGTTTATGTACTGTCAGTCAACAGTTCTCTATTTTACAACTTTTGCTGGGACTATCATGCATTAGTCTTCAACCAGCAAGACATTTGGTCAAGAATGCTCTTGTTATCAACTATCTGTGGCTGGTTTTGTAGGTTTTCAATTAAACTAGGGTTAGGAAGGACCTCAGTAAGTTATGGAGAGCAAATAAAGCCCTTATGCAAATTAGTTCTGAATTGAGATCATCTGATTGGTTGATGCAACTGTCATTCAAAATAAGCCATTCTGATTGGTTTATATACTGTCAGTCAACAGTTTTCTATTTTACAACTTTTGCTGGGACTATCATGCATTAGTCTTCAACCAGCAAGACAATTGGTCAAGAATGCTCTTGTTATCAACTATCTGTGGCTGGTTTTGTAGGTTTTCAATTAATTTAGGGTTAGGAAGGACCTCAGTAAGTTATGGAGAGCAAATAAAGCCCTTATGCAAATTAGTTTAGAATTGAGACCATCTGATTGGTTGATGCAATTGTCATTCAAAATACACCATTCTGATTGGTTTATGTACTGTCAGTCAACAGTTCTCTATTTGACAACTTTTGTTGGGACTATCATGCATTAGTCTTCAACCAGCAAGACATTTGGTCAAGAATGCTCTTGTTATCAACTATCTGTGGCTGGTTTTGTAGGTTTTCAATTAAACTAGGGTTAGGAAGGACCTCAGTAAGTTATGGAGAGCAAATAAAGCCCTTATGCAAATTAGTTCAGAATTGAGATCATCTGATTGGTTGATGCAACTGTCATTCAAAATAAGCCATTCTGATTGGTTTATATACTGTCAGTCAACAGTTTTCTATTTTACAACTTTTGCTGGGACTATCATGCATTAGTCTTCAACCAGCAAGACAATTGGTCAAGAATGCTCTTGTTATCAACTAACTGTGGCTGGTTCTGCAGGTGTTCAATTAAACTAGGGTTAGGAAAGATCTCAGTACGTTATGGAGAGCAAATAAAGCCCTTATGCAAATTAGTTTAGAATTGAGACCATCTGATTGGTTGATGCAATTGTCATTCAAAATAAGCCATTCTGATTGGTTTATGTACTGTCAGTCAACAGTTCACTATTTTACAACTTTTGCTGGGACTATCATGCATTAGTCTTCAACCAGCAAGACATTTGGTCAAGAATGCACTTGTTATCAACTATCTGTGGCTGGTTTTGTAGGTTTTCAATTAAACTAGGGTTAGGAAGGACCTCAGTAAGTTATGGAGAGCAAATAAAGCCCTTATGCAAATTAGTTCAGAATTGAGATCATCTGATTGGTTGATGCAACTGTCATTCAAAATAAGCCATTCTGATTGGTTTATATACTGTCAGACATCATTTTTCTATTTTACAACTTTTGCTGGGACTATCACGCATTAGTCTTCAACCAGCAAGACAATTGGTCAAGAATGCTCTTGTTATCAACAATCTGTGGATGGTTCTGCAGGTGTTCAATAAAACTAGGGTTAGGAAAGACCTCAGTACGTTATGGAGAGCAAATAAAGCCCTTATGCAAATTAGTTTAGAATTAAGACCATCTGATTGGTTGATGCAATTGTCATTCAAAACAAGCCATTCTGATTGGTTTATGTACTGTCAGTCAACAGTTCTCTATTTTACAACTTTTGCTGGGACTATCATGCATTAGTCTTCAACCAGCAAGACATTTGGTCAAGAATGCTCTTGTTATCAACTATCTGTGGGTGGTTTTGTAGGTTTTCAATTAAACTAGGGTTAGGAAGGACCTCAGTAAGTTATGGAGAGCAAAAAAAGCCCTTATGCAAATTAGTTCAGAATTGAGATCATCTGATTGGTTGATGCAACTGTCATTCAAAATAAGCCATTCTGATTGGTTTATATACTGTCAGTCAACAGCTTTCTATTTTACAACTTTTGCTGGGACTATCATGCATTAGTCTTCAACCAGCAAGACAATTGGTCAAGAATGCTCTTGTTATCAACTATCTGTGGCTGGTTTTGTAGGTTTTCAATTAAACTAGGGTTAGGAAAGACCTCAGTAAGTTATGGAGAGCAAATAAAGCCCTTATGCAAATTAGTTTAGAATTGAGACCATCTGATTGGTTGATGCAATTGTCATTCAAAATAAGCCATTCTGATTGGTTTATGTACTGTCAGTCAACAGTTCTCTATTTTACAACTTTTGCTGGGACTATCATGCATTAGTCTTCAACCAGCAAGACATTTGGTTAAGAATGCTCTTGTTATCAACTATCTGTTGCTGGTTTTGTAGGTTTTCAATTAAACTAGGGTTAGGAAGGACCTCAGTAAGTTATGGAGAGGAAATAAAGCCCTTATGCAAATTAGTTTAGAATTAAGACCATCTGATTAGTTGATGCAATTGTCATTCAAAATAAGCCATTCTGATTGGTTTATGTACTGTCAGTCAACAGTTCTCTATTTTACAACTTTTGCTGGGACTATCATGCATTAGTCTTCAACCAGCAAGACATTTGGTCAAGAATGCTCTTGTTATCAACTATCTGAGGGTGGTTGTGTAAGTTTTCAATTAAACTAGGGTTAGGAAGGACCTCAGTAAGTTATGGAGAGCAAATAAAGCCCTTATGCAAATTAGTTTAGAATTGAGACCATCTGATTGGTTGATGCAATTGTCATTCAAAATACACCATTCTGATTGGTTTATGTACTGTCAGTCAACAGTTCTCTATTTTACAACTTTTGTTGGGACTATCATGCATTAGTCTTCAACCAGCAAGACATTTGGTCAAGAATGCTCTTGTTATCAACTATCTGTGGCTGGTTTTGTAGGTTTTCAATTAAACTAGGGTTAGGAAGGACCTCAGTAAGTTATGGAGAGCAAATAAAGCCCTTATGCAAATTAGTTCAGAATTGAGATCATCTGATTGGTTGATGCAACTGTCATTCAAAATAAGCCATTCTGATTGGTTTATATACTGTCAGTCAACAGTTTTCTATTTTACAACTTTTGCTGGGACTATCATGCATTAGTCTTCAACCAGCAAGACAATTGGTCAAGAATGCTCTTGTTATCAACTAACTGTGGCTGGTTCTGCAGGTGTTCAATTAAACTAGGGTTAGGAAAGATCTCAGTACGTTATGGAGAGCAAATAAAGCCCTTATGCAAATTAGTTTAGAATTGAGACCATCTGATTGGTTGATGCAATTGTCATTCAAAATAAGCCATTCTGATTGGTTTATGTACTGTCAGTCAACAGTTCTCTATTTTACAACTTTTGCTGGGACTATCATGCATTAGTCTTCAACCAGCAAGACAATTGGTCAAGAATGCTCTTGTTATCAACTATCTGTGGCTGGTTTTATAGGTTTTCAATTAAACTAGGGTTAGGAAGGACCTCAGTGAGTTATGGAGAGCAAATAAAGCCCTTATGCAAATTAGTTTAGAATTGAGACCATCTGATTGGTTGATGCAATTGTCATTCAAAATACACCATTCTGATTGGTTTATGTACTGTCAGTCAACAGTTCTCTATTTTACAACTTTTGCTGGGACTATCATGCATTAGTCTTCAACCAGCAAGACAATTGGTCAAGAATGCTCTTGTTATCAACTATCTGTGGCTGGTTTTGTAGGTTTTCAATTAAACTAGAGTTAGGAAGGACCTCAGTAAGTTATGGAGAGCAAATAAAGCCCTTATGCAAATTAGTTTAGAATTAAGACCATCTGATTGGTTGATGCAATTGTCATTCAAAATAAGCCATTCTGCTTGGTTTATGTGCTGTCAGTCAACAGTTTTCTATTTTATAACTTTTGCTGGGACCATCATGCAATAGTCTTCAACCAGCAAGACAATTGGTCAAGAATGTAGTCAACAGTTTTCTATTTTACAAATTTTGCTGACACCATCACGCAATAGCCTTTAACCAGCAAGACAATTGGTCAAGAATGTTCTTGTTATCAACTTTCTGTGGCTGGTTCTGCAGTTGTTCAATAAGACTAGGGTAAGGAAGGACCTCAGTAAGTTATGAAGAGCAAATACAGCCATTATGCAAATTAGTTCAGAATTGAGACCATCTGATTGGTTGATGCAACTGTCATTCAAAATAAGCCATTCTGATTGGTTTATGTACTGTCAGTCAACAGTTCTCTATTTTACAACTTTTGCTGGGACTATCATGCATTAGTCTTCAACCAGCAAGACATTTGGTTAAGAATGCTCTTGTTATCAACAATCTGTGGCTGGTTCTGCAGGTGTTCAATTAAACTAGGGTTAGGAAAGACCTCAGTACGTTATGGAGAGATAATAAAGCCCTTATGCAAATTAGTTTAGAATTAAGACCATCTGATTAGTTGATGCAATTGTCATTCAAAATAAGCCATTCTGATTGGTTTATGTACTGTCAGTCAACAGTTCTCTATTTTACAACTTTTGCTGGGACTATCATGCATTAGTCTTCAACCAGCAAGACATTTGGTCAAGAATGCACTTGTTATCAGCTATCTGTGGCTGGTTTTGTAGGTTTTCAATTAAACTAGGGTTAGGAAGGACCTCAGTAAGTTATGGAGAGCAAATAAAGCCCTTATGCAAATTAGTTCAGAATTGAGATCATCTGATTGGTTGATGCAACTGTCATTCAAAATAAGCCATTCTGATTGGTTTATATATTGTCAGTCAACAGTTTTCTATTTTACAACTTTTGCTGGGACTATCATGCATTAGTCTTCAACCAGCAAGACAATTGGTCAAGAATGCTCTTGTTATCAACTATCTGTGGCTGGTTTTGTAGGTTTTCAATTAAACTAGGGTTAGGAAGGACCTCAGTAAGTTATGGAGAGCAAATAAAGCCCTTATGCAAATTAGTTTAGAATTGAGACCATCTGATTGGTTGATGCAATTGTCATTCAAAATACACCATTCTGATTGGTTTATGTACTGTCAGTCAACAGTTCTCTATTTTACAACTTTTGTTGGGACTATCATGCATTAGTCTTCAACCAGCAAGACATTTGGTCAAGAATGCTCTTGTTATCAACTATCTGTGGCTGGTTTTGTAGGTTTTCAATTAAACTAGGGTTAGGAAGGACCTCAGTAAGTTATGGAGAGCAAATAAAGCCCTTATGCAAATTAGTTCAGAATTGAGATCATCTGATTGGTTGATGCAACTGTCATTCAAAATAAGCCATTCTGATTGGTTTATATACTGTCAGTCAACAGTTTTCTATTTTACAACTTTTGCTGGGACTATCATGCATTAGTCTTCAACCAGCAAGACAATTGGTCAAGAATGCTCTTGTTATCAACTAACTGTGGCTGGTTCTGCAGGTGTTCAATTAAACTAGGGTTAGGAAAGATCTCAGTACGTTATGGAGAGCAAATAAAGCACTTATGCAAATTAGTTTAGAATTGAGACCATCTGATTGGTTGATGCAATTGTCATTCAAAATAAGCCATTCTGATTGGTTTATGTACTGTCAGTCAACAGTTCTCTATTTTACAACTTTTGCTGGGACTATCATGCATTAGTCTTCAACCAGCAAGACAATTGGTCAAGAATGCTCTTGTTATCAACTATCTGTGGCTGGTTTTATAGGTTTTCAATTAAACTAGGGTTAGGAAGGACCTCAGTAAGTTATGGAGAGCAAATAAAGCCCTTATGCAAATTAGTTTAGAATTGAGACCATCTGATTGGTTGATGCAATTGTCATTCAAAATACACCATTCTGATTGGTTTATGTACTGTCAGTCAACAGTTCTCTATTTTACAACTTTTGCTGGGACTATCATGCATTAGTCTTCAACCAGCAAGACAATTGGTCAAGAATGCTCTTGTTATCAACTATCTGTGACTGGTTTTGTAGGTTTTCAATTAAACTAGAGTTAGGAAGGACCTCAGTAAGTTATGGAGAGCAAATAAAGCCCTTATGCAAATTAGTTTAGAATTAAGACCATCTGATTGGTTGATGCAATTGTCATTCAAAATAAGCCATTCTGATTGGTTTATGTGCTGTCAGTCAACAGTTTTCTATTTTATAACTTTTGCTGGGACCATCATGCAATAGTCTTCAACCAGCAAGACAATTGGTCAAGAATGTAGTCAACAGTTTTCTATTTTACAAATTTTGCTGGCACCATCACGCAATAGCCTTTAACCAGCAAGACAATTGGTCAAGAATGTTCTTGTTATCAACTATCTGTGGCTGGTTCTGCAGGTGTTCAATTAGACTAGGGTGAGGAAGGACCTCAGTAAGTTATGAAGAGCAAATAAAGCCATTATGTAAATTAGTTCAGAATTGAGATCATCTGATTGGTTGATGCAACTGTCATTCAAAATAAGCCATTCTGATTGGTTTATATACTGTCAGTCAACAGTTTTCTATTTTACAACTTTTGCTGGGACTATCATGCATTAGTCTTCAACCAGCAAGACAATTGGTCAAGAATGCTCTTGTTATCAACTTTCTGTGGCTGGTTCTGCAGTTGTTCAATAAGACTAGGGTAAGGAAGGACCTCAGTAAGTTATGAAGAGCAAATAAAGCCATTATGCAAATTAGTTCAGAATTGAGACCATCTGATTGGTTGATGCAACTGTCATTCAAAATAAGCCATTCTGATTGGTTTATATACTGTCAGTCAACAGTTTTCTATTTTACAACTTTTGCTGGGACTATCATGCATTAGTCTTCAACCAGCAAGACAATTGGTCAAGAATGCTCTTGTTATCAACTATCTGTGGCTGGTTCTGCAGGTGTTCAATTAAACTAGGGTTAGGAAAGACCTCAGTACGTTATGGAGAGCAAATAAAGCCCTTATGCAAATTAGTTTAGAATTGAGACCATCTGATTGGTTGATGCAATTGTCATTCAAAATAAGCCATTCTGATTGGTTTATGTACTGTCAGTCAACAGTTCTCTATTTTACAACTTTTGCTGGGACTATCATGCATTAGTCTTCAACCAGCAAGACAATTGGTCAAGAATGCTCTTGTTATCAACTATCTGTGGCTGGTTTTGTAGGTTTTTAATTAAACTAGGGTTAGGAAGGACCTCAGTAAGTTATGGAGAGAAAATAAAGCCCTTATGCAAATTAGTTTAGAATTAAGACCATCTGATTAGTTGATGCAATTGTCATTCAAAATAAGCCATTCTGATTGGTTTATGTACTGTCAGTCAACAGTTCTCTATTTTACAACTTTTGCTGGGACTATCATGCATTAGTCTTCAACCAGCAAGACAATTGGTCAAGAATGCTCTTGTTATCAACTATCTGTGGCTGGTTTGGTAGGTTTTCAATTAAACTAGGGTTAGGAAAGACCTCAGTAAGTTATGGAGAGCAAATAAAGCCCTTATGCAAATTAGTTTAGAATTGAGACCATCTGATTGGTTGATGCAATTGTCATTCAAAATAAGCCATTCTGATTGGTTTATGTGCTGTCAGTCAACAGTTTTCTATTTTATAACTTTTGCTGGGACCATCATGCAATAGTCTTCAACCAGCAAGACAATTGGTCAAGAATGTAGTCAACAGTTTTCTATTTTACAACTTTTGCTGGCACCATCACGCAATAGCCTTCAACCAGCAAGACAATTGGTCAAGAATGCTCTTGTTATCAACTATCTGTGGCTGGTATTATAGGTTTTCAATTTAACTAGGGTTAGGAAGGACCTCAGTAAGTTATGGAGAGCAAATAAAGCCCCTATGCAAATTAATTTAGAATTGAGACCATCTGATTGGTTGATGCAATTGTCATTCAAAATACACCATTCTGATTGGTTTATGTACTGTCAGTCAACAGTTCTCTATTTTACAACTTTTGCTGGGACTATCATGCATTAGTCTTCAACCAGCAAGACAATTGGTCAAGAATGCTCTTGTTATCAACTATCTGTGGCTGGTTTTATAGGTTTTCAATTAAACTAGGGTTAGGAAGGACCTCAGTAAGTTATGGAGAGCAAATAAAGCCCTTATGCAAATTAGTTTAGAATTGAGACCATCTGATTGGTTGATGCAATTGTCATTCAAAATAAGCCATTCTGATTGGTTTATGTACTGTCAGTCATCAGTTTTCTATTTTACAACTTTTGCTGGGACTATCATGCATTAGTCTTCAACCAGCAAGACAATTGGTCAAGAATGCTCTTGTTATCAACTATCTGTGGCTGGTTTTGTAGGTTTTCAATTAAACTAGGGTTAGGAAGGACCTCAGTAAGTTATGGAGAGCAAATAAAGCCCTTATGCAAATTAGTTCAGAATTGAGATCATCTGATTGGTTGATGCAACTGTCATTCAAAATAAGCCATTCTGATTGGTTTATATACTGTCAGTCAACAGTTTTCTATTTTACAACGTTTGCTGGGACTATCATGCATTAGTCTTCAACCAGCAAGACAATTGGTCAAGAATGCTCTTGTTATCAACTATCTGTGGCTGGTTCTGCAGGTGTTCAATTAAACTAGGGTTAGGAAAGACCTCAGTAAGTTATGGAGAGCTAATAAAGCCCTTATGCAAATTAGTTCGGAATTGAGATCATATGATTGGTTGATGCAACTGTCATTCAAAATAAGCCATTCTGATTGGTTTATGTACTGTCAGTCAACAGTTTTCTATTTTACAACTTTTGCTGGGACTATCATGCATTAGTCTTCAACCAGCAAGACAATTGGTCAAGAATGCTCTTGTTATCAACTATCTGTGGCTGGTTTTGTAGGTTTTCAATTAAACTAGGGTTAGGAAAGACCTCAGTAAGTTATGGAGAGCAAATAAAGCCATTATGCAAATTAGTTTAGAATTGAGACCATCTGATTGGTTGATGCAATTGTCATTCAAAATACACCATTCTGATTGGTTTATGTACTGTCAGTCAACAGTTCTCTATTTTACAACTTTTGCTGGGACTATCATGCATTAGTCTTCAACCAGCAAGACAATTTGTCAAGAATGCTCTTGTTATCAACTATCTGTGGCTGGTTTTGTAGGTTTTCAATTAAACTAGGGTTAGGAAGGAACTCAGTAAGTTATGGAGAGCAAATAAAGCCCTTATGCAAATTAGTTCAGAATTGAGATCATCTGATTGGTTGATGCAACTGTCATTCAAAATAAGCCATTCTGATTGGTTTATATACTGTCAGTCAACAGTTTTCTATTTTACATCTTTTGCTGGGACTATCATGCATTAGTCTTCAACCAGCAAGACAATTGGTCAAGAATGCTCTTGTTATCAACTATCTGTGGCTGGTTCTGCAGGTGTTCAATTAGACTAGGGTGAGGAAGGACCTCAGTAAGTTATGAAGAGCAAATAAAGCCCTT
The DNA here is from genome assembly GCF_055691185.1 of Crinia signifera. Classification (NCBI taxonomy): domain Eukaryota; kingdom Metazoa; phylum Chordata; class Amphibia; order Anura; family Myobatrachidae; genus Crinia; species Crinia signifera. The sequence continues at coordinate 212,093,225 of NC_139217.1, read as the reverse complement.
ATGCAAATTGGTTCAGAATTGAGATCATATGATTGGTTGATGCAACTGTCATTCAAAATAAGCCATTCTGATTGGTTTATGTACTGTCAGTCAACAGTTCTATATTTTACAACTTTTGCTGGGACTATCATGCATTAGTCTTCAACCAGCAAGACAATTGGTCAAGAATGCTCTTGTTATCAACTATCTGTGGCTGGTTTTGTAGGTTTTCAATTAAACTAGGGTTAGGAAGGACCTCAGTAAGTTATGGAGAGCAAATAAAGCCCTTATGCAAATTAGTTCAGAATTGAGATCATATGATTGGTTGATGCAACTGTCATTCAAAATAAGCCATTCTGATTGGTTTATGTACTGTCAGTCAACAGTTTTCTATTTTACAACTTTTGCTCGGACTATTATGCATTAGTCTTCAACCAGCAAGACAATTGGTCAAGAATGCTCTTGTTATCAACTATCTGTGGCTGGTTTGGTAGGTTTTCAATTAAACTAGGGTTAGGAAAGACCTCAGTAAGTTATGGAGAGCAAATAAAGCCCTTATGCAAATTAGTTTAGAATTGAGACCATCTGATTGGTTGATGCAATTGTCATTCAAAATAAGCCATTCTGATTGGTTTATGTGCTGTCAGTCAACAGTTTTCTATTTTATAACTTTTGCTGGGACCATCATGCAATAGTCTTCAACCAGCAAGACAAATGGTCAAGAATGTAGTCAACAGTTTTCTATTTTACAACTTTTGCTGGCACCATCACGCAATAGCCTTCAACCAGCAAGACAATTGGTCAAGAATGCTCTTGTTATCAACTATCTGTAGCTGGTTATATAGGTTTTCAATTTAACTAGGGTTAGGAAGGACCTCAGTAAGTTATGGAGAGCAAATAAAGCCCCTATGCAAATTAGTTTAGAATTGAGACCATCTGATTGGTTGATGCAATTGTCATTCAAAATACACCATTCTGATTGGTTTATGTACTGTTAGTCAACAGTTCTCTATTTTACAACTTTTGCTGGGACTATCATGCATTAGTCTTCAACCAGCAAGACAATTGGTCAAGAATGCTTTTGTTATCAACTATCTGTGGCTGGTTTTGTAGGTTTTCAATTAAACTAGGGTTAGGAAGGACCTCAGTAAGTTATGGAGAGCAAATAAAGCCCTTATGCAAATTAGTTTAGAATTGAGACAATCTGATTGGTTGATGCAATTGTCAATCAAAATAAGACATTCTGATTGGTTTATGTACTGTCAGTCAACAGTTCTTTATTTCACAACTTTTGCTGGGACTATCATGCATTAGTCTTTAACCAGCAAGACAATTGGTAAAGAATGCTCTTGTTATCAACTATCTGTGGCTGGTTTTGTTGGTTTTCAATTAAACTAGCGTTTGGAAGGACCTCAGTAAGTTATGGAGAGCAAATAAAGCCCTTATGCAAATTAGTTCAGAATTGAGACCATCTGATTGGTTGATGCAATTGTCATTCAAAATAAGCCATTCTGATTGGTTTATGTGCTGTCAGTCAACAGTTTTCTATTTTATAACTTTTGCTGGGACCATCATGCAATAGTCTTCAACCAGCAAGACAATTGGTCAAGAATGTAGTCAACAGTTTTCTATTTTACAAATTTTGCTGGCACCATCACGCAATAGCCTTTAACCAGCAAGACAATTGGTCAAGAATGTTCTTGTTATCAACTATCTGTGGCTGGTTCTGCAGGTGTTCAATTAGACTAGGGTGAGGAAGGACCTCAGTAAGTTATGAAGAGCAAATAAAGCCATTATGTAAATTAGTTCAGAATTGAGATCATCTGATTGGTTGATGCAACTGTCATTCAAAATAAGCCATTCTGATTGGTTTATATACTGTCAGTCAACAGTTTTCTATTTTACAACTTTTGCTGGGACTATCATGCATTAGTCTTCAACCAGCAAGACAATTGGTCAAGAATGCTCTTGTTATCAACTTTCTGTGGCTGGTTCTGCAGTTGTTCAATAAGACTAGGGTAAGGAAGGACCTCAGTAAGTTATGAAGAGCAAATAAAGCCATTATGCAAATTAGTTCAGAATTGAGACCATCTGATTGGTTGATGCAACTGTCATTCAAAATAAGCAATTCTGATTGGTTTATGTACCATCAGTCAACAGTTTCCTATTTTACAACGTTTGCTGGGACCATCATGCAATAGTCTTCAACCAGCAAGACAATTGGTCAATAATGTTCTTGTTATCAACTATCTGTGGCTGGTTCTGCAGGTGTTCAATTAGAATAGGGTTAGGAAGGACCTCAGTAAGTTATAAAGAGCAAATAAAGCCCTTATGCAAATTAGTTCAGAATTGAGACCATCTGATTGGTTGATGTAACTGTCATTCAAAATAAGCCATTCTGATTGGTTTATATACTGTCAGTCAACAGTTTTCTATTTTACAACGTTTGCTGGGACTATCATGCATTAGTCTTCAACCAGCAAGACAATTGGTCAAGAATGCTCTTGTTATCAACTATCTGTGGCTGGTTCTGCAGGTGTTCAATTAAACTAGGGTTAGGAAAGACCTCAGTAAGTTATGGAGAGCTAATAAAGCCCTTATGCAAATTAGTTTGGAATTGAGATCATATGATTGGTTGATGCAACTGTCATTCAAAATAAGCCATTCTGATTGGTTTATGTACTGTCAGTCAACAGTTTTCTATTTTACAACTTTTGCTGGGACTATCATGCATTAGTCTTCAACCAGCAAGACAATTGGTCAAGAATGCTCTTGTTATCAACTATCTGTGGCTGGTTTTGTAGGTTTTCAATTAAACTAGGGTTAGGAAAGACCTCAGTAAGTTATGGAGAGCAAATAAAGACATTATGCAAATTAGTTTAGAATTGAGACCATCTGATTGGTTGATGCAATTGTCATTCAAAATACACCATTCTGATTGGTTTATGTACTGTCAGTCAACAGTTCTCTATTTTACAACTTTTGCTGGGACTATCATGCATTAGTCTTCAACCAGCAAGACAATTTGTCAAGAATGCTCTTGTTATCAACTATCTGTGGCTGGTTTTGTAGGTTTTCAATTAAACTAGGGTTAGGAAGGAACTCAGTAAGTTATGGAGAGCAAATAAAGCCCTTATGCAAATTAGTTCAGAATTGAGATCATCTGATTGGTTGATGCAACTGTCATTCAAAATAAGCCATTCTGATTGGTTTATATACTGTCAGTCAACAGTTTTCTATTTTACATCTTTTGCTGGGACTATCATGCATTAGTCTTCAACCAGCAAGACAATTGGTCAAGAATGCTCTTGTTATCAACTATCTGTGGCTGGTTCTGCAGGTGTTCAATTAGACTAGGGTGAGGAAGGACCTCAGTAAGTTATGAAGAGCAAATAAAGCCCTTATGCAAATTGGTTCAGAATTGAGATCATATGATTGGTTGATGCAACTGTCATTCAAAATAAGCCATTCTGATTGGTTTATGTACTGTCAGTCAACAGTTTTCTATTTTACAACTTTTGCTGGGACTATCATGCATTAGTCTTCAACCAGCAAGACAATTGGTCAAGAATGCTCTTGTTATCAACTATCTGTGGCTGGTTTTGTAGGTTTTCAATTAAACTAGGGTTAGGAAGGACCTCAGTAAGTTATGGAGAGCAAATAAAGCCCTTATGCAAATTAGTTCAGAATTGAGATCATATGATTGGTTGATGCAACTTTCATTCAAAATAAGCCATTCTGATTGGTTTATGTACTGTCAGTCAACAGTTCTCTATTTTACAACTTTTGCTGGTACCATCACGCAATAGCCTTCAACCAGCAAGACAATTGGTCAAGAATGCTCTTGTTATCAACTATCTGTAGCTGGTTTTATAGGTTTTCAATTTAACTAGGGTTAGGAAGGACCTCAGTAAGTTATGGAGAGCAAATAAAGCCCCTATGCAAATTAGTTTAGAATTGAGACCATCTGATTGGTTGATGCAATTGTCATTCAAAATACACCATTCTGATTGGTTTATGTACTGTCAGTCAACAGTTCTCTATTTTACAACTTTTGCTGGGACTATCATGCATTAGTCTTCAACCAGCAAGACAATTGGTCAAGAATGCTCTTGTTATCAACTATCTGTGGCTGGTTTTGTAGGTTTTCAATTAAACTAGGGTTAGGAAGGACCTCAGTAAGTTATGGAGAGCAAATAAAGCCCTTATGCAAATTAGTTTAGAATTAAGACCATCTGATTAGTTGATGCAATTGTCATTCAAAATAAGCCATTCTGATTGGTTTATGTACTGTCAGTCAACAGTTCTCTATTTTACAACTTTTGCTGGGACTATCATGCATTAGTCTTCAACCAGCAAGACAATTGGTCAAGAATGCTCTTGTTATCAACTATCTGTGGCTGGTTTGGTAGGTTTTCAATTAAACTAGGGTTAGGAAAGACCTCAGTAAGTTATGGAGAGCAAATAAAGCCCTTATGCAAATTAGTTTAGAATTGAGACCATCTGATTGGTTGATGCAATTGTCATTCAAAATAAGCCATTCTGATTGGTTTATGTGCTGTCAGTCAACAGTTTTCTATTTTATAACTTTTGCTGGGACCATCATGCAATAGTCTTCAACCAGCAAGACAATTGGTCAAGAATGTAGTCAACAGTTTTCTATTTTACAACTTTTGCTGGCACCATCACGCAATAGCCTTCAACCAGCAAGACAATTGGTCAAGAATGCTCTTGTTATCAACTATCTGTGGCTGGTATTATAGGTTTTCAATTTAACTAGGGTTAGGAAGGACCTCAGTAAGTTATGGAGAGCAAATAAAGCCCCTATGCAAATTAATTTAGAATTGAGACCATCTGATTGGTTGATGCAATTGTCATTCAAAATACACCATTCTGATTGGTTTATGTACTGTCAGTCAACAGTTCTCTATTTTACAACTTTTGCTGGGACTATCATGCATTAGTCTTCAACCAGCAAGACAATTGGTCAAGAATGCTCTTGTTATCAACTATCTGTGGCTGGTTTTATAGGTTTTCAATTAAACTAGGGTTAGGAAGGACCTCAGTAAGTTATGGAGAGCAAATAAAGCCCTTATGCAAATTAGTTTAGAATTGAGACCATCTGATTGGTTGATGCAATTGTCATTCAAAATAAGCCATTCTGATTGGTTTATGTACTGTCAGTCATCAGTTTTCTATTTTACAACTTTTGCTGGGACTATCATGCATTAGTCTTCAACCAGCAAGACAATTGGTCAAGAATGCTCTTGTTATCAACTATCTGTGGCTGGTTTTGTAGGTTTTCAATTAAACTAGGGTTAGGAAGGACCTCAGTAAGTTATGGAGAGCAAATAAAGCCCTTATGCAAATTAGTTCAGAATTGAGATCATCTGATTGGTTGATGCAACTGTCATTCAAAATAAGCCATTCTGATTGGTTTATATACTGTCAGTCAACAGTTTTCTATTTTACAACGTTTGCTGGGACTATCATGCATTAGTCTTCAACCAGCAAGACAATTGGTCAAGAATGCTCTTGTTATCAACTATCTGTGGCTGGTTCTGCAGGTGTTCAAATAAACTAGGGTTAGGAAAGACCTCAGTAAGTTATGGAGAGCTAATAAAGCCCTTATGCAAATTAGTTCGGAATTGAGATCATATGATTGGTTGATGCAACTGTCATTCAAAATAAGCCATTCTGATTGGTTTATGTACTGTCAGTCAACAGTTTTCTATTTTACAACTTTTGCTGGGACTATCATGCATTAGTCTTCAACCAGCAAGACAATTGGTCAAGAATGCTCTTGTTATCAACTATCTGTGGCTGGTTTTGTAGGTTTTCAATTAAACTAGGGTTAGGAAAGACCTCAGTAAGTTATGGAGAGCAAATAAAGCCATTATGCAAATTAGTTTAGAATTGAGACCATCTGATTGGTTGATGCAATTGTCATTCAAAATACACCATTCTGATTGGTTTATGTACTGTCAGTCAACAGTTCTCTATTTTACAACTTTTGCTGGGACTATCATGCATTAGTCTTCAACCAGCAAGACAATTTGTCAAGAATGCTCTTGTTATCAACTATCTGTGGCTGGTTCTGCAGGTGTTCAATTAGACTAGGGTGAGGAAGGACCTCAGTAAGTTATGAAGAGCAAATAAAGCCCTTATGCAAATTGGTTCAGAATTGAGATCATATGATTGGTTGATGCAACTGTCATTCAAAATAAGCCATTCTGATTGGTTTATGTACTGTCAGTCAACAGTTTTCTATTTTACAACTTTTGCTGGGACTATCATGCATTAGTCTTCAACCAGCAAGACAATTGGTCAAGAATGCTCTTGTTATCAACTATCTGTGGCTGGTTTTGTAGGTTTTCAATTAAACTAGGGTTAGGAAGGACCTCAGTAAGTTATGGAGAGCAAATAAAGCCCTTATGCAAATTAGTTCAGAATTGAGATCATATGATTGGTTGATGCAACTTTCATTCAAAATAAGCCATTCTGATTGGTTTATGTACTGTCAGTCAACAGTTCTCTATTTTACAACTTTTGCTGGTACCATCACGCAATAGCCTTCAACCAGCAAGACAATTGGTCAAGAATGCTCTTGTTATCAACTATCTGTAGCTGGTTTTATAGGTTTTCAATTTAACTAGGGTTAGGAAGGACCTCAGTAAGTTATGGAGAGCAAATAAAGCCCCTATGCAAATTAGTTTAGAATTGAGACCATCTGATTGGTTGATGCAATTGTCATTCAAAATACACCATTCTGATTGGTTTATGTACTGTCAGTCAACAGTTCTCTATTTTACAACTTTTGCTGGGACTATCATGCATTAGTCTTCAACCAGCAAGACAATTGGTCAAGAATGCTCTTGTTATCAACTATCTGTGGCTGGTTTTGTAGGTTTTCAATTAAACTAGGGTTAGGAAGGACCTCAGTAAGTTATGGAGAGCAAATAAAGCCCTTATGCAAATTAGTTTAGAATTAAGACAATCTGATTAGTTGATGCAATTGTCATTCAAAATAAGCCATTCTGATTGGTTTATGTACTGTCAGTCAACAGTTCTCTATTTTACAACTTTTGCTGGGACTATCATGCATTAGTCTTCAACCAGCAAGACAATTGGTCAAGAATGCTCTTGTTATCAACTATCTGTGGCTGGTTTGGTAGGTTTTCAATTAAACTAGGGTTAGGAAAGACCTCAGTAAGTTATGGAGAGCAAATAAAGCCCTTATGCAAATTAGTTTAGAATTGAGACCATCTGATTGGTTGATGCAATTGTCATTCAAAATAAGCCATTCTGATTGGTTTATGTGCTGTCAGTCAACAGTTTTCTATTTTATAACTTTTGCTGGGACCATCATGCAATAGTCTTCAACCAGCAAGACAATTGGTCAAGAATGTAGTCAACAGTTTTCTATTTTACAACTTTTGCTGGCACCATCACGCAATAGCCTTCAACCAGCAAGACAATTGGTCAAGAATGCTCTTGTTATCAACTATCTGTGGCTGGTATTATAGGTTTTCAATTTAACTAGGGTTAGGAAGGACCTCAGTAAGTTATGGAGAGCAAATAAAGCCCCTATGCAAATTAATTTAGAATTGAGACCATCTGATTGGTTGATGCAATTGTCATTCAAAATACACCATTCTGATTGGTTTATGTACTGTCAGTCAACAGTTCTCTATTTTACAACTTTTGCTGGGACTATCATGCATTAGTCTTCAACCAGCAAGACAATTGGTCAAGAATGCTCTTGTTATCAACTATCTGTGGCTGGTTTTATAGGTTTTCAATTAAACTAGGGTTAGGAAGGACCTCAGTAAGTTATGGAGAGCAAATAAAGCCCTTATGCAAATTAGTTTAGAATTGAGACCATCTGATTGGTTGATGCAATTGTCATTCAAAATAAGCCATTCTGATTGGTTTATGTACTGTCAGTCATCAGTTTTCTATTTTACAACTTTTGCTGGGACTATCATGCATTAGTCTTCAACCAGCAAGACAATTGGTCAAGAATGCTCTTGTTATCAACTATCTGTGGCTGGTTTTGTAGGTTTTCAATTAAACTAGGGTTAGGAAGGACCTCAGTAAGTTATGGAGAGCAAATAAAGCCCTTATGCAAATTAGTTCAGAATTGAGATCATCTGATTGGTTGATGCAACTGTCATTCAAAATAAGCCATTCTGATTGGTTTATATACTGTCAGTCAACAGTTTTCTATTTTACAACGTTTGCTGGGACTATCATGCATTAGTCTTCAACCAGCAAGACAATTGGTCAAGAATGCTCTTGTTATCAACTATCTGTGGCTGGTTCTGCAGGTGTTCAAATAAACTAGGGTTAGGAAAGACCTCAGTAAGTTATGGAGAGCTAATAAAGCCCTTATGCAAATTAGTTCGGAATTGAGATCATATGATTGGTTGATGCAACTGTCATTCAAAATAAGCCATTCTGATTGGTTTATGTACTGTCAGTCAACAGTTTTCTATTTTACAACTTTTGCTGGGACTATCATGCATTAGTCTTCAACCAGCAAGACAATTGGTCAAGAATGCTCTTGTTATCAACTATCTGTGGCTGGTTTTGTAGGTTTTCAATTAAACTAGGGTTAGGAAAGACCTCAGTAAGTTATGGAGAGCAAATAAAGCCATTATGCAAATTAGTTTAGAATTGAGACCATCTGATTGGTTGATGCAATTGTCATTCAAAATACACCATTCTGATTGGTTTATGTACTGTCAGTCAACAGTTCTCTATTTTACAACTTTTGCTGGGACTATCATGCATTAGTCTTCAACCAGCAAGACAATTTGTCAAGAATGCTCTTGTTATCAACTATCTGTGGCTGGTTTTGTAGGTTTTCAATTAAACTAGGGTTAGGAAGGAACTCAGTAAGTTATGGAGAGCAAATAAAGCCCTTATGCAAATTAGTTCAGAATTGAGATCATCTGATTGGTTGATGCAACTGTCATTCAAAATAAGCCATTCTGATTGGTTTATATACTGTCAGTCAACAGTTTTCTATTTTACATCTTTTGCTGGGACTATCATGCATTAGTCTTCAACCAGCAAGACAATTGGTCAAGAATGCTCTTGTTATCAACTATCTGTGGCTGGTTCTGCAGGTGTTCAATTAGACTAGGGTGAGGAAGGACCTCAGTAAGTTATGAAGAGCAAATAAAGCCCTTATGCAAATTGGTTCAGAATTGAGATCATATGATTGGTTGATGCAACTGTCATTCAAAATAAGCCATTCTGATTGGTTTATGTACTGTCAGTCAACAGTTCTCTATTTTACAACTTTTGCTGGGACTATCATGCATTAGTCTTCAACCAGCAAGACAATTGGTCAAGAATGCTCTTGTTATCAACTATCTGTGGCTGGTTTTGTAGGTTTTCAATTAAACTAGGGTTAGGAAGGACCTCAGTAAGTTATGGAGAGCAAATAAAGCCCTTATGCAAATTAGTTCAGAATTGAGATCATATGATTGGTTGATGCAACTGTCATTCAAAATAAGCCATTCTGATTGGTTTATGTACTGTCAGTCAACAGTTTTCTATTTTACAACTTTTGCTCGGACTATTATGCATTAGTCTTCAACCAGCAAGACAATTGGTCAAGAATGCTCTTGTTATCAACTATCTGTGGCTGGTTTGGTAGGTTTTCAATTAAACTAGGGTTAGGAAAGACCTCAGTAAGTTATGGAGAGCAAATAAAGCCCTTATGCAAATTAGTTTAGAATTGAGACCATCTGATTGGTTGATGCAATTGTCATTCAAAATAAGCCATTCTGATTGGTTTATGTGCTGTCAGTCAACAGTTTTCTATTTTATAACTTTTGCTGGGACCATCATGCAATAGTCTTCAACCAGCAAGACAATTGGTCAAGAATGTAGTCAACAGTTTTCTATTTTACAACTTTTGCTGGCACCATCACGCAATAGCCTTCAACCAGCAAGACAATTGGTCAAGAATGCTCTTGTTATCAACTATCTGTAGCTGGTTATATAGGTTTTCAATTTAACTAGGGTTAGGAAGGACCTCAGTAAGTTATGGAGAGCAAATAAAGCCCTTATGCAAATTAGTTTAGAATTGAGACAATCTGATTGGTTGATGCAATTGTCAATCAAAATAAGACATTCTGATTGGTTTATGTACTGTCAGTCAACAGTTCTTTATTTCACAACTTTTGCTGGGACTATCATGCATTAGTCTTTAACCAGCAAGACAATTGGTAAAGAATGCTCTTGTTATCAACTATCTGTGGCTGGTTTTGTTGGTTTTCAATTAAACTAGCGTTTGGAAGGACCTCAGTAAGTTATGGAGAGCAAATAAAGCCCTTATGCAAATTAGTTCAGAATTGAGACCATCTGATTGGTTGATGCAATTGTCATTCAAAATAAGCCATTCTGATTGGTTTATGTGCTGTCAGTCAACAGTTTTCTATTTTATAACTTTTGCTGGGACCATCATGCAATAGTCTTCAACCAGCAAGACAATTGGTCAAGAATGTAGTCAACAGTTTTCTATTTTACAAATTTTGCTGGCACCATCACGCAATAGCCTTTAACCAGCAAGACAATTGGTCAAGAATGTTCTTGTTATCAACTATCTGTGGCTGGTTCTGCAGGTGTTCAATTAGACTAGGGTGAGGAAGGACCTCAGTAAGTTATGAAGAGCAAATAAAGCCATTATGTAAATTAGTTCAGAATTGAGATCATCTGATTGGTTGATGCAACTGTCATTCAAAATAAGCCATTCTGATTGGTTTATATACTGTCAGTCAACAGTTTTCTATTTTACAACTTTTGCTGGGACTATCATGCATTAGTCTTCAACCAGCAAGACAATTGGTCAAGAATGCTCTTGTTATCAACTTTCTGTGGCTGGTTCTGCAGTTGTTCAATAAGACTAGGGTAAGGAAGGACCTCAGTAAGTTATGAAGAGCAAATAAAGCCATTATGCAAATTAGTTCAGAATTGAGACCATCTGATTGGTTGATGCAACTGTCATTCAAAATAAGCAATTCTGATTGGTTTATGTACCATCAGTCAACAGTTTCCTATTTTACAACGTTTGCTGGGACCATCATGCAATAGTCTTCAACCAGCAAGACAATTGGTCAATAATGTTCTTGTTATCAACTATCTGTGGCTGGTTCTGCAGGTGTTCAATTAGAATAGGGTTAGGAAGGACCTCAGTAAGTTATAAAGAGCAAATAAAGCCCTTATGCAAATTAGTTCAGAATTGAGACCATCTGATTGGTTGATGTAACTGTCATTCAAAATAAGCCATTCTGATTGGTTTATATACTGTCAGTCAACAGTTTTCTATTTTACAACGTTTGCTGGGACTATCATGCATTAGTCTTCAACCAGCAAGACAATTGGTCAAGAATGCTCTTGTTATCAACTATCTGTGGCTGGTTCTGCAGGTGTTCAATTAAACTAGGGTTAGGAAAGACCTCAGTAAGTTATGGAGAGCTAATAAAGCCCTTATGCAAATTAGTTTGGAATTGAGATCATATGATTGGTTGATGCAACTGTCATTCAAAATAAGCCATTCTGATTGGTTTATGTACTGTCAGTCAACAGTTTTCTATTTTACAACTTTTGCTGGGACTATCATGCATTAGTCTTCAACCAGCAAGACAATTGGTCAAGAATGCTCTTGTTATCAACTATCTGTGGCTGGTTTTGTAGGTTTTCAATTAAACTAGGGTTAGGAAAGACCTCAGTAAGTTATGGAGAGCAAATAAAGACATTATGCAAATTAGTTTAGAATTGAGACCATCTGATTGGTTGATGCAATTGTCATTCAAAATACACCATTCTGATTGGTTTATGTACTGTCAGTCAACAGTTCTCTATTTTACAACTTTTGCTGGGACTATCATGCATTAGTCTTCAACCAGCAAGACAATTTGTCAAGAATGCTCTTGTTATCAACTATCTGTGGCTGGTTTTGTAGGTTTTCAATTAAACTAGGGTTAGGAAGGAACTCAGTAAGTTATGGAGAGCAAATAAAGCCCTTATGCAAATTAGTTCAGAATTGAGATCATCTGATTGGTTGATGCAACTGTCATTCAAAATAAGCCATTCTGATTGGTTTATATACTGTCAGTCAACAGTTTTCTATTTTACATCTTTTGCTGGGACTATCATGCATTAGTCTTCAACCAGCAAGACAATTGGTCAAGAATGCTCTTGTTATCAACTATCTGTGGCTGGTTCTGCAGGTGTTCAATTAGACTAGGGTGAGGAAGGACCTCAGTAAGTTATGAAGAGCAAATAAAGCCCTTATGCAAATTGGTTCAGAATTGAGATCATATGATTGGTTGATGCAACTGTCATTCAAAATAAGCCATTCTGATTGGTTTATGTACTGTCAGTCAACAGTTTTCTATTTTACAACTTTTGCTGGGACTATCATGCATTAGTCTTCAACCAGCAAGACAATTGGTCAAGAATGCTCTTGTTATCAACTATCTGTGGCTGGTTTTGTAGGTTTTCAATTAAACTAGGGTTAGGAAGGACCTCAGTAAGTTATGGAGAGCAAATAAAGCCCTTATGCAAATTAGTTCAGAATTGAGATCATATGATTGGTTGATGCAACTTTCATTCAAAATAAGCCATTCTGATTGGTTTATGTACTGTCAGTCAACAGTTCTCTATTTTACAACTTTTGCTGGTACCATCACGCAATAGCCTTCAACCAGCAAGACAATTGGTCAAGAATGCTCTTGTTATCAACTATCTGTAGCTGGTTTTATAGGTTTTCAATTTAACTAGGGTTAGGAAGGACCTCAGTAAGTTATGGAGAGCAAATAAAGCCCCTATGCAAATTAGTTTAGAATTGAGACCATCTGATTGGTTGATGCAATTGTCATTCAAAATACACCATTCTGATTGGTTTATGTACTGGCAGTCAACAGTTCTCTATTTTACAACTTTTGCTGGGACTATCATGCATTAGTCTTCAACCAGCAAGACAATTGGTCAAGAATGCTCTTGTTATCAACTATCTGTGGCTGGTTTTGTAGGTTTTCAATTAAACTAGGGTTAGGAAAGACCTCAATAAGTTATGGAGAGCAAATAAAGCCCTTATGCAAATTAGTTCAGAATTGAGATCATATGATTGGTTGATGCAACTGTCATTCAAAATAAGCCATTCTGATTGGTTTATGTACTGTCAGTCATCAGTTTTCTATTTTACAACTTTTGCTGGGACTATCATGCATTAGTCTTCAACCAGCAAGACAATTGGTCAAGAATGCTCTTGTTATCAACTATCTGTGGCTGGTTTTGTAGGTTTTCAATTAAACTAGGGTTAGGAAAGACCTCAGTAAGTTATGGAGAGCAAATAAAGCCCTTATGCAAATTAGTTTAGAATTGAGACCATCTGATTGGTTGATGCAATTGTCATTCAAAATACACCATTCTGATTGGTTTATGTACTGTCAGTCAACAGTTCTTTATTTCACAACTTTTGCTGCGACTATCATGCATTAGTCTTCAACCAGCAAGACAATTGGTCAATAATGCTCTTGTTATCAACTATCTGTGGCTGGTTCTGCAGGTATTCAATTAAACTAGGGTTAGGAAAGACCTCAATAAGTTATGGAGAGCAAATAAAGCCCTTATGCAAATTAGTTCAGAATTGAGATCATATGATTGGTTGATGCAACTGTCATTCAAAATAAGCCATTCTGATTGGTTTATGTACTGTCAGTCATCAGTTTTCTATTTTACAACTTTTGCTGGGACTATCATGCATTAGTCTTCAACCAGCAAGACAATTGGTCAAGAATGCTCTTGTTATCAACAATCTGTGGCTGGTTCTGCAGGTGTTCAATTAAACTAGGGTTAGGAAGGACCTCAGTAAGTTATGGAGAGCAAATAAAGCCCTTATGCAAATTAGTTCAGAATTGAGATCATCTGATTGGTTGATGCAACTGTCATTCAAAATAAGCCATTCTGATTGGTTTATGTACTGTCAGTCAACAGTTCTCTATTTTACAACTTTTGCTGGGACTATCATGCATTAGTCTTCAACCAGCAAGACAATTGGTCAATAATGCTCTTGTTATCAACTATCTGTGGCTGGTTTTGTAGGTTTTCAATTAAACTAGGGTTAGGAAAGACCTCAGAAAGTTATGGAGAGCAAATAAAGCCCTTATGCAAATTAGTTTAGAATTGAGACCATCTGATTGGTTGATGCAATTGTCATTCAAAATACACCATTCTGATTGGTTTATGTACTGTCAGTCAACAGTTCTTTATTTCACAACTTTTGCTGGGACTATCATGCATTAGTCTTCAACCAGCAAGACAATTGGTCAAGAATGCTCTTGTTATCAACAATCTGTGGCTGGTTCTGCAGGTGTTCAATTAAACTAGGGTTAGGAAGGACCTCAGTAAGTTATGGAGAGCAAATAAAGCCCTTATGCAAATTAGTTCAGAATTGAGATCATCTGATTGGTTGATGCAACTGTCATTCAAAATAAGCCATTCTGATTGGTTTATGTACTGTCAGTCAACAGTTCTCTATTTTACAACTTTTGCTGGGACTATCATGCATTAGTCTTCAACCAGCAAGACAATTGGTCAATAATGCTCTTGTTATCAACTATCTGTGGCTGGTTCTGCAGGTATTCAATTAAACTAGGGTTAGGAAGGACCTCAGTAAGTTATGGAGAGCAAATAAAGCCCTTATGCAAATTAGTTCAGAATTGAGATCATATGATTGGTTGATGCAACTGTCATTCAAAATAAGCCATTCTGATTGGTTTATGTACTGTCAGTCAACAGTTTTCTATTTTACAACTTTTGCTCGGACTATTATGCATTAGTCTTCAACCAGCAAGACAATTGGTCAAGAATGCTCTTGTTTTCAACTATCTGTGGCTGGTTTGGTAGGTTTTCAATTAAACTAGGGTTAGGAAAGACCTCAGTAAGTTATGGAGAGCAAATAAAGCCCTTATGCAAATTAGTTTAGAATTGAGACCATCTGATTGGTTGATGCAATTGTCATTCAAAATAAGCCATTCTGATTGGTTTATGTGCTGTCAGTCAACAGTTTTCTATTTTATAACTTTTGCTGGGACCATCATGCAATAGCCTTCAACCAGCAAGACAATTGGTCAAGAATGCTCTTGTTATCAACTATCTGTGGCTGGTTTTGTAGGTTTTCAATTAAACTAGGGTTAGGAAGGACCTCAGTAAGTTATGGAGAGCAAATAAAGCCCTTATGCAAATTAGTTCAGAATTGAGATCATCTGATTGGTTGATGCAACTGTCATTCAAAATAAGCCATTCTGATTGGTTTATATACTGTCAGTCAACAGTTTTCTATTTTACAACTTTTGCTGGGACTATCATGCATTAGTCTTCAACCAGCAAGACAATTGGTCAAGAATGCTCTTGTTATCAACAATCTGTGGCTGGTTCTGCAGGTGTTCAATTAAACTAGGGTTAGGAAGGACCTCAGTAAGTTATGGAGAGCAAATAAAGCCTTATGCAAATTAGTTCAGAATTGAGATCATCTGATTGGTTGATGCAACTGTCATTCAAAATAAGCCATTCTGATTGGTTTATATACTGTCAGTCAACAGTTTTCTATTTTACAACTTTTGCTGGGACTATCATGCATTAGTCTTCAACCAGCAAGACAATTGGTCAAGAATGCTCTTGTTATCAACTATCTGTGGCTGGTTCTGCAGGTATTCAATTAAACTAGGGTTAGGAAAGACCTCAATAAGTTATGGAGAGCAAATAAAGCCCTTATGCAAATTAGTTCAGAATTGAGATCATATGATTGGTTGATGCAACTGTCATTCAAAATAAGCCATTCTGATTGGTTTATGTACTGTCAGTCATCAGTTTTCTATTTTACAACTTTTGCTGGGACTATCATGCATTAGTCTTCAACCAGCAAGACAATTGGTCAAGAATGCTCTTGTTATCAACTATCTGTGGCTGGTTTTGTAGGTTTTCAATTAAACTAGGGTTAGGAAAGACCTCAGTAAGTTATGGAGAGCAAATAAAGCCCTTATGCAAATTAGTTTAGAATTGAGACCATCTGATTGGTTGATGCAATTGTCATTCAAAATACACCATTCTGATTGGTTTATGTACTGTCAGTCAACAGTTCTTTATTTCACAACTTTTGCTGGGACTATCATGCATTAGTCTTCAACCAGCAAGACAATTGGTCAAGAATGCTCTTGTTATCAACAATCTGTGGCTGGTTCTGCAGGTGTTCAATTAAACTAGGGTTAGGAAGGACCTCAGTAAGTTATGGAGAGCAAATAAAGCCCTTATGCAAATTAGTTCAGAATTGAGATCATCTGATTGGTTGATGCAACTGTCATTCAAAATAAGCCATTCTGATTGGTTTATGTACTGTCAGTCAACAGTTCTCTATTTTACAACTTTTGCTGGGACTATCATGCATTAGTCTTCAACCAGCAAGACAATTGGTCAATAATGCTCTTGTTATCAACTATCTGTGGCTGGTTCTGCAGGTATTCAATTAAACTAGGGTTAGGAAAGACCTCAATAAGTTATGGAGAGCAAATAAAGCCCTTATGCAAATTAGTTCAGAATTGAGATCATATGATTGGTTGATGCAACTGTCATTCAAAATAAGCCATTCTGATTGGTTTATATACTGTCAGTCAACAGTTTTCTATTTTACAACTTTTGCTGGGACTATCATGCATTAGTCTTCAATCAGCAAGACAATTGGTCAAGAATGCTCTTGTTATCAACTATCTGTGGCTGGTTCTGCAGGTATTCAATTAAACTAGGGTTAGGAAGGACCTCAGTAAGTTATGGAGAGCAAATAAAGCCCTTATGCAAATTAGTTCAGAATTGAGATCATCTGATTGGTTGATGCAACTGTCATTCAAAATAAGCCATTCTGATTGGTTTATATACTGTCAGTCAACAGTTTTCTATTTTACAACTTTTGCTGGGACTATCATGCATTAGTCTTCAACCAGCAAGACAATTGGTCAAGAATGCTCTTGTTATCAACTACCTGTGGCTGGTTCTGCAGGTGTTCTATTAGACTAGGGTGAGGAAGGACCTCAGTAAGTTATGAAGAGCAAATAAAGCCCTTATGCAAATTAGTTCTGAATTGAGATCATATGATTGGTTGATGCAACTGTCATTCAAAATAAGCCATTCTGATTGGTTTATGTACTGTCAGTCAACAGTTTTCTATTTTACAACTTTTGCTGGGACTATTATGCATTATTCTTCAACCAGCAAGACAATTGGTCAAGAGTGCTCTTGTTATCAACTATCTGTGGCTGGTTTTGTAGGTTTTCAATTAAACTAGGGTTAGGAAGGACCTCAGTAAGTTATGGAGAGCAAATAAAGCCCTTATGCAAATTAGTTTAGAATTGAGACCATCTGATTGGTTGATGCAATTGTCATTAAAAATAAGCCATTCTGATTGGTTTATGTGCTGTCAGTCAACAGTTTTCTATTTTATAACTTTTGCTGGGACCATCATGCTAAAATCTTTAACCAGAAAGTCAATTCGTCAAGAATGTAGTCAACAGTTTTCTATTTTACAACTTTTGCTATCACCATCACGCAATAGCCTTCAAACAGCAAGACAAGTGGTCAATAATGTTCTTGTTATCAACTATCTGTGGCTGGTTCTGCAGGTGTTCAATTAGAATAGGGTGAGGAAGGACCTCAGTAAGTTATGAAGAGCAAATAAAGCCCTTATGCAAATTGGTTCAGAATTGAGATCATATGATTGGTTGATGCAACTGTCATTCTAAATAAGCCATTCTGATTGGTTTATGTACTGTCAGTCAACAGTTTTCTATTTTACAACTTTTGCTGGGACTATCATGCATTAGTCTTCAACCAGCAAGACAATTGGTCAAGAATGTAGTCAACAGTTTTCTATTTTACAAATTTTGCTGGCACCATCACGCAATAGCCTTTAACCAGCAAGACAATTGGTCAAGAATGTTCTTGTTATCAACTATCTGTGGCTGGTTCTGCAGGTGTTCAATTAGACTAGGGTGAGGAAGGACCTCAGTAAGTTATGAAGAGCAAATAAAGCCATTATGTAAATTAGTTCAGAATTGAGATCATCTGATTGGTTGATGCAACTGTCATTCAAAATAAGCCATTCTGATTGGTTTATATACTGTCAGTCAACAGTTTTCTATTTTACAACTTTTGCTGGGACTATCATGCATTAGTCTTCAACCAGCAAGACAATTGGTCAAGAATGCTCTTGTTATCAACTTTCTGTGGCTGGTTCTGCAGTTGTTCAATAAGACTAGGGTAAGGAAGGACCTCAGTAAGTTATGAAGAGCAAATAAAGCCATTATGCAAATTAGTTCAGAATTGAGACCATCTGATTGGTTGATGCAACTGTCATTCAAAATAAGCAATTCTGATTGGTTTATGTACCATCAGTCAACAGTTTCCTATTTTACAACGTTTGCTGGGACCATCATGCAATAGTCTTCAACCAGCAAGACAATTGGTCAATAATGTTCTTGTTATCAACTATCTGTGGCTGGTTCTGCAGGTGTTCAATTAGAATAGGGTTAGGAAGGACCTCAGTAAGTTATAAAGAGCAAATAAAGCCCTTATGCAAATTAGTTCAGAATTGAGACCATCTGATTGGTTTATGCAACTGTCATTCAAAATAAGCCATTCTGATTGGTTTATGTACTGTCAGTCAACAGTTTTCTATTTTACAACTTTTGCTGGGACTATCATGCATTAGTCTTCAACCAGCAAGACAATTGGTCAAGAATGCTCTTGTTATCAACTATCTGTGGCTGGTTTTATAGGTTTTCAATTAAACTAGGGTTAGGAAAGACCTCAGTAAGTTATGGAGAGCAAATAAAGCCATTATGCAAATTAGTTTAGAATTGAGACCATCTGATTGGTTGATGCAATTGTCATTCAAAATACACCATTCTGATTGGTTTATGTACTGTCAGTCAACAGTTCTCTATTTTACAACTTTTGCTGGGACTATCATGCATTAGTCTTCAACCAGCAAGACAATTGGTCAAGAATGCTCTTGTTATCAACTATCTGTGGCTGGTTTGGTAGGTTTTCAATTAAACTAGGGTTAGGAAAGACCTCAGTAAGTTATGGAGAGCAAATAAAGCCCTTATGCAAATTAGTTTAGAATTGAGACCATCTGATTGGTTGATGCAATTGTCATTCAAAATAAGCCATTCTGATTGGTTTATGTGCTGTCAGTCAACAGTTTTCTATTTTATAACTTTTGCTGGGACCATCATGCAATAGTCTTCAACCAGCAAGACAATTGGTCAAGAATGTAGTCAACAGTTTTCTATTTTACAACTTTTGCTGGCACCATCACGCAATAGCCTTCAACCAGCAAGACAATTGGTCAAGAATGCTCTTGTTATCAACTATCTGTGGCTGGTATTATAGGTTTTCAATTTAACTAGGGTTAGGAAGGACCTCAGTAAGTTATGGAGAGCAAATAAAGCCCCTATGCAAATTAATTTAGAATTGAGACCATCTGATTGGTTGATGCAATTGTCATTCAAAATACACCATTCTGATTGGTTTATGTACTGTCAGTCAACAGTTCTCTATTTTACAACTTTTGCTGGGACTATCATGCATTAGTCTTCAACCAGCAAGACAATTGGTCAAGAATGCTCTTGTTATCAACTATCTGTGGCTGGTTTTATAGGTTTTCAATTAAACTAGGGTTAGGAAGGACCTCAGTAAGTTATGGAGAGCAAATAAAGCCCTTATGCAAATTAGTTTAGAATTGAGACCATCTGATTGGTTGATGCAATTGTCATTCAAAATAAGCCATTCTGATTGGTTTATGTACTGTCAGTCATCAGTTTTCTATTTTACAACTTTTGCTGGGACTATCATGCATTAGTCTTCAACCAGCAAGACAATTGGTCAAGAATGCTCTTGTTATCAACTATCTGTGGCTGGTTTTGTAGGTTTTCAATTAAACTAGGGTTAGGAAGGACCTCAGTAAGTTATGGAGAGCAAATAAAGCCCTTATGCAAATTAGTTCAGAATTGAGATCATCTGATTGGTTGATGCAACTGTCATTCAAAATAAGCCATTCTGATTGGTTTATATACTGTCAGTCAACAGTTTTCTATTTTACAACGTTTGCTGGGACTATCATGCATTAGTCTTCAACCAGCAAGACAATTGGTCAAGAATGCTCTTGTTATCAACTATCTGTGGCTGGTTCTGCAGGTGTTCAATTAAACTAGGGTTAGGAAAGACCTCAGTAAGTTATGGAGAGCTAATAAAGCCCTTATGCAAATTAGTTCGGAATTGAGATCATATGATTGGTTGATGCAACTGTCATTCAAAATAAGCCATTCTGATTGGTTTATGTACTGTCAGTCAACAGTTTTCTATTTTACAACTTTTGCTGGGACTATCATGCATTAGTCTTCAACCAGCAAGACAATTGGTCAAGAATGCTCTTGTTATCAACTATCTGTGGCTGGTTTTGTAGGTTTTCAATTAAACTAGGGTTAGGAAAGACCTCAGTAAGTTATGGAGAGCAAATAAAGCCATTATGCAAATTAGTTTAGAATTGAGACCATCTGATTGGTTGATGCAATTGTCATTCAAAATACACCATTCTGATTGGTTTATGTACTGTCAGTCAACAGTTCTCTATTTTACAACTTTTGCTGGGACTATCATGCATTAGTCTTCAACCAGCAAGACAATTTGTCAAGAATGCTCTTGTTATCAACTATCTGTGGCTGGTTTTGTAGGTTTTCAATTAAACTAGGGTTAGGAAGGAACTCAGTAAGTTATGGAGAGCAAATAAAGCCCTTATGCAAATTAGTTCAGCATTGAGATCATCTGATTGGTTGATGCAACTGTCATTCAAAATAAGCCATTCTGATTGGTTTATATACTGTCAGTCAACAGTTTTCTATTTTACAACTTTTGCTGGGACTATCATGCATTAGTCTTCAACCAGCAAGACAATTGGTCAAGAATGCTCTTGTTATCAACTATCTGTGGCTGGTTCTGCAGGTGTTCAATTAGACTAGGGTGAGGAAGGACCTCAGTAAGTTATGAAGAGCAAACAAAGCCCTTATGCAAATTGGTTCAGAATTGAGATCATATGATTGGTTGATGCAACTGTCATTCAAAATAAGCCATTCTGATTGGTTTATGTACTGTCAGTCAACAGTTTTCTATTTTACAACTTTTGCTGGGACTATCATGCATTAGTCTTCAACCAGCAAGACAATTGGTCAAGAATGCTCTTGTTATCAACTATCTGTGGCTGGTTTTGTAGGTTTTCAATTAAACTAGGGTTAGGAAGGACCTCAGTAAGTTATGGAGAGCAAATAAAGCCGATATGCAAATTAGTTCAGAATTGAGATCATATGATTGGTTGATGCAACTGTCATTCAAAATAAGCCATTCTGATTGGTTTATGTACTGTCAGTCAACAGTTTTCTATTTTACAACTTTTGCTCAGACTATTATGCATTAGTCTTCAACCAGCAAGACAATTGGTCAAGAATGCTCTTGTTATCAACTATCTGTGGCTGGTTTGGTAGGTTTTCAATTAAACTAGGGTTAGGAAGGACCTCAGTAAGTTATGGAGAGCAAATAAAGCCCCTATGCAAATTAGTTTAGAATTGAGACCATCTGATTGGTTGATGCAATTGTCATTCAAAATAAGCCATTCTGATTGGTTTATGTGCTGTCAGTCAACAGGTTTCTATTTTATAACTTTTGCTGGGACCATCATGCAATAGTCTTCAACCAGCAAGACAATTGGTCAAGAATGTAGTCAACAGTTTTCTATTTTACAACTTTTGCTGGCACCATCACGCATTAGCCTTCAACCAGCAAGACAATTGGTCAACAATGCTCTTGTTATCAACTATCTGTGGCTGGTTTTGTAGGTTTTCAATTAAACTAGGGTTAGGAAGGACCTCAGTAAGTTATGGAGAGCAAATAAAGCCCTTATGCAAATTAGTTCAGAATTGAGATCATCTGATTGGTTGATGCAACTGTCATTCAAAATAAGCCATTCTGATTGGTTTATATACTGTCAGTCAACAGTTTTCTATTTTACAACTTTTGCTGGGACTATCATGCATTAGTCTTCAACCAGCAAGACAATTGGTCAAGAATGCTCTTGTTATCAACAATCTGTGGCTGGTTCTGCAGGTGTTCAATTAAACTAGGGTTAGGAAGGACCTCAGTAAGTTATGGAGAGCAAATAAAGCCCTTATGCAAATTAGTTCAGAATTGAGATCATCTGATTGGTTGATGCAACTGTCATTCAAAATAAGCCATTCTGATTGGTTTATGTACTGTCAGTCAACAGTTTTCTATTTTACAACTTTTGCTGGGACTATCATGCATTAGTCTTCAACCAGCAAGACAATTGGTCAAGAATGCTCTTGTTATCAACTATCTGTGGCTGGTTTTGTAGGTTTTCAATTAAACTAGGGTTAGGAAAGACCTCAGTAAGTTATGGAGAGCAAATAAAGCCATTATGCAAATTAGTTTAGAATTGAGACCATCTGATTGGTTGATGCAATTGTCATTCAAAATACACCATTCTGATTGGTTTATGTACTGTCAGTCACCAGTTCTCTATTTTACAACTTTTGCTGGGACTATCATGCATTAGTCTTCAACCAGCAAGACAATTTGTCAAGAATGCTCTTGTTATCAACTATCTGTGGCTGGTTTTGTAGGTTTTCAATTAAACTAGGGTTAGGAAGGAACTCAGTAAGTTATGGAGAGCAAATAAAGCCCTTATGCAAATTGGTTCAGAATTGAGATCATATGATTGGTTGATGCAACTGTCATTCAAAATAAGCCATTCTGATTGGTTTATATACTGTCAGTCAACAGTTTTCTATTTTACAACTTTTGCTGGGACTATCATGCATTAGTCTTCAACCAGCAAGACAATTGGTCAAGAATGCTCTTGTTATCAACTATCTGTGGCTGGTTCTGCAGGTGTTCAATTAGACTAGGGTGAGGAAGGACCTCAGTAACTTATGAAGAGCAAATAAAGCCCTTATGCAAATTGGTTCAGAATTGAGATCATATGATTGGTTGATGCAACTGTCATTCAAAATAAGCCATTCTGATTGGTTTATGTACTGTCAGTCAACAGTTCTCTATTTTACAACTTTTGCTGGGACTATCATGCATTAGTCTTCAACCAGCAAGACAATTGGTCAAGAATGCTCTTGTTATCAACTATCTGTGGCTGGTTTTGTAGGTTTTCAATTAAACTAGGGTTAGGAAGGACCTCAATAAGTTATGGAGAGCAAATAAAGCCCTTATGCAAATTAGTTTAGAATTAAGACCATCTGATTAGTTGATGCAATTGTCATTCAAAATAAGCCATTCTGATTGGTTTATGTACTGTCAGTCAACAGTTCTCTATTTTACAACTTTTGCTGGGACTATCATGCATTAGTCTTCAACCAGCAAGACAATTTGTCAAGAATGCTCTTGTTATCAACTATCTGTGGCTGGTTTTGTAGGTTTTCAATTAAACTAGGGTTAGGAAGGAACTCAGTAAGTTATGGAGAGCAAATAAAGCCCTTATGCAAATTAGTTCAAAATTGAGATCATCTGATTGGTTGATGCAACTGTCATTCAAAATAAGCCATTCTGATTGGTTTATATACTGTCAGTCAACAGTTTTCTATTTTACAACTTTTGCTGGGACTATCATGCATTAGTCTTCAACCAGCAAGACAATTGGTCAAGAATGCTCTTGTTATCAACTATCTGTGGCTGGTTCTGCAGGTGTTCAATTAGACTAGGGTGAGGAAGGACCTCAGTAACTTATGAAGAGCAAATAAAGCCCTTATGCAAATTGGTTCAGAATTGAGATCATATGATTGGTTGATGCAACTGTCATTCAAAATAAGCCATTCTGATTGGTTTATGTACTGTCAGTCAACAGTTCTCTATTTTACAACTTTTGCTGGGACTATCATGCATTAGTCTTCAACCAGCAAGACAATTGGTCAAGAATGCTCTTGTTATCAACTATCTGTGGCTGGTTTTGTAGGTTTTCAATTAAACTAGGGTTAAGAAGGACCTCAATAAGTTATGGAGAGCAAAAAAAGCCCTTATGCAAATTAGTTTAGAATTAAGACCATCTGATTAGTTGATGCAATTGTCATTCAAAATAAGCCATTCTGATTGGTTTATGTACTGTCAGTCAACAGTTCTCTATTTTACAACTTTTGCTGGGACTATCATGCATTAGTCTTCAACCAGCAAGACAATTGGTCAAGAATGCTCTTGTTATCAACTATCTGTGGCTGGTTTTATAGGTTTTCAATTAAACTAGGGTTAGGAAAGACCTCAGTAAGTTATGGAGAGCAAATAAAGCCATTATGCAAATTAGTTTAGAATTGAGACCATCTGATTGGTTGATGCAATTGTCATTCAAAATACACCATTCTGATTGGTTTATGTACTGTCAGTCAACAGTTCTCTATTTTACAACTTTTGCTGGGACTATCATGCATTAGTCTTCAACCAGCAAGACAATTTGTCAAGAATGCTCTTGTTATCAACTATCTGTGGCTGGTTTTGAAGGTTTTCAATTAAACTAGGGTTAGGAAGGAACTCAGTAAGTTATGGAGAGCAAATAAAGCCCTTATGCAAATTAGTTCAAAATTGAGATCATCTGATTGGTTGATGCAACTGTCATTCAAAATAAGCCATTCTGATTGGTTTATATACTGTCAGTCAACAGTTTTCTATTTTACAACTTTTGCTGGGACTATCATGCATTAGTCTTCAACCAGCAAGACAATTGGTCAAGAATGCTCTTGT
Source organism: Crinia signifera (assembly GCF_055691185.1). Lineage (NCBI taxonomy): Eukaryota > Metazoa > Chordata > Amphibia > Anura > Myobatrachidae > Crinia > Crinia signifera. The sequence continues at coordinate 212,068,367 of NC_139217.1, read as the reverse complement.
TATCAACTATCTGTGGCTGGTTCTGCAGGTGTTCAATTAGACTAGGGTGAGGAAGGACCTCAGTAACTTATGAAGAGCAAATAAAGCCCTTATGCAAATTGGTTCAGAATTGAGATCATATGATTGGTTGATGCAACTGTCATTCAAAATAAGCCATTCTGATTGGTTTATGTACTGTCAGTCAACAGTTTTCTATTTTACAACTTTTGCTGGGACTATCATGCATTAGTCTTCAACCAGCAAGACAATTGGTCAAGAATGCTCTTGTTATCAACTATCTGTGGCTGGTTTTGTAGGTTTTCAATTAAACTAGGGTTAGGAAGGACCTCAGTAAGTTATGGAGAGCAAATAAAGCCCTTATGCAAATTAGTTCAGAATTGAGATCATCTGATTGGTTGATGCAACTGTCATTCAAAATAAGCCATTCTGATTGGTTTATATACTGTCAGTCAACAGTTTTCTATTTTACAACTTTTGCTGGGACTATCATGCATTAGTCTTCAACCAGCAAGACAATTGGTCAAGAATGCTCTTGTTATCAACAATCTGTGGCTGGTTTTGTAGGTGTTCAATTAAACTAGGGTTAGGAAGGACCTCAGTAAGTTATGGAGAGCAAATAAAGCCCTTATGCAAATTAGTTCAGAATTGATATCATCTGATTGGTTGATGCAACTGTCATTCAAAATAAGCCATTCTGATTGGTTTATGTACTGTCAGTCAACAGTTTTCTATTTTACAACTTTTGCTGGGACTATCATGCATTAGTCTTCAACCAGCAAGACAATTGGTCAAGAATGCTCTTGTTATCAACTATCTGTGGCTGGTTTTGTAGGTTTTCAATTAAACTAGGGTTAGGAAAGACCTCAGTAAGTTATGGAGAGCAAATAAAGCCATTATGCAAATTAGTTTAGAATTGAGACCATCTGATTGGTTGATGCAATTGTCATTCAAAATACACCATTCTGATTGGTTTATGTACTGTCAGTCACCAGTTCTCTATTTTACAACTTTTGCTGGGACTATCATGCATTAGTCTTCAACCAGCAAGACAATTTGTCAAGAATGCTCTTGTTATCAACTATCTGTGGCTGGTTTTGTAGGTTTTCAATTAAACTAGGGTTAGGAAGGACCTCAGTAAGTTATGGAGAGCAAATAAAGCCCTTATGCAAATTAGTTTAGAATTAAGACCATCTGATTAGTTGATGCAATTGTCATTCAAAATAAGCCATTCTGATTGGTTTATGTACTGTCAGTCAACAGTTCTCTATTTTACAACTTTTGCTGGGACTATCATGCATTAGTCTTCAACCAGCAAGACAATTGGTCAAGAATGCTCTTGTTATCAACTATCTGTGGCTGGTTTTATAGATTTTCAATTAAACTAGGGTTAGGAAAGACCTCAGTAAGTTATGGAGAGCAAATAAAGCCATTATGCAAATTAGTTTAGAATTGAGACCATCTGATTGGTTGATGCAATTGTTATTCAAAATACACCATTCTGATTGGTTTATGTACTGTCAGTCAACAGTTCTCTATTTTACAACTTTTGCTGGGACTATCATGCATTAGTCTTCAACCAGCAAGACAATTTGTCAAGAATGCTCTTGTTATCAACTATCTGTGGCTGGTTTTGAAGGTTTTCAATTAAACTAGGGTTAGGAAGGAACTCAGTAAGTTATGGAGAGCAAATAAAGCCCTTATGCAAATTAGTTCAAAATTGAGATCATCTGATTGGTTGATGCAACTGTCATTCAAAATAAGCCATTCTGATTGGTTTATATACTGTCAGTCAACAGTTTTCTATTTTACAACTTTTGCTGGGACTATCATGCATTAGTCTTCAACCAGCAAGACAATTGGTCAAGAATGCTCTTGTTATCAACTATCTGTGGCTGGTTCTGCAGGTGTTCAATTAGACTAGGGTGAGGAAGGACCTCAGTAACTTATGAAGAGCAAATAAAGCCCTTATGCAAATTGGTTCAGAATTGAGATCATATGATTGGTTGATGCAACTGTCATTCAAAATAAGCCATTCTGATTGGTTTATGTACTGTCAGTCAACAGTTTTCTATTTTACAACTTTTGCTGGGACTATCATGCATTAGTCTTCAACCAGCAAGACAATTGGTCAAGAATGCTCTTGTTATCAACTATCTGTGGCTGGTTTTGTAGGTTTTCAATTAAACTAGGGTTAGGAAGGAACTCAGTAAGTTATGGAGAGCAAATAAAGCCCTTATGCAAATTAGTTCAAAATTGAGATCATCTGATTGGTTGATGCAACTGTCATTCAAAATAAGCCATTCTGATTGGTTTATATACTGTCAGTCAACAGTTTTCTATTTTACAACTTTTGCTGGGACTATCATGCATTAGTCTTCAACCAGCAAGACAATTGGTCAAGAATGCTCTTGTTATCAACTATCTGTGGCTGGTTCTGCAGGTGTTCAATTAGACTAGGGTGAGGAAGGACCTCAGTAACTTATGAAGAGCAAATAAAGCCCTTATGCAAATTGGTTCAGAATTGAGATCATATGATTGGTTGATGCAACTGTCATTCAAAATAAGCCATTCTGATTGGTTTATGTACTGTCAGTCAACAGTTTTCTATTTTACAACTTTTGCTGGGACTATCATGCATTAGTCTTCAACCAGCAAGACAATTGGTCAAGAATGCTCTTGTTATCAACTATCTGTGGCTGGTTTTGTAGGTTTTCAATTAAACTAGGGTTAGGAAGGACCTCAGTAAGTTATGGAGAGCAAATAAAGCCCTTATGCAAATTAGTTCAGAATTGAGATCATATGATTGGTTGATGCAACTGTCATTCAAAATAAGCCATTCTGATTGGTTTATGTACTGTCAGTCAACAGTTTTCTATTTTACAACTTTTACTCGGACTATCATGCATTAGTCTTCAACCAGCAAGACAATTGGTCAAGAATGCTCTTGTTATCAACTATCTGTGGCTGGTTCTGCAGGTGTTCAATTAAACTAGGGTTAGGAAAGACCTCAGTACGTTATGGAGAGCAAATAAAGCCCTTATGCAAATTAGTTTAGAATTGAGACCATCTGATTGGTTGATGCAATTGTGATTCAAAATAAGCCATTCTGATTGGTTTATGTACTGTCAGTCAACAGTTCTCTATTTTACAACTTTTGCTGGGACTATCATGCATTAGTCTTCAACCAGCAAGACAATTGGTCAAGAATGCTCTTGTTATCAACTATCTGTGGCTGGTTTTATAGGTTTTCAATTAAACTAGGGTTAGGAAGGACCTCAGTAAGTTATGGAGAGCAAATAAAGCCCTTATGCAAATTAGTTCAGAATTGAGATCATATGATTGGTTGATGCAACTGTCATTCAAAATAAGCCATTCTGATTGGTTTATGTACTGTCAGTCAACAGTTTTCTATTTTACAACTTTTACTCGGACTATCATGCATTAGTCTTCAACCAGCAAGACAATTGGTCAAGAATGCTCTTGTTATCAACTATCTGTGGCTGGTTCTGCAGGTGTTCAATTAAACTAGGGTTAGGAAAGACCTCAGTACGTTATGGAGAGCAAATAAAGCCCTTATGCAAATTAGTTTAGAATTGAGACCATCTGATTGGTTGATGCAATTGTGATTCAAAATAAGCCATTCTGATTGGTTTATGTACTGTCAGTCAACAGTTCTCTATTTTACAACTTTTGCTGGGACTATCATGCATTAGTCTTCAACCAGCAAGACAATTGGTCAAGAATGCTCTTGTTATCAACTATCTGTGGCTGGTTTTATAGGTTTTCAATTAAACTAGGGTTAGGAAGGACCTCAGTAAGTTATGGAGAGCAAATAAAGCCCTTATGCAAATTAGTTCAGAATTGAGATCATATGATTGGTTGATGCAACTGTCATTCAAAATAAGCCATTCTGATTGGTTTATGTACTGTCAGTCAACAGTTTTCTATTTTACAACTTTTACTCGGACTATCATGCATTAGTCTTCAACCAGCAAGACAATTGGTCAAGAATGCTCTTGTTATCAACTATCTGTGGCTGGTTCTGCAGGTGTTCAATTAAACTAGGGTTAGGAAAGACCTCAGTACGTTATGGAGAGCAAATAAAGCCCTTATGCAAATTAGTTTAGAATTGAGACCATCTGATTGGTTGATGCAATTGTGATTCAAAATAAGCCATTCTGATTGGTTTATGTACTGTCAGTCAACAGTTCTCTATTTTACAACTTTTGCTGGGACTATCATGCATTAGTCTTCAACCAGCAAGACAATTGGTCAAGAATGCTCTTGTTATCAACTATCTGTGGCTGGTTTTATAGGTTTTCAATTAAACTAGGGTTAGGAAGGACCTCAGTAAGTTATGGAGAGCAAATAAAGCCCTTATGCAAATTAGTTTAGAATTGAGACCATCTGATTGGTTGATGCAATTGTCATTCAAAATACACCATTCTGATTGGTTTATGTACTGTCAGTCAACAGTTCTCTATTTTACAACTTTTGCTGGGACTATCATGCATTAGTCTTCAACCAGCAAGACAATTGGTCAAGAATGCTCTTGTTATCAACTATCTGTGGCTGGTTTTGTAGGTTTTCAATTAAACTAGGGTTAGGAAGGACCTCAGTAAGTTATGGAGAGCAAATAAAGCCCTTATGCAAATTAGTTTAGAATTAAGACCATCTGATTAGTTGATGCAATTGTCATTCAAAATAAGCCATTCTGATTGGTTTATGTACTGTCAGTCAACAGTTCTCTATTTTACAACTTTTGCTGGGACTATCATGCATTAGTCTTCAACCAGCAAGACAATTGGTCAAGAATGCTCTTGTTATCAACTATCTGTGGCTGGTTTTATAGGTTTTCAATTAAACTATGGTTAGGAAGGACCTCAGTAAGTTATGGAGAGCAAATAAAGCCCTTATGCAAATTAGTTTAGAATTGAGACCATCTGATTGGTTGATGCAATTGTCATTCAAAATACACCATTCTGATTGGTTTATGTACTGTCAGTCAACAGTTTTCTATTTTACAACTTTTGCTGGGACTATCATGCATTAGTCTTCAACCAGCAAGACAATTGGTCAAGAATGCTCTTGTTATCAACAATCTGTGGCTGGTTCTGCAGGTGTTCAATTAAACTAGGGTTAGGAAGGACCTCAGTAAGTTATGGAGAGCAAATAAAGCCCTTATGCAAATTAGTTCAGAATTGAGATCATCTGATTGGTTGATGCAACTATCATTCAAAATAAGCCATTCTGATTGGTTTATGTACTGTCAGTCAACAGTTCTCTATTTTACAACTTTTGCTGGGACTATCATGCATTAGTCTTCAACCAGCAAGACAATTGGTCAAGAATGCTCTTGTTATCAACTATCTGTGGCTGGTTTTGTATGTTTTCAATTAAACTAGGGTTAGGAAGGACCTCAGTAAGTTATGGAGAGCAAATAAAGCCCTTATGCAAATTAGTTCAGAATTGAGATCATCTGATTGGTTGATGCAACTGTCATTCAAAATAAGCCATTCTGATTGGTTTATATACTGTCAGTCAACAGTTTTCTAATTTACAACTTTTGCTGGGACTATCATGCATTAGTCTTCAACCAGCAAGACAATTGGTCAAGAATGCTCTTGTTATCAACTATCTGTTGCTGGTTCTGCAGGTATTCAATTAAACTAGGGTTAGGAAAGACCTCAATAAGTTATGGAGAGCAAATAAAGCCCTTATGCAAATTAGTTCAGAATTGAGATCATATGATTGGTTGATGCAACTGTCATTCAAAATAAGCCATTCTGATTGGTTTATGTACTGTCAGTCATCAGTTTTCTATTTTACAACTTTTGCTGGGACTATCATGCATTAGTCTTCAACCAGCAAGACAATTGGTCAAGAATGCTCTTGTTATCAACTATCTGTGGCTGGTTTTGTAGGTTTTCAATTAAACTAGGGTTAGGAAAGACCTCAGTAAGTTATGGAGAGCAAATAAAGCCCTTATGCAAATTAGTTTAGAATTGAGACCATCTGATTGGTTGATGCAATTGTCATTCAAAATACACCATTCTGATTGGTTTATGTACTGTCAGTCAACAGTTCTTTATTTCACAACTTTTGCTGGGACTATCATGCATTAGTCTTCAACCAGCAAGACAATTGGTCAAGAATGCTCTTGTTATCAACAATCTGTGGCTGGTTCTGCAGGTGTTCAATTAAACTAGGGCTAGGAAGGACCTCAGTAAGTTATGGAGAGCAAATAAAGCCCTTATGCAAATTAGTTCAGAATTGAGATCATCTGATTGGTTGATGCAACTGTCATTCAAAATAAGCCATTCTGATTGGTTTATATACTGTCAGTCAACAGTTCTCTATTTTACAACTTTTGCTGGGACTATCATGCATTAGTCTTCAACCAGCAAGACAATTGGTCAATAATGCTCTTGTTATCAACTATCTGTGGCTGGTTCTGCAGGTATTCAATTAAACTAGGGTTAGGAAAGACCTCAATAAGTTATGGAGAGCAAATAAAGCCCTTATGCAAATTAGTTCAGAATTGAGATCATATGATTGGTTGATCCAACTGTCATTCAAAATAAGCCATTCTGATTGGTTTATATACTGTCAGTCAACAGTTTTCTATTTTACAACTTTTGCTGGGACTATCATTCATTAGTCTTCAACCAGCAAGACATATGGTCAAGAATGCTCTTGTTATCAACTATCTGTGGCTGGTTCTGCAGGTATTCAATTAAACTAGGGTTAGGAAGGACCTCAGTAAGTTATGGAGAGCAAATAAAGCCCTTATGCAAATTAGTTCAGAATTGAGATCATCTGATTGGTTGATGCAACTGTCATTCAAAATAAGCCATTCTGATTGGTTTATATACTGTCAGTCAACAGTTTTCTATTTTACAACTTTTGCTGGGACTATCATGCATTAGTCTTCAACCAGCAAGACAATTGGTCAAGAATGCTCTTGTTATCAACTATCTGTGGCTGGTTCTGCAGGTGTTCTATTAGACTAGGGTGAGGAAGGACCTCAGTAAGTTATGAAGAGCAAATAAAGCCCTTATGCAAATTAGTTTAGAATTGAGACCATCTGATTGGTTGATGCAATTGTCATTAAAAATAAGCCATTCTGATTGGTTTATGTGCTGTCAGTCAACAGTTTTCTATTTTATAACTTTTGCTGGGACCATCATGCTAAAATCTTTAACCAGAAAGTCAATTCGTCAAGAATGTAGTCAACAGTTTTCTATTTTACAACTTTTGCTATCACCATCACGCAATAGCCTTCAAACAGCAAGACAAGTGGTCAATAATGTTCTTGTTATCAACTATCTGTGGCTGGTTCTGCAGGTGTTCAATTAGAATAGGGTGAGGAAGGACCTCAGTAAGTTATGAAGAGCAAATAAAGCCCTTATGCAAATTGGTTCAGAATTGAGATCATATGATTGGTTGATGCAACTGTCATTCTAAATAAGCCATTCTGATTGGTTTATGTACTGTCTGACTGACAGTTTTCTATTTTACAACTTTTGCTGGGACTATCATGCATTAGTCTTCAACCAGCAAGACAATTGGTCAAGAATGCTCTTGTTATCAACTATCTGTGGCTGGTTCTGCAGGTGTTCAATTAAACCAGGGTTAGGAAAGACCTCAGTAAGTTATGGAGAGCAAATAAAGCCATTATGCTAATTAGTTTAGAATTGAGACCATCTGATTGGTTGATGCAATTGTCATTCAAAATAAGCCATTCTGATTGGTTTATTTACTGTCAGTCAACAGTTCTCTATTTTACAACTTTTGCTGGGACTATCATGCATTAATCTTCAACCAGCAAGACAATTGGTCAAGAATGCTCTTGTTATCAACTATCTGTGGCTGGTTTTGTAGGTTTTCAATTAAACTAGGGTTAGGAAGGACCTCAGTAGTTATGGAGAGCAAATAAAGCCCTTATGCAAATTAGTTTAGAATTGAGACCATCTGATTGGTTGATGCAATTGTCAATCAAAATAAGACATTCTGATTGGTTTATGTACTGTCAGTCAACAGTTCCTTATTTCACAACTTTTGCTGGGACTATCATGCATTAGTCTTTAACCAGCAAGACAATTGGTAAAGAATGCTCTTGTTATCAACTATCTGTGGCTGGTTTTGTTCGTTTTCAATTAAACTAGGGTTAGGAAGGACCTCAGTAAGTTATGGAGAGCAAATAAAGCCCTTATGCAAATTAGTTCAGAATTGAGACCATCTGATTGGTTGATGCCATTGTCATTCAAAATAAGCCATTCTGATTGGTTTATGTACTGTCAGTCAACAGTTCTCTATTTTACAACTTTTGCTGGGACTATCATGCATTAGTCTTCAACCGGCAAGACAATTGGTCAAGAATGCTCTTGTTATCAACTATCTGTGGCTGGTTTTATAGGTTTTCAATTAAACTAGGGTTAGGAAGGACCTCAGTAAGTTATGGAGAGCAAATAAAGCCCTTATGCAAATTAGTTTAGAATTGAGACCATCTGATTGGTTGATGCAATTGTCATTCAAAATACACCATTCTGATTGGTTTATGTACTGTCAGTCAACAGTTTTGTATTTTACAACTTTTGCTGGGACTATCATGCATTAGTCTTCAACCAGCAAGACAATTGGTCAAGAATGCTCTTGTTATCAACAATCTGTGGCTGGTTCTGCAGGTGTTCAATTAAACTAGGGTTAGGAAGGACCTCAGTAAGTTATGGAGAGCAAATAAAGCCCTTATGCAAATTAGTTCAGAATTGAGATCATCTGATTGGTTGATGCAACTATCATTCAAAATAAGCCATTCTGATTGGTTTATGTACTGTCAGTCAACAGTTCTCTATTTTACAACTTTTGCTGGGACTATCATGCATTAGTCTTCAACCAGCAAGACAATTGGTCAAGAATGCTCTTGTTATCAACTATCTGTGGCTGGTTTTGTAGGTTTTCAATTAAACTAGGGTTAGGAAGGACCTCAGTAAGTTATGGAGAGCAAATAAAGCCCTTATGCAAATTAGTTCAGAATTGAGATCATCTGATTGGTTGATGCAACTATCATTCAAAATAAGCCATTCCGATTAATTTATGTACTGTCAGTCAACAGTTCTCTATTTTACAACTTTTGCTGGGACTATCATGCATTAGTCTTCAACCAGCAAGACAATTGGTCAAGAATGCTCTTGTTATCAACAATCTGTGGCTGGTTCTGCAGGTGTTCAATTAAACTAGGGTTAGGAAGGACCTCAGTAAGTTATGGAGAGCAAATAAAGCCCTTATGCAAATTAGTTCAGAATTGAGATCATCTGATTGGTTGATGCAACTATCATTCAAAATAAGCCATTCTGATTGGTTTATGTACTGTCAGTCAACAGTTCTCTATTTTACAACTTTTGCTGGGACTATCATGCATTAGTCTTCAACCAGCAAGACAATTGGTCAAGAATGCTCTTGTTATCAACTATCTGTGGCTGGTTTTGTAGGTTTTCAATTAAACTAGGGTTAGGAAGGACCTCAGTAAGTTATGGAGAGCAAATAAAGCCCGTATGCAAATTAGTTCAGAATTGAGATCATCTGATTGGTTGATGCAACTGTCATTCAAAATAAGCCATTCTGATTGGTTTATATACTGTCAGTCAACAGTTTTCTAATTTACAACTTTTGCTGGGACTATCATGCATTAGTCTTCAACCAGCAAGACAATTGGTCAAGAATGCTCTTGTTATCAACTATCTGTGGCTGGTTTTGTTGGTTTTCAATTAAACTAGGGTTAGGAAGGACCTCAGTAAGTTATGGAGAGCAAATAAAGCCCTTATGCAAATTAGTTCAGAATTGAGACCATCTGATTGGTTGATGCCATTGTCATTCAAAATAAGCCATTCTGATTGGTTTATGTACTGTCAGTCAACAGTTCTCTATTTTACAACTTTTGCTGGGACTATCATGCATTAGTCTTCAACCAGCAAGACAATTGGTCAAGAATGCTCTTGTTATCAACTATCTGTGGCTGGTTTTATAGGTTTTCAATTAAACTAGGGTTAGGAAGGACCTCAGTAAGTTATGGAGAGCAAATAAAGCCCTTATGCAAATTAGTTTAGAATTGAGACCATCTGATTGGTTGATGCAATTGTCATTCAAAATACACCATTCTGATTGGTTTATGTACTGTCAGTCAACAGTTTTCTATTTTACAACTTTTGCTGGGACTATCATGCATTAGTCTTCAACCAGCAAGACAATTGGTCAAGAATGCTCTTGTTATCAACAATCTGTGGCTGGTTCTGCAGGTGTTCAATTAAACTAGGGTTAGGAAGGACCTCAGTAAGTTATGGAGAGCAAATAAAGCCCTTATGCAAATTAGTTCAGAATTGAGATCATCTGATTGGTTGATGCAACTGTCATTCAAAATAAGCCATTCTGATTGGTTTATGTACTGTCAGTCATCAGTTTTCTATTTTACAACTTTTGCTGGGACTATCATGCATTAGTCTTCAACCAGCAAGACAATTGGTCAAGAATGCTCTTGTTATCAACTATCTGTGGCTGGTTTTGTAGGTTTTCAATTAAACTAGGGTTAGGAAAGACCTCAGTAAGTTATGGAGAGCAAATAAAGCCCTTATGCAAATTAGTTTAGAATTGAGACCATCTGATTGGTTGATGCAATTGTCATTCAAAATACACCATTCTGATTGGTTTATGTACTGTCAGTCAACAGTTCTTTATTTCACAACTTTTGCTGGGACTATCATGCATTAGTCTTCAACCAGCAAGACAATTGGTCAAGAATGCTCTTGTTATCAACAATCTGTGGCTGGTTCTGCAGGTGTTCAATTAAACTAGGGTTAGGAAGGACCTCAGTAAGTTATGGAGAGCAAATAAAGCCCTTATGCAAATTAGTTCAGAATTGAGATCATCTGATTGGTTGATGCAACTGTCATTCAAAATAAGCCATTCTGATTGGTTTATGTACTGTCAGTCAACAGTTCTCTATTTTACAACTTTTGCTGGGACTATCATGCATTAGTCTTCAACCAGCAAGACAATTGGTCAATAATGCTCTTGTTATCAACTATCTGTGGCTGGTTCTGCAGGTATTCAATTAAACTAGGGTTAGGAAAGACCTCAATAAGTTATGGAGAGCAAATAAAGCCCTTATGCAAATTAGTTCAGAATTGAGATCATATGATTGGTTGATGCAACTGTCATTCAAAATAAGCCATTCTGATTGGTTTATATACTGTCAGTCAACAGTTTTCTATTTTACAACTTTTGCTGGGACTATCATGCATTAGTCTTCAACCAGCAAGACAATTGGTCAAGAATGCTCTTGTTATCAACTATCTGTGGCTGGTTCTGCAGGTATTCAATTAAACTAGGGTTAGGAAGGACCTCAGTAAGTTATGGAGAGCAAATAAAGCCCTTATGCAAATTAGTTCAGAATTGAGATCATCTGATTGGTTGATGCAACTGTCATTCAAAATAAGCCATTCTGATTGGTTTATATACTGTCAGTCAACAGTTTTCTATTTTACAACTTTTGCTGGGACTATCATGCATTAGTCTTCAACCAGCAAGACAATTGGTCAAGAATGCTCTTGTTATCAACTACCTGTGGCTGGTTCTGCAGGTGTTCTATTAGACTAGGGTGAGGAAGGACCTCAGTAAGTTATGAAGAGCAAATAAAGCCCTTATGCAAATTAGTTCTAAATTGAGATCATATGATTGGTTGATGCAACTGTCATTCAAAATAAGCCATTCTGATTGGTTTATGTACTGTCAGTCAACAGTTTTCTATTTTACAACTTTTGCTGGGACTATCATGCATTATTCTTCAACCAGCAAGACAATTGGTCAAGAGTGCTCTTGTTATCAACTATCTGTGGCTGGTTTTGTAGGTTTTCAATTAAACTAGGGTTAGGAAGGACCTCAGTAAGTTATGAAGAGCAAATAAAGCCCTTATGCAAATTAGTTTAGAATTGAGACCATCTGATTGGTTGATGCAATTGTCATTAAAAATAAGCCATTCTGATTGGTTTATGTGCTGTCAGTCAACAGTTTTCTATTTTATAACTTTTGCTGGGACCATCATGCTAAAATCTTTAACCAGAAAGTCAATTCGTCAAGAATGTAGTCAACAGTTTTCTATTTTACAACTTTTGCTATCACCATCACGCAATAGCCTTCAAACAGCAAGACAAGTGGTCAATAATGTTCTTGTTATCAACTATCTGTGGCTGGTTCTGCAGGTGTTCAATTAGAATAGGGTGAGGAAGGACCTCAGTAAGTTATGAAGAGCAAATAAAGCCCTTATGCAAATTGGTTCAGAATTGAGATCATATGATTGGTTGATGCAACTGTCATTCTAAATAAGCCATTCTGATTGGTTTATGTACTGTCAGTCAACAGTTTTCTATTTTACAACTTTTGCTGGGACTATCATGCATTAGTCTTCAACCAGCAAGACAATTGGTCAAGAATGCTCTTGTTATCAACTATCTGTGGCTGGTTTTGTAGGTTTTCAATTAAACCAGGGTTAGGAAAGACCTCAGTAAGTTATGGAGAGCATATAAAGCCATTATGCTAATTAGTTTAGAATTGAGACCATCTGATTGGTTGATGCAATTGTCATTCAAAATAAGCCATTCTGATTGGTTTATTTACTGTCAGTCAACAGTTCTCTATTTTACAACTTTTGCTGGGACTATCATGCATTAATCTTCAACCAGCAAGACAATTGGTCAAGAATGCTCTTGTTATCAACTATCTGTGGCTGGTTTTGTAGGTTTTCAATTAAACTAGGGTTAGGAAGGACCTCAGTAGTTATGGAGAGCAAATAAAGCCCTTATGCAAATTAGTTTAGAATTGAGACCATCTGATTGGTTGATGCAATTGTCAATCAAAATAAGACATTCTGATTGGTTTATGTACTGTCAGTCAACAGTTCTTTATTTCACAACTTTTGCTGGGACTATCATGCATTAGTCTTTAACCAGCAAGACAATTGGTAAAGAATGCTCTTGTTATCAACTATCTGTGGCTGGTTTTGTTGGTTTTCAATTAAACTAGGGTTAGGAAGGACCTCAGTAAGTTATGGAGAGCAAATAAAGCCCTTATGCAAATTAGTTCAGAATTGAGACCATCTGATTGGTTGATGCCATTGTCATTCAAAATAAGCCATTCTGATTGGTTTATGTACTGTCAGTCAACAGTTCTCTATTTTACAACTTTTGCTGGGACTATCATGCATTAGTCTTCAACCGGCAAGACAATTGGTCAAGAATGCTCTTGTTATCAACTATCTGTGGCTGGTTTTGTTGGTTTTCAATTAAACTAGGGTTAGGAAGGACCTCAGTAAGTTATGGAGAGCAAATAAAGCCCTTATGCAAATTAGTTCAGAATTGAGACCATCTGATTGGTTGATGCCATTGTCATTCAAAATAAGCCATTCTGATTGGTTTATGTGCTGTCAGTCAACAGTTTTCTATTTTATAACTTTTGCTGGGACCATCATGCAATATTCTTCAACCAGCAAGACAATTGGTCAAGAATGTAGTCAACAGTTTTCTATTTTACAAATTTTGCTGGCACCATCACGCAATAGCCTTTAACCAGCAAGACAATTGGTCAAGAATGTTCTTGTTATCAACTATCTGTGGCTGGTTCTGCAGGTGTTCAATTAGACTAGGGTGAGGAAGGACCTCAGTAAGTTATGAAGAGCAAATAAAGCCATTATGTAAATTAGTTCAGAATTGAGATCATCTGATTGGTTGATGCAACTGTCATTCAAAATAAGCCATTCTGATTGGTTTATATACTGTCAGTCAACAGTTTCCTATTTTACAACGTTTGCTGGGACCATCATGCAATAGTCTTCAACCAGCAAGACAATTGGTCAATAATGTTCTTGTTATCAACTATCTGTGGCTGGTTCTGCAGGTGTTCAATTAGAATAGGGTTAGGAAGGACCTCAGTAAGTTATAAAGAGCAAATAAAGCCCTTATGCAAATTAGTTCAGAATTGAGACCATCTGATTGGTTGATGCAACTGTCATTCAAAATAAGCCATTCTGATTGGTTTATGTACTGTCAGTCAACAGTTCTCTATTTTACAACTTTTGCTGGGACTATCATGCATTAGTCTTCAACCAGCAAGACAATTGATCAAGAATGCTCTTGTTATCAACTATCTGTGGCTGGTTTTGTAGGTTTTCAATTAAACTAGGGTTAGGAAGGACCTCAGTAAGTTATGGAGAGCAAATAAAGCCATTATGCAAATTAGTTCAGAATTGAGATCATCTGATTGGTTGATGCAACTGTCATTCAAAATAAGCCATTCTGATTGGTTTATATACTGTCAGTCAACAGTTTTCTATTTTACAACGTTTGCTGGGACTATCATGCATTAGTCTTCAACCAGCAAGACAATTGGTCAAGAATGCTCTTGTTATGAACTATCTGTGGCTGGTTCTGCAGGTGTTCAATTAAACTAGGGTTAGGAAAGACCTCAGTAAGTTATGGAGAGCAAATAAAGCCCTTATGCAAATTAGTTCGGAATTGAGATCATATGATTGGTTGATGCAACTGTCATTCAAAATAAGCCATTCTGATTGGTTTATGTACTGTCAGTCAACAGTTTTCTATTTTACAACTTTTGCTGGGACTATCATGCATTAGTCTTCAACCAGCAAGACAATTGGTCAAGAATGCTCTTGTTATCAACTATCTGTGGCTGGTTTTGTAGGTTTTCAATTAAACTAGGATTAGGAAAGACCTCAGTAAGTTATGGAGAGCAAATAAAGCCATTATGCAAATTAGTTTAGAATTGAGACCATCTGATTGGTTGATGCAATTGTCATTCAAAATACACCATTCTGATTGGTTTATGTACTGTCAGTCAACAGTTCTCTATTTTACAACTTTTGCTGGGACTATCATGCATTAGTCTTCAACCAGCAAGACAATTTGTCAAGAATGCTCTTGTTATCAACTATCTGTGGCTGGTTTTGTAGGTTTTCAATTAAACTAGGGTTAGGAAGGAACTCAGTAAGTTATGGAGAGCAAATAAAGCCCTTATGCAAATTAGTTCAGAATTGAGATCATCTGATTGGTTGATGCAACTGTCATTCAAAATAAGCCATTCTGATTGGTTTATATACTGTCAGTCAACAGTTTTTTATTTTACAACTTTTGCTGGGACTATCATGCATTAGTCTTCAACCAGCAAGACAATTGGTCAAGAATGCTCTTGTTATCAACTATCTGTGGCTGGTTCTGCAGGTGTTCAATTAGACTAGGGTGAGGAAGGACCTCAGTAAGTTATGAAGAGCAAATAAAGCCCTTATGCAAATTGGTTCAGAATTGAGATCATATGATTGGTTGATGCAACTGTCATTCAAAATAAGCCATTCTGATTGGTTTATGTACTGTCAGTCAACAGTTTTCTATTTTACAACTTTTGCTGGGACTATCATGCATTAGTCTTCAACCAGCAAGACAATTGGTCAAGAATGCTCTTGTTATCAACTATCTGTGGCTGGTTTTGTAGGTTTTCAATTAAACTAGGGTTAGGAAGGACCTCAGTAAGTTATGGAGAGCAAATAAAGCCCTTATGCAAATTAGTTCAGAATTGAGATCATATGATTGGTTGATGCAACTGTCATTCAAAATAAGCCATTCTGATTGGTTTATGTACTGTCAGTCAACAGTTTTCTATTTTACAACTTTTGCTCGGACTATTATGCATTAGTCTTCAACCAGCAAGACAATTGGTCAAGAATGCTCTTGTTATCAACTATCTGTGGCTGGTTTGGTAGGTTTTCAATTAAACTAGGGTTAGGAAAGACCTCAGTAAATTATGGAGAGCAAATAAAGCCCTTATGCAAATTAGTTTAGAATTGAGACCATCTGATTGGTTGATGCAATTGTCATTCAAAATAAGCCATTCTGATTGGTTTATGTACTGTCAGTCAACAGTTCTCTATTTTACAACTTTTGCTGGGACTATCATGCATTAGTCTTCAACCAGCAAGACAATTGGTCAAGAATGCTCTTGTTATCAACTATCTGTGGCTGGTTTTGTAGGTTTTCAATTAAACTAGGGTTAGGAAGGACCTCAGTAAGTTATGGAGAGCAAATAAAGCCCTTATGCAAATTAGTTCAGAATTGAGATCATCTGATTGGTTGATGCAACTGTCATTCAAAATAAGCCATTCTGATTGGTTTATGTACTGTCAGTCAACAGTTCTCTATTTTACAACTTTTGCTGGGACTATCATGCATTAGTCTTCAACCAGCAAGACAATTGGTCAAGAATGCTCTTGTTATCAACTATCTGTGGCTGGTTTTGTAGGTTTTCAATTAAACTAGGGTTAGGAAGGACTTCAGTAAGTTATGGAGAGCAAATAAAGCCCTTATGCAAATTAGTTCAGAATTGAGATCATCTGATTGGTTGATGTAACTGTCATTCAAAATAAGCCATTCTGATTGGTTTATATACTGTCAGTCATCAGTTTTCTATTTTACAACTTTTGCTGGGACTATCATGCATTAGTCTTCAACCAGCAAGACAATTGGTCAAGAATGCTCTTGTTATCAACTATCTGTGGCTGGTTTTGTAGGTTTTCAATTAAACTAGGGTTAGGAAAGACCTCAGTAAGTTATGGAGAGCAAATAAAGCCCTTATGCAAATTAGTTTAGAATTGAGACCATCTGATTGGTTGATGCAATTGTCATTCAAAATACACCATTCTGATTGGTTTATGTACTGTCAGTCAACAGTTCTTTATTTCACAACTTTTGCTGGGACTATCATGCATTAGTCTTCAACCAGCAAGACAATTGGTCAATAATGCTCTTGTTATCAACTATCTGTGACTGGTTCTGCAGGTATTCAATTAAACTAGGGTTAGGAAAGACCTCAATAAGTTATGGAGAGCAAATAAAGCCCTTATGCAAATTAGTTCAGAATTGAGATCATATGATTGGTTGATGCAACTGTCATTCAAAATAAACCATTCTGATTGGTTTATATACTGTCAGTCAACAGTTTTCTATTTTACAACTTTTGCTGGGACTATCATGCATTAGTCTTCAACCAGCAATACAATTGGTCAAGAATGCTCTTGTTATCAACTATCTGTGGCTGGTTCTGCAGGTATTCAATTAAACTAGGGTTAGGAAGGACCTCAGTAAGTTATGGAGAGCAAATAAAGCCCTTATGCAAATTAGTTCAGAATTGAGATAATCTGATTGGTTGATGCAACTGTCATTCAAAATAAGCCATTCTGATTGGTTTATATACTGTCAGTCAACAGTTTTCTATTTTACAACTTTTGCTGGGACTATCATGCATTAGTCTTCAACCAGCAAGACAATTGGTCAAGAATGCTCTTGTTATCAACTACCTGTGGCTGGTTCTGCAGGTGTTCTATTAGACTAGGGTGAGGAAGGACCTCAGTAAGTTATGAAGAGCAAATAAAGCCCTTATGCAAATTAGTTCTGAATTGAGATCATATGATTGGTTGATGCAACTGTCATTCAAAATAAGCCATTCTGATTGGTTTATGTACTGTCAGTCAACAGTTTTCTATTTTACAACTTTTGCTGGGACTATCATGCATTATTCTTCAACCAGCAAGACAATTGGTCAAGAGTGCTCTTGTTATCAACTATCTGTGGCTGGTTTTGTAGGTTTTCAATTAAACTAGGGTTAGGAAGGACCTCAGTAAGTTATGAAGAGCAAATAAAGCCCTTATGCAAATTAGTTTAGAATTGAGACCATCTGATTGGTTGATGCAATTGTCATTAAAAATAAGCCATTCTGATTGGTTTATGTGCTGTCAGTCAACAGTTTTCTATTTTATAACTTTTGCTGGGACCATCATGCTAAAATCTTTAACCAGAAAGTCAATTCGTCAAGAATGTAGTCAACAGTTTTCTATTTTACAACTTTTGCTATCACCATCACGCAATAGCCTTCAAACAGCAAGACAAGTGGTCAATAATGTTCTTGTTATCAACTATCTGTGGCTGGTTCTGCAGGTGTTCAATTAAAATAGGGTGAGGAAGGACCTCAGTAAGTTATGAAGAGCAAATAAAGCCCTTATGCAAATTGGTTCAGAATTGAGATCATTTGATTGGTTGATGCAACTGTCATTCTAAATATGCCATTCTGATTGGTTTATGTACTGTCAGTCAACAGTTTTCTATTTTACAACTTTTGCTGGGACTATCATGCATTAGTCTTCAACCAGCAAGACAATTGGTCAAGAATGCTCTTGTTATCAACTATCTGTGGCTGGTTTTGTAGGTTTTCAATTAAACCAGGGTTAGGAAAGACCTCAGTAAGTTATGGAAAGCAAATAAAGCCCTTATGCAAATTAGTTTAGAATTGAGACCATCTGATTGGTTGATGCAATTGTCATTCAAAATAAGCCATTCTGATTAGTTTATGTACTGTCAGTCAACAGTTCTTTATTTCACAACTTTTGCTGGGACTATCATGCATTAGTCTTTAACCAGCAAGACAATTGGTAAAGAATGCTCTTGTTATCAACTATCTGTGTCTGGTTTTGTAGGTTTTCAATTAAACTAGGGTTAGGAAGGACCTCAGTAAGTTATGGAGAGCAAATAAAGCCCTTATGCAAATTAGTTCAGAATTGAGACCATCTGATTGGTTGATGCAATTGTCATTCAAAATAAGCCATTCTGATTGGTTTATGTGCTGTCAGTCAACAGTTTTCTATTGTATAACTTTTGCTGGGACCATCATGCAATAGTCTTCAACCAGCAAGACAATTGGTCAAGAATGTAGTCAACAGTTTTCTATTTTACAAATTTTGCTGGCACCATCACGCAATAGCCTTTAACCAGCAAGACAATTGGTCAAGAATGTTCTTGTTATCAACTATCTGTGGCTGGTTCTGCAGGTGTTCAATTAGACTAGGGTGAGGAAGGACCTCAGTAAGTTATGAAGAGCAAATAAAGCCATTATGTAAATTAGTTCAGAATTGAGATCATCTGATTGGTTGATGCAACTGTCATTCAAAATAAGCCATTCTGATTGGTTTATATACTGTCAGTCAACAGTTTTCTATTTTACAACTTTTGCTGGGACTATCATGCATTAGTCTTCAACCAGCAAGACAATTGGTCAAGAATGCTCTTGTTATCAACTTTCTGTGGCTGGTTCTGCAGTTGTTCAATAAGACTAGGGTAAGGAAGGACCTCAGTAAGTTATGAAGAGCAAATAAAGCCATTATGCAAATTAGTTCAGAATTGAGACCATCTGATTGGTTGATGCAACTGTCATTCAAAATAAGCAATTCTGATTGGTTTATGTACCATCAGTCAACAGTTTCCTATTTTACAACGTTTGCTGGGACCATCATGCAATAGTCTTCAACCAGCAAGACAATTGGTCAATAATGTTCTTGTTATCAACTATCTGTGGCTGGTTCTGCAGGTGTTCAATTAGAATAGGGTTAGGAAGGACCTCAGTAAGTTATAAAGAGCAAATAAAGCCCTTATGCAAATTAGTTCAGAATTGAGACCATCTGATTGGTTGATGCAACTGTCATTCAAAATAAGCCATTCTGATTGGTTTATATACTGTCAGTCAACAGTTTTCTTTTTTACAACGTTTGCTGGGACTATCATGCATTAGTCTTCAACCAGCAAGACAATTGGTCAAGAATGCTCTTGTTATCAACTATCTGTGGCTGGTTCTGCAGGTGTTCAATTAAACTAGGGTTAGGAAAGACCTCAGTAAGTTATGGAGAGCAAATAAAGCCCTTATGCAAATTAGTTCGGAATTGAGATCATATGATTGGTTGATGCAACTGTCATTCAAAATAAGCCATTCTGATTGGTTTATGTACTGTCAGTCAACAGTTTTCTATTTTACAACTTTTGCTGGGACTATCATGCATTAGTCTTCAACCAGCAAGACAATTGGTCAAGAATGCTCTTGTTATCAACTATCTGTGGCTGGTTTTGTAGGTTTTCAATTAAACTAGGGTTAGGAAAGACCTCAGTAAGTTATGGAGAGCAAATAAAGCCATTATGCAAATTAGTTTAGAATTGAGACCATCTGATTGGTTGATGCAATTGTCATTCAAAATACACCATTCTGATTGGTTTATGTACTGTCAGTCAACAGTTCTCTATTTTACAACTTTTGCTGGGACTATCATGCATTAGTCTTCAACCAGCAAGACAATTTGTCAAGAATGCTCTTGTTATCAACTATCTGTGGCTGGTTTTGTAGGTTTTCAATTAAACTAGGGTTAGGAAGGAACTCAGTAAGTTATGGAGAGCAAATAAAGCCCTTATGCAAATTAGTTCAGAATTGAGATCATCTGATTGGTTGATGCAACTGTCATTCAAAATAAGCCATTCTGAGTGGTTTATATACTGTCAGTCAACAGTTTTCTATTTTACAACTTTTGCTGGGACTATCATGCATTAGTCTTCAACCAGCAAGACAATTGGTCAAGAATGCTCTTGTTATCAACTATCTGTGGCTGGTTCTGCAGGTGTTCAATTAGACTAGGGTGAGGAAGGACCTCAGTAAGTTATGAAGAGCAAATACAGCCCTTATGCAAATTGGTTCAGAATTGAGATCATATGATTGGTTGATGCAACTGTCATTCAAAATAAGCCATTCTGATTGGTTTATGTACTGTCAGTCAACAGTTTTCTATTTTACAACTTTTGCTGGGACTATCATGCATTAGTCTTCAACCAGCAAGACAATTGGTCAAGAATGCTCTTGTTATCAACTATCTGTGTCTGGTTTTATAGGTTTTCAATTAAACTAGGGTTAGGAAGGACCTCAGTAAGTTATGGAGAGCAAATAAAGCCCTTATGCAAATTAGTTTAGAATTGAGACCATCTGATTGGTTGATGCAATTGTCATTCAAAATACACCATTCTGATTGGTTTATGTACTGTCAGTCAACAGATCTCTATTTTACAACTTTTGCTGGGACTATCATGCATTAGTCTTCAACCAGCCAGACAATTGGTCAAGAATGCTCTTGTTATCAACTATCTGTGGCTGGTTTTGTAGGTTTTCAATTAAACTAGGGTTAGGAAGGAACTCAGTAAGTTATGGAGAGAAAATAAAGCCCTTATGCAAATTAGTTCAGAATTGAGATCATCTGATTGGTTGATGCAACTGTCATTCAAAAAAAGCCATTCTGATTGGTTTATATACTGTCAGTCAACAGTTTTCTATTTTACAACTTTTGCTGGGACTATCATGCATTAGTCTTCAACCAGCAAGACAATTGGTCAAGAATGCTCTTGTTATCAACTATCTGTGGCTGGTTCTGCAGGTGTTCAATTAGACTAGGGTGAGGAAGGACCTCAGTAAGTTATGAAGAGCAAATAAAGCCCTTATGCAAATTGGTTCAGAATTGAGATCATATGATTGGTTGATGCAACTGTCATTCAAAATAAGCCATTCTGATTGGTTTATATACTGTCCGTCAACAGTTTTCTATTTTACAACTTTTGCTGGGACTATCATGCATTAGTCTTCAACCAGCAAGACAATTGGTCAAGAATGCTCTTGTTATCAACTATCTGTGGCTGGTTCTGCAGGTGTTCAATTAAACTAGGGTTAGGAAGGACCTCAGTAAGTTATGGAGAGCAAATAAAGCCCTTATGCAAATTATTTTAGAACTAAGACCATCTGATTGGTTGATGCAATTGTCATTCAAAATAAGCCATTCTGATTAATTTATGTCCTGTCAGTCAACAGTTCTCTATTTTACAACTTTTGCTGGGACTATCATGCATTAGTCTTCAACCAGCAAGACAATTTGTCAAGAATGCTCTTGTTATCAACTATCTGTGGCTGGTTTTGTAGGTTTTCAATTAAACTAGGGTTAGGAAGGACCTCAGTAAGTTATGGAGAGCAAATAAAGCCCTTATGCAAATTAGTTTAGAATTGAGACCATCTGATTGGTTGATGCAATTGTCATTCAAAATACACCATTCTGATTGGTTTATGTACTGTCAGTCAACAGATCTCTATTTTACAACTTTTGCTGGGACTATCATGCATTAGTCTTCAACCAGCAGGACAATTGGTCAAGAATGCTCTTGTTATCAACTATCTGTGGCTGGTTTTGTAGGTTTTCAATTAAACTAGGGTTAGGAAGGACCTCAGTAAGTTATGGAGAGCAAATAAAGCCCTTATGCAAATTAGTTTAGAATTAAGACCATCTGATTGGTTGATGCAATTGTCATTCAAAATAAGCCATTCTGATTGGTTTATGTCCTGTCAGTCAACAGTTCTCTATTTTACAACTTTTGCTGGGACTATCATGCATTAGTCTTCAACCAGCAAGACATTTGGTCAAGAATGCTCTTGTTATCAACTATCTGTGGCTGGTTTTGTAGGTTTTCAATTTAACTAGGGTTAGGAAGGACCTCAGTAAGTTATGGAGAGCAAATAAAGCCCTTATGCAAATTAGTTCAGAATTGAGATCATCTGATTGGTTGATGCAACTGTCATTCAAAATAAGCCATTCTGATTGGTTTATATACTGTCAGTCAACAGTTTTCTATTTTACAACTTTTGCTGGGACTATCATGCATTAGTCTTCAACCAGCAAGACAATTGGTCAAGAATGCTCTTGTTATCAACTATCTGTGGCTGGTTCTGCAGGTGTTCAATTAGACTAGGGTGAGGAAGGACCTCAGTAAGTTATGAAGAGCAAATAAATCCCTTATGCAAATTGGTTCAGAATTGAGATCATATGATTGGTTGATGCAACTGTCATTCAAAATAAGCCATTCTGATTTGTTTATGTACACTCAGTCAACAGTTTTCTATTTTACAACTTTTGCTGGGACTATTATGCATTAGTCTTCAACCAGCAAGACAATTGGTCAAGAATGCTCTTGTTATCAACTATCTGTGGCTGGTTTGGTAGGTTTTCAATAAGACTAGGGTTAGGAAAGACCTCAGTAAGTTATGGAGAGCAAATAAAGCCCTTATGCAAATTAGTTTAGAATTGAGACCATCTGATTGGTTGATGCAATTGTCATTCAAAATAAGCCATTCTGATTGGTTTATGTGCTGTCAGTCAACAGTTTTCTATTTTATAACTTTTGCTGGGACCATCATGCAATAGTCTTCTACCAGCAAGACAATTGGTCAAGAATGTAGTCAACAGTTTTCTATTTTACAACTTTTGCTGGCACCATCACGCAATAGCCTTCAACCAGCAAGACAATTGGTCAAGAATGTTCTTGTTATCAACTATCTGTGGCTGGTTCTGCAGGTGTTCAATTAGACTAGGGTGAGGAAGGACCTCAGTAAGTTATGAAGAGCAAATAAATCCCTTATGCAAATTGGTTCAGAATTGAGACCATCTGATTGGTTGATGCAACTGTCATTCAAAATAAGCCATTCTGATTGGTTTATGTACTGTCAGTCAACAGTTCTCTATTTTACAACTTTTGCTGGGACTATCAAGCATTAGTCTTCAACCAGCAAGACAATTGGTCAAGAATGCTCTTGTTATCAACTATCTGTGGCTGGTTTTGTAGGTTTTCAATTAAACTAGGGTTAGGAAGGACCTCAGTAAGTTATGGAGAGCAAATAAAGACCTTATGCAAATTAGTTCAGAATTGAGATCATCTGATTGGTTGATGCAACTGTCATTCAAAATAAGCCATTCTGATTGGTTTATATACTGTCCGTCAACAGTTTTCTATTTTACAACTTTTGCTGGGACTATCATGCATTAGTCTTCAACCAGCAAGACAATTGGTCAAGAATGCTCTTGTTATCAACTATCTGTGGCTGGTTCTGCAGGTGTTCAATTAAACTAGGGTTAGGAAAGACCTCAGTAAGTTATGGAGAGCAAATAAAGCCCTTATGCAAATTAGTTTAGAATTGAGACCATCTGATTGGTTGATGCAATTGTCATTCAAAATAAGCCATTCTGATTGGTTTATGTACTGTCAGTCAACAGTTCTCTATTTTACGACTTTTGCTGGGACTATCATGCATTAGTCTTCAACCAGCAAGTCAATTGGTCAAGAATGCTCTTGTTATCAACTATCTGTGGCTGGTTTTATAGGTTTTCAATTAAACTAGGGTTAGGAAGGACCTCAGTAAGTTATGGAGAGCAAATAAAGCCCTTATGCAAATTAGTTTAGAATTGAGACCATCTGATTGGTTGATGCAATTGTCATTCAAAATACACCATTCTGATTGGTTTATGTACTGTCAGTCAACAGATCTCTATTTTACAACTTTTGCTGGGACTATCATGCATTAGTCTTCAACCAGCAGGCCAATTGGTCAAGAATGCTCTTGTTATCAACTATCTGTGGCTGGTTTTGTAGGTTTTCAATTAAACTAGGGTTAGGAAGGACCTCAGTAAGTTATGGAGAGCAAATAAAGCCCTTATGCAAATTAGTTTAGAATTAAGACCATCTGATTGGTTGATGCAATTGTCATTCAAAATAAGCCATTCTGATTGGTTTATGTCCTGTCAGTCAACAGTTCTCTATTTTACGACTTTTGCTGGGACTATCATGCATTAGTCTTCAACCAGCAAGACAATTGGTCAAGAATGCTCTTGTTATCAACTATCTGTGGCTGGTTTTATAGGTTTTCAATTAAACTAGGGTTAGGAAGGACCTCAGTAAGTTATGGAGAGCAAATAAAGCCCTTATGCAAATTAGTTTAGAATTGAGACCATCTGATTGGTTGATGCAATTGTCATTCAAAATACACCATTCTGATTGGTTTATGTACTGTCAGTCAACAGATCTCTATTTTACAACTTTTGCTGGGACTATCATGCATTAGTCTTCAACCAGCAAGACAATTGGTCAAGAATGCTCTTGTTATCAACTATCTGTGGCTGGTTTTGTAGGTTTTCAATTAAACTAGGGTTAGGAAGGACCTCAGTAAGTTATGGAGAGCAAATAAAGCCCTTATGCAAATTATTTTAGAACTAAGACCATCTGATTGGTTGATGCAATTGTCATTCAAAATAAGCCATTCTGATTGGTTTATGTCCTGTCAGTCAACAGTTCTCTATTTTACAACTTTTGCTGGGACTATCATGCATTAGTCTTCAACCAGCAAGACAATTGGTCAAATATGTAGTCAACAGTTTTCTATTTTACAACTTTTGCTGGCACCATCACGCAATAGCCTTCAACCAGCAAGACAATTGGTCAAGAATGTTCTTGTTATCAACTATCTGTGGCTGGTTCTGCAGGTGTTTAATTAGACTAGGGTGAGGAAGGACCTCAGTAAGTTATGAAGAGCAAATAAAGCCCTTATGCAAATTAGTTCAGAATTGAGACCATCTGATTGGTTGATGCAACTGTCATTCAAAATAAGCCATTCTGATTGGTTTATGTACTGTCAGTCAACAGTTCTCTATTTTACAACTTTTGCTGGGACTATCAAGCATTAGTCTTCAACCAGCAAGACAATTGGTCAAGAATGCTCTTGTTATCAACTATCTGTGGCTGGTTTTGTAGGTTTTCAATTAAACTAGGGTTAGGAAGGACCTCAGTAAGTTATGGAGAGCAAATAAAGACCTTATGCAAATTAGTTCAGAATTGAGATCATCTGATTGGTTGATGCAACTGTCATTCAAAATAAGCCATTCTGATTGGTTTATATACTGTCCGTCAACAGTTTTCTATTTTACAACTTTTGCTGGGACTATCATGCATTAGTCTTCAACCAGCAAGACAATTGGTCAAGAATGCTCTTGTTATCAACTATCTGTGGCTGGTTCTGCAGGTGTTCAATTAAACTAGGGTTAGGAAAGACCTCAGTAAGTTATGGAGAGCAAATAAAGCCCTTATGCAAATTAGTTTAGAATTGAGACCATCTGATTGGTTGATGCAATTGTCATTCAAAATAAGCCATTCTGATTGGTTTATGTACTGTCAGTCAACAGATCTCTATTTTACAACTTTTGCTGGGACTATCATGCATTAGTCTTCAACCAGCAAGACAATTGGTCAAGAATGCTCTTGTTATCAACTATCTGTGGCTGGTTTTGTAGGTTTTCAATTAAACTAGGGTTAGGAAGGACCTCAGTAAGTTATGGAGAGCAAATAAAGCCCTTATGCAAATTATTTTAGAACTAAGACCATCTGATTGGTTGATGCAATTGTCATTCAAAATAAGCCATTCTGATTGGTTTATGTCCTGTCAGTCAACAGTTCTCTATTTTACAACTTTTGCTGGGACTATCATGCATTAGTCTTCAACCAGCAAGACAATTGGTCAAATATGTAGTCAACAGTTTTCTATTTTACAACTTTTGCTGGCACCATCACGCAATAGCCTTCAACCAGCAAGACAATTGGTCAAGAATGTTCTTGTTATCAACTATCTGTGGCTGGTTCTGCAGGTGTTCAATTAGACTAGGGTGAGGAAGGACCTCAGTAAGTTATGAAGAGCAAATAAAGCCCTTATGCAAATTAGTTCAGAATTGAGACCATCTGATTGGTTGATGCAACTGTCATTCAAAATAAGCCATTCTGATTGGTTTATGTACTGTCAGTCAACAGTTCTCTATTTTACAACTTTTGCTGGGACTATCAAGCATTAGTCTTCAACCAGCAAGACAATTGGTCAAGAATGCTCTTGTTATCAAGTATCTGTGGCTGGTTTTGTAGGTTTTCAATTAAACTAGGGTTAGGAAGGACCTCAGTAAGTTATGGAGAGCAAATAAAGACCTTATGCAAATTAGTTCAGAATTGAGATCATCTGATTGGTTGATGCAACTGTCATTCAAAATAAGCCATTCTGATTGGTTTATATACTGTCCGTCAACAGTTTTCTATTTTACAACTTTTGCTGGGACTATCATGCATTAGTCTTCAACCAGCAAGACAATTGGTCAAGAATGCTCTTGTTATCAACTATCTGTGGCTGGTTCTGCAGGTGTTCAATTAAACTAGGGTTAGGAAAGACCTCAGTAAGTTATGGAGAGCAAATAAAGCCCTTATGCAAATTAGTTTAGAATTGAGACCATCTGATTGGTTGATGCAATTGTCATTCAAAATAAGCCATTCTGATTGGTTTATGTACTGTCAGTCAACAGTTCTCTTTTTTACGACTTTTGCTGGGACTATCATGCATTAGTCTTCAACCAGCAAGACAATTGGTCAAGAATGCTCTTGTTATCAACTATCTGTGGCTGGTTTTATAGGTTTTCAATTAAACTAGGGTTAGGAAGGACCTCAGTAAGTTATGGAGAGCAAATAAAGCCCTTATGCAAATTAGTTTAGAATTGAGACCATCTGATTGGTTGATGCAATTGTCATTCAAAATACACCATTCTGATTGGTTTATGTACTGTCAGTCAACAGATCTCTATTTTACAACTTTTGCTGGGACTATCATACATTAGTCTTCAACCAGCAGGCCAATTGGTCAAGAATGCTCTTGTTATCAACTATCTGTGGCTGGTTTTGTAGGTTTTCAATTAAACTAGGGTTAGGAAGGACCTCAGTAAGTTATGGAGAGCAAATAAAGCCCTTATGCAAACTAGTTTAGAATTAAGACCATCTGATTGGTTGATGCAATTGTCATTCAAAATAAGCCATTCTGATTGGTTTATGTCCTGTCAGTCAACAGTTCTCTATTTTACGACTTTTGCTGGGACTATCATGCATTAGTCTTCAACCAGCAAGACAATTGGTCAAGAATGCTCTTGTTATCAACTATCTGTGGCTGGTTTTATAGGTTTTCAATTAAACTAGGGTTAGGAAGGACCTCAGTAAGTTATGGAGAGCAAATAAAGCCCTTATGCAAATTAGTTTAGAATTGAGACCATCTGATTGGTTGATGCAATTGTCATTCAAAATACACCATTCTGATTGGTTTATGTACTGTCAGTCAACAGATCTCTATTTTACAACTTTTGCTGGGACTATCATGCATTAGTCTTCAACCAGCAAGACAATTGGTCAAGAATGCTCTTGTTATCAACTATCTGTGGCTGGTTTTGTAGGTTTTCAATTAAACTAGGGTTAGGAAGGACCTCAGTAAGTTATGGAGAGCAAATAAAGCCCTTATGCAAATTATTTTAGAACTAAGACCATCTGATTGGTTGATGCAATTGTCATTCAAAATAAGCCATTCTGATTGGTTTATGTCCTGTCAGTCAACAGTTCTCTATTTTACAACTTTTGCTGGGACTATCATGCATTAGTCTTCAACCAGCAAGACAATTTGTCAAGAATGCTCTTGTTATCAACTATCTGTGGCTGGTTTTGTAGGTTTTCAATTAAACTAGGGTTAGGAAGGAACTCAGTAAGTTATGGAGAGAAAATAAAGCCCTTATGCAAATTAGTTCAGAATTGAGATCATCTGATTGGTTGATGCAACTGTCATTCAAAAAAAGCCATTCTGATTGGTTTATATACTGTCCGTCAACAGTTTTCTATTTTACAACTTTTGCTGGGACTATCATGCATTAGTCTTCAACCAGCAAGACAATTGGTCAAGAATGCTCTTGTTATCAACTATCTGTGGCTGGTTCTGCAGGTGTTCAATTAAACTAGGGTTAGGAAGGACCTCAGTAAGTTATGTAGAGCAAATAAAGCCCTTATGCAAATTATTTTAGAACTAAGACCATCTGATTGGTTGATGCAATTGTCATTCAAAATAAGCCATTCTGATTGGTTTATGTCCTGTCAGTCAACAGTTCTCTATTTTACAACTTTTGCTGGGACCATCATGCAATAGTCTTCTACCAGCAAGACAATTGGTCAAGAATGTAGTCAACAGTTTTCTATTTTACAACTTTTGCTGGCACCATCACGCAATAGCCTTCAACCAGCAAGACAATTGGTCAAGAATGTTCTTGTTATCAACTATCTGTGGCTGGTTCTGCAGGTGTTCAATTAGACTAGGGTGAGGAAGGACCTCAGTAAGTTATGAAGAGCAAATAAAGCCCTTATGCAAATTAGTTCAGAATTGAGACCATCTGATTGGTTGATGCAACTGTCATTCAAAATAAGCCATTCTGATTGGTTTATGTACTGTCAGTCAACAGTTCTCTATTTTACAACTTTTGCTGGGACTATCAAGCATTAGTCTTCAACCAGCAAGACAATTGGTCAAGAATGCTCTTGTTATCAACTATCTGTGGCTGGTTTTGTAGGTTTTCAATTAAACTAGGGTTAGGAAGGACCTCAGTAAGTTATGGAGAGCAAATAAAGACCTTATGCAAATTAGTTCAGAATTGAGATCATCTGATTGGTTGATGCAACTGTCATTCAAAATAAGCCATTCTGATTGGTTTATATACTGTCCGTCAACAGTTTTCTATTTTACAACTTTTGCTGGGACTATCATGCATTAGTCTTCAACCAGCAAGACAATTGGTCAAGAATGCTCTTGTTATCAACTATCTGTGGCTGGTTCTGCAGGTGTTCAATTAAACTAGGGTTAGGAAAGACCTCAGTAAGTTATGGAGAGCAAATAAAGCCCTTATGCAAATTAGTTTAGAATTAAGACCATCTGATTGGTTGATGCAATTGTCATTCAAAATAAGCCATTCTGATTGGTTTATGTACTGTCAGTCAACAGTTCTCTATTTTACAACTTTTGCTGGGACTATCATGCATTAGTCTTCAACCAGCAAGACATTTGGTCAAGAATGCTCTTGTTATCAACTATCTGTGGCTGGTTTTGTAGGTTTTCAATTTAACTAGGGTTAGGAAGGACCTCAGTAAGTTATGGAGAGCAAATAAAGCCCTTATGCAAATTAGTTCAGAATTGAGATCATCTGATTGGTTGATGCAACTGTCATTCAAAATAAGCCATTCTGATTGGTTTATATACTGTCAGTCAACAGTTTTCTATTTTACAACTTTTGCTGGGACTATCATGCATTAGTCTTCAACCAGCAAGACAATTGGTCAAGAATGCTCTTGTTATCAACTATCTGTGGCTGGTTCTGCAGGTGTTCAATTAGACTAGGGTGAGAAAGGACCTCAGTAAGTTATGAAGAGCAAATAAATCCCTTATGCAAATTGGTTCAGAATTGAGATCATATGATTGGTTGATGCAACTGTCATTCAAAATAAGCCATTCTGATTTGTTTATGTACACTCAGTCAACAGTTTTCTATTTTACAACTTTTGCTGGGACTATTATGCATTAGTCTTCAACCAGCAAGACAATTGGTCAAGAATGCTCTTGTTATCAACTATCTGTGGCTGGTTTGGTAGGTTTTCAATAAGACTAGGGTTAGGAAAGACCTCAGTAAGTTATGGAGAGCAAATAAAGCCCTTATGCAAATTAGTTTAGAATTGAGACCATCTGATTGGTTGATGCAATTGTCATTCAAAATAAGCCATTCTGATTGGTTTATGTGCTGTCAGTCAACAGTTTTCTGTTTTATAACTTTTGCTGGGACCATCATGCAATAGTCTTCTACCAGCAAGACAATTGGTCAAGAATGTAGTCAACAGTTTTCTATTTTACAACTTTTGCTGGCACCATCACGCAATAGCCTTCAACCAGCAAGACAATTGGTCAAGAATGTTCTTGTTATCAACTATCTGTGGCTGGTTCTGCAGGTGTTCAATTAGACTAGGGTGAGGAAGGACCTCAGTAAGTTATGAAGAGCAAATAAAGCCCTTATGCAAATTAGTTCAGAATTGAGACCATCTGATTGGTTGATGCAACTGTCATTCAAAATAAGCCATTCTGATTGGTTTATGTACTGTCAGTCAACAGTTCTCTATTTTACAACTTTTGCTGGGACTATCAAGCATTAGTCTTCAACCAGCAAGACAATTGGTCAAGAATGCTCTTGTTATCAACTATCTGTGGCTGGTTTTGTAGGTTTTCAATTAAACTAGGGTTAGGAAGGACCTCAGTAAGTTATGCAGAGCAAATAAAGACCTTATGCAAATTAGTTCAGAATTGAGATCATCTGATTGGTTGATGCAACTGTCATTCAAAATAAGCCATTCTGATTGGTTTATATACTGTCCGTCAACAGTTTTCTATTTTACAACTTTTGCTGGGACTATCATGCATTAGTCTTCAACCAGCAAGACAATTGGTCAAGAATGCTCTTGTTATCAACTATCTGTGGCTGGTTTTATAGGTTTTCAATTAAACTAGGGTTAGGAAGGACCTCAGTAAGTTATGGAGAGCAAATAAAGCCCTTATGCAAATTAGTTTAGAATTGAGACCATCTGATTGGTTGATGCAATTGTCATTCAAAATACACCATTCTGATTGGTTTATGTACTGTCAGTCAACAGATCTCTATTTTACAACTTTTGCTGGGACTATCATGCATTAGTCTTCAACCAGCAGGCCAATTGGTCAAGAATGCTCTTGTTATCAACTATCTGTGGCTGGTTTTGTAGGTTTTCAATTAAACTAGGGTTAGGAAGGACCTCAGTAAGTTATGGAGAGCAAATAAAGCCCTTATGCAAATTAGTTTAGAATTAAGACCATCTGATTGGTTGATGCAATTGTCATTCAAAATAAGCCATTCTGATTGGTTTATGTCCTGTCAGTCAACAGTTCTCTATTTTACGACTTTTGCTGGGACTATCATGCATTAGTCTTCAACCAGCAAGACAATTGGTCAAGAATGCTCTTGTTATCAACTATCTGTGGCTGGTTTTATAGGTTTTCAATTAAACTAGGGTTAGGAAGGACCTCAGTAAGTTATGGAGAGCAAATAAAGCCCTTATGCAAATTAGTTTAGAATTGAGACCATCTGATTGGTTGATGCAATTGTCATTCAAAATACACCATTCTGATTGGTTTATGTACTGTCAGTCAACAGATCTCTATTTTACAACTTTTGCTGGGACTATCATGCATTAGTCTTCAACCAGCAAGACAATTGGTCAAGAATGCTCTTGTTATCAACTATCTGTGGCTGGTTTTGTAGGTTTTCAATTAAACTAGGGTTAGGAAGGACCTCAGTAAGTTATGGAGAGCAAATAAAGCCCTTATGCAAATTATTTTAGAACTAAGACCATCTGATTGGTTGATGCAATTGTCATTCAAAATAAGCCATTCTGATTGGTTTATGTCCTGTCAGTCAACAGTTCTCTATTTTACAACTTTTGCTGGGACTATCATGCATTAGTCTTCAACCAGCAAGACAATTTGTCAAGAATGCTCTTGTTATCAACTATCTGTGGCTGGTTTTGTAGGTTTTCAATTAAACTAGGGTTAGGAAGGAACTCAGTAAGTTATGGAGAGAAAATAAAGCCCTTATGCAAATTAGTTCAGAATTGAGATCATCTGATTGGTTGATGCAACTGTCATTCAAAAAAAGCCATTCTGATTGGTTTATATACTGTCCGTCAACAGTTTTCTATTTTACAACTTTTGCTGGGACTATCATGCATTAGTCTTCAACCAGCAAGACAATTGGTCAAGAATGCTCTTGTTATCAACTATCTGTGGCTGGTTCTGCAGGTGTTCAATTAAACTAGGGTTAGGAAGGACCTCAGTAAGTTATGTAGAGCAAATAAAGCCCTTATGCAAATTATTTTAGAACTAAGACCATCTGATTGGTTGATGCAATTGTCATTCAAAATAAGCCATTCTGATTGGTTTATGTCCTGTCAGTCAACAGTTCTCTATTTTACAACTTTTGCTGGGACCATCATGCAATAGTCTTCTACCAGCAAGACAATTGGTCAAGAATGTAGTCAACAGTTTTCTATTTTACAACTTTTGCTGGCACCATCACGCAATAGCCTTCAACCAGCAAGACAATTGGTCAAGAATGTTCTTGTTATCAACTATCTGTGGCTGGTTCTGCAGGTGTTCAATTAGACTAGGGTGAGGAAGGACCTCAGTAAGTTATGAAGAGCAAATAAAGCCCTTATGCAAATTAGTTCAGAATTGAGACCATCTGATTGGTTGATGCAACTGTCATTCAAAATAAGCCATTCTGATTGGTTTATGTACTGTCAGTCAACAGTTCTCTATTTTACAACTTTTGCTGGGACTATCAAGCATTAGTCTTCAACCAGCAAGACAATTGGTCAAGAATGCTCTTGTTATCAACTATCTGTGGCTGGTTTTGTAGGTTTTCAATTAAACTAGGGTTAGGAAGGACCTCAGTAAGTTATGGAGAGCAAATAAAGACCTTATGCAAATTAGTTCAGAATTGAGATCATCTGATTGGTTGATGCAACTGTCATTCAAAATAAGCCATTCTGATTGGTTTATATACTGTCCGTCAACAGTTTTCTATTTTACAACTTTTGCTGGGACTATCATGCATTAGTCTTCAACCAGCAAGACAATTGGTCAAGAATGCTCTTGTTATCAACTATCTGTGGCTGGTTCTGCAGGTGTTCAATTAAACTAGGGTTAGGAAAGACCTCAGTAAGTTATGGAGAGCAAATAAAGCCCTTATGCAAATTAGTTTAGAATTAAGACCATCTGATTGGTTGATGCAATTGTCATTCAAAATAAGCCATTCTGATTGGTTTATGTACTGTCAGTCAACAGTTCTCTATTTTACAACTTTTGCTGGGACTATCATGCATTAGTCTTCAACCAGCAAGACATTTGGTCAAGAATGCTCTTGTTATCAACTATCTGTGGCTGGTTTTGTAGGTTTTCAATTTAACTAGGGTTAGGAAGGACCTCAGTAAGTTATGGAGAGCAAATAAAGCCCTTATGCAAATTAGTTCAGAATTGAGATCATCTGATTGGTTGATGCAACTGTCATTCAAAATAAGCCATTCTGATTGGTTTATATACTGTCAGTCAACAGTTTTCTATTTTACAACTTTTGCTGGGACTATCATGCATTAGTCTTCAACCAGCAAGACAATTGGTCAAGAATGCTCTTGTTATCAACTATCTGTGGCTGGTTCTGCAGGTGTTCAATTAGACTAGGGTGAGGAAGGACCTCAGTAAGTTATGAAGAGCAAATAAATCCCTTATGCAAATTGGTTCAGAATTGAGATCATATGATTGGTTGATGCAACTGTCATTCAAAATAAGCCATTCTGATTTGTTTATGTACACTCAGTCAACAGTTTTCTATTTTACAACTTTTGCTGGGACTATTATGCATTAGTCTTCAACCAGCAAGACAATTGGTCAAGAATGCTCTTGTTATCAACTATCTGTGGCTGGTTTGGTAGGTTTTCAATAAGACTAGGGTTAGGAAAGACCTCAGTAAGTTATGGAGAGCAAATAAAGCCCTTATGCAAATTAGTTTAGAATTGAGACCATCTGATTGGTTGATGCAATTGTCATTCAAAATAAGCCATTCTGATTGGTTTATGTGCTGTCAGTCAACAGTTTTCTGTTTTATAACTTTTGCTGGGACCATCATGCAATAGTCTTCTACCAGCAAGACAATTGGTCAAGAATGTAGTCAACAGTTTTCTATTTTACAACTTTTGCTGGCACCATCACGCAATAGCCTTCAACCAGCAAGACAATTGGTCAAGAATGTTCTTGTTATCAACTATCTGTGGCTGGTTCTGCAGGTGTTCAATTAGACTAGGGTGAGGAAGGACCTCAGTAAGTTATGAAGAGCAAATAAAGCCCTTATGCAAATTAGTTCAGAATTGAGACCATCTGATTGGTTGATGCAACTGTCATTCAAAATAAGCCATTCTGATTGGTTTATGTACTGTCAGTCAACAGTTCTCTATTTTACAACTTTTGCTGGGACTATCAAGCATTAGTCTTCAACCAGCAAGACAATTGGTCAAGAATGCTCTTGTTATCAACTATCTGTGGCTGGTTTTGTAGGTTTTCAATTAAACTAGGGTTAGGAAGGACCTCAGTAAGTTATGCAGAGCAAATAAAGACCTTATGCAAATTAGTTCAGAATTGAGATCATCTGATTGGTTGATGCAACTGTCATTCAAAATAAGCCATTCTGATTGGTTTATATACTGTCCGTCAACAGTTTTCTATTTTACAACTTTTGCTGGGACTATCATGCATTAGTCTTCAACCAGCAAGACAATTGGTCAAGAATGCTCTTGTTATCAACTATCTGTGGCTGGTTTTATAGGTTTTCAATTAAACTAGGGTTAGGAAGGACCTCAGTAAGTTATGGAGAGCAAATAAAGCCCTTATGCAAATTAGTTTAGAATTGAGACCATCTGATTGGTTGATGCAATTGTCATTCAAAATACACCATTCTGATTGGTTTATGTACTGTCAGTCAACAGATCTCTATTTTACAACTTTTGCTGGGACTATCATGCATTAGTCTTCAACCAGCAGGCCAATTGGTCAAGAATGCTCTTGTTATCAACTATCTGTGGCTGGTTTTGTAGGTTTTCAATTAAACTAGGGTTAGGAAGGACCTCAGTAAGTTATGGAGAGCAAATAAAGCCCTTATGCAAATTAGTTTAGAATTAAGACCATCTGATTGGTTGATGCAATTGTCATTCAAAATAAGCCATTCTGATTGGTTTATGTCCTGTCAGTCAACAGTTCTCTATTTTACGACTTTTGCTGGGACTATCATGCATTAGTCTTCAACCAGCAAGACAATTGGTCAAGAATGCTCTTGTTATCAACTATCTGTGGCTGGTTTTATAGGTTTTCAATTAAACTAGGGTTAGGAAGGACCTCAGTAAGTTATGGAGAGCAAATAAAGCCCTTATGCAAATTAGTTTAGAATTGAGACCATCTGATTGGTTGATGCAATTGTCATTCAAAATACACCATTCTGATTGGTTTATGTACTGTCAGTCAACAGATCTCTATTTTACAACTTTTGCTGGGACTATCATGCATTAGTCTTCAACCAGCAAGACAATTGGTCAAGAATGCTCTTGTTATCAACTATCTGTGGCTGGTTTTGTAGGTTTTCAATTAAACTAGGGTTAGGAAGGACCTCAGTAAGTTATGGAGAGCAAATAAAGCCCTTATGCAAATTATTTTAGAACTAAGACCATCTGATTGGTTGATGCAATTGTCATTCAAAATAAGCCATTCTGATTGGTTTATGTCCTGTCAGTCAACAGTTCTCTATTTTACAACTTTTGCTGGGACTATCATGCATTAGTCTTCAACCAGCAAGACAATTGGTCAAATATGTAGTCAACAGTTTTCTATTTTACAACTTTTGCTGGCACCATCACGCAATAGCCTTCAACCAGCAAGACAATTGGTCAAGAATGTTCTTGTTATCAACTATCTGTGGCTGGTTCTGCAGGTGTTCAATTAGACTAGGGTGAGGAAGGACCTCAGTAAGTTATGAAGAGCAAATAAAGCCCTTATGCAAATTAGTTCAGAATTGAGACCATCTGATTGGTTGATGCAACTGTCATTCAAAATAAGCCATTCTGATTGGTTTATGTACTGTCAGTCAACAGTTCTCTATTTTACAACTTTTGCTGGGACTATCAAGCATTAGTCTTCAACCAGCAAGACAATTGGTCAAGAATGCTCTTGTTATCAACTATCTGTGGCTGGTTTTGTAGGTTTTCAATTAAACTAGGGTTAGGAAGGACCTCAGTAAGTTATGGAGAGCAAATAAAGACCTTATGCAAATTAGTTCAGAATTGAGATCATCTGATTGGTTGATGCAACTGTCATTCAAAATAAGCCATTCTGATTGGTTTATATACTGTCCGTCAACAGTTTTCTATTTTACAACTTTTGCTGGGACTATCATGCATTAGTCTTCAACCAGCAAGACAATTGGTCAAGAATGCTCTTGTTATCAACTGTCTGTGGCTGGTTCTGCAGGTGTTCAATTAAACTAGGGTTAGGAAAGACCTCAGTAAGTTATGGAGAGCAAATAAAGCCCTTATGCAAATTAGTTTAGAATTGAGACCATCTGATTGGTTAATGCAATTGTCATTCAAAATAAGCCATTCTGATTGGTTTATGTACTGTCAGTCAACAGTTCTCTATTTTACGACTTTTGCTGGGACTATCATGCATTAGTCTTCAACCAGCAAGACAATTGGTCAAGAATGCTCTTGTTATCAACTATCTGTGGCTGGTTTTGTAGGTTTTCAATTAAACTAGGGTTAGGAAGGACCTCAGTAAGTTATGGAGAGCAAATAAAGCCCTTATGCAAATTAGTTCAGAATTGAGATCATATGATTGGTTGATGCAACTTTCATTCAAAATAAGCCATTCTGATTGGTTTATGTACTGTCAGTCAACAGTTCTCTATTTTACAACTTTTGCTGGTACCATCACGCAATAGCCTTCAACCAGCAAGACAATTGGTCAAGAATGCTCTTGTTATCAACTATCTGTAGCTGGTTTTATAGGTTTTCAATTTAACTAGGGTTAGGAAGGACCTCAGTAAGTTATGGAGAGCAAATAAAGCCCCTATGCAAATTAGTTTAGAATTGAGACCATCTGATTGGTTGATGCAATTGTCATTCAAAATACACCATTCTGATTGGTTTATGTACTGTCAGTCAACAGTTCTCTATTTTACAACTTTTGCTGGGACTATCATGCATTAGTCTTCAACCAGCAAGACAATTGGTCAAGAATGCTCTTGTTATCAACTATCTGTGGCTGGTTTTGTAGGTTTTCAATTAAACTAGGGTTAGGAAAGACCTCAATAAGTTATGGAGAGCAAATAAAGCCCTTATGCAAATTAGTTCAGAATTGAGATCATATGATTGGTTGATGCAACTGTCATTCAAAATAAGCCATTCTGATTGGTTTATGTACTGTCAGTCATCAGTTTTCTATTTTACAACTTTTGCTGGGACTATCATGCATTAGTCTTCAACCAGCAAGACAATTGGTCAAGAATGCTCTTGTTATCAACTATCTGTGGCTGGTTTTGTAGGTTTTCAATTAAACTAGGGTTAGGAAAGACCTCAGTAAGTTATGGAGAGCAAATAAAGCCCTTATGCAAATTAGTTTAGAATTGAGACCATCTGATTGGTTGATGCAATTGTCATTCAAAATACACCATTCTGATTGGTTTATGTACTGTCAGTCAACAGTTCTTTATTTCACAACTTTTGCTGCGACTATCATGCATTAGTCTTCAACCAGCAAGACAATTGGTCAATAATGCTCTTGTTATCAACTATCTGTGGCTGGTTCTGCAGGTATTCAATTAAACTAGGGTTAGGAAAGACCTCAATAAGTTATGGAGAGCAAATAAAGCCCTTATGCAAATTAGTTCAGAATTGAGATCATATGATTGGTTGATGCAACTGTCATTCAAAATAAGCCATTCTGATTGGTTTATGTACTGTCAGTCATCAGTTTTCTATTTTACAACTTTTGCTGGGACTATCATGCATTAGTCTTCAACCAGCAAGACAATTGGTCAAGAATGCTCTTGTTATCAACTATCTGTGGCTGGTTTTATAGGTTTTCAATTAAACTAGGGTTAGGAAAGACCTCAGTAAGTTATGGAGAGCAAATAAAGCCCTTATGCAAATTAGTTTAGAATTGAGACCATCTGATTGGTTGATGCAATTGTCATTCAAAATACACCATTCTGATTGGTTTATGTACTGTCAGTCAACAGTTCTTTATTTCACAACTTTTGCTGGGACTATCATGCATTAGTCTTCAACCAGCAAGACAATTGGTCAAGAATGCTCTTGTTATCAACAATCTGTGGCTGGTTCTGCAGGTGTTCAATTAAACTAGGGTTAGGAAGGACCTCAGTAAGTTATGGAGAGCAAATAAAGCCCTTATGCAAATTAGTTCAGAATTGAGATCATCTGATTGGTTGATGCAACTGTCATTCAAAATAAGCCATTCTGATTGGTTTATGTACTGTCAGTCAACAGTTCTCTATTTTACAACTTTTGCTGGGACTATCATGCATTAGTCTTCAACCAGCAAGACAATTGGTCAATAATGCTCTTGTTATCAACTATCTGTGGCTGGTTTTGTAGGTTTTCAATTAAACTAGGGTTAGGAAAGACCTCAGTAAGTTATGGAGAGCAAATAAAGCCCTTATGCAAATTAGTTTAGAATTGAGACCATCTGATTGGTTGATGCAATTGTCATTCAAAATACACCATTCTGATTGGTTTATGTACTGTCAGTCAACAGTTCTTTATTTCACAACTTTTGCTGGGACTATCATGCATTAGTCTTCAACCAGCAAGACAATTGGTCAAGAATGCTCTTGTTATCAACAATCTGTGGCTGGTTCTGCAGGTGTTCAATTAAACTAGGGTTAGGAAGGACCTCAGTAAGTTATGGAGAGCAAATAAAGCCCTTATGCAAATTAGTTCAGAATTGAGATCATCTGATTGGTTGATGCAACTGTCATTCAAAATAAGCCATTCTGATTGGTTTATGTACTGTCAGTCAACAGTTCTCTATTTTACAACTTTTGCTGGGACTATCATGCATTAGTCTTCAACCAGCAAGACAATTGGTCAATAATGCTCTTGTTATCAACTATCTGTGGCTGGTTCTGCAGGTATTCAATTAAACTAGGGTTAGGAAGGACCTCAGTAAGTTATGGAGAGCAAATAAAGCCCTTATGCAAATTAGTTCAGAATTGAGATCATATGATTGGTTGATGCAACTGTCATTCAAAATAAGCCATTCTGATTGGTTTATGTACTGTCAGTCAACAGTTTTCTATTTTACAACTTTTGCTCGGACTATTATGCATTAGTCTTCAACCAGCAAGACAATTGGTCAAGAATGCTCTTGTTTTCAACTATCTGTGGCTGGTTTGGTAGGTTTTCAATTAAACTAGGGTTAGGAAAGACCTCAGTAAGTTATGGAGAGCAAATAAAGCCCTTATGCAAATTAGTTTAGAATTGAGACCATCTGATTGGTTGATGCAATTGTCATTCAAAATAAGCCATTCTGATTGGTTTATGTGCTGTCAGTCAACAGTTTTCTATTTTATAACTTTTGCTGGGACCATCATGCAATAGCCTTCAACCAGCAAGACAATTGGTCAAGAATGCTCTTGTTATCAACTATCTGTAGCTGGTTTTATAGGTTTTCAATTTAACTAGGGTTAGGAAGGACCTCAGTAAGTTATGGAGAGCAAATAAAGCCCCTATGCAAATTAGTTTAGAATTGAGACCATCTGATTGGTTGATGCAATTGTCATTCAAAATACACCATTCTGATTGGTTTATGTACTGTCAGTCAACAGTTCTCTATTTTACAACTTTTGCTGGGACTATCATGCATTAGTCTTCAACCAGCAAGACAATTGGTCAAGAATGCTCTTGTTATCAACTATCTGTGGCTGGTTTTGTAGGTTTTCAATTAAACTAGGGTTAGGAAGGACCTCAGTAAGTTATGGAGAGCAAATAAAGCCCTTATGCAAATTAGTTCAGAATTGAGATCATCTGATTGGTTGATGCAACTGTCATTCAAAATAAGCCATTCTGATTGGTTTATATACTGTCAGTCAACAGTTTTCTATTTTACAACTTTTGCTGGGACTATCATGCATTAGTCTTCAACCAGCAAGACAATTGGTCAAGAATGCTCTTGTTATCAACAATCTGTGGCTGGTTCTGCAGGTGTTCAATTAAACTAGGGTTAGGAAGGACCTCAGTAAGTTATGGAGAGCAAATAAAGCCTTATGCAAATTAGTTCAGAATTGAGATCATCTGATTGGTTGATGCAACTGTCATTCAAAATAAGCCATTCTGATTGGTTTATATACTGTCAGTCAACAGTTTTCTATTTTACAACTTTTGCTGGGACTATCATGCATTAGTCTTCAACCAGCAAGACAATTGGTCAAGAATGCTCTTGTTATCAACTATCTGTGGCTGGTTCTGCAGGTATTCAATTAAACTAGGGTTAGGAAAGACCTCAATAAGTTATGGAGAGCAAATAAAGCCCTTATGCAAATTAGTTCAGAATTGAGATCATATGATTGGTTGATGCAACTGTCATTCAAAATAAGCCATTCTGATTGGTTTATGTACTGTCAGTCATCAGTTTTCTATTTTACAACTTTTGCTGGGACTATCATGCATTAGTCTTCAACCAGCAAGACAATTGGTCAAGAATGCTCTTGTTATCAACTATCTGTGGCTGGTTTTATAGGTTTTCAATTAAACTAGGGTTAGGAAAGACCTCAGTAAGTTATGGAGAGCAAATAAAGCCATTATGCAAATTAGTTTAGAATTGAGACCATCTGATTGGTTGATGCAATTGTCATTCAAAATACACCATTCTGATTGGTTTATGTACTGTCAGTCAACAGTTCTCTATTTTACAACTTTTGCTGGGACTATCATGCATTAGTCTTCAACCAGCAAGACAATTGGTCAAGAATGCTCTTGTTATCAACTATCTGTGGCTGGTTTGGTAGGTTTTCAATTAAACTAGGGTTAGGAAAGACCTCAGTAAGTTATGGAGAGCAAATAAAGCCCTTATGCAAATTAGTTTAGAATTGAGACCATCTGATTGGTTGATGCAATTGTCATTCAAAATA
Organism: Crinia signifera; assembly: GCF_055691185.1. Taxonomy (NCBI): domain Eukaryota; kingdom Metazoa; phylum Chordata; class Amphibia; order Anura; family Myobatrachidae; genus Crinia; species Crinia signifera. Next base: position 212,026,939 of record NC_139217.1, on the reverse strand, counting down.
AGCCATTCTGATTGGTTTATGTGCTGTCAGTCAACAGTTTTCTATTTTATAACTTTTGCTGGGACCATCATGCAATAGTCTTCAACCAGCAAGACAATTGGTCAAGAATGTAGTCAACAGTTTTCTATTTTACAACTTTTGCTGGCACCATCACGCAATAGCCTTCAACCAGCAAGACAATTGGTCAAGAATGCTCTTGTTATCAACTATCTGTGGCTGGTATTATAGGTTTTCAATTTAACTAGGGATAGGAAGGACCTCAGTAAGTTATGGAGAGCAAATAAAGCCCCTATGCAAATTAATTTAGAATTGAGACCATCTGATTGGTTGATGCAATTGTCATTCAAAATACACCATTCTGATTGGTTTATGTACTGTCAGTCAACAGTTCTCTATTTTACAACTTTTGCTGGGACTATCATGCATTAGTCTTCAACCAGCAAGACAATTGGTCAAGAATGCTCTTGTTATCAACTATCTGTGGCTGGTTTTATAGGTTTTCAATTAAACTAGGGTTAGGAAGGACCTCAGTAAGTTATGGAGAGCAAATAAAGCCCTTATGCAAATTAGTTTAGAATTGAGACCATCTGATTGGTTGATGCAATTGTCATTCAAAATAAGCCATTCTGATTGGTTTATGTACTGTCAGTCATCAGTTTTCTATTTTACAACTTTTGCTGGGACTATCATGCATTAGTCTTCAACCAGCAAGACAATTGGTCAAGAATGCTCTTGTTATCAACTATCTGTGGCTGGTTTTGTAGGTTTTCAATTAAACTAGGGTTAGGAAGGACCTCAGTAAGTTATGGAGAGCAAATAAAGCCCTTATGCAAATTAGTTCAGAATTGAGATCATCTGATTGGTTGATGCAACTGTCATTCAAAATAAGCCATTCTGATTGGTTTATATACTGTCAGTCAACAGTTTTCTATTTTACAACGTTTGCTGGGACTATCATGCATTAGTCTTCAACCAGCAAGACAATTGGTCAAGAATTCTCTTGTTATCAACTATCTGTGGCTGGTTCTGCAGGTGTTCAATTAAACTAGGGTTAGGAAAGACCTCAGTAAGTTATGGAGAGCTAATAAAGCCCTTATGCAAATTAGTTCGGAATTGAGATCATATGATTGGTTGATGCAACTGTCATTCAAAATAAGCCATTCTGATTGGTTTATGTACTGTCAGTCAACAGTTTTCTATTTTACAACTTTTGCTGGGACTATCATGCATTAGTCTTCAACCAGCAAGACAATTGGTCAAGAATGCTCTTGTTATCAACTATCTGTGGCTGGTTTTGTAGGTTTTCAATTAAACTAGGGTTAGGAAAGACCTCAGTAAGTTATGGAGAGCAAATAAAGCCATTATGCAAATTAGTTTAGAATTGAGACCATCTGATTGGTTGATGCAATTGTCATTCAAAATACACCATTCTGATTGGTTTATGTACTGTCAGTCAACAGTTCTCTATTTTACAACTTTTGCTGGGACTATCATGCATTAGTCTTCAACCAGCAAGACAATTTGTCAAGAATGCTCTTGTTATCAACTATCTGTGGCTGGTTTTGTAGGTTTTCAATTAAACTAGGGTTAGGAAGGAACTCAGTAAGTTATGGAGAGCAAATAAAGCCCTTATGCAAATTAGTTCAGCATTGAGATCATCTGATTGGTTGATGCAACTGTCATTCAAAATAAGCCATTCTGATTGGTTTATATACTGTCAGTCAACAGTTTTCTATTTTACAACTTTTGCTGGGACTATCATGCATTAGTCTTCAACCAGCAAGACAATTGGTCAAGAATGCTCTTGTTATCAACTATCTGTGGCTGGTTCTGCAGGTGTTCAATTAGACTAGGGTGAGGAAGGACCTCAGTAAGTTATGAAGAGCAAACAAAGCCCTTATGCAAATTGGTTCAGAATTGAGATCATATGATTGGTTGATGCAACTGTCATTCAAAATAAGCCATTCTGATTGGTTTATGTACTGTCAGTCAACAGTTTTCTATTTTACAACTTTTGCTGGGACTATCATGCATTAGTCTTCAACCAGCAAGACAATTGGTCAAGAATGCTCTTGTTATCAACTATCTGTGGCTGGTTTTGTAGGTTTTCAATTAAACTAGGGTTAGGAAGGACCTCAGTAAGTTATGGAGAGCAAATAAAGCCGATATGCAAATTAGTTCAGAATTGAGATCATATGATTGGTTGATGCAACTGTCATTCAAAATAAGCCATTCTGATTGGTTTATGTACTGTCAGTCAACAGTTTTCTATTTTACAACTTTTGCTCAGACTATTATGCATTAGTCTTCAACCAGCAAGACAATTGGTCAAGAATGCTCTTGTTATCAACTATCTGTGGCTGGTTTGGTAGGTTTTCAATTAAACTAGGGTTAGGAAGGACCTCAGTAAGTTATGGAGAGCAAATAAAGCCCCTATGCAAATTAGTTTAGAATTGAGACCATCTGATTGGTTGATGCAATTGTCATTCAAAATAAGCCATTCTGATTGGTTTATGTGCTGTCAGTCAACAGGTTTCTATTTTATAACTTTTGCTGGGACCATCATGCAATAGTCTTCAACCAGCAAGACAATTGGTCAAGAATGTAGTCAACAGTTTTCTATTTTACAACTTTTGCTGGCACCATCACGCATTAGCCTTCAACCAGCAAGACAATTGGTCAAGAATGCTCTTGTTATCAACTATCTGTGGCTGGTTTTGTAGGTTTTCAATTAAACTAGGGTTAGGAAGGACCTCAGTAAGTTATGGAGAGCAAATAAAGCCCTTATGCAAATTAGTTCAGAATTGAGATCATCTGATTGGTTGATGCAACTGTCGTTCAAAATAAGCCATTCTGATTGGTTTATATACTGTCAGTCAACAGTTTTCTATTTTACAACTTTTGCTGGGACTATCATGCATTAGTCTTCAACCAGCAAGACAATTGGTCAAGAATGCTCTTGTTATCAACAATCTGTGGCTGGTTCTGCAGGTGTTCAATTAAACTAGGGTTAGGAAGGACCTCAGTAAGTTATGGAGAGCAAATAAAGCCCTTATGCAAATTAGTTCAGAATTGAGATCATCTGATTGGTTGATGCAACTGTCATTCAAAATAAGCCATTCTGATTGGTTTATGTACTGTCAGTCAACAGTTTTCTATTTTACAACTTTTGCTGGGACTATCATGCATTAGTCTTCAACCAGCAAGACAATTGGTCAAGAATGCTCTTGTTATCAACTATCTGTGGCTGGTTTTGTAGGTTTTCAATTAAACTAGGGTTAGGAAAGACCTCAGTAAGTTATGGAGAGCAAATAAAGCCATTATGCAAATTAGTTTAGAATTGAGACCATCTGATTGGTTGATGCAATTGTCATTCAAAATACACCATTCTGATTGGTTTATGTACTGTCAGTCACCAGTTCTCTATTTTACAACTTTTGCTGGGACTATCATGCATTAGTCTTCAACCAGCAAGACAATTTGTCAAGAATGCTCTTGTTATCAACTATCTGTGGCTGGTTTTGTAGGTTTTCAATTAAACTAGGGTTAGGAAGGAACTCAGTAAGTTATGGAGAGCAAATAAAGCCCTTATGCAAATTGGTTCAGAATTGAGATCATATGATTGGTTGATGCAACTGTCATTCAAAATAAGCCATTCTGATTGGTTTATATACTGTCAGTCAACAGTTTTCTATTTTACAACTTTTGCTGGGACTATCATGCATTAGTCTTCAACCAGCAAGACAATTGGTCAAGAATGCTCTTGTTATCAACTATCTGTGGCTGGTTCTGCAGGTGTTCAATTAGACTAGGGTGAGGAAGGACCTCAGTAACTTATGAAGAGCAAATAAAGCCCTTATGCAAATTGGTTCAGAATTGAGATCATATGATTGGTTGATGCAACTGTCATTCAAAATAAGCCATTCTGATTGGTTTATGTACTGTCAGTCAACAGTTCTCTATTTTACAACTTTTGCTGGGACTATCATGCATTAGTCTTCAACCAGCAAGACAATTGGTCAAGAATGCTCTTGTTATCAACTATCTGTGGCTGGTTTTGTAGGTTTTCAATTAAACTAGGGTTAGGAAGGACCTCAATAAGTTATGGAGAGCAAATAAAGCCCTTATGCAAATTAGTTTAGAATTAAGACCATCTGATTAGTTGATGCAATTGTCATTCAAAATAAGCCATTCTGATTGGTTTATGTACTGTCAGTCAACAGTTCTCTATTTTACAACTTTTGCTGGGACTATCATGCATTAGTCTTCAACCAGCAAGACAATTTGTCAAGAATGCTCTTGTTATCAACTATCTGTGGCTGGTTTTGTAGGTTTTCAATTAAACTAGGGTTAGGAAGGAACTCAGTAAGTTATGGAGAGCAAATAAAGCCCTTATGCAAATTAGTTCAAAATTGAGATCATCTGATTGGTTGATGCAACTGTCATTCAAAATAAGCCATTCTGATTGGTTTATATACTGTCAGTCAACAGTTTTCTATTTTACAACTTTTGCTGGGACTATCATGCATTAGTCTTCAACCAGCAAGACAATTGGTCAAGAATGCTCTTGTTATCAACTATCTGTGGCTGGTTCTGCAGGTGTTCAATTAGACTAGGGTGAGGAAGGACCTCAGTAACTTATGAAGAGCAAATAAAGCCCTTATGCAAATTGGTTCAGAATTGAGATCATATGATTGGTTGATGCAACTGTCATTCAAAATAAGCCATTCTGATTGGTTTATGTACTGTCAGTCAACAGTTCTCTATTTTACAACTTTTGCTGGGACTATCATGCATTAGTCTTCAACCAGCAAGACAATTGGTCAAGAATGCTCTTGTTATCAACTATCTGTGGCTGGTTTTGTAGGTTTTCAATTAAACTAGGGTTAAGAAGGACCTCAATAAGTTATGGAGAGCAAAAAAAGCCCTTATGCAAATTAGTTTAGAATTAAGACCATCTGATTAGTTGATGCAATTGTCATTCAAAATAAGCCATTCTGATTGGTTTATGTACTGTCAGTCAACAGTTCTCTATTTTACAACTTTTGCTGGGACTATCATGCATTAGTCTTCAACCAGCAAGACAATTGGTCAAGAATGCTCTTGTTATCAACTATCTGTGGCTGGTTTTATAGGTTTTCAATTAAACTAGGGTTAGGAAAGACCTCAGTAAGTTATGGAGAGCAAATAAAGCCATTATGCAAATTAGTTTAGAATTGAGACCATCTGATTGGTTGATGCAATTGTCATTCAAAATACACCATTCTGATTGGTTTATGTACTGTCAGTCAACAGTTCTCTATTTTACAACTTTTGCTGGGACTATCATGCATTAGTCTTCAACCAGCAAGACAATTTGTCAAGAATGCTCTTGTTATCAACTATCTGTGGCTGGTTTTGAAGGTTTTCAATTAAACTAGGGTTAGGAAGGAACTCAGTAAGTTATGGAGAGCAAATAAAGCCCTTATGCAAATTAGTTCAAAATTGAGATCATCTGATTGGTTGATGCAACTGTCATTCAAAATAAGCCATTCTGATTGGTTTATATACTGTCAGTCAACAGTTTTCTATTTTACAACTTTTGCTGGGACTATTATGCATTAGTCTTCAACCAGCAAGACAATTGGTCAAGAATGCTCTTGTTATCAACTATCTGTGGCTGGTTTTATAGGTTTTCAATTAAACTAGGGTTAGGAAGGACCTCAGTAAGTTATGGAGAGCAAATAAAGCCCTTATGCAAATTAGTTTAGAATTGAGACCATCTGATTGGTTGATGCAATTGTCATTCAAAATACACCATTCTGATTGGTTTATGTACTGTCAGTCAACAGTTCTCTATTTTACAACTTTTGCTGGGACTATCATGCATTAGTCTTCAACCAGCAAGACAATTGGTCAAGAATGCTCTTGTTATCAACTATCTGTGGCTGGTTTTGTAGGTTTTCAATTAAACTAGGGTTAGGAAGGACCTCAGTAAGTTATGGAGAGCAAATAAAGCCCTTATGCAAATTAGTTTAGAATTAAGACCATCTGATTAGTTGATGTAATTGTCATTCAAAATAAGCCATTCTGATTGGTTTATGTACTGTCAGTCAACAGTTCTCTATTTTACAACTTTTGCTGGGACTATCATGCATTAGTCTTCAACCAGCAAGACATTTGGTCAAGAATGCTCTTGTTATCAACAATCTGTGGCTGGTTCTGCAGGTGTTCAATTAAACTAGGGTTAGGAAAGACCTCAGTACGTTATGGAGAGATAATAAAGCCCTTATGCAAATTAGTTTAGAATTAAGACCATCTGATTAGTTGATGCAATTGTCATTCAAAATAAGCCATTCTGATTGATTTATGCACTGTCAGTCAACAGTTCTCTATTTTACAACTTTTGCTGGGACTATCATGCATTAGTCTTCAACCAGCAAGACATTTGGTCAAGAATGCTCTTGTTATCAACTATCTGTGGCTGGTTTTGTAGGTTTTCAATTAAACTAGCGTTAGGAAGGACCTCAGTAAGTTATGGAGAGCAAATAAAGCCCTTATGCAAATTAGTTCAGAATTGAGATCATCTGATTGGTTGATGCAACTGTCATTCAAAATAAGCCATTCTGATTGGTTTATATACTGTCAGTCAACAGTTTTCCATTTTACAACTTTTGCTGGGACTATCATGCATTAGTCTTCAACCAGCAAGACAATTGGTCAAGAATGCTCTTGTTATCAACTATCTGTGGCTGGTTTTGTAGGTTTTCAATTAAACTAGGGTTAGGAAGGACCTCAGTAAGTTATGGAGAGCAAATAAAGCCCTTATGCAAATTAGTTTAGAAGTAAGACCATCTGATTGGTTGATGCAATTGTCATTCAAAATAAGCCATTCTGATTGGTTTATGTACTGTCAGTCAACAGTTCTCTATTTTACAACTTTTGTTGGGACTATCATGCATTAGTCTTCAACCAGCAAGACATTTGGTCAGGAATGCTCTTGTTATCAACTATCTGTGGCTGGTTTTGTAGGTTTTCAATTAAACTAGGGTTAGGAAGGACCTCAGTAAGTTATGGAGAGGAAATAAAGCCCTTATGCAAATTAGTTTAGAATTAAGACCATCTGATTAGTTGATGCAATTGTCATTCAAAATAAGCCATTCTGATTGGTTTATGTACTGTCAGTCAACAGTTCTCTATTTTACAACTTTTGCTGGGACTATCATGCATTAGTCTTCAACCAGCAAGACATTTGGTCAAGAATGCTCTTGTTATCAACTATCTGAGGGTGGTTTTGTAAGTTTTCAATTAAACTAGGGTTAGGAAGGACCTCAGTAAGTTATGGAGAGCAAATAAAGCCCTTATGCAAATTAGTTCAGAATTGAGATCATCTGATTGGTTGATGCAACTGTCATTCAAAATAAGCCATTCTGATTGGTTTATATACTGTCAGTCAACAGTTTTCTATTTTACAACTTTTGCTGGGACTATCATGCATTAGTCTTCAACCAGCAAGACAATTGGTCAAGAATGCTCTTGTTATCAATTATCTGAGGGTGGTTTTGTAAGTTTTCAATTAAACTAGGGTTAGGAAGGACCTCAGTAAGTTATGGAGAGCAAATAAAGCCCTTATGCAAATTAGTTTAGAATTAAGACCATCTGATTAGTTGATGCAATTGTCATTCAAAATAAGCCATTCTGATTGGTTTATGTACTGTCAGTCAACAGTTCTCTATTTTACAACTTTTGCTGGGACTATCATGCATTAGTCTTCAACCAGCAAGACATTTGGTCAAGAATGCTCTTGTTATCAACTATCTGAGGGTGGTTTTGTAAGTTTTCAATTAAACTAGGGTTAGGAAGGACCTCAGTAAGTTATGGAGAGCAAATAAAGCCCTTATGCAAATTAGTTCAGAATTGAGATCATCTGATTGGTTGATGCAACTGTCATTCAAAATAAGCCATTCTGATTGGTTTATGTACTGTCAGTCAACAGTTCTCTATTTTACAACTTTTGTTGGGACTATCATGCATTAGTCTTCAACCAGCAAGACATTTGGTCAAGAATGCTCTTGTTATCAACTATCTGTGGCTGGTTTTGTAGGTTTTCAATTAAACTAGGGTTAGGAAGGACCTCAGTAAGTTATGGAGAGCAAATAAAGCCCTTATGCAAATTAGTTTAGAATTAAGACCATCTGATTAGTTGATGTAATTGTCATTCAAAATAAGCCATTCTGATTGGTTTATGTACTGTCAGTCAACAGTTCTCTATTTTACAACTTTTGCTGGGACTATCATGCATTAGTCTTCAACCAGCAAGACATTTGGTCAAGAATGCTCTTGTTATCAACAATCTGTGGCTGGTTCTGCAGGTGTTCAATTAAACTAGGGTTAGGAAAGACCTCAGTACGTTATGGAGAGATAATAAAGCCCTTATGCAAATTAGTTTAGAATTAAGACCATCTGATTAGTTGATGCAATTGTCATTCAAAATAAGCCATTCTGATTGGTTTATGTACTGTCAGTCAACAGTTCTCTATTTTACAACTTTTGCTGGGACTATCATGCATTAGTCTTCAACCAGCAAGACATTTGGTCAAGAATGCTCTTGTTATCAACTATCTGTGGCTGGTTTTGTAGGTTTTCAATTAAACTAGGGTTAGGAAGGACCTCAGTAAGTTATGGAGAGCAAATAAAGCCCTTATGCAAATTAGTTCTGAATTGAGATCATCTGATTGGTTGATGCAACTGTCATTCAAAATAAGCCATTCTGATTGGTTTATATACTGTCAGTCAACAGTTTTCTATTTTACAACTTTTGCTGGGACTATCATGCATTAGTCTTCAACCAGCAAGACAATTGGTCAAGAATGCTCTTGTTATCAACTATCTGTGGCTGGTTTTGTAGGTTTTCAATTAATTTAGGGTTAGGAAGGACCTCAGTAAGTTATGGAGAGCAAATAAAGCCCTTATGCAAATTAGTTTAGAATTGAGACCATCTGATTGGTTGATGCAATTGTCATTCAAAATACACCATTCTGATTGGTTTATGTACTGTCAGTCAACAGTTCTCTATTTGACAACTTTTGTTGGGACTATCATGCATTAGTCTTCAACCAGCAAGACATTTGGTCAAGAATGCTCTTGTTATCAACTATCTGTGGCTGGTTTTGTAGGTTTTCAATTAAACTAGGGTTAGGAAGGACCTCAGTAAGTTATGGAGAGCAAATAAAGCCCTTATGCAAATTAGTTCAGAATTGAGATCATCTGATTGGTTGATGCAACTGTCATTCAAAATAAGCCATTCTGATTGGTTTATATACTGTCAGTCAACAGTTTTCTATTTTACAACTTTTGCTGGGACTATCATGCATTAGTCTTCAACCAGCAAGACAATTGGTCAAGAATGCTCTTGTTATCAACTAACTGTGGCTGGTTCTGCAGGTGTTCAATTAAACTAGGGTTAGGAAAGATCTCAGTACGTTATGGAGAGCAAATAAAGCCCTTATGCAAATTAGTTTAGAATTGAGACCATCTGATTGGTTGATGCAATTGTCATTCAAAATAAGCCATTCTGATTGGTTTATGTACTGTCAGTCAACAGTTCACTATTTTACAACTTTTGCTGGGACTATCATGCATTAGTCTTCAACCAGCAAGACATTTGGTCAAGAATGCACTTGTTATCAACTATCTGTGGCTGGTTTTGTAGGTTTTCAATTAAACTAGGGTTAGGAAGGACCTCAGTAAGTTATGGAGAGCAAATAAAGCCCTTATGCAAATTAGTTCAGAATTGAGATCATCTGATTGGTTGATGCAACTGTCATTCAAAATAAGCCATTCTGATTGGTTTATATACTGTCAGACATCATTTTTCTATTTTACAACTTTTGCTGGGACTATCACGCATTAGTCTTCAACCAGCAAGACAATTGGTCAAGAATGCTCTTGTTATCAACAATCTGTGGATGGTTCTGCAGGTGTTCAATAAAACTAGGGTTAGGAAAGACCTCAGTACGTTATGGAGAGCAAATAAAGCCCTTATGCAAATTAGTTTAGAATTAAGACCATCTGATTGGTTGATGCAATTGTCATTCAAAACAAGCCATTCTGATTGGTTTATGTACTGTCAGTCAACAGTTCTCTATTTTACAACTTTTGCTGGGACTATCATGCATTAGTCTTCAACCAGCAAGACATTTGGTCAAGAATGCTCTTGTTATCAACTATCTGTGGGTGGTTTTGTAGGTTTTCAATTAAACTAGGGTTAGGAAGGACCTCAGTAAGTTATGGAGAGCAAAAAAAGCCCTTATGCAAATTAGTTCAGAATTGAGATCATCTGATTGGTTGATGCAACTGTCATTCAAAATAAGCCATTCTGATTGGTTTATATACTGTCAGTCAACAGCTTTCTATTTTACAACTTTTGCTGGGACTATCATGCATTAGTCTTCAACCAGCAAGACAATTGGTCAAGAATGCTCTTGTTATCAACTATCTGTGGCTGGTTTTGTAGGTTTTCAATTAAACTAGGGTTAGGAAAGACCTCAGTAAGTTATGGAGAGCAAATAAAGCCCTTATGCAAATTAGTTTAGAATTGAGACCATCTGATTGGTTGATGCAATTGTCATTCAAAATAAGCCATTCTGATTGGTTTATGTACTGTCAGTCAACAGTTCTCTATTTTACAACTTTTGCTGGGACTATCATGCATTAGTCTTCAACCAGCAAGACATTTGGTTAAGAATGCTCTTGTTATCAACTATCTGTTGCTGGTTTTGTAGGTTTTCAATTAAACTAGGGTTAGGAAGGACCTCAGTAAGTTATGGAGAGGAAATAAAGCCCTTATGCAAATTAGTTTAGAATTAAGACCATCTGATTAGTTGATGCAATTGTCATTCAAAATAAGCCATTCTGATTGGTTTATGTACTGTCAGTCAACAGTTCTCTATTTTACAACTTTTGCTGGGACTATCATGCATTAGTCTTCAACCAGCAAGACATTTGGTCAAGAATGCTCTTGTTATCAACTATCTGAGGGTGGTTGTGTAAGTTTTCAATTAAACTAGGGTTAGGAAGGACCTCAGTAAGTTATGGAGAGCAAATAAAGCCCTTATGCAAATTAGTTTAGAATTGAGACCATCTGATTGGTTGATGCAATTGTCATTCAAAATACACCATTCTGATTGGTTTATGTACTGTCAGTCAACAGTTCTCTATTTTACAACTTTTGTTGGGACTATCATGCATTAGTCTTCAACCAGCAAGACATTTGGTCAAGAATGCTCTTGTTATCAACTATCTGTGGCTGGTTTTGTAGGTTTTCAATTAAACTAGGGTTAGGAAGGACCTCAGTAAGTTATGGAGAGCAAATAAAGCCCTTATGCAAATTAGTTCAGAATTGAGATCATCTGATTGGTTGATGCAACTGTCATTCAAAATAAGCCATTCTGATTGGTTTATATACTGTCAGTCAACAGTTTTCTATTTTACAACTTTTGCTGGGACTATCATGCATTAGTCTTCAACCAGCAAGACAATTGGTCAAGAATGCTCTTGTTATCAACTAACTGTGGCTGGTTCTGCAGGTGTTCAATTAAACTAGGGTTAGGAAAGATCTCAGTACGTTATGGAGAGCAAATAAAGCCCTTATGCAAATTAGTTTAGAATTGAGACCATCTGATTGGTTGATGCAATTGTCATTCAAAATAAGCCATTCTGATTGGTTTATGTACTGTCAGTCAACAGTTCTCTATTTTACAACTTTTGCTGGGACTATCATGCATTAGTCTTCAACCAGCAAGACAATTGGTCAAGAATGCTCTTGTTATCAACTATCTGTGGCTGGTTTTATAGGTTTTCAATTAAACTAGGGTTAGGAAGGACCTCAGTGAGTTATGGAGAGCAAATAAAGCCCTTATGCAAATTAGTTTAGAATTGAGACCATCTGATTGGTTGATGCAATTGTCATTCAAAATACACCATTCTGATTGGTTTATGTACTGTCAGTCAACAGTTCTCTATTTTACAACTTTTGCTGGGACTATCATGCATTAGTCTTCAACCAGCAAGACAATTGGTCAAGAATGCTCTTGTTATCAACTATCTGTGGCTGGTTTTGTAGGTTTTCAATTAAACTAGAGTTAGGAAGGACCTCAGTAAGTTATGGAGAGCAAATAAAGCCCTTATGCAAATTAGTTTAGAATTAAGACCATCTGATTGGTTGATGCAATTGTCATTCAAAATAAGCCATTCTGCTTGGTTTATGTGCTGTCAGTCAACAGTTTTCTATTTTATAACTTTTGCTGGGACCATCATGCAATAGTCTTCAACCAGCAAGACAATTGGTCAAGAATGTAGTCAACAGTTTTCTATTTTACAAATTTTGCTGACACCATCACGCAATAGCCTTTAACCAGCAAGACAATTGGTCAAGAATGTTCTTGTTATCAACTTTCTGTGGCTGGTTCTGCAGTTGTTCAATAAGACTAGGGTAAGGAAGGACCTCAGTAAGTTATGAAGAGCAAATACAGCCATTATGCAAATTAGTTCAGAATTGAGACCATCTGATTGGTTGATGCAACTGTCATTCAAAATAAGCCATTCTGATTGGTTTATGTACTGTCAGTCAACAGTTCTCTATTTTACAACTTTTGCTGGGACTATCATGCATTAGTCTTCAACCAGCAAGACATTTGGTTAAGAATGCTCTTGTTATCAACAATCTGTGGCTGGTTCTGCAGGTGTTCAATTAAACTAGGGTTAGGAAAGACCTCAGTACGTTATGGAGAGATAATAAAGCCCTTATGCAAATTAGTTTAGAATTAAGACCATCTGATTAGTTGATGCAATTGTCATTCAAAATAAGCCATTCTGATTGGTTTATGTACTGTCAGTCAACAGTTCTCTATTTTACAACTTTTGCTGGGACTATCATGCATTAGTCTTCAACCAGCAAGACATTTGGTCAAGAATGCACTTGTTATCAGCTATCTGTGGCTGGTTTTGTAGGTTTTCAATTAAACTAGGGTTAGGAAGGACCTCAGTAAGTTATGGAGAGCAAATAAAGCCCTTATGCAAATTAGTTCAGAATTGAGATCATCTGATTGGTTGATGCAACTGTCATTCAAAATAAGCCATTCTGATTGGTTTATATATTGTCAGTCAACAGTTTTCTATTTTACAACTTTTGCTGGGACTATCATGCATTAGTCTTCAACCAGCAAGACAATTGGTCAAGAATGCTCTTGTTATCAACTATCTGTGGCTGGTTTTGTAGGTTTTCAATTAAACTAGGGTTAGGAAGGACCTCAGTAAGTTATGGAGAGCAAATAAAGCCCTTATGCAAATTAGTTTAGAATTGAGACCATCTGATTGGTTGATGCAATTGTCATTCAAAATACACCATTCTGATTGGTTTATGTACTGTCAGTCAACAGTTCTCTATTTTACAACTTTTGTTGGGACTATCATGCATTAGTCTTCAACCAGCAAGACATTTGGTCAAGAATGCTCTTGTTATCAACTATCTGTGGCTGGTTTTGTAGGTTTTCAATTAAACTAGGGTTAGGAAGGACCTCAGTAAGTTATGGAGAGCAAATAAAGCCCTTATGCAAATTAGTTCAGAATTGAGATCATCTGATTGGTTGATGCAACTGTCATTCAAAATAAGCCATTCTGATTGGTTTATATACTGTCAGTCAACAGTTTTCTATTTTACAACTTTTGCTGGGACTA